>NC_066294.1:5542500-6285000 GCF_905404315.1 Leptidea sinapis | reverse complement strand
TGATCCGTTGACCGAAATAGCTGCCAGCGCTTGGGTTTCCAGTAGCCTTATTGAGGCGCGAAGATAGTATTTTAAACATTTTCCGCGCCTCTGGACCCCACGGGCCAAGTGTAGTTTATTTAAATTAATTCAATAATTTTAACAGGGACGAAGCAGTTTATCATATTTCTGTCACAAATGTCGATTCAAATTCTATTTCTGTTGATTGAAGACAAAAACTAACTGCTTGATTAGCCATGGGATAAACGTTGACCCTAATCTCATGAAGTGACTTCATGAATCATGGTGTGATGAATATTAAGAAGAAAACTTTGGACACTATTCTTTATGGAAATATTTTGCCATAAATGGTATGCTATATAAATACGTTTCGGAGTATTGCATTGTAATACACAGACATTACACGAATTTAGCGTTTTTAAGTATCTTGTACAATTTCATCCATCAATAGTATATATTATTGGATTTTCCTATCCATATTAATGAATAAAAAATAAGTATGAGTATCTAACATTACTATAAATAAACTAGCTAATATAACTAATATATATAAAAAAATATAATTTTTGTCAGAGTGTTGACATGCGACTTTGAAAAATTTTTCTTTTAAAAGATTTTAAAAGTAGATATCGTTATATTGTACGATAGTGAGGAGTCCTTCCTT
Source organism: Leptidea sinapis (assembly GCF_905404315.1). Taxonomy (NCBI): domain Eukaryota; kingdom Metazoa; phylum Arthropoda; class Insecta; order Lepidoptera; family Pieridae; genus Leptidea; species Leptidea sinapis. The sequence continues at coordinate 6,284,336 of NC_066294.1, read as the reverse complement.
CGCTGATTTTTTTTATAACGCAGACTAAAATAATCGTTTACAGAAAAAGTATGTAAATGAAAATAATAACATCAGTGGATTCAAATGTTGAAATACTTAGGCTACCCACTAATAGCTTGGGTAAGTATTGACAAACTGCTTTAAGCAAATGAATGACGAAAATTATTGTGCTGAAGTTAAGTAAATAATCACTCATAATAACTTGTTAAACTAGCGACGCACAGCTAGTTTACGTACCTAATAATAATATAAACAAAACAGTTAGAAGTAAATAAATAAACTAGCAATTCAAGCAATAATTTCACATGTCAACAAAATAATTAGCAATGAACGTAGCGTGGATCAAAACCAGTCGAGCGCAACTCCACATACCTAGAGAATGAATCGAATGTTTTGTCTGTCGGGTCGTGTGCCGCTCCGCGTCTCACCAGTCGCCACGGCATATGCCTCGAATATCCTTCACTGCGGAGGACATGTTCCGATTAAGACAACCCTTTTAGTCTAAGAGCCTTATTTTAATTAATGAAGATTATAATACATTTATTAAAATAAAAATAATTTACGTAATAATGTGTAAGTAATTATATTAATATTAAGTATAGTTCTGGAGTGGAAGCTTCTTTAGACGCACTTGTAAAATAACAGAAGCTTCAGAAACATCAGAATTTACCAAGCGTATCTATCAAAAGCATCTGAAAAGTTAATAAAAACAAAGTAAAGTTATTCAAAATTTAAAACTATTTATCTTACCTTTGTCCCTACAGAATTACATGACAGAGAGAAGTAATTTTAAACTTGGAGTAACTTTTAATTGTGTTTATTAATAAGCCAGTTTATGTCTTAAAGTAACAAGAGTTATTATTGTGATCCTCCTCACGTCGTTTTCCTCATTACTGAGGGTCGTGACTACCCCGCTGCATCAGTTTCTCCCGTACGATTTCCCTCCACCTGCTGTGATCGCATGATTCGCATTCATGAAGGGCATTGTGGAAGTTGATGTTCAGAGACCGTATTTGGTACCTATACCTGACCATCTCGTGGGACTGCGTCCTCTAGGACGTTTGCCATCTACCTTGCTATCACCACCAGCTGTTCGAGGTGGCGAACCTTTTTACGAACAATATGTCCGAGGAATTCCAGCACCCTACGAAGGCATATAGTGGATAGTCTAGTTTTGACATTAAGCTCTCTCAGAATACTATAGTTACTGCTTTGAGTTTTGGGGTTTTCAAGCACTACATTGTATTGGACTGGGATTATCACTTACAAACAGTCGAACATTTTTGATCATCATAAAAAAGACACAGAACAAATAAAATCCTACTAATATCTTCCCTTTCTTGGCGTGCGTCCGTGCAGTCGCTATGCCAACTTAATGGCTGTCAGGCTTGTCCTGCGTGTTTTTTCAGTATGACAACTCGATGATTACTGAATTAGCAGACGCCTATGTTTATGACTGATGAGTATTCTCATATTAATCATTTTATTGAGATAAAACCTTTACTTGCGAATGTAACGGGCAACTACTAGTTAATATGTTATTAGATCTAAACAATTTGTTATGGTTTTAAAGTGATAACCCTCACTTCTAGGATAAATACACAAATAAAATTGAAGCGTTCAAGCGAAAAACACAAGCGTTCCGTGCGAGTGCCAGAGCACTCGGGACAGACCAACTGAGCTAACCGTTCGAGTCCGTTAGATTTACAAGTGCGACATCTCAAGTCAATTTCCAAATATGCAAATATTGGGGTTGAGCAGGTTATCAACTGTAAAGTAGATCCTGTAGATGAAGCCACAACCTGAGAGTTGTACAAAGCATACAAGATTTTATGATGATACGTCACTCGAACGGTTAGCTCAGTTGGCAGAGCACTCGCACAGAACGCGAGAGGTCGTAGGTTCGAGTACCACATCATTCATAAAATTTTGTTTTCAAATTTTATTTGTGTATATAATTTGATACAAAATATTCTCAGTCTCTTTGCCTAGCCGCCTCAAGACGTTCAGGGCTGTCCAACACAGATGCCAATAATATAATAATATGAGAAGTGCGATTGTCGTATGTGCGTCTAAGGGAATTATTAATACCCGGCCGCACCCGAGACCTGCTTGTTTAAATAGTTTCTCCCGATATTAGTTCCAACATTGCTTGGCTTGGAAATTAACTGAGGACGTCTGCATTCGTGATTAGAAACGTTAGGTCACGTTTAGATAAGTTAGTTAAGCTAAGATTCTCGCTAAAGCTTTACAGTCATTGGCAATTTCTATTATTATTATATAAGTATTATTTATTTATTAGGGTCAACAAACAGTGTTCACAATAGGTACTTATAATATAGTATTAATCTAAGTTAAAAGTAATTTTGTCACCAGCACCGTTAACCGCGTGTTACATTACATTATCATAAAATGTTGAATAATGGTGATGTATAATAGATATTGTAAGTTGATTAAAAATTCTAAGATAAAATAATTAAGTGGCTTAACAGTAATATTTGTTGTGTTTTCAAGGCAGATATTAGCATCTTTTTAAATGATCCCACACGAGAAGCAAAGATATCAATATGAGTAAAATTTTTATTATAGGTCAGTCAATGAATGGGTGATCGTTTTCCAGCATTACTACGACAGAACTTGATTGCAAACAACGGGACCGATCTATAACTATGCGGGTTGGGTGGAACCCAGTAGTGCAACATATTATTAAGAGATTTGCAGTCATACTCAAGCTGAAGGCGTCTTATTATTTTAATATTATAATAAAATACTTTTAAAAAACATTAGATTTTAGTTTATAGAGTCGAAGTATTTATATAATATTTGATGTTTAGTAAAAAATTAAAATGTTCACAGAAACGTCGGGGGTATAATAAATAAACTTAACATTTAACTTAAAACAGTTTTATTTACTTGTGTTTTAATCATGATATTCATCATTTCAGAAAGAACTGTGATTCCTTGCTAAAAGGAGCTGACTCAGTATATTATCGGTCAGTGCTGAAGACACCAATACAGCACTGGTTTTCAGCAGCTTCTCGTGACATTTGCAGTAGACAGTTGCAGTAGTCTTCCCATTGTAATTATGTTTTTGTTTTCAAAGGGAATGAATTAATATCATAATATGATGATTTTATCTTATGTTGAAAATGTATAGAGTTGATATAATGATAAATAAGTAATTGTAATAAATATAAATTTAGTTTCCAGAGTTAAACAGAACCTGACAATAATTTTAAGAAATGACTTTCCTAATTCTTGTATATCAATATAGTATTAGAGATTTTCAATTATTACATTAACAACTATTTCGCCTTGACAATTTTAGAAAAATTTCTAGAAATCGGGTCCTTAAGAGAATCCTGATGAAATTTAATGATTACTAAACACATAAATAATATTGTAATATGTTCAAATGTAAAATGTTACAGTAAGTAATATTAGGAAATAATTGACAATTCCGATATTACAATTCAACCGAGATTAATCTTAACGAGGGATCCATAGAGAGGAGATTCAATTCACAAGATTTAGCGAATTTAATTATTGTATTAAAATAATATTGTTTTAACCTGAGAAATCAGGAAAGTCTTGGTAATTAATATTTAAATGGTTATTAGTCCCATACACTTATACATTTTGCACTGTCATTACTGTCATGGCCTTATATGTCAGCGATGATTTATTTATTACATAATTTTACCACTCTGTATAGTAGTAATAGATTCTCAATAACCTTCATTATTTGTTATTTCTTTTTCCACAACAAGCAACAACCTGAGAGTTGATCTAGAATAATGAACGATACTTCACTCGAACGGCTGTCTCAGTTGATAAGCACTCACACGGAAATTTGTGTGTAGATTTAATTTGAGCCTTCATTATTGTTAACTCATAAATGCTTTAATTAATAATTAATTAAAATATCTTATATAATATGCTTTGCCTGATTGATTTTTATAAATGTCACCAAAATGTATAACTTTCTTTTTCAAGAAAAAAGAATAGCAATTAGCATTAATAGCAATTTTTGTTTTCTGTTTCTTTTTCCTCTAGTAACAATAATTGTAAGCACTTTAAAACAGTTAGATCCACTTTTTACCAGTGGGAGGCTCCTTTGTACAGAATGCCGACTTATGGGCCACAGTGGTGCCTATTTCTACCGTGAACGTGTAAGCATTACTGTGTTTTGTTTTGAAGGGCGCCATAGCTAGTGAAATTACCGGGCATATGAGACTTAAAATCTAATGTTAGAAGGTGACGAGCGCAATTGCAGTGCTGCTCAGAATTTTTGAGTTTTTCAGCAGCTTATGTTCTTTCTATCCATGTCAAATCGATCTGGTACATCAAAAACCTTTTGTTGATAGCTGGTATAAATAAAGTGCATCCCGCTGAAGCACTCAACTTGTGGCACACACCAATACGTGTAGTACAGGGCGGTAACAATCAGATCGGATACACACGAGAGCTAAGCCCGGTTAAGTTCGCAAATATTGGTCTTATTAGGAATTTGCGTTGATCTCCGCACTTAGCGCAGGTGAACGACACCTTTATTGTGATTGCATGTTACTTTATATTATTATTGGCTGTTGAAGTTAATTGTTCGCAGTGATTGTGGGAAAGAATTAGGTACCGGAATTATATTAAACTTTAGAGAAAAGGCTACATGGTCGATGCGCTTGCACTAAATGACACACTGTGCAATTATATCATAGTTTAGTTAAATAAAAGCGTATAAATTGCCCCATTTGAAAATGTATTGATCTTTTTAATTATCTAATAATATTAAAAAAAAACCTTATTACTTATACGTACCAAGTATTGATTTTTATTTATAAATATAATAAAATTATAGAAATTGTAACTGCTCTAGTTAGCCGTTTTCATGTACCATGTACGCGTAGTTTACCCTAAAGTCAACCCAATTAGGTCAAAAAACAGTTGCTAATACTAACTTTGAGTATTTAAGGACGAACAAATGCACCGTGTAATGAATAAATTTATACAAATATTTTATGATTTCAATACTTCAGGAGGCTAATATTTAAATGTAATATAAAAAGTTTTTCAACAGCAGTCTTCCTGAAAACGTGATCTGGAAAGGTCTCGAAATGTCGGATTAACTAAAATAATAGTGAAAATGTAACTTATACGCAAAATCTAAAGTTACAATTACACGCGTTTTAATCCCTTAAAAAGTGTTTTTAACTAAAGTTCTGTCTTCGATTATAAAACATGTTTATCCTATATTAGATCACTAATCTGCAAATACACATTTAAATCACATTAGCTGTACTCGCAATATGTTTTCGATGATATCAAATCGGAAATTAAATCCATCGTTCGCTGTCCATGAGCCAGAATATTTGGAGAAGGTAAAAAAATATTATATTCCAATAAATTAGTTTCATTTCTTTAAACATTATCATTAACTGAACACATAACAATGCTGGTACGAACTATATTTACAATCATTTATAAAATTACATGTAAGTGTACCTAGAAAACTGGCGGCATTTTCGAGTTGTATAGAAAATAATCACTCGCAATTATTATGCGCAAGTAGTTACATGTACAGCAAAAAATTTATATATTCATATAAAATTGTCTGTATTTTTATAACTATTTTAGTACTTTCTTATGCAGTAAGTTAAATTACATACAAGCCAGTCCAGAACATTATTTCTCAACTCCAGAGGAATTACAGGGGCTTTGACATCGGTCTAGATACCAATATTATAGTGACTTGGAAACAACGTCCAAAGAAGGAGAAAGTTCTTTGAAAACTGGACTGTTCAGGAATGCTATACATCCAGATGGTTAGGATGATATAAAAGTTTGTGGCTTGTCGTGTGCAGTTTGAGTTTGGTGGCAGGAATAAACTCAAACAGCTCTTCGAACACACCCCGTGATAAATGTAGTAGAAGACACAATTAAGCGACGTCTCTTTGCATCGCCATGTAATTGAGCTATTTTCAGAGCTGGATCCATGACAATCGGAACAGTTCTGCTTTGTACGCGGCTAAATGGTTTAAAACACCTCTCAATCTTAGGTCTCAGAGATTGCAGAGCGTTTAGATTCTGTAATAGTGCAGATGAAACCCCGCTACACATTCTCCCTGAATGTGGCCCTTTAATGCGTAAACGTAGCATCTCTTTGGAATGTCCAATTCTTCAAACATTTGAGATACGTCAGCTCACTACAAAATACATAATAAGATTCATGAAAAGAATCAATGTTTGCAGTGAGCTATAGTTAACACCGGCTATCACAATAGATCACATTGGTCGCAGTGTAACAGGGCTGAAATAAACTGAATCAATGCCACTTTACAAACCATAACCATAAATGGTTTAAACGATGCTGGGGTGGGTCAGAACCGAGATGAGAAAAAGAGTGTGGGTTGGCTCGAAGTATTGCTTTATTCTATTAATAACTCTCGTTTCTTATAATCTATTATTGCGTTGCCTTCCTCATTGCAAAACTGATTATAAAATAATAAACTATAATATTCTTTGTTATAATATGTCTATTGAGGTAAATTAACTATTTTTGGCTTCGCAACCCAGCTGACTCGATATAACAATAATATATACATACAAGGTAGATGAGTGCCTTATCCACAAAGTAGCTTTGATTCATACCTCCATGTTGTTTCATACGGTATCTTGATACGCTATTCTCACACCGTAGAGTATTAAATTATTAATTTGGATATGATCTGATCGCCGCAAGCAATATTACGGGTACCCTCACTTTTCTAAGCCCTTTTTTTAGGTGTATATCGTATTTCACATTACTGATAGTTTTTTTTGGGACCACCAAATTATTTTTCGGAAACATAATATGAATTACCTTGAAATTGATAAGATTGTCATGAGGGAGCTTTGGTCAAATTGATGTTTTTAGTAGGTTACTTATACTAATCTTAACGAGGTGTTCTAAAATGCAACGATTAATTTGGACATATTGATAATACCTAATATTGATAATAACCTTAAAAAAAGAATCCTTTTTCAGTAGTTTTTAACATTTTTTAACTGTCAATCCTTTATTTTAAATAGTTTGAATAAATTTTTAAGTTAATGTTATTTATATAAATCATTATAAGAATAGCAAATATATAGTAAATAAAGGATTTTTTATTTACTTAATTCAATAGGAGGAAAACTATAGTTTTCACATAAAAAATAAAATTTAATTCTTGCCTTGTAATTTGAAAATGTGTTAACCAAAAATTAATTTTGACACGACATTGTAGAAAAGAAATATATGAACACTTCTTTGGCAAGATAATGAAAAAGTTAGTGCAACTAATAATTAATAAGTAATAACGAAAATATCTGCCATGTTACGTATTAAATATATAATGTAATATTATAGCACGTAATAGAGTAACATACAGGGTGTCCCAAAGTTATGGGACATGAAGGGAAAGTGCCTTAAATATCGTAGATAGGGTATTTTACTGAAAGAAGACTTTATGTTATTTTTACAAGTTAGTAATTCTGCATTCAAACATTTTGTAAAAATTACTTGCCTCGTCTGGGAATCGAACCGACTTAAATGTAAAAAAACAAAAAAAGTAGGAGACTTTTATGATATGTAGATATGAGAAAGTAGTCAATTAAGTGGGTATTTTTTTTTGTAAATTAATTAATTAAATGCTCAAAATGTGAGCTCTGAGATGCCCTCCTGTCTTACGCAAATCGCCAATCTCATAATGAGTCCGCTGCCTTTTGATTTTATGGTGAATACTCGATATGATATGGCACAATTCTGTTTGTAACTCGCCCACGTTCTCGTATCGCTTTTAAACTAAAAAAAACATGCTATAAATTATTTTAATTATGAAGTGGGTACTTATTTACGCATAATTAATACTATCTATGGAATGATAATATTTCTACTTTTCGGACGTCGTCGTCGGAAATAAATAACTTTCTTGAAATTTGACTCAATCATTTTACGATGCTCCTTTCTTTTATAATACAATGTTACTTAAGAAGAGTTATTAGTTTTTGGCTATTCTTTCGATTGGCATCATAAAAGTTGGGGTGTTTTCTTTTTACATTTAAGTCGGTACGAGTCCCAGTCGAGGCAAGTAATTTTTAGAAAGTCTTTGAAAGCAGAATTACTAACTTTTAAAAGAAGCATAAAGTCTTCTTTCAGTAAAATACCCTATCTACGATATTTAAGGTACTTTCCCTTCATGTCCCATAATTTTGGGACGCCTATATAACTCTATAATATCACATCCAACAAGGCAAACATATTAATTTTAAGCCCGCATCTACATTCGAAATGTAAACAGAGAAGTTCTCTCGAATACTTGTGGAGGTCATGAGTTGTGCAAATTTTCGCCACATTACCATACATTACCATATCATACAACGACTGTATAGTTTGAGAGGACTGCTTTATTAACATTTTTTGAAGTATGTTAACTATCACCGGAGACGTTTAGCTATTGCAATTATGCATGTAATAGCGACTTGTAAATGTAATATAATTTAAATAGTTAAAAATACCTTTTTAATGTAAAAAGTTTGTTATAAAGTTTTAGTTAGGTAATTAAAACCAGTACAATTTAACTAATTAATATTTTAGTCAAATAAACTTTATCCACTACAAACTACTCACTCAAAATATTTTTTTAAATCACTGAATTTACCGAAATCGTGAGAAGAACATACAAGAAACTCAACGACCACTCTTTTCGATCCAATAGAGTATTTTACAATGGCTGTGTTATGCATTACAAATTAGTTTGTGAGGTGCTGCATCTAATACATGAGTTGTGTTTAAATAATATAAATTATTTCATAAAAAGTAATAAGCAATGAACTGTAACAATAAAAATAAATATTGTTATGGGGCAGTGCGGCAGATATTAATACCATCTTTGTGCTGCAGAAGAGGGCTGAGAATCATTAAGAGAAAAATTTAAAGAAATAAACATTTTGACTGTTGCTTCTCAATACATTTGTGATAATGTTCTGTATGTTCATAAGCACATTGAGGAATTCTCTAGAAACTGTGACATTCATAATGTTAACACGAGGAACAAACATAAACTTGTTATGCCTACTACTCGGTTGGGTCGAGTTAGTAAGTCGTTTGTTGGGCGATGTTTATGCTTCTACAATATGATCCCAGAAAATGTACAAAACAAATGTGTTAGGAAATATAAAAGAATTATTAAAAAACGTTTGTGTGGGAAATGCTATTATAGCATAAACGATTTTCTTAATGACAACACGGACTGGGAATAAAGCGAACACCCTCAGGCTCTTTAATTATAAATGTTTATTGTACGATATCACATTGTAACATCAACCTTTAGAAAATTCTCATAAAAGTTTTTAACGGTTCGATCTATTGATATGTGGTATGTGTTGATTAATAAAATCATGAGTGAATATAAAAAAATAATGAAAGTATTGTGTTGTGACGTTAGAATAAATTGTTTGAAATAGAAAATTTATTGAAGTAGGCGTAACTTTGCGGAAATCCATAATTATATAAATTATTTGAGTTTTCTTTAGTGTTAATTCCGCCAATATTTGTCTTTAAACAATTCGACACGTGTTTCGCCTCTACACGAGGCATCCTCAGGACGTGTTGTCTCGCCAAAATCTGGCAGGAGACCTGAGTCTCGCGGAATTAACACTAAAGAAAACTCAAATCATTTATATGTTTGAAATAGATTTTATTTTTTATTTTTATGGAATAGGAGGACAAACGAGCGTACGGGCCACCTGGTATTAAGTGATCACCGCCGCCCACAATCTCTTGCAACACCAGAGGAATCACAGGAGCGTTGCCGGCCTTTAAGGAAGGTGATCGCCCTTTTTTTGAAGGTACCCATGTCGTATCGTCCCGGAAACACCGCACAAGGAAGCTCATTCCACAGCTTTGTAGTACGTGGAAGAAAGCTCCTTGAAAACCGCACTGTGGAGGACCGCCACACATCCGGATGGTGAGGATGGTATCCTAACTTGCGGCGTGTCGTGCAAACTTGAGTCTTCTGGGGGTTAAATTGGACAAGGTTCAATTTTCCCCATTCCGCGACCTTCTCAAGAGAGGACTCGATAGAAGAAACAAGTTTCTCCCGGCACTGGTCGACGATTTCCCGAGAGAGACCTGCATGGCCCGTGTATACGGCATCACCAGTGCTGTCGTCTGCATAGCAATGAATGTTGGAGGTATCCAACATATCATTGATATGCAGGAGAAACAGCGTGGGAGACAGCACACAGCCTTGGGGCACTCCAGCATTCACGGGCTTCGGGTTCGAGCAATATCCGTCGACAACGACCAGTATGCTGCGCCCAGTGAGGAAGCTGGAGGTCCACTTGCACAAGCTCTCGGGAAGCCCAAACGATGGAAGTTTGGAGAGGAGCGGCTTTTATGCTGCCGCCAATTATGCTCTCCATGATTTTGGAGAGCAGGGAGGTAATAGCAATAGGCCTGTAGTTTGCTGGATCCGAACTGTCTCCTTTTTTTTGGATCGGATGGACAAGGGCTGACTTCCATGAGTCAGGGACTACGCCTTTAGAATAAGAGTGCCGGAATAAACGCGTTAGCACCGGCGTCAACTCAAGGGCACATGTTCTAAGCACGATTGGAGAAATGCCATCCGGCCCGCTCGACTTCTTGACGTCCAACGAAAACAGAGCTCGCCTAACAGTTTTCTGTCTGAACTGTACTTCAGGCACAGAGCTCGGACACCACGGGATGTTTGGCGGTGTTTTTCCGTTGTCGTCAAGAGTCGTGTTAGAGACAAAAAAAGCAGTACGTTCGTAAAGTTTTTAAAAAGTGTACCTAACTGAATACCTAAACCAAAGGCAGTAAAGTTTATTTTATAAAATAAATATATAACATACTGCGTGCAACGCAGAACAGCTCGAATTGTCAGGGACCCGGTGCTCTGTTAACGGCTGGATCACTTGGCGTTGCGTAAAAAACATCGCTTCATTGTGTGTCCTCTACCGCATTTATCTTGTTCGGCTTTAAAAAAATGGAGTAGATGCAAACATAAATATGTTAAAAGCGGAATTAGTACGTCTTTTAAAAGAAAACAAACCAACCAAGATCCGATACGTCATTGATGAAATAGCGTGAGAACATGGGCACAGAGTTATACGGTTACCGCCTTACCATTGTTAAAATAATGCAATTGAGTTGATGTGGGCTCAAATTAAAGGATATGCTGCAAGACGCAATGCAGAACCCCCATTTACCGCAACAAAAATGCTACAATATTAGAAGAAGCTTGTGAACATGTGACTAAAGGAGACTGGGAAAAGGTTGTGAATAGAACTGTTAAATTAAAAAGGGAAGATTATGAAAGAGATGTGAAAATAGATAATATTTTAGAAAACGAACTAATAATTAATGTAGGTGACGATAGCAGTGACGACAGTCAAAATAGCAGTATGGAGGAATCTGATTAAATCTGGCCTTTTGTTACACCTTTTTTGGTCTCTTTTTGTATTCATATGTTTCTTATGTGCATATAAAGTATGTACATTCATTTTAATTCCAATATTAAGTTCGTTCAAATATATAAAGTAAACATTTATATTTTTGTTTTATAAAATCTTTTTAATCAGGTACTACTTGCAACAAAAACATATAGATTTGATTATATTTTTTTCGAGAATAAATTGACATTTCACATCACTATTATAATATGTCAAAACGGCCATCATAGCGTGCCGCTAGTATAATAAAATAAGGACTCTATCTGAATAAACATTAGTAGAGTTAACAAACAAATATCATTATATCGGCATGCATCTTATATGATTTAAATTGCCTCGTCCTGTCAATATCTTGTTCTAAAGTCTAGAGTATCACGTATTTGATTATTGGCTCGACGTATCCACTCTGCATTGAAACGTAACATTGGAATTATATAGAGTTCTTTTTATTTTGAATTGCTTTTAGCTAGCTAAAATTCACATTGTCATTAATTTTATACGGGTACAGAATATGAATTGTAAAACTGTATACTTAAAATTATTAAGAATTAATTATAAATATACCTCCTCATATATTTCAAAATTTATAAATTGTTTATAGAATACTGTAGTACTAATGCGATGGTTTTTTGAGATAACTTATATTATATTATAAATATTAATTAATAATTATTATCTTCACTATAACATTTTTTTATTTAAATTTTAATATCAATTACTAACAAGTATATGACGTCTTTCATCACACACATTATATTATGGTGAAATTATTTTTAGGAAAAAAGTATTATTTTGTGTTTAAAAATGTTTTATTGTCCCTATTTGAAATATTTTGATGCCCGATATCTCAAGGTTCGTTGTTTCAAATATTACCTTTTAAATATTATTATTATTAAATAAAGCCTGCTTTAAAATTAATAAATTTGCATTAAAATTTTTAATTATCTTCAAATTGTGATGCGTTATTCAGTGTAGCAGCTCTATACAGTTCCATATCGTCAACGTACAAATCAAACAGACAGTGTATCAGCTAATCAACAATTTCACAAGATGTTTGCTGAGCGTCGTGCGTCTTGCTCCACAATCCTCGCATTGTGCTCCGACTGGTCATTTGTGGTATTTTCTTAGATCTCGTCTGAGTGTACGATAGGAAATGCTTACGTCATTTCTCGTCTCTACTTCGCATACACTTGTATTTATGGGCTATAAATAGTTTAACATATACTCAATTGTTTTTCTATATCAATTGGTTATTTATTTTTATTTATTTATATATACTTTAATACAATGACGTGAGCCAATAACAATATTAAAGTAAGTAAATAATTACAAATGAACAAACTAAATATAATATTACACTAATAAAAGTTAATAAATATGAAGTTTAATCTATTTAACTAACTACTAATAAACATCCGAATACCGTTCATCCTCTCTCTTCACAGTCGTTCCCTCATTGCTGAGGATCGTGACTCCACTTAAGTTCGTCTACAGCTTTCCTCCATCTGTTTCGGTCTGTAGCATGGTGGAGTGCGATGCTGATGTGTTGGTTATTCTGCTCGGATATTTGATCAGACCAGCGTCGTGGACTCCGGCCTCTTGGTCTCTTCCCCTCAATTTTCCCGGTGACCATCAAACGTTCTAGGTTATCAGCACCGCGTCGTGCAATGTGACCAAAGTATCTCATGATCCGCTGCAGACATGTAGTGGATAGACGTGGACTGCTCCCTATTTTTAGCTGTTTAAGGATCGAGGCGTTAGTGTGGTAAGCCGTCCATGGTATCCTTAGCATGCGGCGCCAGCACCACATCTCAAACGCGTCAACCCGTTGTCTGTCAGTCGATTTCAGGGTCCAAGTTTCAGCTCCATAGAGTGCGATGGGAAAGACAAGAGAGCGGACCAGGTGAATTTTCGTCCGATTGGTAATATTTCTGTCCTTCCACACCTTGCTTAGCTGTGTCATTGCTGTTTTGGCCATTCCAATTCGCTTCCTTATTTCGATTATTATTATTATCCGTTCATCCATTCCTCTCACAAAAACGCAAGCACTCTGTTAAAATCGTCTGCCATCCATCCGCAAATATAGTAATGTAAGGTACATTACTATTATTAATTCATCGATAAATTGTTGATGTTTAGGAAAGCGCAACCAATCAGAGTAGCAAATTAACCAGAGTAATATATGCAAAGTTCTAATTTTATATATTGAAAATGTTACTATTTTTTTACTACAAAACTAAAAATTTTGTTGTATTTTGGGTTTTCACTTGTGTCGTGAAGTCTTAAACACACATCGTTTTCAACGGGACTTATTATTGGAACGGGCCCATAACAGTAAATCAAATCAAAATCACTTTATTCGTGTAGGTCACGGAAATGACACTTATGAATATCAAACAAATATTTTTTCTTATTGCATCTACTGCTACTACGTAAAGGGTTCAGCTAATGAGAAGAAGTAGCAAGAAACTCATTGCCACTCTTTTATATCATGATTTACATTTTCATTGTTTTACAAATCATTTCAATTACAATATAATATGTAAAGTGATGCAACAAACATACTCAAACGTCAATTAGTCAATGCCTTAACCACAAAACAACTTGTTACACAAAACAATGTAATATTTTACCAGTGGGAGGCTCCTTTGCACAGGATGCCGGCTAGATTATGGTTACCACAACGACGCCTATTTCTGACGTGAAGCAATAATGTGTAAGCATTACTGTGTCAGTCTGAAGGGCGCCGTAGCTCGTCGGTCATAACTACTACACCTGCAGAAATAAACAAGGAAGTCAATCCACATTAATATATCAGAATTATTTCGTTTCGAAGTTAGGAAATTTCGTAATACAACAGCAATTTGAAAATCGTCAACAAAACATATTATTATCTAAATTCTAAGCCATTGTAATCCCATTTCGAACCCCTATCAACTGTGACTACAAACGCATTGTACATACAAATTACAACGCACCTAGTTTAAATTCGATATGTGAATATCATTTCCAACGTATAATAAGATACATAATAGCTTTAAGGGTAAATGTATACACTTCTACAACAAAGTCCCAGCCACTGTTCAGGCATTATCTATAAATAAATTTAAATGTTTTATAAAAAAATGGCTCTGTCGTAAGTATTATTACTCCACTGCTGAATATCTCAATGATCGGACAGCCTGGGACTAGATTAGGATTATTTTATAGCGATAGAAATGACTGTACAATATTGTATATTTTTATTGAAAAGAGCGCAAAAAAAGAATGCTGGTAGAGTTTCTTGCGCCGCTTCTTCTCTCTCAGAGCGCCATTTGTTTCCGAAGCGGTAGTAGTATCTAGTAGTATAAGAAATGACATCAAAAAGAATTCTAAAGGAATCAATTTTGAGAAAATAAATGCCTTTTATGCCTTTTAACGGGAATGTCTTAGATTAAGGATTGGTTTCCGCTTCGCTCAAACTAAATACCGCACTACCTAAGAACAATTATAGTTTTTTAATTACGGCAACTATTAGATGCTTGTGTGCGTGGCATCTTGACACTCAATGGCATCTTTCAAATCTTGTAACATACGCTTCGTGTTATTTTACATTGAAATTAATAAAATACAAAATAATTACTGATGATATGCGATCCCAGTGTCTTTCTTATTTCTTGTAGAGTTTTTTTAATAATTTTAATACGCAACCTGGCATTTTAGTTTCAATTATTAGCTAAGTTTTACAGAACATGTGGCACGTCAACGTCACACATTGGTCGAGACTGGCTCGAGTGCGCTCACTTGGGCATAGTATTAGTTGCCGCACTTTGCGACTATACCTTCAGTATCTAGTTGGAGCGCAGTGGAGACCACTCCTTAATCTAAGCGCAATGTATTTGAATTTGATAAGTCAATATAGGGAGGTTGGATAAGAATAAGTTCTACACATGTTTATATCTAAACTAGTAGACCCGACAGACGTTGTCCTGTATACATGTCTTAAATTTGAAAAATCTGTCCAGCTGTTAGGGGGGTTCACAAACGCACACAGGAGAATCATATTAAATAGACGCAATTGAGAATCTAAACCATTCTCAAATCCACCTGAAGCCACACAGAAAGTTTCAATAAAATCGGTCCAGCCGTCTAGAAGGAGTTCAGTGACATACACACGCACACAAGAATTATATATATAAAGATAAGATAGCTGATGACAGGTGTGCTTCATATACACACATGCGTATATATATTTTTTTTAATAATTACAATAATTCTATCCTCTTTCCCTGTTCTAATAATAATATCACAGCAGAACTCTCAAGCTGTGCGTCAAAATGGTATCCCATAGAATTAAACATACATAAATAAAACATTGAAATAAAAAAATATTAATGATCACGAATTAAAATAAAACTATCCTATGTCTCAAGTTGGACATAGTGTGCAAAACTTGATTAAGATTGGTAGTTTGGACGTTCATCAGGGACAAACAACGTAACACGAAGTTTTTATATATAACAATATATGAGGATAAACGAGTGTACGGGTCACCTGGTGTTAAGTGATCACCGCCGCCCACATTCTCTTGCAACACCAGAGGAATCACAAGAGCGTTGCCGGCCTTTAAGGAAGGTGTACGGGCTTTTTTTGTATCGTCCCGGAAACACTGCTCTAGGAAACTCATTCCACAGCTTTGTAGTACGTGGAAGAAAGCTCCTTGAAAAGCGCACAGTGGAGGACCGCCACACATTCATATGGTGGGGATGATAGCCTAATTTATGGCGTGTCGTGCGAAGGTGGAATTCGGAGGCAGGAATCAGGTGAAACAGCTCCTCGGAACACTCCTCGTAGAAGACGCACAATAAAGCGACGTCTCTCCGCAACGCCGAGTTATGGATATTATATATGGAAGTCATAACCATAATGTTAACTACAGTAACAGACATAAGTTTGTAATGCCTACTACTCGACTAAGTCGAGTTAACAAGTCTTTTGTGGGGCGATGTATATGCTTTTACAACAGGATCCCAGAGAATGTTCAAAACAAAAGAATAACGATATTCAAAAGAATTGTTAAAAAACGTTTGTGTGTTAAAGGTTACTATAACGTAAATGACTTTCTTAATGATACCACAGATTGGGAATGGAGCGACCGCCCTCAGGCTATTAAATAATAAGTTGAATTGTACAATGTTACTTTGTAAATGTTACTTTAATTGTAAAACATATTTTTGATGAAAAAAAAAGCCCACTGAGTTTGTTGCGCCCATTCTTCTCAGGCCTGAGGCATTCATTTTGGAATGGGTGGTAGTTTTTTGACTTTCAATAAGTGATTTCACATCCTATTTTGAATAAAAATATTTGAATTTGAATTTGAAAGTTTTAAGAATGGTCAAATAATATCATCTTCCATCAACATCTCTTATGTGCAAAGTTCTCTGAGGTGACGAAGATGCGGCGAGTTTGTATTATAAGGAGCTATGTAGAATCTTTATACCGGACAATTTTGTTCGAGGCGCAGAGATAGATTGTTCACGAGTCCGGCACAGTACTATTCCTTCTTCTTCTCGACTTCAAAAACACTATTGCAAAACAATAGATATAATATGCACTAGAACGTATAAAAGTAATTGCGTATTTTTATACAATCTAATTAATTAATCTAATTCTAGTTACGATTATTATAATTTTTGGAGTCTTAATAAGTAAGTAATAAGAGAGTCATAATAATAATATGTGAAAATATAATTGTCACTAACCGACTTCAAAAAGGAGGAGGTTCTCAATTCGATCGTTTTTTTTTATATATGTACAACGATTACTCTGAGATTTATGATCCAATTTACGTAATTCTTCTTTAGTTCGATGCGGAACAGATGCCATTTAGTCCCATAAAATTTTACAAAGTTTGGCCCAATAGTTTTCATTTTATGAAAATTTTTAATAAAAATTTCAATAATCGTTACTAGGATTAGATTTATTAATTAGATTGTATAAAATACGCAATTATTTTCATAATTTTTAGTGTATTTTATATCTATTGTTTTGGAATAGTGCTTTTGAAGTCAGTTGTTTTTTGTTAACATGTTTTTTCTAATCTTATGATTATCTCCACTAAACCTTGCAATTAGACACAACATAAGGTCGGTTGTGACGAGTCAATAGAGACACATTAAATCTAAGGTAGGCTGAATAAACAAGTACTTTAAAATGCGTTCGCAAAGACATAATTCTCTCTAACAAGCATACAAATCTAAATAATATATTTCACAGCCATTCAAAATATATCGCATACAAATAGATAGGCTTTAATGTGGAAGTGTAGTGCGTTAATGCAATATAATCTGCGCACACGCATCACTAACGTGCGCCTACGCTTGGACACCGAACACAAATAATAATGACTGTTGCACACTGAATCGAACAAGCTTTTAATATTTCTATTTTTAAGTTATACATCTTTAGACGCGTTATGAAAAAATGTTGAGAGTGAAATTTTAAGATGTGCGCGCATCAATGTAACACAAAAGTAACGGGTTGAAGTTGGTTCCTAAAATTTTCTGTCGTTTGCGTCATTCGTTATTTTTTTGGGTTTCTTCGTCTATTATTAGGACAGGCAAAGGGTTATTATTACCGGTGGGAGGCTCCTTTGCACAGGATGCTGGCTAGGTTATGGGTACCACAACGGCACCTATTTCTGCCGTGAAGCAGTAATGTGTAAGCATTATTGTGTTTCAGTTTGAAGGGCGCCGTATCTAGTGAAATTACTGGGCAAATGACACTTAAAATCTTATGTCTGAAGGTGAAAAGCGAAATGGTAGTTTCGCTATTGGGTTTTTTCAAGAATCCTGAGCGGCACTGCATTGCAATGGACAGGGTGTATCAATTACAATATACTGAACGTCCTGCTCGTCTCGTTCCTTATTAACATAAAAAAAGCAATTGAGCTGAAATGTTACATGAATAAATGCAAATTACTTGGATGACAATACATTTCTATGCATGACCTGGCTACACACTCAAGAGCTATATATTAAGGAACTTTTAATCGGTGAACAGTGCAGATACGAGCGGATTGAATTATAAAAGCTAGATTTAACCCTGACCATGACTTATAAATTTGCAATTTTCATCCATCCTATACTATTTCCAATAAAGCTATAGCATAGCTTGATGTATGAAGCATTCTTAAAACAGGCATGCACATGTTAATGTAATTTAAACAAATGGCGCTGTGTGTGTGAGATAATCGAAGTGAGTGTTTTGTGGTTTATAGCTCAGGATTGCATCCGTAGGCCTACGTGTGATACCCACTATCAGATGATGTTAATATGTGTCTGGGAAGATGTTGAGCCTTGCAGCCGGTTGAGTTCTCTTAAGAAAGCATCTATAGTATCGATGTAAGTTGTTTTTTAATTACTAGCAAAACCCAGCCTCGATTACTGTGGCTTATTGCTCCAAAATGAATGAAACTTTCAAACACGGCATAAAAGGCAAGCGTATTTTTACACAAATTAAATTTGAAAATAAAACTTATGAACGATGCGGGACTCGCATCCGAGATCTCTCGAATTCTGCGTAAGCATATATTTACTTCGTTGAAACTGTAAAAAATCAAGCATCTTAATCAACCCCATCGAAATATTCAGCCGCACGAACGCTCCTGTGATTCCTCTAGTGTTGATAGAGAATGTGGATTGCGGTGATCACTTAAAATCAGGTAACCCGTACGACCGTTTATCCTGCTCTTTCATAAAAAAACACAGCCTTTTCTGCCTCTTTTAAGTTTTGGTAAGAGATACGGCAAATCAGGTGAAAGATTCTCCTCCTCTCATACACTATAGGGTAATCAACAAGTTTTTACAGTGGCATGGTATGGAGGCTCCTATTTCCGTAATAAGAGTCTTAAATTGGGTCAATTTTGCATGCAGTGTTGACCAGTCCAGAACATTCCGGGAATATTCGCAGACTTCACGGAGCGACCTCATACTATTAAAGGTTTTTGAGCGCTGAGTGGCCTCTTCTACACATTTTTATTTATTTATTACAAACAAACAGTTTCTTCTTAAACTAATACAAAGTCCTGTAAAACTGTTAACACAGTTTGTCTACAGGATCGAGCGAGTCACATACAATAAATCCTTAAACGAATTTTGCAAATATGTTTCTGCAACAAAAAATACTACTCGTAATTCAATCGTTTTTTAAATTTGTTTTTGTATAGTTCCAATCGGTTGTCCTCTAGCCAACTATTAAGCAGACATGGTATTCTTCTCCTTAAAGTTCTATCGCCACTTCAAGTTTCCCTCATGTCATCGAACGGGTGCCATGTGATTATGACTATGGATCTTGAGAGCCATGGTAATTTAAGGATAAATAGATGTTTGTGCTTTTTACTTAGATAGTATATTAAAAATTGTAAATAACTTTGAGTAATTATTTTAACATTACATGCCAGGATTACCTGAGTAACCATTTCATCCTCAAATACAATTTTAGTTATAGAAAATATGCCATAACCTTTACTTTGTCTATGAGTGCAAATTTGAAATACTTCAATAATATAATTGTAAAAGTTTAACTGTGTCTGTCTTTGAAACACTAATGATTTATCATAGATGAACTTGGAGCTCAGTTGATGGTAGGCAGTTTAATCATGCATTTCCGATTTAATTTTACTTTCACTTTAAGTATTGGTTATGTTCACTTACTATATTCAGCTCATACATTAAAATTACTAACAAAATTCCACCCATACCAACAAAAATTAAGGTATCTCAAGCTCTTCCCCTTTTGATGATAGCTGTTATATCAATCTCCCCCAAGGCAATATTGAGCTTCAAATTTTTCGCCACATTTGAACTACGCCAATATAACCATATTTTTGATTCACCTCACAGATCCTACATCTCCTGGCTCTCTCGTCTCCGGCGCGAGAGTGAGTCCATTGAGTTGCATTGCCTTGTCGTGCAGGGCAAAGTGGAGGGCAACAGAGGGCGAGGAAGGTCGCCCATGCGATGGACCGACCAAATTAAGTCTGCTGTGGGCGGTCCATTGAACGAGTGTACCAGACTGTCGGCAAGCAGGGAAAACTGGCGAATGCTCGTGGGGCGAATCACATCTTCCCCAAAAGATGTCACTTCGTGATGACCACGACCGCTCTGCATGAAGCGTAACGAAGAAGAAGTCCTGCTGTTCCATCTTTTGTCTCCTTCGTATGTAAAAATAACACTTTCTCTTCTATAAATCAAGAATCCGCCTTTGCATTTCATTATACGTATAAGAATACGTATACCATTTCTAGGCATCGATAATTGTTTCAACGCAGTAGTATCGATCCAGAGCATGATAAATTGCGTATAGATTTAATTACAGGTAAGCTATTCATAGTATCATATGGAACAAGTAATGTAGCACATGATAGGAGCAGTAAACATTATCCGTGACTGATTATTATATTGGATGTATGTCTATAATGAAAGCGATTTAAACCGTTTATTATCCGACTTGCACAAAAAATTTACCATGGGTAGACAGGTATTGGTTGCGCTTCAGCTCACGGTCCTATGTGGAAAAGGTGGCTGCTATTTCTTACGGTGCTTCCTTTATCAGTGCTTCCGTTGCTCATATCAGTTGATATTGTCCGGGGACACATGCTTATCATGAGGCCGACGTTCTAAATGAATTGATTGATGCAGTCGATGAATGAGGGTACATCCAATATGTGTGACATCTTTACCAGGAAGCCTGTTAGTATCGTGTTCCAAATGCCCCCCATGATTGTATCTAGCGAAAAATGTTCAATGAAACTGATAATCAGTTCTGTAAATCTAGTAGTCATCATATAAACCGAAAGACGTCCACTGCTACACAAAGGCCTTCCCCAAAGATCTCATCGTCTGTCTTGTGCTGCCCTCACCCAACGTATTCCGGCGATCTTGACCGGATCGTCATTTCATCTTGTTAGGGGCCAACCAACAATGCATTTTCCGGTACGTGGTTGTTATTCGAGGACTTTACTGCCCTACCGGCCATCTGTCCCTGAACACACTGCCACTTCAGTTTCACAATCTTTTGACACCCCCAAATGATGACACTGTAAAAATCTGGTATTAAATGGGACCTGTGTTTACATTACAATATATTCTAAATAATGAAAATCTTGCACTATGAACTTGCTTATACTTTTTAAGTATAAGCAAGTTCATACACTTTTGGACACAAATTTATGTCATTGTAACTTTTTAAAGTAAAATAAGCTAGCTTGTTAATTGCTGAGGTCTAAATTGATTGTAATTGTAATTGTAAAATATTTACCCTTATCGATTATATATCATTTTCTGTTACCCTAACAATATTATGTATACAAAATTTCATGAAAATCAGCAGACCAAGTTAGGCATAAAAATTTAATGAAAAATCTCATATTCTTATGAATTATTTTTATTCAACGTTATTATTAAAAAAAAAATTGGTTGTATTTTTTTTCTGTTACTCCAAATATTAAAACGAAAATTGTGACGCCGACACAGGAAATAAGCTAATAACTAACCGCTAACAGTGGCGCGCATACCAATAATAATAATAATAAACTAATATTAATTTATGAATTATATTTTTTATTCAATTGTATTATTTAAAAAAATATTTTAAAGGGTTATTTTTGTTTGTTACTCCAAATGTTAGTAAAATAGTGTGCCGAGACAGTAAAAAAGCTCATAACTAACCGCTTACAGTGGGGCGCATACCAATGTTAGTGAGCGCACGGTTACATCACCTCAATTAATTATTGAAAACTGTCGGCGTTATGAACTGTAGCCGATCTAATTTGTGTTACAACTGACCCTACGTGCATAAACGATTTGTTATCCAATAGCAAAGTGTTGCAAATCATGTTAAATTTATAACATATTTGAAATAGCCTAGCCTACCGCTAAAACTTCCATCATTTGGGCTTCCCGAGAGTTTATGCAAGTGGACCTCCAGCTTCCTCACCGCAGCATACAGGTCATTTTCGACGGTTATTACTCGAATCCCAAGCCCGTGAACGCTGGAAAGCCCCAAGGCTGTGTGCTATCTCCCACGCTGTTTCTTCTGCAATCTGATCTAGATCCCCACCATCTGGATGTGTGGCGGTCCTCCACAGTGTCGTTTTCAAGGAGCTTTCTTCCACGTATTACAAAGCTGTGGAATGACCTTTTTGTGCGGTGTTTCCGGGACGATACGACATGGGTACCTTCAAAAAAAGCGCGTACACCTTCCTTAAAGGCCGGCAACGCTCTTGTGATTCCTCTGGTGTTGCAAGAGAATGTGGGTGACCCGTACGCTCGTTTGTCCTCCTATTCCATAAAAAAAAACACTACACATCCCGATGATGAGGATGATATTTTAGCTTGAGGTGAAGGAATGGCCACCTAATGGAAGTAGTTTGATCAAAATTGATCCCATGTTGAAAATTGATTGTTTTTTAGCTTTTTGTTCTTGCAACTTTAAAGTTTTTTTTAATTTACATTCCATGATTGGATATGGATGTTTAATTGATAATGCGTCATTCGGATGATTGAATAGTGGTCAAAGTGCTTAGTTGTATCCCGGGGAGCACGGGTTTTGGTATGTACATTAAAATATATTTAATTCCAGAAATAAGGAAAATCACTTAAAATAACAAATTCTTTAAATTATTTTATAGCTGTTGCATGGAAATTTCGTTATATTTTCTCATTTCAATTTTCATAAGCGAGAACGTCTGTTCTGTGTAATAAAACAATAAATTTATTGTATTATTTTATAATTACTTTACTGCAATTCTGTGTGCATTAAGTATTGCACACATCGATATTATTATATCAAAAAAAGCAGTTTTCTTGAAACTGAAATTGATTTTTTTCGTTTATATCGCACACTTACATCAAGTCAAATAGTCTGTGAGGTAAATAATAGTAGATTGTTTACCGAAGGTCGAAAGAATCAATTCCCGAGGCATTTAGGCTATAGTCCGAGTGGGAATTGATTTTTTTACCCCGTGTTAAACACTCTACTTTTCATTTCAAATATGAGGAAAATAAAACTATTTGTTTATCTAAACTATTCATAGATAATATTATGTAATAATATTAGTTGTACATATTTAAAATTAATTGTCAAATTAGGACAATTTATGTCGACTTTTTGAATTTTAAATATGGAACTCACCGCGTAATTGTTGTGGCTTATTGTTAAGAAGTTTGTGCTAAGTTCACACTGGCTGTTTAGAAAGTCACATGGCCGCAGCATTTTTTTTTATTAGTTTTTCTTTTACATAAAACTCTACACAGCTGACAGCAGTTCTATTTTTAAAGTTCATTCCGGCCCTTGGGTGGGAATTTGTATGAGTTTTTCCCTCTCTGTGGAGGGAAGCAACATTTTCTACCCAATAATCAGATCGAAACAACAATACTTTCCGAGTATGAGAAATGAAAAATACATAAAATATTCTATTACTATCCACACTAACACACTGTGGACTTTCTCTATTAATATGAGTGTTCAAGTCACTGTCGTTTAATATCTATATGTAAAATTTTCGTGTAGCAGTGTTTTACAATACTCCTCCGAAACGGCTGAACTGATTTGTATGAAATTTTGTGTGTACAATGTGTAGGTGTAAGAATCGGCTAACATCTTTTTTTCATAACAGTAAATGATTACCTTAATACTTTTTTTCATCTTTTCGGCAATTTTAATTTTATTTTATTCAGCATTGAAAAATACATACAGCTAAAATTGTCACCCTTTTAAGATAAGCCCCTGATTTTTAATCAAGATTTTTATATTAATCTGTTCCATCTACAGATCCGCAATAGGGTTGCAAGATGGCAATCAAATTTAATAATTGTAGTACAATATATTTTATGTACGATATATTTGGTAGGTTTGAAAATCGGTCGTCATCTATTTTTTATACGCCAAAAATTGTAATTAATGAATTTTTTTTAGTACTTCAATTTGCAATACAATGTTTGCTGGATCAGCTAGTTTTTTTTTTTGTGAAATGCACAGATACGACTGGACACAATAACACACAGTTTTTTAATGATGGATAATGGACTTTGCAACTTTAGATATAATTCTGTCATGACACTGTGCTTGTCACTTGGATTTCGTTAACTCTAAAAAAAAAAGTTTCGTTAACTCTAAAATACCACCCACTTCGACGGTAGTGACCTTCTAAGGCCTTTTACCTGTGTACACTTTTACAATTGGATGTAATTCCAGAAAAACGTTCCAAGCCACAATCAAATTCGAAATTGAGTTAAGAACACAAAACTGGTCACGTTATCCATATTAACGGACTGAAAAAAAAATAGCAGCCGTACTGTCACTCTTTAAATGACATCATGGCTTAGTAGCCCAACGCACATGAATGGGATACACTAACATTTATTAAACTTTAAACACGAGTTCCTTAAAATGTGATGTTTGTAGCTTGAAACGTTTTTCAGGTACTACGTCCAATTAATCACTTATAGTAATTTATTACTGTGGAAAATGAGATTATGAGTCGCGCACTTTGGATTTTTCAAACTATTTTATTTACAATTTAATTTATATTTAATTTCTAGTGTAATGAGGTTTTTGTTATGAATGTGTGTATTTTATATTCTTTAATGTTTTAAATAAGATCTCGCTATCTCGTCATCAAACATATTGCTGTTAGTAAATCGGTAATAATTTTTGAGTAAGGGACTCAGTATTTTTCATAATCGTATCAATAATTTATGTTATAATTTCGTTAAGTTACATAACTATCAAATCAAATCAAATCAAAAATATTTTATTACTTAATGGTATAATAAGTTCTTATTTTAATAATTTAAATTACAAATAATTGCAATATGTAAAGTGATTGTACAAAAATACTCAAACGTCAATTACAAAATGCCTCACACGAGTAAATAAAAGAAATGTAAATTAATAATTAGAAGTATTTATTGAGTAAATAAAATAAAGGCATTAAGCGAACATTTTATTAAAAAATATATAATCGTTAAATTCGATAAGACCGTTATATTTATAACAGGTATTATTACTAACTCCATGAATAAAATATAATATACTTGATATGCAAATATGTGCGAATGGCAATAAATACGTACTTTAATAAATAAAGACAAAACAAAGCAAAACATTCATTGAAACTTTACTATAAAATAACTAAAGCCATGCGATAGCAAAGCAAATATTTCATTTTTTCGCAGTTTTAAGTTATGAATTTTTAATGAGATCGCCGAGAGATTATGAGTCAGAAAGTCATTTCCCGGTGAAAGAGGACGAAAAAATCCAACGCTATTTTGTTTGAGTTGGGCCACGGAATCCGCTGTAAATAGTAAAAAACGAACGTGGATTGCAATTTCTTTTTGTTGTATAATTACGCGTGTTTCGTAGCCACGAGTTTGACTACTTATCTAGTTGAGGGCAATTCAGACTGCGTTGTGTGCCGTCAATTTTTTTGGATACTTCGGAGATCCGCATGCTAGCGTTACCAAATAATATAATATAATAGTACAAGTACGGAAGACTCATTCCGCAAAATCAATTAAGGAAATAGGGACTCTTGCGGCCATGCAATAAGGTGTAATTCAGATCGCACAGCGCTACTAACCAACATTTTTATTCACCTAGAAGTTGCCTCTCTTTCTATTGCGTGACTCTTACCTCTTCTAACGACATTAGGGTTGACTTCTTTACCTAAAACTGTACCTATAATATAAATAGATATATAACCGTAATTTTAAATCAATATTCTGTCATTGTTAGATCTACATTAGTTGCAGTAATGTATGCGTTGGACGACCATGATGTAGTCAAATCTACTTAGTTTTAAAAAAACTAAATAGCTAGATATCATGAATGGTAATTTCATTAAAATAATAATCACTGTAAGTTAGATTGTTTGCTGCGTCTTAAGGACGCTTAAGAAATTAAAATTTGGACCTCAATGACCATTAATATGCTTTGCTTTATAAATATTTCTCCATTTTTACAATATTGGCGAAGTAGGTGACAACAAAGCTACGTACGTCACTGCTCGCTCTTGAATACCTTTTTTTTATGGAATAGCAGGACAAACAAGCGGACGGGTCACCTGGTGTTAAGTAATCACCGCCGCCCATATTCTATTGCAACACCAGAGGAATCACAAGAGCGTTGCCGGCCATTAAGTACGCGCTTTTTTTGAAGGTACCCATGTCGTATCGTCCCGGAAACACCGCACAAGACAGATCATTCCACAGCTTTGTAGTACGTGGAAGAAAGCTCCTTGAAAACCACACTGTGGAGGACCGCCACACATCCAGATGGTGGGGATGATATCCTAACTTGTGGCGTGTCGTGCGAAGGTGGAATTCGGCGGCAGGAATCAGGTTAAACAGCTCTTCGGAACCTACTGGTGGGCCTACTCTGTAGAGGCCGCCGCACGTAATTTCGATTTCGATACCTACACGGGGAGTGAGACAGGTCTGGCGTTACACTACTATGTCAAATTTAGGAGAATTTCACATAAACAGGATACAAAGTGGCAGTTGCCGCGCGCTCAAACACATAAAATAAAAGCAAAGCATAAAAATAATGAGTGTTGTGAATGGCTGAAAGTCAGTGATAGCATGAGTGTTCTTGAAATAAGATAATATAGTATCGAATAATATTATCATATAA
This sequence comes from Leptidea sinapis, assembly GCF_905404315.1. NCBI lineage: Eukaryota > Metazoa > Arthropoda > Insecta > Lepidoptera > Pieridae > Leptidea > Leptidea sinapis. The sequence goes on along the minus strand of NC_066294.1, from coordinate 6,257,171 downwards.
CCTCGATGTGATGTTCACACTGCACCCATTACAATAGTCAAATATTATAAAAAAGATTATGCAAGCACGTAAGACGTTATACTTCGTTGGCCTAAGAAAGCAAAAATAATTAAAATGATTTATTCCTCGTGCTATTCTACGCTTTTAGAAAGAACAAATTTGTAAGAATCTTGCAAAGATAGCTTTGACAATTAATTATTAAATAATGAATACGGCTGTATGGGCTTGAAACCTTTGCCTGTCCTAATAAAGGACGAAAAAACCAAAAGAAAAAAAAACGAGGACGCAAACGTCAGAAAATTTTAGGAACCAACTTCAACCTGTCAACTTTTGTGTTACAGTTACGTCCGCACATCTTAAAATTTCACTCTCATAATCTTACATAACGCGCCTAAGACGTGTAACTTCAAAAATTTAACATATATATATCGCAATATAAGAGTAGATTTATCTTTTCTTACCTTCGATTTGTTCATATTAACCTTGTAATAGGGTGGTACTGTAAAAATAATCATTGTCCAATACCTACTCGGTGTACACAACATAGGAAACTGTACAAAACCAAAAAAAACGGGTCGTTTTGGAAAAGTAAATTATTTTGTTAAAAATACCTAAGTTTGTACCGTGCTTTAACAATCCTGTTTATTATTATATGCTAATAAAATATCATTGACTACTCTATGATTGCACTCACTACATGTATTACGTGGTTTTTAGTTTTTTACATACACTTTTTCTTCCGCCTCGGCGATATCTTTAAACAGTCATTATTATACAATGCTCCGAAAAATAATTTGTACAGTTTATTATTAACCAACAAACTTTGTGAAAAAACCAGTGAATTTTAATTTACATAGTTCACTCTGTTAGTGACAATAGTTGTTAAGTGCGTTCATTAAAATCCACCGATCGCTGGTACAGATCCGGCTCGAAGGACCAAAACGGCAAGAGTGTACATGGGAAGAATAGACGACATCTGTGTTATAACGTGACTTTAGTAATTTTACTAAATATTAGGTCGTATATAATGGGTAATGTTATGTATCCATGAATTAACTTGTCTGTTTGACCTTATGTGTCATAAAAGCATTGTTCCGCGCTCCCTGCATCTGTGCTTGCTAACTGGTTCAAGACTAGAACAGATTGGCCGTAAGTATTTTGAAATCTTCCCTATATGTAATCCGTGATCAAGTATGTTTGTTGCTGTTGTCTTGGTAACTGTACAGAAAGGAAAAGTAAGTGAAATATCTACTTCGTAAGATATATCTTCGCTATAAAGATCGCTTTCCAGCGATCACTGTATGAGTGACAGAAGAAATAATCATAGAAGTTTACGCGTGTTTTATAGATTTGATGTTATCAAAGATACGAACAAAAATTTGTTCGGAGATTTGTTCGCAGATGCGATGTCAACATCTGTACACGCGTTTCGTGCTTAAACCGTGAACTAATACGCTAGTAGGGAAAATATTCTACTTGCTCGTGGCCTTCAGCTACAAGTACATAAAACGGACAGACAGAAAAATGATTAAGTATGAGGATATTAATAGAAGCTTAGTTGAGATTTAACTGAAGAAGTCTTAAGTGAAAGCCCTGAAAGTTCACGAGGACTAAGAATACTAAAAATCAGAAGGTAACAAGAATTAAATAATTTCATTTAGATTTTTTAATTGTGTTAACGTTTCGTATTCATATCCATTTCTAAGTTTGGCAGAAAAGTTATATGAAAATCGAATTCTAATGAGATCTTCAATTGTATTTCTGTTTGGCTTTTAGAAAGGTTACCAAAAAACTAACGAAATTTTTGTATATTTAATATTTGCATTTTGAAGTTAAACTTCATTAGGCTTCTTATGAAAAAAATATGAGAGTGAAATTATAAGATGCGCGCGCATCACTGTAACACAAAAGTAATAGAGTGAAGTTAGTTTCCAAAAATATTCTGACGTTTGCAACATTCGTTATTTTTTTTTTGGTTTCTTTGTCCATTATTTGGATGGGTAAAGGGTTCAAGCCACATTAATTGTCAAAGCCATCGCTGCACGAGGAATTAATAATTTTAAGGATTTTTGCTTTTTTAGGCCCAAGAAGTATAATTTCTTGCGTGTATACATAGGTACACACACACATTTTTTTTATAGAAAATGTACCACTATCCCTACTCTGTGCTGAGACTCTCGGCTTCACGGTATGTTAGCTGTACTTGTACTAACTCTCACCCTCTCACCCTCGTAGAAACCGTTCAAATTCTATCGGTTTGCAATAAACAAATTCAAAATCATATTTTGGAACCCAACACACAGAAAATACTCGTTCCTGACCGATATTCATAATATTTATACTCTAGTGATACTCATAATGTTTCCGGTCGACGGCACCCGCTACTCGAGCTCTGTTACAGTTTCCACGCTTTTTCATGTGATGCTTTGTTTTAGGGTACCTTATTAAAACTTGCAGTGCTTTATGTAGTCCGCATTCAATTTTGTAATATTTTACTTTTGAATAGGCGATATTATTTGAGGACTTTCATCCTGAAACAGAGCTGCGGCGAACAGTTATTATTGTAATTATTAATAGAATGTTTTGATGACTTCATGTTTTATCGAATTCATTGCTCGCAATTGAAGGAGGGATATTTTATTGCTTTATAAATATAGAGCGAGGTACTTCAATATTTCAAGAGGGGCCAAATTCTAGTACTCTGTAAGGCGTAGTTTCATCCACATAATGGAGTATTACTCTCATCTCTGAGCTGGTGCATCTGTATATTCCTGAATATCAATTTATAATTTATTATGTGTTTGTTTGTTGCAGCTGATCTCTGAAACGTTTCGACAGATTTTGTACTAATTCTCACTGGCACATAGCTGTTGTAATAAAACCTAGCTCAAACTACTATTTTTTTACATTGAATACAAAAAAAACAGTTACTAGTGGGAGGCTCCTTTGCACAGGATGCCGGCTAGATTATGGCTACTACAACGGCGCCTATTTCTGCCGTGAAGCAGTAATGTGTAAGCATTACTGTGTTTGAAGTCTGAAGGGCGCTGTAGCTAGTGAAATAACTGGACTTATGTCTCAAGGTGACGAGCGGTGCCACTCAGAATTTATGGGTTTTTCAAGAGTCCTGTGCGGCATGTCTAATGGGCAGGGCGTATCAATTACCACCAGCTGAACGTCGTACTTGTCTTGTCCCTTATTATCATTAAAAAAAAAACAAAAAAAAACTTAGTGAATATTGAACAAAATCCGATTGAATGGTTAGAGGTCATAAACGTAACCGACTAGGACAGAGACGCGGATTTGGCGATTGTATAATAAAAGTATGTCTTTAAAATTATTTTATTATTTGGACATCCTGTATACACAAGTGACCTACAGGGTGTCACAAACAGAGCACGTTCATATGGAGCCTCGGTAATCACGCAGCCGTGACCCACACTAGTCGAGCAAGATTAAACATAAGCCTACTGTAAATTAGAACCTGTATGTGCAGCCTCCGGATTAAGCGACGCCTGATTTGAATTTATACGTGTTTAACGGATCTCATGCTTATTGTAATGAAATGTGAAAATTATTTCATTGTTTAGCACATTCTTCGACCTTTTTTTTAAGGAAAAAAGGGACGAGACGAGCAGGACGCTCAACTGATGGTTATTGATACGTCCTACCTATTACAATGCAGTACTGCTCAGAATTCTTGAAAAACTTCAAAAATTCTGTCCGTCACCTTGAGACAAAAGATGCTAAGTCTCATTTGGTAGTAATTTCAGTAGCTACGGCGCCCTTCAGACCGAAACATAATAATGCTTACACATTATTGTTTCACGGCAGAAATAGGCCTATAATCTAGCCGGCATCCTGTGCAAAGGAGCCTCCAACCTGTAATACTCTCCTAAAATAAAAACCAAAAAAAAGTTTTTATTTACCATTGTGGCGTTCTGACTTGAAGAACCATTAAGAGGAAGCCTTATAGGATCACTAATTGTTGTCCGTCGTTTTAGGTAATTTTTCTATCGAAGGCAGGTTATGCAGATATCCAGTGCAATTTACATTGCTAATACTTGTGGTTCTTGATGGTTTTGATTAACTACTCTGGAGATTAAGATCATTAATTGACATTCAAAACACATCTAGGCAGATTCGCCCCCTTAGAATAGCTATCACCTAAAACAACTTGGTTAAAAGAGCTGGTATAGATATTTTTCAGCACTCTGCCCCATGTTTTAAAAAAGAAGGCAAAAAAATTATGAAAGTACTGCAAGATGGTTAGTCATTGTTCGTAGTTAGTGTTTTATTCTTTAGTTTTTCTTGGTCCTTAAGTAAGAATATAGTTATTTTTTTTATCAGCCTCTTGCTTGTGGCTTTAATTTGTTAATTTTTTTCAAAAATTGTTTTCAAAAGTATTAGTTTAACAAAAAAATTATATAATACTATTAAGCATGTCGAGTTAGCCTGTAAGTGGAGTGTACAACATTGTAAAATAATTTTTAAATGTGTCTATAGATTAAGATAGTTGTATGCACATTGGCTTACTAATTAAAAAAAAAACATTTCACTAATAAATCTTTACTTGTTTTTATTGATATAATATATATTTGCACACTTTACCCCAAATTACCTTGCCCCAAACTAGGCATAGCCTATACTATGATATACTTACTTAAACATACATAACTAATATAAACATGCATGACTCGGAAACAAACATTCTTATTCATCATTTATATGATATCATCATCAAGTATTTATGTACTTGTTTTTTATATTTAATATTATTAACGTCTCGCCTAGAATCGGAATACTGGGATAGCAAATACTGCGGTCAAAATGTTGTTCTAAATGCTCTTAATAATAATTTGTGCAGTTTATTATTAACAAACAAACTTAATGAAAACCAGTGCATTTTAATTTTTATAGTTCACTCTGTTAGTGACAATAGTTGTTAAGTGAATAAAAAATAAATCTTACTAGTCTAGTTCATTTAAAGCCACAGATCGCTGGTACAGATCCGCCTCGAAGGACCAATTTGCCAAGAAAGTACATGGGAAGAAGAGAAGACATCTATGTTATAAAATGACTTTAGTAATTTTACTAAATATTAGGTCATATATAATGTTAAATGGCACCCTTATGTATCAATGAATTTACTTGTCTGTTTGGATAGCAAATACTGCGGTCACAAATCGAGCAAGGCAATATTTCCAGCCGAATAATATTCTAGCTTTCCACAAGGCGCAATTCCGGTCCCATATGGAGTATAGGTCTCATATCTGGTCTGGCGTACCCCAGTATCTAGCAGCTCGAATTGTCAGGGACCCAGTCCTCTGTGAACGGCTCGATCACCTTGCGATCGCTCGTAGGGAGGTCTTGTCATCTTCTACCACATTTATCACGGGAGTGTTTCATTTGATACCTGCCACCGATACGCCACAAATTAGGATATCATCCACAGTGCGGTTGTTAAAGAACTTTCTTCCACGTACATCAAAGCTGTGGAATGATCTTCCTTGTACGGTTTTACCTACAAAAAAGGTCCGTACACCTTCCTACATTTAGGTGTCTACACCTGGTGTAAAGTGGCAATGACCCGTACGCTCGGTTTTTTGCCTTTTCTATAAATACAACTATCAGCTTGAACCATTTCACCGCGTGTAACACAGAGCTAGAAGGTGTTTCAAAGACGGACCGTCATGGGTACCTTAAAAAAATCGCTTACACCTTCCTTAACGGCCACCAACGCTTATGTTATATCTCTGCCGTTTGCAGGAGAATGTATTTAGTTTCTACCTTAAAAAATCAATTCATTAAGTTTCCAAATTATACAAATGTAAATTAATACAAAACAGAAGCTATTGAGAACAGTAGCTGCATCATCCACACACACACCGCAAATAAATAAAGGTATTCATTTTGTAAGGGATTCTATATAAAAAAATATATATCTCTAATATATAAAATTCTCGTGTCTTGGTGTTAAACTTTGAACTCCTCCGAAACGGCTTGAACGATTCTCATGAAATATTGAGTGCATGTTGGGTAGGTCTGAGAATCGGACAACATCTATTTTTGATCCTCCTAAATGTTAAGGGTGGTCCACACGATTTTTTTTTAAATTTGTTTGATTATGAGTCAGCATTAAAAAATACATACAACTTCAAATTTTCACCCATCTACGATCAACAGTTACTTTTGTATCGTGATTTTAATATCGGCATTACAATGTTTGCTGGGTCAGCTAGTATATATATAATAACTTTTAAGAATCTGAAGCCGAGCCTCCGCTCTTTTGTCATTTATTTCAAGTAATGATTCCAATCCTATGAATTTATTGCATCTGCAGGTCAAAGCTTAAAAAACTAATATTTAACTTGTACGCAAACATATCACATCAGAATCAGTCATAATTAAATTATTAATCTATTGAAAGTAATTTATTTAGCTAAGTTTTTTACACTGCTAAATAAATTACTTGCGCTCATAATACAAAACTCTATATCGTTAACTTTTCTTTACTTCATTAAGTGAAGTGTCCTTCATACGTTATTCAGAACACGCAAACTAACGTTCAGACAAGTAGATAACGCACGGGATAATTAATTATGGACCTCCCTACATCCATCATGAGCAGAAAAGCGCAACTAAAAAGATCTCATATTGTTTAGTAGCCATGGTTGACTAAGCCACATAAAGTTTTCTTGGACTTCCGCGCAAAAAGATGAAAAACTGAAGCCAGAAGAAAAAAACCGGATTTTTTTCCTTTATTGTTCAAAACAAAAACATATAACTAAAGTTATTTAAAGCATAAAGGCATTTATTTTCTCAAAATTGATTCCTTTAGAATTCTTTTTGATGTCATTTCTAACTACCAGATACTACTACCGCTTCGTAAACAAATGGCGCTCTGAGAGAGAAGAAGCAGCGCAAGAAACTCTCCCAGCATTCTTTTTTTTGCGCTCTTTTCAATAAAAATATACAATATTGTACAGTCATTTCTATCGCTATAAAATAATCACAATCTAGTCCCAGCCTGTCCGATCATTAAGATATTCAGCTGTAGAGTAATAGGATTTACGACGGAGCCATTTTTTTATAAAACATTTAAATTTATTTATAGATATTGCCTGAACAGTGGCTGGTACTTTATTATAAAAGTGCATACATTTACCCTTAAAGCTATTATGTATCTTATGAAGCAAACTAGAATTACTTACAAACAATCCCTTATTTCTAGTGTTATAATAATGAAAACCACTATTAAGAGGAAAAAGGTGACGCTTTTTGTGAACGTATATTAAAGTTTAATAAATGTACTGACAATAAACAGTCATAATATTTATTTCTTTAAATTTTTCTTTGAGAGACTGTCTATAACCAAGCTGATATATAGCACGGACAGCTCTCTTTTGCAGAGCAAACACTATATCAATGTCAGCAGCATGACCCCATAGTCAATATATACATATTCATCTGTTTATCACGAAAACCCCTAAAGGGTTTATCTGGGTAAGTTGTCGCTCGCGATTTCTACGTTGATTGGAATAAGTGTAATAATTACACAATGATATTATAATGTCTACACTGGTCTACATATAAATATGGCTTGGTTGATATATTTATTATATATATTATTATATATATTTATTAGTAGTCTTCCGTTTATTTTAGGTCCTATTTCTGGCGTGAAGCAGTAATGTGTAAACATTACTGTGTTTCGGTCTGAAGGGCGCCGTAGCTAGTGAAATTACTGGGCAAATGAGACTTGACATCTTATGTCTCAAGATGACCATCGCGGTTGTAGTGCCGCTCAGATGCTTTTCAGGGCAGGCGGGGCGTATCAATTACGATCAGCTTAACGTCCTTGCTCGTCTCGTTCCTTATTTTCTTAAAAAAAAAATTATCTTGGACTCCCTTGCCTGAATAGAAAAATGGAAGCCAGAAGAAAAAACGAGAATAATAAGAATAAAAAAGATAGCCGTCTGAAAATTTTGAGGGTCAGGGTCTTGTCTGCATTATTAGGGGAATGTTCCGAGGAGCTGTTTGATCTCCTTCCTCGTTTAATCCTTTCTCATTCATCCTCACCATCTGGGTTCCCAGTATTCCTTCATACTCCTTTCCTCTACGGTATTCAGAATGAGCCTTCTTGCGCGGTGTTTCCAGAACGATACTACACGATACGACTATTCCAAAACAATAGGTATGATATGCACTAAAAAGTATGAAAATAATTATGTATACAATCTAATTAATTAATCTAATTCTAGTAACGATTATTGTTATTTTTGGAATCGGTGTCCTCCCGCCGCGGCCTCGCTCTCGACTCTCGCCTCCTCATCTATAACTATGTATGTAGTTACAAAACTGTCTTGGCTGATACCGAAAAAACCCGACGAATTGAGAACCTCCTCCTTTTTGAAGTCGGTTAAAAAGCTAGCACCAATGTTGCCTCTGGTGTTGCAGGAAGTGTGATCAACGTTGATTACTTAACTTCAGATGATCTGTACGGCCGTTTGTAACCCTTATCCATAAAAAAAAACTAATTTTATTTTGTGTGTCTGTGTCCTTCTTATTAATACTGTTCTTCTCGTAAATATAAATTTGTGGTGTAAATGTTATTTAACACAATTAAGACAATCATCATCACTTCAGCTGAAAGAGGTCCACTGATGGACAAAGACCTCTCCCAAAAATCCCCACGAAAATCAGTCCTGCGCTGCTGTTCAAACGATCTTGGCAAGATCATTGGTATATCTTGTGAGGGGCTTACTAATACTGCGTCTTCCAGTTCGTGGTCACCAATGGAGGACATTAGTGTCCCAACGGCCATCCGCCCTTTGAATTATGTGCCCTGTCACTTCAGTTTCGTGATCATCCGGGCTGTGGTGGTGACTTTAATTCTCCTACGCATCATTTCTGGTGTCTCAGGTAAAATCCGAGTATAGCCCTCTCATGTGCGTTAAGTGTCGCACCAGAATAGCATCATCCCATCTCCTCCTGTGGGTGTCGTAAGAGGCGACCAAGGGATACAAAGAACGGAGGATGGGCATAGGCATCTTTCCGAGAGAGCACCACCATGTTCAGCTGCGATCGTCAACCCACCTGCTAAGCGTCGTGATTATGGCCAACCCCCCGATGACATGACTGAAAATACAATTAAGGCAATACAGATTTTTAATTTGGGTTTCATATTGGAAACTATTTTAATTATTATATAGCTTTCTAATGTTTTAGAAATCACAATAAGCACTAGTGACTAAAGGAATGAGCATAAAGGCGGATATAAATTCTATTTTACTGAACTTTCGATGTTCAAATCAATTTTACTGCGGCTTATGTAAAAACGCTGCTGAGACTCAGACAGACGACATTCTCGCTTCGTGTACCGGAACCCTAAATAACTCTTTCCACTCTAATATTTAAACAAGTTTACATAAATAAATAATGAGATAATACCCACGTTTCTTTGCATCAAACCTATGTTTAGAACGAAAGCTCACATTACCAACAATATGTATTTTAAACGTAACCTCTAATAACAACCTTTGTCGTAAGGGTTGCAATTACCTAGCGTGTATGTTGGTTACTTCTTGTGAGCGTTAGAACGGCTGGTTCACAATATAATATATATATCTTAATATATATAAATTACGTGACACGTTGTTTGTCCGCGATGGACTCCTAAACTAATGAACGGATTTTAATGGGGATTCCTTCATGGACTGCAGTGAGAGATAGGATAGTTTTTATTTCGATTTAAGACCCATAATTATTTTTATTTCCAATATTTGTTTTGTATGGACATATTTTCTATGAGAGAATTTATTGAAGTACGGTTTGACAGTTCTACTTCAACACTAAAAAAACTTCATTACAACAACAGGGAGCATAATATTATGTTACGAAGTAATTTTTTATTGTTTTGGGATAAATAATAAAAAAAGTCTTTTATTTATGATGTACAGAACAATATCTGTCGGGTCAGCTAGTAATATATATATATATATATATATTGTTTTATATAACAATATGATATATCTATATATATATATATATATAATTTATTTTTTAACCCTTCGCGATCCAATCCCTCTTAACTTCAAATCGGTTGATTACCGAGCGATTTTCGCGCGAGAAAATGTATCTACGCATATTATTTTACGTGTAGCAAAAAAGTGCTTATAGTTAGGATAATTTAAATGAATATATCTGAAAGCAATCAAAACAAGCTATGAAACCACGCATAAATTATTCATATTGTGTTTTATTTTATTTTACACACACAACGCAAATTTGAAAAACCGTTCTATTTTAGAATAAACGAGTATTTTCAACAATAATTTTATATTAATTATCATCAGTCTCGTGCCAGAATTGCGAGCCTTGCGAGTCAACATCTCCTGAGGATGCGTCGTGTCAAATTGGTTAAAGGCTAATCTTAGAGGAATTAACAAGCAAGAAAACTTGAAATTAGAACAATGGGGAAGTTTATTGCTAATGCGAAATCTAATGATCGCAGTCAGTAACCACCCTTTTTTACAAGAAAATATAATTTAATCGGTTAAAAAACAATGGAGTTATGACGTAACAAAATATAAAAATATTACAAACGACTTGATAACCTTTCTTTTTGAAGTCGGTTATCTAAATTGGTAGCTGGTTTTCACCATTAATTAAGTAAGTAAATTGCAAATTTGCCTCTTTTATACACAAAAAAAAACACAACATCTCTACACTTTTTTAACAGCGCCCGCTTTATCATCGCTGTTAATAAGATCATAAAAAAAATGATTCGGTAATTCTAATTTCAAAATTTATTCTGAAAATGTTTTTTGTAAATTTACTTACCAGCCATGCTATCGCTCACAGCTTACTATAATATTACCGTGTGGCCACACCCTTACTTTAACTTTCCAAGTCTGTCTGCGGTCTGACCCTACTTCAGTCATGTGACGTTTCAAATTCAAATGCCAATTAATTTTCCCATAACTGGCCTGTAATAATGCGAATATCCGATTTAAGTTTGGATTTCTTAGCATTTATAACTAAGGGGTATTGATGAGTCAATTTTCGTTAGTAGGTTTCACAGTTAAGGTGCATTTTCGCCTTCAAGCCCATTTTTAATCGGTGTTTTGCTGAAAATTTTTTTTTCTTATAATACATAAATCTATTTGTTTTCTTATGAAATTATACAACATATAAATATTAGTTTTATTCGAATTGGTTAGGAATTACTTAAAAAATAAATTTTGTCACGCGCTTTAAGAATTCGTTCGTATATATAATGCCTACGTTTGTAACGTATTCTTTGAAATTGTATTTCACCACTTCAAGAAGGCTGACGACATCTTATATATACAGTTCTCATGTCGCGGTGTCTGTAGTTAAACTCCTTCGAAACGGCTTGACCGATTCTCATGAAATTTTGAGTGCACATTGGGTAGGTCTGAGAATCGGACAACATATATTTTTCATCCCCCTAAATGTTAAGGGCGGTCCACGCCAAATTGTTTTTTTAATTTTTTTGACATTTTTTTTTAAATTTGTTTGATTATGAGTCAGCATTAAAAAATACATACAATTTCAAATTTTCACCCATCTACGATCAACAGTTACTTTTGTACCACGATTTTAATATCGGCAATACAATATTTGCTGGGTCAGCTAGTAACAATATATAATTCAAAATTTGTTTATATTGATAATAAAAATTAAACTGAAATCACGCGAACCTAGATTTTTATAATGACATTTGACATCGACGTGTCTGAAACGTGGGTCTGAAACTTCTGAACTGGACATTTTTGATACAATTATTTAAAAAAATAAACAATAATAGCATTTGAAAATAGAATACTCCGTGAGTACGTTGCATAAAAGGCATAAAAGGCATTTATTTTCTCAAAATTTATTCCTTTAGAATTCTTTGAAATGAAATGAAATTAAATGAAATGATTTATTTGTATGAATCGTGGTAACATAGTTGTTAACAATTAATTGGTGTACAGCACAATTCGCCAATATATCGGCATACAAATATTTGATTGTCAATATTGGAATTTTTATATTTATACGTCACTAATAAACATTACATAGTTTTAATTATAATATAATATTAAATAAACATTAGTTGGTACCTCTCAAAAAATTACATTTAATGCTATTATTTTTGGCTAAAGAATTCTTTTAAACTTTTTGATTTCATTTCTAATAACTACTAGATACTACTACCGCTTTGGAAACAAATGGCGCTCTGAGAGAGAAGAAGAGGCGCAACAAACTCTCCCAGCATTCTTTTTTTTGCGCTCTTTTCAATAAAAATATACAATATTGTACAGTCATTTCTATCGCTATAAAATAAAATAACATATAAGTTTATACAATTGCCATTTATTTTTACATTGTGGCATGGTCTTGTAAATTTTGCGGCGACAGTGCAATTAAGAATAAAAAATGCTTTTTGCTGCGGCTTACGTAATAAGAAGGCTTCATCTCGTTGTTCTGTCTATTCCTGGATCAGTGGATTCAGACGTGGACGTTGTCATCTCTATGACGACTCTCGTGAAGGCTGCCCGGCGAAGGCTTTTACCGAAACCGAAAAAAGGACATGTCACCAAATTCGTGCTGTAGTTAGTAATAGTGTATGATCCAAGCGCAAACATTTTGCTAAAACACCTGAACGTTCGAGAGCTTTGCACTCAATGTTTACCGAATTATTAAAAGTATGACCAGAAACGACTCTGTAAAATGGTAAAAATAAATATTACGGACGATAGTCGTTGGTGTTCACCTGAAAGAAAAAACCTATGGTGGAATGGGTCAATCTTTTTGAAGACTTGCCTTGAAAAGGAAAATTCGAAACATTGATAAAGAACTGTCGGGACATTATACCACAGTAGCGCTTGAAAACCAAAGAAACTTACTGTAGATTGGTATGTAAACAAAAGACATAATTATACTATCAACAAAAAATATAGAATAAAAATAACCATTTTAAACCAACAATTCGCAAATGCAAATCTCAAAGCGACATATAAGGTTACTAACAAAATGAAACGTGGCATAATTCATTGAAAATCAAATAAAACTCGTTATATTTTAATGAGGTATCGTCGGTAACGAACAACGATTGATCGGTAATAACGTCACGTTACCCACATTCCTAATGAGACCGCGCTCATAAGAGACTCAATTCATAGTTGTGTACTCTCGGTGCGGTGAATGCATTTGGCATAAAGATTTTAGAAATTACTTTATGAATCTAGTATGGTTTCTATTTGCGCGCCTACAGGCTCGATTAGGAAACCGAAAATGTCATGATCAACGCACACGCGTTGCAGACGAGATTATAATAATTAGAAGCAAACACCCAGTATATAACAGAAGCAAATGTTTCAGTTATAATTATAATGAATGGTAGAAAATCATGATTAAGAGAGATGACATAAGGAGGTTTATTAGTGTTGAAGAGTCGTGATATATTTATTTTTAGGTTTGTTGTAAGCATCTTCACGCAAACTTAAAAGTACGACCGTGTAAATAAGTAAAATCTAAATACTAAATACGTAAAAATATGCAGTCATATAGTGTTTCTTCATGGGAAAGGAAGACAAATAAATAACAACAAAATATATATGGGTATTGTGATGGTTTGTGATCACCGCGGCCTATACTCTATTATAACGCCAAAGAAATAACATGTAGCTGAACTTATAAAGCGAGGAATTAAAGTGAAAAAAAAAAAGAATTTGAAACCTGAAAACACATTGTTACATGGTGGTGAGGATAGCACTGGGAGGCACTGTGACACGGTACTAACATTACCGTGACTGTGGTAAAAGTCAAGTGGCAAACTAAAGTGATTTTGGGGGTTATTTTAAATCTTTTATCCGTATTTGGATAAAGATAAGCTCTTAAGGTAAATATATTTACACTCACAAATAAATAAACGTAAATTATTGAGATTAAATGCATCGTCCGTAATAGAAGCAGGCCGGGAGGTGTTAATTGGAGGGACAAGATTAATGAACGCGCTCACGAAGTGATGTGTGAAGGTTCTCCACAAATTGGAGATCTTTTCATATCACTGATATAGGTACTTGACTTTATCAAGCGGACTTTTGATTTCAGAACTTTATTGAAAATTATATTTTTGTATATATATTGTACTAGCTGACCCGACAGACGTTGTTTTGTTCATATTAAAAAAAAACTCTTGCGGGTCGAATTTCGTAAAATTCGTTCTTAGCTGACCTCTACTCGGCGAAAGGAATATTCCTACCAAATTTCAAGTCTCTACGCCTTGTGGTTCCAGAGACATCGTGATGAGTGACTATATACGTGGAAATCTCTTATATATATATATATATATATATATTTGTATTATAGGGCCAGGTGGATGGGAAAAGAGCGAGAGGAAGCTTATCCATGCTTTGGACGGATCTGATCAAAGCAGTGACCCAGACAGCTGTTGTGGAGTGCTTCTACAATGCTACAAACCGCCAAAAAAACTATGGGCGCACTCCGGGAGTGCCGGGAGAAGTGAAAACTTGTACATAATAATAACTTGGGAATATTTTCGCACGGTAATTTATGTGGTTAAATACAATATTCATTTATTGCGCTATCGTACACAAAAATGACAATTTATATTACATAAAATTTTAACACTTCAGAACTATTACAATTATTTTATATAAAAAAGTTTATCCCTCAGAAAAATCTACTTTTATCCATATTAAGCTGTAAAAATATTTCACTGAGACTCGATACCTTGACCTCGAGGTGTTTCGTCTTCGCAATCACAATAATTCTACCACTGGTCCAATGACCTCATTGAGTTGAGTCAATGAGGTCATTGGACCAGTGGTAGAATTATTAGACCAGTGGTAGAAATAGTCGAACTATAATTAGTTCGAAGTATAAATCTTTCATCCTTAATTTCAATGACTGTCTTACGAATTTTCGATCAGGCCACGTGTCGTGACGCGAGATTAACATTTTATACCCATCCCAAGAAAAGTGTTCAACGCCGCTAAAGAAGTTTGGACTTCATAAATGGAGGAGCATCGCTAGGGAGGCTGTACGACCCAAAACTAAGAAGACCAACTTGTTTTTTTGTTTTTGTTTTTTTTTTGAGAGGAGGAAATACTATTACGTATTTACGCCCCGGAACGGGGCGTAATATGTCGGACTCGAGTGTCCGCGTAAGCGGACGCCCCATACCGACTAAAACCTCCTCTGTGCTGTTAGCAGCCCTGGCTTTCACAGCGAAGTAGGACGTGTGCCGTGGAGGCCGCAAAGACTACGCAACAACAGTCGCGGGGCGTCTCCTAGGGAGACTCGAACCTCAGACCGGCTGTGTGCTTGTGGGAAGGAGAGAAGACCAACGACATGTCGCATCATCTTGGTGGCCACGAGTCACGACCACTCTGACAAAAGTGACCGGTTGAGTAGAATATATTGTATAATCTTTGATTATATGGATGTATGGAGTATACAGCTATTATTTTTATTATTTTGTGTAGGAACATACACTACTTGTGAAACAATTTTACTCTTTCCTATGAACTTATTATTTTTTACTGTCTCGTGTAAGTATTAACATTTAATTATTTTTATTGCATCACTTTAAATTTTCACAATGCATAAAATGCTGAAGAATTGATTTAAAAGTATCGCGAATGTCAAGAAGTGATAAAAAAATATCTAGTTATTTTTTTTAGTAAAGTTAAAGTTAAAGTTCTTAAAGTTAAAGTTAAAGGCTAGCCTCTTCTTTACATTCTTATGTGTATTTTTGATCAAAGTAAATATAATATAAATTTTGATTTGGTTTTGGTTTTATTTACAATTAAACATGTTTACAATAAATCAATATTTTGAAAATGTCATCTCTGTCTTAATAATGATTTCATAACAAATCGATCATTTTAAGATTTAATATACCATGGGACTGAGAGATGAATTAGTATACATTTTCTATTCAATAAATTAAATTTGAAACAAAATTAATGACCACGCGGGACTCGAACCGGCGAACTCTCGCATTCCGTGCGAGAATTCTTCCACTGAGCCAACCGTTCGAGTGACGCCACGATCATAATACTTGATATGTCTTGAGCTGTATTCTGATATGTCTATTCAATAAAGTTGGAAAAATAGAAGTCTTAGAAATATTTGGTTCTTCCCCACATTAATTATTGTATACTAGTTTTTAATATGACATTGCTGAGAAAACGTCGAAAATCAAGTAGTTTTAGAGAACAACTTTATTGCCTAAACTTACACCGTAATAAGTACTCATTAGGTACTTGAGTTTTAACATTCGCCTGCATAAGAATTTTCTACGCCCCATCCCTATTACGTAATTCCAACCGATTATTTGAACAATACAAAACCTCCCCTCACGCAAGTCTCAAGAAAAGCAAAATTACTCGATGAAAACTCGCAACAGAAAAGGGAAAGAATCAGAAACTGTAAACAAAAACAATTCAGTAAGTGCACCCATACACGAGCGTTGCAACATACGTCGGGTCATGCGATTCAGAACCGCACAAAACCCTATTGTGTCGTGAATGGAGCGCTTTACATTATGCGCGGGAAACAAATTTTTTTAAGAACGTGTTCTTTTTCTATTTTTAAAATGAATGTGCTCCGTGTGAATGTTCTAAGTGTATTGCTGTTTTCTTTTTAATTTATATAAATGCGTTCTTTTTTCAAATTGCGGCCAGCACTCGGGCTGAATGAGAAACATATCGAATTCTGTATTGTCTATGAGTCTACAATGGCCAATTTTTCAACAGTTTTCTTTTGTTTGGTTTTTAATATTAAAATGTTACATAGTTCGATATTATGAGTACGGTAAATACGAAAAGTGGATGTATTCTAATATTATTTTTGGTGAACTGTATTTAACAGCGATGACGTCACGCAGGCTTAGGATATTTTTTTATTGTAGGTTCTTATGATTTTCTATTGACGATGTTATAATAAAGCTACATATTTGGTTGAATTTGGAAATTTCAAAAAAATACTGGTCACCTGATGATAAGTGATCACCTGGATCCATGATGGTGAGCTCATAATTTTGTTGAACTTTGGAAATTTCATAAAAAAAGTAGTCACCTGATGATAAGTGATCACCTGGACTCATTATGGTGAGCTCCAAATTTTGTTGAATTCTTGCATTAAAAGACTAGTTAGCTGATGATAAGTGATCACCTGGACTCATGATGGTGAGCTCCAAATTTTGTTGAATAATTTCATTAAAATACTAGGCAGGTGATAATAAGTGATCACCTCGACTCATGACGATGAGCTTAAAATTTTTGTTGATTTTGCATATTTCATTAAATACTGGTCACCTGACGATAAGTGATCACCTCGACTCATGATGGTGAGCTAAAATTTTGTTGAATTTGGAATTTTCATAAAAAATACTAGTTACCATATGATAAGTTATCACCTTGACTCATTATGGTGAGCTTAACATTTTGTTGAATTTGGAATTTCTAAAAAAATACTAGTTACCTAATGATAAGTGATCACCATCGCTCACTTTTTGATTAAATAACGTAAGGCGCTTAATTTTTTTCATATGTATTGAAAATTCTTATCAAATTTTAATAGGTGAAATCTTTTAGACTGAGTGCACGTTTTCATGCTTCCATCTAAGTATCTTCAGCACACAACGATGCTAGTTTAGAATGTCATGAAGATTCCTGATCTACTCTGAAATATGTGACATTCTTGAGATCTTCATCTTCATCTTCATCTTTTTCGTTTTGAATTTTTCACTGCGATCATGTTTTCATTCGTAAAAGCTGTCAAAGAGCGGCCTTCCTCATCCCTTAAAAGTAGTCAACTGCTATTAAATATCAGGCCAGACCATCATACCAGAGATTGATTTGGCAGAAACTTCATCGTTAAATGCTATATCAAGTATATAGTATCTTACAATTCCTCCGGCTTCAGGCAACATTTGAAATCATAAAAAAAATCATAATTTAAATTAGCTTGTAAAAATTTGGAGAGAATATTTTGAAATTGAAACATTCCTATTTTTACTCATAATTTATTATCATACTTTCAAAATAAATTATAACCGACCAGTGTCTCATACATAAAAACTTTTTATCGCAAAATCGGCGCCTATTTCTGCCGTGAAGCAGTAATGTGTAAGCATTACTGTGTTTCGGTCTGAAGGGCACCGTAGCTAGTCAAATTACTGGGCAAATGAGACTGAACATCTTATGTCTCAAGGTGACGAGCGCAATTGTAGTGCCGCTCAGAATTTTTGAGTTTTTCAAGAATCCTGAGCGGCACTGCATTGTAATGGGCAGGGCGTATCAATTAGCATCAGCTGAACGTCCTGCTCGTCTCGTCCCTTGTTATCATAAAAAAAAAACTTTTTCCGCTATAAAAACCAAATCTTTAAGTGACGCAGTGATATAAATATATATATATATATATATATATATATATGTATGTATATATAAAATACTGTTTTTATGAGTTTGTCAATAATATTATAATATTTATTATCATAACATCAATAAATATTTCGTAAAATATGCTCCCTGTTGTTATAATGAAATTATTTCACAGAAGAATTGTCAAACCATGCGTCAGTGAAATCTCTCATAGAAAATATGTCCATACAAAACAAATATTGGAAATAAAAATAATTATGGATCCTAAATCGAAATAAAAGCTATCCTATCAATCAAATTGGACTAAAATGTACTCCATGAAGTAATCCCCATTGAAATCCGTTCATTAGTTTAGGGGTTCACAAGAAACAAACATCAGGATACTGTATGCTTTGTTCAACTCTCAGGTTGTGACTTCATCTACAGGATCTACTTTACAGTTGATAACCTGCTCAACCCCAATATTTGCATATTAGGAAATTGACTTGAGATGTCGCTCTTGTAAATCTAAACAATTTGTTATGTTTTTAAGATGATAACCCTCACTTCTAGGATTAATACACAAATAAAATTTTATTAACGATGTGGGACTCGAACCCATAACCTTCGGCGTTCCGTGCCGGTGCTCTTACCAACTGAGCTAACCGTTCGAGTGACGTATCGTTATAAAATCTTATATGCTTTGTTCAACTCTCAGATTGTGGCTTCATTCTTCATTCATCATTCTTCATTCTTCTTCATTCATCAGAGTTGAACAAAGCATACGAGATTTTATAACGGTTAGCTCAGTTGGTTAGAGCACCGGCACGGAACGTCGGAGATCGTGGTTTTGAGTCCCACATCGTTCACAAAATTTTGTTTTTCAAATTTTATTTGTGTATTAATCCTAGAAGTGAGGGTTATCACTTTAAAAACATAACAAATTGATCAGGTTACTGGATTTATTATGGAGTTAGACAACAATATGAATCCTGTATTTAACATATTGTTCTGTAAGTCTAAAATTCAACTGAAATAAGTAACAAATTAAAACTTCGAGTGCACAAATGCAGAGCCAAGAAAAATCTAGTTACTCAGTAAAACAACTCCTATACTAAAGATATTTTTATAACAAGACAGTCGTCAGCAAGAAATGAATCTCTTAAGAAGTCGCTGTGGCATTTCATAAGACAAGAGTATCGTTGTCTCAAGTACCTGGTCAAGTTTATACAGTACTACTTAAGAGCCTGCAATCCTTGCCTTGCCCAGTGAACAGCTTACCTTATTACTATCTCCCAATTACGACTTATGCCCGGTCAAACAAGTACGGATAGTTTTTTGGTACGCCCAGTAATAATAAGCCGCGTAGTAAATTTACTACGCGACGTTTTAGAAAACTGTTTCTCACGGCCGTTTTCAATGACCTACCTATCCTTACTGTGACTTACTAGACGTAGACAAATCAATCCTTTAAGGCTTACTTACATTTCAATAACCTATCGACATAAATCATCGGACTATAACTAAATTGGACATAACTATACATAGATAAAATCTTGTCATTAAACGGTCACAGCAATGTATCCGTTAGTTAAACTAAGGGTAGATAGGTTATTGAAAACGGCCGTAGACCGTAGTGGGAGGCTCCTTTGCACAGGATGCCGGCTAAATTATGGGTACCACAACGGCGCCTATTTCTGCCGTGAAGCAGAAATGTGTAAGCATTACTGAGTTTCGGTCTGAAGGGCTAGCTAGTGAAATTACTGGGCAAATGAGACTTAAAATCTTATGTCTCAAGGTGACGAGCGCAGTTGTAGTGCCACTCACAATTTTTGGGCTTTTTCAAGAATCCTGAGCGGCACTGCATTGGAATGGGCAGGGCGCATCAATTACCATCAGGTGAACGTCCTGCTCGTCTCGTCCCTTACTTTCATTAAAAAAAAAGATGGGATGTGAGAACTGTTAATCTACTTCTTCTCATTAAGAATTAATAGATTGTAGAAGTAGTTGTTTACCAATTCTATAATGTATCAATTTTTAATAGTACCAGTATAGTGTTTTTAACCTATAATGCAATTTTCACCGTCACCAAATATATCTCAATAACAATTAATGAAATCTATTAAGAATCTAACTTTACTCTTTGCATAAAAGAGTCTATTCCTTTTATTATTTGAAAGTACTTTACATATAGAGTCAGTACAATTACAATAAAAAAAACGCATTGCACTCCGGGAGTGCCAGCAGAAGTGAAAACTTGAACATTAACGTTGTTATTTTTGAATATACAAATGATTTGAGTTTTCTTTAGTGTAAATTCCGCCAATATTTGTCTTTAAACAATTCGACACGTGTTTCGCCTCTACACGACGCATCCTCAGGACGTGTTGTCTCGCCAAAATCTGGCACGAGACTATGTACTAGAGTTTGGAATAGTAAAGGAATAATTTCGCACGAATTCCTTTGTTTATCAGTAAAAAATTACTAGCATTTATGCAGTTAAATACAATATCCATTTATTGCGCTATCGTACACAAAAATGACAATTTATATTACATAAACAATTTAACACTTCAGAACTATTACAATTATTCATAAAAATCAAGTTTCATCCATAATTTCAACGACTGTCTTACAAATTTTCAATCAGGCCACGTGTCCTGACGTGAGCTCAACATTTTAAGCCCATTCCAATAAAAGTTCTCAACGCCGCTAACGAAGTTTCAAATATAGTACGTATTACATGAATATGACGCTAAAATAACGTGAAGACATGGTTGAATCTAAAATAACTAAATCAATATTCAATTAGCATAATATGTGGATTTGAAAAACGTTCCATTTACTTGGTTCCCTGAAGTCTTGAGTAATAAGAAAATACGGATAAGACGGTAGCAGAATGATTGCGGTCGGCTGAAGTTACAGGGTCGTACTTAACCAAAGTCCATTTAAGGCTCGGGACCGAGCCAATGGCCTTGAGGAATCGAATGGAGCTAGGTTACCTCTCTCGCACAAGATCGCCATAGTTTTAATTCAGAATTAGAAGTATATTTAACTTATTACAAACATAATACAATTTTGATTACAAAACTAACAAAAGTATACAATTTTATCTAGATTTAATGCTTAGCATGGCTTTAACTGTAAAAGTTAGGGTTACTTTGGTGACTATTTTCGCACTGTACTTAAAAAATAGAAATGTAAAGAAAAAATAATTTTCGTCTCATATTGTGTCGATAAATAGTTACTTTTATTAAAAATATAAGGTATATATAAATTAAGTATATCTATGACGTAATGAAAAGCAATACAATAACAATTTGATATATAATACTAAATATAACGATTGGATGAATGCATTAAACTAAAATCATTTCTAAAAAATTAAAAAAGTATTTTTATTGAAAGTTTATTTATCTTATGAGTGACCATTTTATTGTTAAACTACTCTCAGCTTTAAGATTGACTTTTACAAACATCATGCCTTTTTTTTTTAAATTTGATAAGCGCAAAATTTTATTGCAATAGATTGTGCTTTCTTGAAAGAGATTTTTTCATTTCAACAATAAATTACTATTATTTGTAAGACTATATGGTACTAAGTGATGCCAATATTTCATTCCGTGATAAAAGAAATTCAGAGTTTTCTACATTAGGTCTGTCTCCAGTATTTAATTATTTTACAATCCATCCCTGTGCTGATACCTAAGTCCTGAGCCATAATGTAATCAGGCCACTGAAATGTTTCTGGTTTAGTTTATTGCTTCTCAGCTCGCTTCGACCTTATCACTCTAATAATATGCTGTAAGCACTGAATGAAATGAACTTAAGGTATTCTCATGTCATATTTGTGTATCACGTACATTTAAAAAATTAAAAGTCATAACTTTATGTATAATAATTACAAAAAAACTTTACTTTTATAGTAGATATATAATAAATAAGTTGAAGATATTGATTTATTTAAATGTTTTAATGAAATTAATTAGTTAAGTCATCACCGCCGTTCAAATTGTCTTACAGCACCAGAGGAATCACAGACATTGCCGACCTCTCATACACTCCCCGAAATGCGGTAGAAGACAAAAAAATTAAGCCACGTCTGTAAGCAATATCAAGTGATCTAGTCGTGTGCGGAGCAATGGATCTTGATTATTAAAACAGCTCTACGTTGATCTTGGTCAGAAGGTTCAAGCTGATACTGGGTTGCACTAGACATGAAATGAGAGCAATACTCCTTATGTGGCCTGTGTTTTGTAGAGCGCTAGAATGTGGGCCGGCTTGAAGTATTGGGATGCTCATGACTGCATGAATCTCACAAGTACCTCATCTATTTATAACATGATAGAGGCACGAGAAGATAACAGATGGTCTGGGACGAAACTTGCGTCGACACTCACGAGCTCCTTCTCATGTCCAAGTTACGTCAGTTGGTGCTGGGGCTGCTGCTTTGACTGCCGAAGGTAGCAAGCGTCGCAAATATGTCGGTCTCAGTGAGCCTTACATCTTTGTGCCGTTTGGTGTCGAGACACTTGACCTGTGGGCCCCAGAGGCGAGGAGAATGTTTAAAGTACTATCTGCGCGCCTCAATAGGAGTGCTGGTAAGCCAAGCGCTGGCAGCTATTTCGGTCAACGGATGAGAAATGAAATGCTGCCAGTATTCTTGGTACACTTATAAATAAAATATAAATATTACATTATTATTTTAAAAAATATCGTGAATTTTGTTTATAGGTTATCTAGATTTGATCAGCTGTCAATCGTTGGTTC
Source organism: Leptidea sinapis (assembly GCF_905404315.1). Classification (NCBI taxonomy): domain Eukaryota; kingdom Metazoa; phylum Arthropoda; class Insecta; order Lepidoptera; family Pieridae; genus Leptidea; species Leptidea sinapis. Next base: position 6,233,994 of record NC_066294.1, on the reverse strand, counting down.
TGATTCTTAATTTAATAGGATAAAAAACACTTTTCGGTCTATTGTTAAGTGATCACGTTCGCCACATTATCTTGCAACACCTGAGGAATCACAGGAGCGACATTTCCGGCCGTTAAGAAAGGTGTACACGCTTTTTACACATGTCGTATCGTCCCGGAAACACCGCACAAGGAAGCACGTTGCACAGCTTGGCTGTATGTGGAAGAAAGCTCCTTGAAAACCATACTACTAAGCTGTTGAATGAGCTTCCTTGTGCGGTGTTTCGGGGCGATACGACATGAGTACCTTCAAAAAAAGCACGTTCACCTTCCTTAAAGGCCGTCAATGCTCCTGTGATTCCTCTGTTGTTGCAAGAGTATGAGGGCGGTGGTAATCACTTAACACCAGACCGTTCGCTCGTTTGTCCTCCTTTTCCATAAAAAAAAACTGTGGAGGAATGCCATACTTCCAAATGGTGGGGATGATATTTTAATTGGTGGCGTGTCATGCGAAGGTGGAATACGACGGCAGGAATCAAGTCAAACAGCTCAGCTTCGGAACACTCTCCGCGTCAAATGCGGTTGACATTACACGAAAACACACAATGCAGCACTGTCTCTACGCAACGCCAGGTGATAGAGCGGTTCACAGAGGCACTAGCATAAAAAGGCATAAAAGGCATTTATGTTCCTCAAAATTGATTCCTTTAGAATTATTTTATCATTTCTAACACTACCACCGCTTCGGAATCAGTCACATTCATACAATTCTGATCTAAAAAGACCAATACATTTTCGGATAACCAATTAAGAATTGCGCTTGAATCTATAAATCCCCAGTAAATTTATTTTTACCTATTCAAAGTACTATGGAATAGTACATTCAGCTGCATATTCCTGTACTGTATAATAACGACTTAATACGAAATACTCAGACGTCCCACACGCGAAGTGTATTAAAAGATAATGAGTAAAAGGAAATTGTTAGCGGTGTCGCTTATTCGCGTATTTTCGGCAGTACTATCAGGGGGGGGGTTCCCCCCACACTTTTGTTCTTACGCGTATGCTTTGGGAAGTCGTTAATTTCGCCAGATTTCAGGAAGGCACTATCTTCTTTTTTTGGCAAGGGTTTGACGTCTCCGAAATTGTATTCGAGGTTGAAATGTTATTTTTTTCTTATTTTCATATCCGTGATTAAAATCCGCGCGTTTGATTATCATGTTTGTTTTTTATTCTTTTTTTAATAGTGTATGTCTGAAACGTGAAATGAAAGTTACAATATTTTACTGTGGAGTACTTGTTAAAAATGATTAAGTTTTTTTTTATAATATTAATGTTCAATTAATATTTAATGATATGTATAGATGGTATATTTTCACAGTCTTAAAAATAATTCATTAAAATACTTCTTCAATTTCAAGCAGTTGAGATTTCTTCTGATAACATAGACGAAATGAAGTCTGTTTTTGTCATTATTTACTATTTGATATATTAAATAGATATTTTTATAAAAAGTGACGTAATGGGAAGAAGTCACGTTGAATCACCCACATTGACAAATAATTTGTTATTTTTAATAAATTAAATTTAAAAAAATCATGAACGATGTGGGAATCGAACCCTCGCGTTCCGCGCGAGTGCTCTTCCATTGAGCCAACCGTTCGAATGACGAAAAGTTCATAAATCTTTTTGTTCAAAATGTATTTGTTCAACTCTCAGGTTGTGGCTTGAGACAAGCCCAAAATTTTGAGCGGCAACATTATTTTGCTCGTCACACTGAATTGTAAGTTTCATTATCCCCAGTTATTTCAAACCGAAACACAAATAAGGATAGTTAGATATTTTATACGTCTAGAGAGAGCATGATAACAGGCCAGTTTTATTACTTAAGTGTGCTTACGGCTACGTCTGACACCCACGATACGTTCGTCAATTTAGTGTTCTTGTGTTGCTTAAAATAGAGGCCAACAGTTCACCTCTATTTTTGCAACGTGCTTACACCTGTCAGTCAATCTAAATTCTAGACGTGTAAATTATCTAAGCTCGCACAGTATTGCTTGATCCATGTGACTATGCATCCTGTGTTTCTTTCTAAAATTATATTTAAATATTTTTCTTTTTTTATTATTATTATAGGTCTGCCCACTGTGTTGTAATCATTCGTCTTGAAAACTAAAAATAGACGTGTGGCACTCGGGGACTGCCGCGGTAAAGCTATTGCATAGCATTTTTATCAACTTATGCAATAATAATTATTTATTTATTTTATTTATGCGGTTATTTTTTTTTGATAAAGTTATTTTTAAAAAAAGCAAACGGAAAGTGAGTACAATTTACATACGTGATAACCGCTTCCACGGCAACTGCAATGACCGTGACGAAATATCATCACATCTAGTAAGTAAGTGTTAGGTTATTTTCGTTACGGAATTTCTGGATTCGGTCTCCACGCTCAAGGCCCGCGATAAAAGCTATGCAATAGCTTAAAATATTTTTGCTTAGTAACTAATTCTAATTCAAAATTCAAAAGCTTAAAGCATTTCAGCTTAGAGCCTTCAAGCATTTTCAATTCTTTATTTTTCAATACTGTTGTATGCATAAATATTCTCGTCAAAACCACATCAAAAGGAAGAGTCCTTGGAATATCAGGTGCAGAGATGTGCAAAAGTATGTGTTTATTTATCAAAAGGGGTGATTGGGGTAAGGAGGTACGCAATTAAAATTATAATTTTTTGGCAAATGCCCCGACGCGACCCTTAGCGCGTATCTTTGACTTTGTCCGTTGTGATAAAGTTGGTGACACACTGAGTTAATTTAATTAATTATATTTAAACATTGTACGATACGAACAGTTGATTCAAAATAGATTCAAGATAGACAATTTTTTATGTTTTGTACGTAAAGAAACACATTCCGTAAGTTTATTTAATTTCCGACATTAAAAATCACAACAAAATCCACACAAAACGATCAATTTTTAACCTGATTCCTGCCGCCGAATTCCACTTTCGCACGACACGCGACAAGTTAGGATATCATCCCCACCATCTGGATGTGTGGCCTTCCTCCACAGTGCGGTTTTTAAGGAGCTTTCTTCCTCGTACTACGAAGCTGTGGAATGAGCTTCCTTGTGCGGTGTTTCCGGGACGATACGACATAGGTACCTTCAAAAAAAGCGCGTACACCTTCCTTAAAGGCCGGCAACGCTCTTGTGATGCCACTGGTGTTGCAAGAGAATCTGGGCGGCGGTGACCACTCAGCAGGTGACCCGTACGCTCGTTTGTCCTCCTATTCCATAGAAAAAAAAATAGGTGGAGAGTGTGTGCTTAATTATATTTCAATGTGAGCCACTATCGGATTAATAAGCTTTTTTTCGTACACGGGTTTCATTATTGTTCTGTTGATAATACGTTGCCCATCAAGGTTAGGCGCTGTAAATAGCAAACAATGAGAGTACACAAACTGCAGCAGTAATTTATAATTGAATTACTTTTCAAAAAAACATTTGATGGAGTTTTTTACATCTCCATTAAATTCATTTACCTATATCGATTTACAAAATTTTATCTTTGCGTCGATGTTCTTATATGTTGTTTTATAAAGGCCTGTTGATCTTTCATTCCATGTTGACAGTATAGAGCTAACTGAACTATTCTTACAATCACGAGTGCCGTCACACGTTAGACACACGTCTGTATTCCAAGTCCCGCAGATTCACACCAAATATTATGAAAATTCAGTAATCTGTCGCACTCTATGCAACTTTAACAAACAATTTAACGGTACTCAACTTATTAATAACAGTAAAGGCTGCTTTATTAGAACTGTTAATTAAAATCTAAAGGAATTAAAAGTAATTCACAAACACAAACACACACACACACACATACACACACACACACACTCACAAAAAACCTCACTATTACCACACATTATTATAAATATTGTAAATCCATTATCAGAAGTAAGTTCTACAATAGTATTATTATAACCTAACTTAAGTTCTGTGGACGTTGTGATGTAACAAATAAATAATTAAATGTTCTTTAACGATCTAAAGAATACATCAAATGTGAAAATGCGCCTATTTTTTGGGGTTCCTAGGAGCACCAAAGAATAATTGTGCAACTACTAATAAGTAAGCTACACTAATCTATCTATATATCACAATGGCTGACACAATTTCAAGTTTATTAATATAATCTTTACTTTATGCAATTCTCACTCAGTGTGCCACTCGAAACAGTTTCCAAAAAAACATATCATTCTAGATTTGGACACCCCCGAATGTCATTGTGCCGCGTAGAGAACCCTTTAGGATATTTAAATATTCATTTTAACTCTTTAATTATACTAGGCGCATGTGGGCGTCCTATCCATTCGACTCGTCTCCTTTCTTTGTTCCATTTTAAAAAACTGAATTTTTAATCCAGTTTAAGTACAGTGCTTTATGTTAATGGTACGCATAGACTACAAAGCATCAAATTTTTATATGTTGGCAATTATGAATGAGGACCAAAAAGGTTTTATAGCAAAAAATTTAATAGTATTTAACTGAAGTTATACTTAACATGTCATTCAAAAACGAAAAACAGATCTCGAAACGTTAACTAGCTTTTAAAATAGTCATTAGTGAAAAGAATTTACAAGAGTTTAGGCTTTTTGCTTTAAGCTTTTTGTTTTTACCCTTTTTAAATATAATTGCTGCTTATGCGTCGGAGATATGTGCAATCATGGTTATTATGCCTGATTTATATTATGTCTACGAAAAGTTGACGTCTGACGGAAAAGTCGTGTGTATTCTATTAAAACCCGTTGTGAAACCTTTTTGAATTCTTTAACTGGTAAATTCACAGAATACTTAACTCAGTGCTTTAAGTAGTAGATAATCTATAAATACTTTCTAAATTTCTGGCCAACTATAGGAATAATTTGCTTCAAGATATCGGTGAAAAAAAAACATAGATTGGTTGAATGATTTTATACACACTTTTGATAAAATTTATAGGTATATCGCACAAATGCTATGATTTTTGGCACCGAGGGACAATTCATAGATTATCTATATTATAGAGGTGACAAAATTTATGGGTTCCATGAACACTATTTTTTTTTTTAAATTCATAGGTCGTTTGATAAAATGCAATAATATTTTTGCACATAGGTGATAGAATTAAATTAATTTACTCGTACCAATTAATATTAACGAACTGACTGACGTACGAGATCAAAACTTGTGAAAAGTGAAACACTTGAATAAAGTACACATTTATTGATTTTTTTTAATGAAAATAAGGGACGAGACGAGCAGGACGTTCAGCTGATGGTAATTGATTCAGGATTCTTGAAAAACCCTAAAAATTCTGAGCGGCTCTACAACTGCGGTCGTCACCTTGAGACATAAGATGTCAAGTCTCATTTGCCCAGTTTTACTAGCTACGACGCCCATCAGACCGAAACACAATACTGCTTCACACATTACAGCTTCACGGCAGAAATAGGCGCGGTTGTGGTACCCATAATCTAGCCGGCATCCGGTACAACGGAGCCTCCCACTGGTTTGAATGTAGAATTGAATGCAGAATATTTATCCATCTTAATATATATAAATCCAGTGTCCTAATGCTTCTTTCCAGTAAACTCCTTAGCTAATGAACTTATTCTCGAAAATTTATTAAAATCGGCGTCACTTTGCAGACATCCATAATTATTAAAATGATTTGAGTTTTCTTTTCGTGTTAATTCCGCCAATATTTGTCTACAAACAATGCCTCACGTGCTTCGCCTCTACACGAGGCATCCTCAGTACGTGTTGTCTCGCCAAAGTGCCAGATTTTGGAATAAAAATCATTTTAAGAACTTATTTTAATTGTGAATATTTCATGGAGTGCAGTTTGGTCCAACTTGAGGCATAGGATAGTTTTTTATATCGATTTAATTTAATTTGGGACCCATTATTATTTTTATTTCCAATATTTGTTTTGTATGGATATATTTTCTAGGAGAGAATTAATTGACAATTTCATTATAACATATCTTACAAAAGAAATATTATTGACAAATTCATAAAAAACAGTATTTTATTTATTATTTACAGAACAACGTCTGTCGGATCAGTTAGTAAAGTATAAAAAGATAATCTTGGAATGCTGGAGACATTTTTCAGTCACAGTTTAGAATAGTTTGGATCTATTATAATCCCATTCCATCCCACATCACAATATTTAGTTGTATAGCCAAATGAAATAGTATACAATAAAATTATACAATTATTTTATTTAATTCTTATAATTCCTTGCAAAGCTATTTTCTATTTGCATCCCGATGTGTCAAGATCCAATGAGCAGGTCTTGGCCCACCACCTGGAGGATGCTGTTACCAGAGCTACGTAACCTTCCCCAGAAGAAAGATATATCGAAATAGAAATCGGGCATTCCCGTCTCGCCGAACATGCGCGACGCGCTGCAGTACTTCGGAAACTTCATAAGAATGCGTCATTATCCTTTCAAGAACTGAATTCTATTATAGTTATTTATGCAACTGTTGTGTATTAAGGGGTATTAAAACACGAATGTGGATTTATCTCACGAGGCGAAGCCGAGTGTGATAATAGTATCACATTAGTGTTTTAATACCTAATTATCAACAGTTGCATACAAGACTTTATCTACACCCAAAATATGAATCCTCTAAAAGATTCTGAAACAGTTAGCTTACTGCTAACATTAAAACAGCCAGTCCTAGTAGTAACCTAATATCAATTACTGATTCTATCCAAATAATCTAAGTATTAATGAAAGTATTATTTCTTTTAGTAGTAATTTACATTTTGTATAGTACAATTATTTAAATTCACTTGAATATTATGTATGTTCTTTTGGAAATTAATCGCTCATTTTTTTTAAACAAAACTAAAAATATCGAAGAAAAATGGCGGGGATTCGAATAACTTACTTTATTACGGCGCGCGACGTTCTGGTGGTGTGGAACGCGCGTAAACCAAAATGTTCTTTTTTTGAAATTCAAACAGAGACCACGCATCGAGCAATTAGAATGTGGCTGTCTGTTAAAACTCTTTGAGCATGAGGGGATCGAAAAAAAAACATAGGAGTGTTGTTATGAAATTCACTACAACATTACAACACTCGTTTGGATGATGTAATGGTTATTAGAACGTTGGGTGTTTTAATGTTGGCAATAAGCTTACTATTTCAGAATCTTTAATAGAGGATTTAAAGCATGGGTGTAGATAAAATTGTTAACGACACTTCCTTTGAACACAGAGCACCTATGTAAACACAACCTACCTACAAAAAGACAATCTTAACACGGAATACTTTAAATTAAATTTCCATAGCCACAAACCAAGACGAGGCACAAATTAGATTTTCTTAAGCGACGCTTGCAAGGTGCATATGATCGAGAGTGATCGGCTAACAGTTTTACGTGTAATCAATTTACGCTTTTCTCCATCGCCCGTTTTGTAAGGTGGCTGGTTTGTGGTCTTATCAAATCACGCCACTTTAGTAACACGATTTCATTTAGTAATTTAATTGTAGTAAAAATACTTAATATTATATATGTCTCACAGAGCACTGAGCACCTTTATGGATCAAATTGGGTAAAAAACACAATACTCTTATGTCTTTTACCCATCCAAATCAAATCAAAATCAGTTTATTCACCTAGGTCACGGAAATGCCACTTATGAAAGTCACAAAAAAAAAATCTAATTGAATCTACCGCTACTTCGTAAAGGGTTGAGCTAATGAGAAGAAGTAGCAAGAAACTCATTGCCACTCTTTTATTCAGTTGGGTAAAACCCAAATACAGCTAGAATAAACAATTTGTTACTTTTTTTTAAAAGTGATAATCTTCACTTCTGGGCTCAACTACACAAATTAAATTTGAGAACAAAATTTATGAATGATGCGCGACTCGAACTCACGACCTCTCGCGTTCCGTGCAAGCGCTCTTCCACTGAGCTAACCGTTCGAGAGACGTAAAGTTCATTAATCTTGATATATTTTTGTTCAAATCTCTCTGGTTGTGGCTTCATCTACAGTATCTACTTTACAGTTGATAACCTGCTCAACCCCAATATTTGCATATTAGGAAACTGACTTGAGATGACGCTGTTTCAAATCTAAATAATTTGTTTTTGTTTCAAAGTGGCAACCCTAACTTCTGGGATTAATTAAACAAATTTTGTTTTCAAATTCAAACGAAAAAAAATCATTTATTCATTTAGGTCAAAATAAAAATAATTATGAATGTTAAAGATTACCACTATTCCGAAAAAAATTAGCTTTAATAAGAAGAGTTTGCAATATATAAGTATATACATTCACGGATATGATGATAGATTTACACAAATCCCCAATGTGGTCGAAATCGTTCGAGCCGATTCACGATATATGTAGATACGCAAAATAGTAATACAAATATAAAAAATATTTTTGATTTCTCATACTCAGAAAGTAATGTTATTTTGATCTGATTTTTGGGTGGAAAATGCTGCTTCCCTCCATAGGGAGGGAAAAACTCATACAAATTATTTCCCACCTAAGGGCCTGAATGAACTTTAAAAATAGAACTGCTGTGAATAGTTTTATGTAAAAAAGAACTAATTTAAAAAAAATGCTGCGGCCATGTGACTTTCTAAACAGCCAGTGTGAACTTAGCGCAAACTTCTTTGAGCGGCAACCGCATATATATAAGCCGCAACGATTACGCGGTAAGTTCTATATTTAAAATTTAAAAAATCGACATAAATTGGCGGGATACTAATTTGTGCTTAGATAAACAACTAGTTTTATTTTCCTCATATTCGAAATGAAAAGTAGAGTGTTTAACTCGGGTAAAAGTATCAATTCCTACTCGGACTATAGCCGACCTCGATGAGCTCGGGCGTCTAAATACCTCGGGAATTGATTCTTTCGAACCTCGGTTAACAATCTACTATATATTAAAGAATAATATAAGTACCTATTTATTAGCACTAACATAAGGACGACTATGAGTTAGGCGGTATATCTCTATCTATATGTCGTTTGACAAATGATTTTGGCCGTTTTCAATAACCAATCTGTCTTTAGTTTAAATTACTAGAGGTAGATAAATCTATCTTTTTACGCTTACTTACATTTCAATAACCTATGGACATAAAGCATTAGACTATGACTATATTGGACATAACTATGGATAGATATGATCTTATCATTAAACGGTGACAGAAATGTATCCGTAAGTTAAACTAAGGAGGGATAGGTTATTGAAAACGGCGAAAAATTGAAGAGTTCCGTTACTTTGCCATGGATTCCGTAATCAGAACCTAACTGAACTCTCACCAAAATATTTTTGAAGTATATTCTCTCCAATAAAAAAAGAATCATCGAAATCGGTTGGCGCAATATTGAGTTATTCGTAAATTTATTGTCGACGTACGTATAGCAAATTTAAGACTTTTATGGTTTTCTCATGGATGCCGTTGTCAGATGTGGACCAAATCACAATGAGACCACACGGGAAGCACCAGCTTCCAAATAAAAAATAATTATCAAAATCGGTTCACCCAGTTGAAAGTTTTGAGGAAACTAACATAAAAAAAAACATACCGACGAATTGAGAACCTCCTCCTTTTTTGAAGTCGGTTAAAAAATGGAGATACGAACTACGTTTTCAGCAACTGTTCGCTATCAAACTTAGCCGGATTATAGTTCGTCGCCAATCGCGATACAGTAATTACTATTATTTCCAACTTATGTCAAATCGCTGCACGTTTCATACTAAACTAAATTTCAATTTTTACTCAGGCAGTCCCGCCTATATTAGTACGTAGTATTTACATTCTCTTTGTAGTAGTTGTCTACTACTACTACTACTCGGCTAAGTCGAGTTAGTAAGTCTTTTGTGGGGCGATGTATATGCTTTTACAACAAGATCCCAGAAAATGTTCAAAACAAAAGTATAACGTTATTCAAAATAATTGTTAAAAAACGTTTGTGTGGTAAAGGTTACTATAACATAAATGACTTGTGACTTATGATACCACAGATTGGGAATGGAGTGACCACCCTCAGGCTATTAAATAATAAGTTTAATTGTACAATATTACTTTGTAAACATATTTATTCGTTGAAAAAAAAAGCCCGCTGAGTTTGTTGCGCCCATTCGTCTCAGGTCTGTGGCATTCATTTTGGAATGGGTGGTAGTTTTTTGACTTTCAATAAGTGATGTCACATCCTATTTTGAATAAAATTTGAATTTGAATTTGTATTTGTTGTAGGTACTCACTAGTAACAGTATCCTGTCAAATATTGTTATAAAAAAGTCAAGTTAAAACAAGTTACAAGTAATTAAAAACACTATTTAATTTCACTAAACCAACTGCAGAAAGTCAATATGTCTGTCTTATATTCGTAATTATTCACGACGCTTCTTCGAAGGGGGCAGGGGGATGTGGGGGCGCGATACAGAAACGTCTTCGGTTTTTACCCCGTTTGTTTCAAGTTTTTTAGGGTAAAACCCTTTCCTGAACATGACAGGAATTGGATCATTAAGCAGGCCTAAGTTTATGTGGGGTATTATGAATAATTATCGTCTTATAAATTATTGGTTGTTTTCTATTTGGATGTTATGATTAATATTAATAAACCAAAAGTTTTCTATTTGTTTTAGGAGACCGGTTGCAATATGCTTAGCTGTCGCCTCCCAGACATCCCTACAAAATATTATTAATGTGAATGTAAGTTTCTTTGTTACGCTTTTACGCCAGAGAACTGATTTGGATGAAAATTGTTACAGCGATAGACTAGAGCTTGGGAAATGACATAGGCTACATTTTATCCCGGAAAAATGCATGATTCCCGCGGGATGAATATGGATGTTTGTTTCCGAGTCATGAATGTTTAAATGTATTTATGTATGTTTATATGAATTTATGTATGTTTAAGTAAGTATATTGTATTAAATATATCATTGTCTTGTAACCCATAACACAGGCTATAATATGCTTAACTTGGTGCAAGATAATTTGTGTGAATAGTGTGTCAATATTAATATGTATATTATGACTATGATTCTATGTATATGTACAAATATATATGTATTTATTTTAAAACCTTTGTGATAAGATGATTTTGGTGAATTTGTTTCTCCAACACAAATAAGTAAACTGTGGATAACGTAGTTGATTATACATGTATTTATATTATAAGAATTGTAATTATTAAGTAAGATGGCATGTATGCAAGTGGTAACTTAAGGCTTATAATTGAAAAACTTATATAAGCATATTTAATCAATATTTGCAATTTTCTTTATTCAAGCCATTTTTAAGGCTAGAATAAAGTTAAATGTTAGACTAAGGATTGGTCTCCGCTGTGTGCAAACTGCGGCAACTAATATTACGCCCAAGCGGGCGTAATCGAGCCAGTCTGGAAATGCCATTGTGTGACGTTGACTACAAGACGATACTACAAGAAATAAGAAAGACATCAGTAGGTAAGTATTTTGTATTTTATTAATTTCAATATAAAATAACGAAGCGTAAGTTACAAAATTTCAAAGATGCCATTGAGTGTCAAGATGCCACGCATAGGAGCATCAAATAGTTGCCGTAATAATAAAGCTATTGTTTTAAGGTATCTAGTTGGAGCGCAGTGAAGACCAATCCATAATCTAAGGCAATAAAAGAACGAAGCCAAAATAAACTAACAAATATATAATATTAAATACGAAATCGTTTTTTATTTCAAATAAAACCAAATAAACATATCGAGAACAGAGTATTGGAAAACCGTTTCAGCGTCAATGCAGAAAAAAATAGCAGCAAAACATCGCTCAATTCAGAACTCGATTTGAAAACCTAATCAATTCATAGCGGAACGGGGCAAAACGAACACACGCGTTATGGAATTATATCGCGGAAAATCTATGGTAAGGAAACGACGGGAATATTTTTTTTTTTCAGTGCAAGCATTTCGTCTGAGTCTTAAATGGGTTAGAAAATTGAATGAGGGAATGCCTCGGCTTGCGTTTGAATAAGTGTGGGTTAACTCGATTTGGGATACATCTGGTCTTGTTTGCACATTCTGGGAGATTTTTTAGTATTTTAGCGAAGTTGATTCGGAGAACGGTTAGTTCGTTTTATTGTGCTATTCGTGAGTTAAATGCGGAAGTTGAAAGGATTTTAAAGTTTCATTTATAAGATTTACGTTCATATTTTGACTTATGAGCTTCTTATCTATATATATGTATAATAGGTCGTGATCTATATGAATGTATTATCTTATTATATTATTATATATATATATATATATATATATATATATATACATACTAGCTGACCCAGCAAACGTTGTATTGCCGATATTAAAATCGCGATACAAAAGTAACTGTTGATCGTAGATGGGTGAAGATTTGAAGTTGTATGTATTTTTTAATGCTGACTCATAATCAATCAAATTTAAAAAAAATGTGTCCAATGAAAAATAGATGTTGTCAAATTCTCAGACCTACCCAATGTGCACTCAAAATTTCATGAAAATCGGTTAAGCCGTTGCAGGACGTTCAGCTGATGGTAATTGATACGTCCTGCCCATTACAATGCAGTGCCACTCAAGATTCTTGATCGACCCAACATCTCTGAACGGCACTACAATTGCCATCACCATATTAACTTTCAGTTGTATTGCCGTCATGGAACAACAAACATACAAACTTAAATTAAAAATTATTAAATTCTTACCTATACTTATATTATAAGGCTCATGATAAATACTATTTTTTTGTTTCAATGCGCTTACCTCTACATCTACAAATCAGTTACAAATAATTCTTCTAGTTAGTACAAAAATCACTCCCTTACCTAACCCTGAGTATTTAAAAAAAAATTTAAACAAAAAAAACAAACGACTTCAAAAACACTATTCCAAAACAATAGATATAATATGCACTAAAAAGTATAAAAATAAATGCGTATTTTTATACAATCTAATTCTAGTTACGATTATTGTAATTTTTGGAGTCGGTTGTTTTTTTGATTTTTAGTGAATTTGAAGTACACTAACTAACAACTTGTCTAAGTATGTGCAGATCTACAAAATTTTTCAATGCAGCAATGAACGTAAGCGCTTAATTGAAGAGTTCCGTTACTTTGCCATGGATTCCGTAATCAGAACCTAACCAAACTCTCACCAAACTATCTTCGAAGTATTCCTTTCCAATAAAAAAAGAATCATCGAAATCGGTTGGCGTGATATTGAGTTATTCGTAAATTTATCATCCAATTTGCTATACGTATGTAAAGCAAATTTAAGACTTTTATGATTTGTCTTATGGATGCCAGTGTCAGATCTGACCCAAATTACAATGGGACCACACGGGAAGCAATCAAATAAAAAAGAATTATCAAAATCGGTTCACCCAGTCGAAAGTTTTGAGATTACATAAAAAAAGAACATACCGACGAATTGCGAACCTCCTCCTTTTTTGAAGTCTAAAACTAAGGGGCTGTTTTACGGTGTTCAAGTAAAGTTCCTGATAGGTTACTTGCTACTTACCTGCCGAATAAAGACATCATTTACTATTTACAGTGTATAGATAGTGTTATCTAGCAGGTAAGGGCCATTAAAATTATGGGATGGATGTAGTAGCCGATCTCATAGTTACATGATGGACAGCCTGACAGATTGACAAGCATTTGACAATATGATGTCAATTTATGTAATGGTACGGGAGGCCAAGAGACAAAATAGGGATTTACTCGAGTGTCGTGGGCACCTATTGGATTGTGAAGGTTAGTTTACATGGATATTTTGAAACAGCACCTAAGTCAGTATGAGAAACAAAAATTAAAAAAAAAAATAAGCACGTTCTAACACCTAAAGTCAAATTCAAATAAACTTTGTTCAATTAGGCTTAAACTAAGAGCTTTTAAATCGTAACTACAAATATGTCTTTTAAATTACTGAATTTGGCATATTATGTTCGTAAAAAGTTGAGCACGTGAAAAGAACATATTATAAGATACTCAACGGCCACTCTTTTGAATCAATGGAGTATTTTACAATGGCTGTAATATACATAACAAATTAATTTGTAAGGTGGTGAGGTGCATCCAATATCCAATCAGTCGTCTTTAAATAGTATAAATAATTTCATAAATAAATAGTAATAAAGAATTAACTGTATAAATATAAATTATCATATATTGGATGCATCAACCTTAAGAGATTAAACTCATTGTTTGTGTAAGGATGCTTCGTGAACATGATGGTCGTGATTACTGTCACAATTAGTAATTGCATCCAACAAATACAATGATTCATTAACTATCGACCTGGCAGCACAAGCAGCAGCCACTCACGAGTTGACGCATGGACCAGACATCGATCTCTTAGTATATATTTGAGGGAAGGAGGCGACCAGGCATACAACGCCTCCGGAAGCAATGTCATTCAGTGAGCATGACGAATCATATTATTGCATACCTACGCGTGATAGCTAAAGAAAAGTCTTCTAAGGGAAAAAATTAACAAGGTACCTTTAAACCTATAAATACAAACTAGTTGTTAATAACATTATAGGTCGTGTGTTAATGTATCTTCTCCGACCAGCATCTTATTAGAGATATTTGCAGCCATTCAAAGAGCATTTCAATATTAAATAAAATAAATCAGTAATACTCGGGACTGCTAACGATGTACATCAAAGCTCTGCATATGTGCGGTGAAGCTAATGAAAAGAGTCTGATCTTACGATACCTCAAGACATTCCGATAGGAAAATTAAAATGTCTAGACTGTTATACTTTGATGTTTTGTTTACAATACGTTTGTGTATATTAGTTATTAATAGTATTTTTTATGTGAAGTGATCACCGCTGCCCAAAACCTCTTGCAATACCAGAGGAATTACAGGAGCGTTGCCGGCGTTTGAGGTAGGTGTACGCGCATTTTTTGAAGGTATCCATGTCGTATCGTCACAGCAGGATCGCACATGGAAGCTCATTCCATAGCTTTGTAGTACGTGGAAGAAAGCTCCTTGAAAACCGCACTGTGGACGACCGCCACATATCCAGTATATTACCAGTTACAGTTTTACCAGTGGGGGGCTCCTTTGCATAGGATGCTGGCTAGATTAAGGGTACCACAACGGCGGCTATATCTGCCGTGAAGCAGTAATGTGTAAGCATTACTGTGTTTCAGTCTGACGGGAAATTACTGGGCAAATGAGACTGAACATCTTATGTCTCAAGGTGACGAGCGCAGTTGTAGTGCCGCTCAGAATATTTGTGGTTTTTCAAAAATCCTGAGTGGCACTGCATTGTAATGGGCAGGGCGTATCAACTACCATCTGCTGAACGTCCTGCTCGTCTTCTCCTTAATTTTGATAAAAAAAAACCAAAATAATAAATAAGTAGCTACTAAGCATCTAGAAAAAATTTCGCATCGAATGGGTTATATATTATGCTGACAGATTCAGTCGTTTTTGCATTATTGTGCCGAAAAGAAGTGGTTTATGAAATATTTAGACAATATGAGCATTTTTTTATTGTAATTGCAAACATTTATCAAAACAAAACAATGAAAGTACAAACTTTCAATCAATTGTTTTTGTACTTATGCTACAAGTAATAGAATATTAATCAGATAACTTAAGCAATTCAAATCAAATCAAAATCAGTTTATTCACGGAAATGATACTTATGAATGTCAAAAAAAAATTTCTTATTGAATCTACCGCTACTTCGTAAAGGGTTGAGCTAATGAGAAGAAGTAGCAAGAAACTCATTGCCACTCTTTTATATTAAGATTTATAAATCATTTACGACATTTCAGTTTATTATGAGATACAATAGTAAGTATCTAGGAATTTGTTATTTGGCTAGAATATAAATAGCTAATATTTTTTACTCGCATTTCAAAACGCAAGCAAAAAATATCAACGATTTAAAATGAGCGAAAGGCTACTAAGACGTTGTCTTCATTAGCGACAAGAAAAGTGATGTCATTCCGTTGTAGCATGCAGGGAGGTGCTCACCCCCCGGTTGCCTCTCCGCGACTGACTTCTACGCGGTTACCGAACCCCCCGGCACCCATTTCTGGGGAGGGGTGGACGGCTTTCTCTTTCATTTTTCCTTCGCTCCTCGGCTCATCCAGTTACATCGTTCTTATGTTTTATTTTTAATTAAAGCGTACGCAAGTCGGCTACGTAGATCTTCCCGCCCAAGGGGAGCGGGCCTGACTCCGTATACGCTGTGGGTGTTGATGATTTTTCAATGGGGAGAAAGAGTTCCCTCATTTTCTTAAGAGAAAATTGCGTTTTGTTTTCGAGTAGTCGAAGTCTGTCGTAATCGCTTTTGTTTTGTGAAAGTTGCTCGTTCTTTGCATGTGAACGCTCTAGGTGCAACGTAAATTGTGTATTTTAAAGTTTTGTGAAAGTTGCTAAGACCGTACTTAAAGCTATGCATTGGAAATACTTTTACACAGCTTTTCTTATAACATGTCGTTGGTACATTACTGCTTAATTTATTTTGTTTATTGAACTTACTAACTAACTTTACTACATACTAATTATGAGCATTATCCTGTTTGTAATAATTGACTTAATGCTGAATCGACTATAATAATGTTGACACTGTTACGCAAATTATCCTGCCCCAAACTAGGCATAGCCTGTACTATGGGTACGAGACAACGATATATTTATTACAATATACATACTTAAACATACATAAATACATATAAACATCCATGACTCGGAACCAAACATTCATATTCATCATATAAATGTGTGCACCTACCGGGATTCGAACCCGGGACCTCTAGCTCAGTAGGCAGGGTCACTAACCACTAGGCTATAGGGGTCGTCAAAATAACTAGAAAGTATTTTATATTTGTTACCTCAGAACTACAGTTTTTGGATTGACTTAGGGTTTTTTTTCATTTGAAAGGGTATAAGTTCCCTATTGTTTACATTAAAGAAAAATTATTTCAAGTTACAATATATGAGGAATTGAAGAAACTTCTCAAGTGTATAACGTGATAATATATAGAATATTTGGCTTTTTTAACAAAGTACGAAGAATGGCACCAACTTAAAAGTATGCAGGGAATGTTTATTATTTATATTTTAACATAACTAATTATTATCTTATGAAGTTACCAATATTTGAATTCGTTATTTTTTTTAAGTTATAATGAAAATGAAACTCTAATAATCTCTTCAGAGTTTCTTGCACCGCTTCTTCTCTGTCGGAGCGCCATTTGTTTTCTAAGCAGTAGTAGTTTAGTATATTAGAAATAACATCCAAAAAGAATTCTAAAGCAATCAATTTCGAGAAAATGAAAGCCTTTTATGCCTTTTTATCAGATTTTATGTATAAATAAATAATAGTTTAAAAAAACTTAAAAGCACGCTTTATCTAAAATTATAAAAAATATATTTTATCGTGAAAAAAGCGTGGGGTGCTAAAATAATAATTCTTCTACACCCCACGCTTTTTTTACAATTTTCAATTTAAATTTATTAAAATTTATTTTCTATATTTTAGTTGAATTTTATATAAAGCGTGCTTTTTGGTTTTTTTAAACTTATTTATTTTTTAGTTAAATTTTCTATCAAAGCGTATTTTTTAAACTATTAAGTACTTTAGCATCAATTCCTGCCTTATCGACTATAGAAAAAATTAAATAAATCGACAAAAATCTTAGTTTGCAAATTGAATAATGGAATTATCTTATCAAAATAGGGTTTTGTCATCGGTCCTTGATAAATCTTCAAAGTTTGAATGAAATCTGGCCGTTTAAAGTGGGTCAAAATCGCATCTAAAGGAGTCAGTTACAAACATACATACAAACATACAAGTGAAGCTAATATAAAGCGTATAAAAAAACTACAATTCACTTCATAATAAATTAATTGTTAGTACTTAGTAAATATAAAAAGGTATTGAGGTAAATAGTGGCCGTCGGGTTTATCAAAATCTGGATATCAACAAGACCCTATCAGTAATCTAACTATAGTTCCAAAGTACTATTTAGCAAAATATAATTTACAGAGAATATAGTTTTGATAGAATTATTGGTATCTAATTAGTGTTAAAACATAAACACAAATTAGAAATTTAAGTACCCATTTTGCGTATGAAAAAGCCTCTAAAATTATTCATTAAGAAAGCAAATGAAACGCACACGTAGACAAAACATTATCCATGTCTCAAAAGTTAATGTAATGAAAAACAAAAAGGCCCAAGAAAAGGGTGCGTTAAGTTCTACCGAAAAACGGGAATTTGTAAGAAGTTGCCCCCACAGCCTTGGGGGGGGGAAACGGCCCCCTCGTGTGCGAAAATAAATTGCCAAGAATAATAATTATAATGAAAGCGAAAGAACGTATAAATTAGTGGGGACGCGTTAAGATAAGTCTGTGTGTGTTTACAGTGTGTGCAAGTGTGTGTTGTCGTAAAAAACATATAAGAACCCGAACCTCGGCCCTTCTACATAAAATCTAATTACCATACTTCTTAACGATGTCTTTAAATGTTACGGCCCTTTATAAGTTCTCGCAAAAACAATGTCGTTTCGTTTTTGCCGCTTTTAATATTGGAAAGATAATTTTAGGCTTATTTGGCGACAGTGTTATATTAATGTTTGTTAGTTTCGCAATATTTTTTGTTTGCTATAAAAATAATTTTAATTGCTATTATTTTATTAGTACTTGCTTTTAAATGCCTTACATAGTAAAAATTATTTTAGTCTGACTTTTATACATTACCGGTACGTATATTTTAAGTTTTATCATCATCAGCCGGAAGATGTCCACTGCTGGACAAAGGCTTCCCTCAAAGAGCTTCACAACGATCCGTCCTGCGCTACCCTCATCCAACGTATTCCGGCGATCTTGACCAGACTGTCAGTCCATCTTGTGGAGGCCTACCAACACTGCGTCTTCCAGTACGTAGTCGCCATTCGAGGACTTTACTGCCCCAACGGCCATCGGTCCGTCAAGCTATGTGCCCTGCCCACTGCCACTTCAGTGTCGCAATCATTTGGACTATGTCAGTGACTTTGGTTATCCTACGGATCTCCTCATTTCCGACTCGCAGGGAAACTCCGACCATAGCTCTCTCCATTGCCCTCTGAGCAACCATTACTTTTCTTATAGAGCCCATAGTTAGCGACCACGTCTGCGTACCGTAAGTCATCACTGGCAACAGACACTGGTTAACTTACTGATTAAAAGTTTATTTTACATTTAATAATATCACTTAACCTTTCGATGATAGCTTTCTAAGTTGACTTAAGTTAGCTGAAGGCAAACTATTGGTCCTCTTATATTAAAAAAGTGTTTTAGCATCGTAAAAGTCACTAAAAACAAAAACTAGGAAAATAATTTTATTATTTTTTTTAGCATTTCTAAGGTACTTTGAAAGAATATCCAAAACCCATCCATAGATTAGTAAAATTTTATACCAACTCAAATCTATAAAAGATTCATTAAAAAAAAATACACTTATAAATAAAGCTCAAAGCAATACATTTTAATATTTACCAAGACTTCAGAAAAGATGTGTTTTATAAAATGTGGCAAGAAACTCATTGCTTAATATTTTAAATACAAGGTATGAAAAGTCATACAAATATTCTAAAGTTTCAACTTTCGTAAGTGAAAAAATAAAAAATATAAGAAAATCATAAAAAAAAACTGAATATTACAGGTAGTATATTACAGATAGTGTATCCATAAATTTACCCACAATGTGAATTAATAAAGGTATTTTGTAAACGTTTTAAACATTTGAAGTTTTGAAAGAAAGTAATAAAAGAAAAAAAAATCACCAACAAGAAGGTTCTCTATGGCAGGAACTCTACAACCAGTAACGCCCGTTCATAAGCATGATGCATCGATCAGCCTTCGTTTCCGTCGACCATATTTAGTAAAAAAATCTCAAAAAAATATCAATAAAATAGGTTCCCACATAAACTATACGGAACAGGAGTAAATTTTACTCCAAGCTCAAGCATTAATCCGCACATTAAAGTACCAAAGTTTAGTAACCCGAACCCGCACCCCATTTGTTCCGTGCTAGCACTCTTACCAACTGAGCCAACCAACGCAAGGATCGCATAATATGTCATGTCTTGTTAAACTCCTGCCATGTTTACAAATTTCATTTGTATAATGAATCCCACAAGAGAATTGTATCACTTTAAAACTAAGAATTTATCAATTCGCACTTCAAAGTTCTTTGTGAATAGTAAACGGATGTCCAGTCGGAATTTATAAACTAAACAATCCCACCAGCACCCCAAATATTACTTAAATCCAATTCAATTCAAATTCAAATTCAAATATTTTTATTCAAAATAGGATGTGAAATCACTTATTGAAAGTCAAAAAACTACCACCCATTCCAAAATGAATGCCTCAGCCCTGAGAAGAATGGGCGCAACAAACTCAGCCAAATGGCAAATGAGTACCTAGGATCTAATCCGCAACCTATCAAATAGCTCGTCAAAGAAACACAAACTATAACTCTACATAAATATAAACAACTATTTTAAATACTTAGAAACCTTCCATCAATATTTAAAACAGCGAACAATACAAATCAATAATTATATATAACTCACGAGACTCCATATTTTCCCTGATCCAAGATGCGAGCGGGGGGAATGAAAAAAAAACTAATTAAAAAAGCAATCAAGGTTTTCTTGACGGCGCTCACGTTCGCCCATATCGTCTTACCCCACCGCCTGTCCTACCCACTACCCCATTCAAAGGGTGGCGAGAGAGATTTACGTAACACGTTTAAAGTGTGTTTTGATGAAGTAATCATCCCATTTCCTCGGACTACGTTTAAGAATTTTGCGGTTTGGACTTAACTCTTTAATACGATTGCGCTGTGTTTTAATTTCAGCGGGCAATTCTCGTTTGCTTTAAGTATGTGCAATTTGTTCCTTATTATTATAATTGGGGTGTAATAGCGTTACAATTACGAGGCTTGCGGAATGGTTATATTTCATAATTTGGAGTGTTAAAGTTTTAGCGAAATTCTCTAGTAATTTTGAAATAAAAATGGAAATATTATAATAATGACGTAAGAGTACCTTATACCTTCCTAAGAAGCTAAGTTAGGGTATATTTTGAGCAATTTTGATGAATTTAATACCTAATTAGGTAGGTGGTAGATAAAACCTTATTGAAAGCTTTTCAAGTACTAATTTACTTGATAGATTTTCTATCTTTTGAGACATAAGTTACAAATGTGTTATGTTTTTAAAGTGATAACGCTCTTCTAGGATTGATACAAAAATAAAATTGGAAAAACAAAATTTTATGAAGCCACAACCTGAGAGTTGAACAAAGCATACAAGATTTTATGACGATACGTCACTCGAACGGTGAGAGCACTGGCACGGAACGCCAGAGGGCGTGGGTTCGAGTCTCGCATCGTTCATAAAATTTTGTTCTTTAAATTTTATTTATGTAACTACATAAGTTACTCTTAAAAATATTTTCAAATGAATAAACGCTGGTGATGTTTTTAATGAGATATCGCAGAGGTTTACAACTTTCCGAAGGAAGTAATGAAATATGTTAAGTATGACTTCAAAAAGAAGGAGGCCATCATATTGGAAAAAATTTATTCACAAAGTTCAAGCAGAACATTTAAACTGACCATAACTTTGACTACGAGATATGTGCGAGGGGAACGATGGCTGGTCCACGCGTCAACTCATGAACGGGTGCTGTTTGTGGTCTCAGTTTGACCTGTTATAGTTAATAAATTATTGTATATACTAGATGCAATGACTAATTGTGACAGTAATCACGACCATCGTGTTCGCGAAGCATCCATGTTAATGCATCCATTAAAAGATAATTTATATTTATAAAGTTAATTCTTTATTACTTTTTATGAAATAGCTTATATTATTTAAACACGACTCATATATTAGATGCAGCACCTTACTAATTTGTTATGTATATTATAGCCATTTTAAAATACTCTCTATTGGATAGAAAAGAGTGGTAATTGAGTTTCTTATATGTTCTTCTCACGAGCTCAACTACTTACGAACATAATATGGTAAATTCAGTAATTTATAAGATTTATTTATAGTGACTATTCCAAAGCGCTTAGTTTAAGCCTAAATGAATAAAGTTTATTTGACTTTGACTTTGAGATAGCGCTCTTAATTGAATAACGGTGAGTGCTTAGACCACACGAGAAAAATGAAAACTTCATCAAGGCCAGGTTAATATAACGAAATATTCTATACATTTATTTGTGTTTTCGTAAAGTAAAAAAAAATATTTTGTGAATCTAAACAAATATAATTTTAAGCAGTAAAATGTAGGTACCTAATTTTTGTATAACGTGCATATGTAGAATATTAATATAACTATTTATTCAAGATATATTATTTACTTTTAGAATAGCCTAGCTTTTTTAATGTGTAACATGTGTCTTTGTTTAAACAGAGTATAATGATATTAAAATAATAAATCTTTACTTTAGGCATAAAATTCCATATCACAATATTTAGTAGTAAAAATAAAAAAAAGATGTGTGGCACTCGGGGACTGCCGCGGTAAAGCATTAAATTGCATACCATTTTTTATCAACTTATGCAATTATAATTATTTATTTATTTTATTTATGCAATATTTTTTTTTGTTAAAATTAATTTAAAAAAAAGCAAACGGGTAGTGAGTAAAATTTAACTTAAAAGATTTGATTACATACAGATAACGGGACAGCTGAAATTAAATAAAAATGCTTGTCATAATAATAAAAATTAAAAAACGTGATAAAAAATAAATACATAAAAAAATCAAGACGTACCCCGGGCTCGAAACTGAGACCTTCTGTACAAAAAGACAGAAATATCTATAAAGATCTAGTAAGTAAGTGTTAGGTTATTTTCGTTACTGAATTTCTGGATTCGGTCTCCACGCTCAAGGCCCGCGATAGAAGCTATGCAATAGCTTAAAAATAGTATACATTTAAGTAAAATACATACATAAGCTTATATTAATCAAAAAACATTGTCATTTATTTGCGATTTTTGCACGCGAGACCAATCGTCGAAAATGAAGCAGTTTATGATCCCGGACAACGTTGAAAGGATGGTATTTTCCGACGCTCGAAACCTGTTCCAGAATCCCGGAACAGGAGATCTGATGATCCCGAAGAAGTCGATTTTGGATTTGAATTATATTAATACTGAATTCTATCATTTGCGTTTTATCTGACATTCTGGTTGTATTGATACAACCAGAATTTCACATAAAAAAAAAAAGTTTGCATTCATTATTTGAGCTATGTGCACTGCATGTAAATTTATAATTTGACAAATATCACACATTTACCAGTGGGAGGCTCCTTTGCACAGGATACCGGCAAGATTTTGGGTACCACATCGGCACCTATTTCTGCCTTGAAGCACTAATGTGTAAGCATTACTGTTTTTCTGGAATTACTGGGCAAATGAGACTTAACATCTTATGTCTCAGGGTGACGAGCGCAATTGTAGTGCCGCTCAGAGTTTTTGGGTTTGTCCTGAAGAATCCTGAGCGGCACTGCATTTTAATGGGCAGCGTGTATCAATTACCATCAGTTCATTGTCCTTCTAATCTCGTACCGTATTGGCATAAAAAAAAATTTCAACGTGGGCGGAAGTGCTTATGAATTGATTCAAAATTTTCACCTTATGTATTTAAATAGATTCTGTGAATTATTTGCGATAGGCAATCATAAAATAAAATCTGGAACACACTTAAATTTCAAGCACATACCTCTACATATAATAAAGTAATTGAAATTCCTTCTGTCCTTTACCATCCTCTCTGTCCTAGATACAAGTGGCGAGATATGATTTGACGACGTGTTAGACGAAAATTACCCTTAAAACAAAGGAAAAGGTGCCATAATTGAAATGGTAGGGTGCTGGTTTATTAAAATACTGTGGCCGTACAGGTACAGAGGTAGAAATAAAAACGAGCCAAAGCAGTTACTTTTATGAGGGCGCGAATAAGATGTTTCGGACTCCGTCTAAAGAATGAGACGATAGGCTTGACGCTCACTGAGCTATCTAACCGCTCGTCTAAATCCGATTATAAAGTGACCATTATCTATCCCTATAATGGATCAAATCAAATCAATTCAAAATTATATTTTATTTCTTAGGAAAATTGCATTACACTTGTAATATGTCATTTTTTCATAGAGCTCGTTCGGAAGGCAGATTTCCTTAGAGAAGAACGAGCAAGAAACTCTAAGGTTCAAATGATTTAAATATTTTCAATTAAATACACAATTCATTTCAATTACATAATATGTGAAGTGATGCAACAAAATACTCAAACGTCAATTACTAAATGCCTTACACGAGTAAGTTCAAAAAAATGTAAATTAATAATTAGTAAGAACATAATTATAGTTATTGAGCACTTAAAGTACAATATACAGTAGATGCATCAATCCACACATACCGTTAATAAAATAAAGGTAAAGATCAAAAATATTGTGTATAAATTATACAGGTAAAAATATATCGCATAGAGTTAGATGTCTGAAGAATTTTACACTCTTTTCGTTCATAATATACTTTTAATAACAAATCATTCATAAGACATCCACAATATTGGTTAAAGATGTTAAAAAGTCTTACTATATAAACGCAAAAGCGTTGTAAAGTGTGTCTGAAAATGTGTCGTATAAAAATACTATATATTCTCGGAACGTGTCTTAGTATTAAAGTAACAATCAAGCCGAAAGTGCGTCATTTACCATGATACTTTACGATGCTCGTATATGCACATAATGTTGTGTGTCACATGACATTAATTTATTGATTATGAATTCTTCATGACGTGTTTTTTGTTCGTATATTGAATATTATGAATGGACCAAAACACTGATTACTTACAACTTAAATACGAACTATTTTGGAGTTAGTGACAGCCCTTATATTTTTTTAAACGTTATATTCAAATTCAAATTCAAATATTTTTATTCAAAATAGGATTTAAAATCACTTATTGAACGTCAAAATCTACCACCTATTCAAAAGAGACTGCCTCAGACCTGAGAAGAATGGGCGCAAGAAACTCAGCGGGCTTTTTTTTATATAAAATATGGATTACAATGTAATATCGTACAATAAACATTTATAATTAAAGAGCCTGAGGGTGTTCGCTTTAATCCCAGTCCGTGGTGTCATTAAGAAAATCGTTTGTGCTATAATAACCTTTCCCACACAAACGTTTTTTAACAATTCTTTTAAATTTCGTAACACATTTGTTTTGTACATTTTCTGGGATCATATTGTAGAAGCATATACATCGCCCAACAAAAGACTTACTAACTCGACCCAACCGAGTAGTAGGCATAACAAGTTTATGTTTGTTCCTCGTGTTAACATTATGAATGTCACAGTTTCTAGAAAATTCCTCAATGTGCTTATGAACATACAAAACATTATCAAAAATGTATTGAGAAGCAACAGCCAAAATGTTTATATCTTTAAATTTTTTCTTAATGATTCTTTAGGACCAAGGTTATAAATCGCGCGAATAGCCCTCTTCTGCAGCACAAAGATAGTATTAATATCGGCCGCACTGCCCCATAACAATATATCATAGGACATAATACTATGAAAATAACTAAAGTATACTAATCTCGCCGTATCTATGTCAGTTAACCGTCTAATTTTCTTAACCGCATATGCTGCAGAACTAAGCCTATTCACCAATCCTTCAATATGGGGGCCCCATTGCAATTTGGAATCAAGAGTAATGCCAAGAAATATAGCAGATTCCACTGGTTTTACCACCTCTCCATTTAATAAAATATTCGCATCTACATTTTTGTGACATTTGGCGCGGTGAATTTAATATATTTGGTTTTATGATTATTTAACAATAAGTTATTGCCGCTAAACCAGTAAACGATGTCAGATAGAGCATTGTTTACTTCGTCATATAAAACTTGGCTTCGTTTTACTTTGAATATAAGTGAAGTGTCATCCACAAGCAATACCACCTTGTGTTTTTTTTTCTACAAGGTTAGGTAGATCATTTATATAAATTAGGAAGAGGAAGGGTCCAAGAATAGACCCTTGTGGTACCCCCATACCGAGAGGAGTCCCAGGATATCTCCTGCCATTCACCTTGACCCTCTAAATCCTATTATTTAAATATGAGATCAGAAGATCGAGTGCAGATCCTCTTATACCATAGTAGCATAGCTTCCTGACCAGCGTTGAATGTTGAACACAATCAAAAGCCTTAGATAAATCAAAGAAGATACCAAGTGCATTCTGTGATTCCTCCCAGGCCTCAAAAATATTCCTGATGAGTTCAACACCTGCATCCGTAGTCGAGCGTCCCCTAGTAAAGCCAAATTGTTTTATATGAAGTAACTTATAAGTGTTAAAGTGAGTAAGCATTTGGCTTAAAATATTTTTTTCAAAAATTTTACTAAGGGTCGGCAACACCGAAACAGGGCGATAGTTATTCGGGTCAAAAGTGTGTCCCGATTTAAATATTGGTGTAATTTTACTATACTTCAGAAGGTCAGGAAACACGCCATGTTCAATACAGCTATTAAAAACTAGTGCTAGATATGGTACTATGACGTCAATAACAGAAATTATTATTTTTACAGATATGCCCCTGATATATGTATCAGCAGTTTTTTTCATTTCTAAGGATCTGAAAGTTTTAATTATTTCTGCTGGGCTAACAACACTGAATTTGAATTTTTTTTTACATTCCTTAACATTTTCCAAAAGAAGTGACTCGGCAACACTGGTGGAGGAGACAAGGGTGCTTGAGATGGAAACTGTCAGAAAAAAAAATCTCAAAAGCAGAAGCTACTTCCTGCTCAGAGTGGATATAAAAATACTTCAAACAGCACTCTGCGTTAGATTTATAAAATTGATATAAGCAGTTTATTTTATTATTACTTATTAGTAGAAATTCCAATTCTCGGCTTTATTGAGTCTGTATTGGGTGATTATGATTATGACAAAAAAACGAAAAATTTCACAAGTTTATATTTACAATTGCTCAACATTTTTATAAACAAAATGACGCTATTTATGCTCAAAGCTCTAAGGAATCTTTCTTTTCTTTATTTCTGTATTTATCGCAAGACTAGGTAAGTAAAACATGGATATTGATACCAAATTTCGTATAATCCTATCTTACCTGGTATTACGTAAATGGTTAAAAATGCAGTTAAATTAGGCTATTTTTAATTTATATCTCAAAAGTAACACGTTATTTTCATAATAACAAATTATATTTGATATGGGGCGGCGTTTTCTCCTACCAGTGTGCGTTGTAAACGCGGAAATAATAAAATGCCGTAGAATCGTAACAAGCATCGTTGGAACAAAGCGGGTGCTCGCTCAAATAATTTGTATCAATTTGCAAAAATGCACCTCCCCTATCCCCCCACTTGTGACGTAGAATACAATTATTTTATATATTAAATACTCAATAAAAGTGGTTAAACTTAAGTCTCGCTACATTAGATTGTCATAGCATCTTAAAAATTTTAAATAAAAATCTCACAAATAGTAATTAAAGCACATAGAACGATCTTCGGATATCAAAGATGCAGGCACTTTTAATTTATTCAAGCTTCGTTTAGCGAAATGTATTACAGATGATACTTCCTTTTTCTAGCACACACTTATATTTAGTTTAATACCTGTTTTTTATATATGTTTATAATAAGGAAGATTCTTAGATTATTATTTATAAATATTGTTCTCATGTAAGTGACAGTTTTGTAATGTTTTTTAATGAGAATAAATGCTCTTTAAACCGACATAGAACGATTATAATATCATAAAATCAAATTAAGTTTAAAAGACTTACTGTAATCAGGTAATAAATGATTTTACCCTTTACAGGTTAGTTACAAAAATAACTAAATCTCTCATGTGACCATGATTTTGTTTTTACAGAAAGATTAGTTCCGTTAGCATTTTCAAAACTGTTCATCTAATTCTTACATTGTACGATCGTACGGAACTCTTTTTATGAGAGGGTTCATTTCGCTCAGGATCGATTTTGGATAAGAGTAAACATAATATATATTGTTTATTCTTATTCTTTACCTTGTCACAGTAGACATAATATGTATCTAACAATATGGAAACTACCTACAAACGTTCGAATAGACACACTCACACACACATGCGCATCAACGAGGGCCCTAAGCGGTTTTCGCGGTCTTTCAGTAGCGAGTGTCGCGTCAAGACGAGATTCACGTTGTAATTTGTTTTCGCGATCTTTTTTAAAATACCAGCGTATTGCGTGGTCAGGGGCATGCATATTATACAGGCTATTAGGCAGTGCCTACATCGTTATCAACTTAAATAAATATAGTGCTTAAGTTAATTTAATTTAATTTGGTTCCCTTATTTTATAACCAAACATTAAACAACCTAATAAGATTTTTAACCGACTTCAAAAAGGAGGAGGTTATCAATTCGATCGATATTTCTTTTATGCATGTACACCGATTACTCTGGGATTTATGATCCGATTTACGTAACGTACCTATTTCGATGCAGAGTAGATGCCATTTGGTCCCATAAAAATTTTACATTGTTTGGCCCAGTAGTTATCATTATATGAACATTTTTTATGAAAATTTTTGTTTACCCCTATGATATTATTGTTTTTTGTGTACGGGTTTTTTAGAAGTTTTTATTCAGGTTAATATATATCATAATTATTAATTGACACTAAAAAGTAAAAAAAAAAACTATGTTTAAAAAAACCGACTTCAAAAACTGAAATGTATCAAATAACTAAAATTTTTTTTTTCTTACGCTAGTTATTAAATACCTAAGGTAAGCAATCTTTAGGTTGCATATTCCACAGCTCAGCTACGACTAGTTAGATATACAGTGCCTACCTTGTTAGAAAACTAATGCACGGCCTGTGCGTGGTATACAGCTATTTTAACTCGACTCCATCAAAACTCCGGTTTACGTTTTTTAAACTATTAAGTAGAATAGTATATTAAGAATGATTTATTGTTATATTATTATTATAATTAGTAGGTATTCGAATTATAAGTCCGTGATATCGATTATAATAAATCCGTAAACATAATTCATAATGTTAAACTAAGATGGCCGCTGCAATATTTACTATAATTTTTTTTTGTGAGTGTGGTTTGGTTTACGAGGATGTTTGTATCTATGTATACATACATGTATATATAGAAACAAGAAGTTTCAATACCTGTATATTACCTTGCCTGACATATGGCTGCGAAATTTGGACCCTAACTAAAGCATTGAGAGACAAAATTGCCGTTACACAGAGATCAATGGAGAGGAGTATGGCCGGTTATAACCTGCAAGATAAGATAAGAAACACTGACCTACTGAAAATTACGAAACATACCGATGTACCCAAACTATTGACCATTAGAAGTGGGTATGGGCAGGGCACATGATGCGAGATAAAGTGGGGAAATATAGCAAAAGACTTACAGAATGGTACCCAAGAGACGCCAAAAAGACAAGGAAGCCAAAGAAGAAGTCA
The DNA here is from genome assembly GCF_905404315.1 of Leptidea sinapis. NCBI lineage: Eukaryota > Metazoa > Arthropoda > Insecta > Lepidoptera > Pieridae > Leptidea > Leptidea sinapis. Next base: position 6,204,425 of record NC_066294.1, on the reverse strand, counting down.
GCAGGACCTAATTGGAGAAGAGTTGCCCAAAACAGAAAAGAGTGGAAATCGTTGGAGGAAGCCTTTGCCAACAGGCACGCCGAACTAAGAGAAATTTTAGAGTTAATACTTTATAGCTTAAGATGATTGGTTATTCAGATGTTAAACGTTTTTTTTGGATTAAGTAAAATGGCTTTATTAAGTATTATTATTATTATACATACATACATACGGTAGGTCTAAGTATAGGTCACAGTAGACATCTACTGTGACCTTTTGCAACACTCACTATTGGAATTCTAACTAGAATAAGTCATGCCAAATGGAACTTGTTGCTTTTCATATATAATAATTAAAGTAAATGAAAAATTAACGGCCTGACAAATAAAATTGGAATATTGTTATATCTGGAAATAAACCAAAAATATGCAAAACAATGTTAACAATAATTAATAGACATTTTACTTATGATTGGTTTATTCGGACGTAAAATGTTTCCCGCGTTTATTTGTAAGGCTGCTTGATATTCGGAAAACTTCAGAATTATCATTGTATTGACAGTTGTCAGCGATAAAGTCAACATTTTGGATATTCTTGGCTTATTCTTACGTATAATGCCAAGTTTATTTATTCATTTGAAGACCCCTATAGCCCAGGGGTTAGTGACCCTGCCTACTGAGCTAGAGATCCCGGGTTCGAATCCTGGTAGGTGCAATCATTTATACGATGAATATGAATGTTTATTTCCGAGTCATAGATGTTTATATGTGATTATGTTTGTTATAGCAAGAATATTGTATTAAATATATCGTTGTCTTGTACCCATAGTACAAGGCTATGCCTAGTTTGGGGCAAGATAATTTGTGTAAAGATTATATTTATATTTAATATTTCAAGCCAGCCGCCATCTTTGTGACTTAATAGTGACGTCAGGTACAGGACACACATTTCAAAAGTACCGTTTGCAAATTGAGAACTATCCGCTAACTATTCATGGAGGTTATTGTATATAACTGAAGTAAAGAATTTTAAGTAATCCTAAGACAAACATAGCACGTTTCTCTAACTACATTAATCTTCTTTCCCAGCATTGTGATGTAAATTGTTAATGGATAATGGCGATCGATTAGACCTACAATCCTTCGGTCACGCTCGAGTTATAAGAAGATTGGCTAATATTTCCAGATGTGTGATAATTTTACTAGCTGTATGTAAATTATTTGCATACGTGCAATGGAAAGAAGCATCATGAATATAAAGTTGAAGGACAAGGAGAGATTCTTAAGACTTCAACATATGAAACAACTAGAGCGGAAATGGGCTGGTCATGTGGCCAGATCAACAGATGGACGGTGGACAAAGCTGGTCACCAATTGGTCTGGACCACGAGGCAAGAGAGCCAGAGGACGCCCTAAGGAACGATGGATTGATGAGATCAAAAAAATTGCTGGAGAAAACTGGACTCAGAAAGTAAAGTCAAGAACAACCTGGAAATTGTTCCAGGGGCCTTAACTATATAATATTATTTAAATGTATATAGATATTTTTTATATTATTATGTTAGTTAAGGAAATAAAAAGGCTTTATTATTATTATTATTACGTAAATTATTTATTACTGCCGTAAACTAACGGTGTTCTTTTACTGGTGCAATCCGTTTTCAACTCTAGAGTAATTACAGGAACATGGGACATTATATCTTAACTAACTAATTCTAGAAGGCTTCATAAACAATATGTTATGTTTTTTTAAGTGATAACCCTCACTTCTAGGATTCATACACAAATAAAATTTGAAAAACAAAATTTATGAACGATGCAGGACTCGAACCCACGATCTCCGGCGTTCCGTGCCAGTGCTCTAACCAACTGAGCCAACCGTTTATAACGATACGTAACTCGAACGGTTGGCTCAGTTGGCATCGTTCATAAAATTTTGTTTTCAAATTTTATTTGTGTATTTATCCTATAAGTGGGGGTTATCATTAAAAAAAAAACACAACATATTGTTTAGATTTACAAAAGCGACATCTCAAGTCAATTTCCTAATATGCAAATATTGGGGTTGAGCAGGTTATCAACTGTGAAGTAGATCCTGTAGATGAAGCCACAACCTGAGAGTTGAACAAAGCAAACAAGATTTTATAACGATACGTTACTCGAACGGTTGGCTCAGTTGGTTAGAGCACCGGCATGGAACGCCGGAGTTCGTGGGTTCGAGTCCCACATCGATCATAAAATTTTGTTTTTCAAATTTTAAGGCTTCATAAGATACAAAATATCTTTAATGGTGAATGTATACACTATTTATAATAAACTCCCAGCCACTGTTAAGGCATTATCTATAAATAAATTTAAATGTCTTATCAAAAAATGGCTCTATCGTAAATCCTACTATTCCTCAGGTGAATATCTAAGTGATCCGATAGCCTGGGACTAGATTATGATTATTTTATAGCAATAGCAATGATAGTACAATATTGTATATTTCATTAAAAAGAGCGCAAAAAAAGAATGTTTCTTGCGCAGCTTCTTCTCTCTCAGAGCGCCATTGCTTTCCGAAGTATCTAGTATATTAGAAATGACATCAAAAAAAAATTTAAACGAAACAATTTAGAGAAAATAAATGCCTTTCTGCCTGAATGTCTGGGTGATTGTTCAAGTATCGCAACGCTACGCTGTATGTGGTTTTGTGATACATCACGAACAAGATCAAATTGTCAGTGGAATGGGCAGTTTTTACTTAAGTCACAGTCCGTCTTCATTTATATTTATATTCACCCAGACTAAAACAATCTAAATATTCCCGCATGAATGATGCATAATGTTTGATTTTGCAATTTATACTTGTTTACCGAAAGTACTTTGCCATCCAGAAAATACCAAGAAATTGATGTTTTAAAATGATGTCTAGAACACAAATAAAATTTGAAAACAAAACTTTATGAACGATGCGGGTCTCGAACCCTGTATACAAAAGAACCTGAAAGAAAAATTTTATGAATGTAGATGGGCCTCGAACCCGCGACCTCTCGCGTTCCGTGCGAGCGCTCTTACCAACTTAGCCAACCGTGCGAGTGACGTATCGTTGATAAAATCTTGTATGCTTTGTTCAACTCTGAGGTTGCCGCTCCATCTACAGGTAGATCCTGTAGATGGAGCGGCTCGGATCTTTATAGATATATGATAACCTGCTCAATCCCAAAATTTGTATATTAGGAAATTGACTTGACATGTAGCTCTATCAAATCAAAACAATTTGTTATTTTATTTTAAAGTGATAACCCTCACTTCTGATACACAATTATTACACAAATCAAATTTGAAAGCAAAATTCTCGACCTCTCGCCTTCCGTGCGAGTCTCTTACCAACTCAGCCAACCGTTCGAGCGAATATTGTTTTCAAATTTTATTTGTGTAATAAATTCAATCCCAGAAGTGAGGGTTATCAGTTTGAAACATAACAAAATGTCTAGAACAGATCATATTTTAATGTAACAACAATTAACTCAACAAGCTCAAACCAAGATAATCAGGGGTCATAGTAAACTGGTCTTATTGTGTGTATTGTTAGAAAATTATAGACGGCGCCGTACGAGATGGGTCGTTGTTTACATTCCAGATTGATGTTAGGTGAACTGAGCTCACCGGGGCAAAGGTTACTTGTGATTACATATTCTGGTCCGATCACATCGCATTGATTTCCTGTATTATGCCAGTTTAACTGCGATACAGAGTGCAAAGATTTTATTTACAAGATAAGTTATAACTACACTACTACTGCCAAGGAAATGAATAGCCGCGACCAATGACATCCAAATAGACTTGTTTACAAAAAAGCACACAGGACTACTTTGTTTACTATAAATTGTAATGAGATGTGTATTCATAGTCATAGCAACTGTTGTGTAATAAGGGGTATTTAAACACGAGTGTGATAATAGTATCACATGAGTATTTTAATACCTAATTATCAATAGTTGCATGCAAGACTTTTTCTACACCCATAATATCAATCCTCTATAAAAGATTCTGAAACAATTAGCTTACTGTTAACATTAAAAAAGCCAGTCCTGGTAACCATTACATCTTCCAAACGAGTGTTGTAATATTGTACTGAATTTCATTACAACACTCGTTTGGATTGATGTTATGGTTATTACATTAGGTGTTTTACTGTTAGAAATAAGCTAACAGTTTTAGAATCGTTAATAGAGGAGTAAATGCAGGGTGTAGATAAAATATTTAATAAACTTTCCGATGCTATTCAAATGTTGAAAATCGGTCTTTTTAAAACTCAATTAAATGAATGGCTAATTAATTATAATTTCTATGCTGTATCTGACTTTTTAAATTTGTGATTTTCTTTTTTATAAATCTTGTAGTTTAACTTTGACTATATAATATTATGTATATGACATGTATATTTTGTGTAGGTGTTATTATTAAGTAACAATTAAACATTATGTGCTGTAATGTTTGAATTTATATTATTATAAATATAATGACGTGGAGCTCATGTAATTTGCATGCCCTTTTTGGCTAATGTGTTAATTCATATAGTATTTTTTGTTAACTTTTATATACACATCATGCAAATAAGCAATTATTATTATTATTATTATGTCAGGGGCATGCATCGGCTTTTTTCACGCAAGGTAGGCACAATACTGAATGAGTGGGTGTTGAATAGACCTTTGGTTATAGATTAACAGAACCATATCAAACTTAACCAATTTTAACACTAGTGCTACTTTTATTAAGGTACTTAACGAAGTAGGCACTACCTATTTCCCTAAAATCTAAATGGTATATACACCCCTGCTACATACTGTATGAGATTTAACGAAATACTTCTTATTCGGTATGTGGAATGAGCGACTTTTTTTTTTATAATGAGTACTATAATATACGTACTTAAATATAAGTACTAGGCGAACATAAGTGAAAGAAAGCTGACAGACGCGTCGCGTTTGACCTTAATCCCTAACTACTACCAATTTTTCTAGAAACTCATTTTCAGTTCAACGGTCTGTTTAAGCAATACTTCGTGTAATTATTCGTAATTAATACTGTTTACTAGTATTAATTAAGAATATTACTTATTATAAAAGTGTATACATTTACCCTTAAATCTATTATGTATCTTATGAAGCCTACTGGATTTAGTTACAAGTAATCCCTTATTTCAAGTGTTATAATAATGCTTTATCGCGAGTCATTCATATTATGTGCATACATTTTCAAACAATTTAAACGTGTTGAATGAAAAGAACAGCACAAATGCAATATGTATCTACTTGTTAAATTTTTTCATGAGCATATTATATCAAAATTAGCTGACCCAGCAAACGTTGTATTGCCGATATTAAAATCGCGATACAAAAGTAACTGTTGATCGTAGATGGGTGAAAATTTTAAGTTGTATGTATTTTTTAATGCTGACTCATAATCAAACAATTAAAAAAAATATATCAAAAAAATTATAAAAAAATTTCATGTGGACCCCTTCACATTTAGGGGGATGAAAAATAGATGTTGTCCGATTCTCAGACCTACCCAATATGCGCTAAAAATATCATGAGAATCGGTCAAGTCGTTTCGGAGGAGTTCAAAGTTTAACACCATGACGACCAGTATAGCCGAGTGGTTAGCGATCCTACCTACTAAGCTAGAGGTCCCGGGTTTGAATGCCGGTAGGTGCAAGCATTTATATGATGAATATGGATGATGGATGTTGTTTCCGAGTCATGGATGTTTAAATGTATTTATGTATGTTTATATGAATTTATGTATGTTTAAGTAAGTATATTGTATTAAATATATCATTGTCTTGTAACCCATAATACAGGCTATATATGCTTAACTTGGTGCAAGATAATTTGTGTAAAAAGTGTGTCAATATTATTATTATTATTATGACACGAGAATTTTATACATAAGAAGATAATAATGGTAAATTATGCTCAGAGATACATACAATAGAGTATTTTATTGCTTCTGCTCTCATTATAATGATTAGTGATACACTGAGAGACAGCAGTGTGAGTAACAAGTCACAATACGCTTGCAATCTGGCCATCACAGTACGGCACACGCCCTTAAGACCCCTGCACACTATCATGTTCATGTATTTTTTATATAATAACTAAGTGACCCAGCAAACGTTGTATTATAAGTTGCCATAGAAAGTAATAGAAAATCAATAATTAAAATTTTTGGTGTATAAAAAACAGATGACGACCTCAGACCTACTAAATATATCGTCCTACGATAATCATTATATTCGAATGCCATCTTGCAACTCTATTGCGTATCTGTGGATGGAATAGAATAATATTAAAATCGCGATACAATAACAGATTTTGATCGTAGACGGGTGAAAATTTGGAGTTGTGTGTATTTTTTAATGCTAAACCATAATAATATAAAAATAAAAATAAATTATCGAAAAAATAAAAAAAATTAAGGGGTGGGTGCCCCTTATTATTTAGGGGTATGAAATATAGATGTTGGCCGATTCTCAGACCTATCCGACATACCTACATGCAAATTTTCAAACAAATTGGTTCAGCCGTTTCGAAGGAGTTTGGTAACAAACAACGGGAAACGAGAATTTTATAAGATACGAGCGTGAGTCTTATAACACGACTTATTTTATATTTTAACTTCCAATATTATGCATATAGCCTGTGTTATGGGTTGCAAGACAACGATATATTTAATACAATATACTTACTTAAACAAACATAAATTCCAATACAAAACCACTCGGCTATACATTAGAATATGATAATACTAGTATGCTCCCCGCTTATAATGTATGACACCGAAGTGTACATTCTTCTTAAGAACATCGACCGACCAATCTTGATACGGCATGGCCACTCGTGATTTAGAGCAATGCTCAAGAAATGCTCGTCCATTTGCACGATGCGCAGGCGCAGGCGTCGTGACGCGGGCGTTCGGAGCGTAATGCAATACTGACTCAGGTAATAACCTGGACGTTGTTTGTACAAGCCTCAGGGTAGATGAATTGGATTGATCGCCTCGTAGTTAAACGATCGTATCGTGACTCAGATGTGTGCTCGATCTCCAGATTTAAGAAATATATAATGAGATGGACCGTGAGATCAAAACTTATCTATCTTGCATAGTGTGTTCTTCCCAGGTTGTTATACCGGTGCATTTGTACTGTCTAGATTCTAGAAGACCGCGAATAGGCAAGCTCATTTCGTTTTATTTTGCTCGATTATTACCAGTGGGAGGCTCCTTTGCACAGCATGCCGGCTAGATTATTACCACAACGGCGCCTATTTCTACCGTGAAGCAGTAATATGTAAACGTTATTGTGTTTCGGTCTGAAGGGTGTCGTAACTATTGAAATTACTGGGAAAGTGAGACTTAACATCTAATGTCTCAAGGTGACGAGCGCAGTTGTAGTGACGCTCAGGATTCTTGAAAAGCACAAAAATTCTGCCAGTAATTTCACAAGCTACGGCGCTCATCAGACCGAAACACAATAATGTTTACACATTACTGCTTTACGGCACAAATACGCCTATCTAGCCGACATCTTGTGCAAGGGAGCCTCCCACTGTGATGGAAGTTTCTTCTTCTAATAATAATTTTCATATAAATTCACGAAGTATGATTGCACTTTAGCACTATACCCGTTTGTGCTCTAATTCTCACTCAAAATGCCGTCGAAAGTACATCGTCTCTATGATAAAGATTTGAAAGAGCGACAACTCAAGTTAATTTCCTAATATGCTAATATCGGGGTAGAGTAATGGGCAGGGCGTATCAATTAAAAACAAATATTGGCGGAATTAACACTAAAGAAAACTTAAATTATTTGTATTCTTAAAACGCCTAAACATGTAAGATCTAAATTTACATTTTTTATGTAGATTACACGCTTATATTATTAACATCGCCGTAACAACTTTGGCGATTCTTAAGTGTATAATGACGACTTTACTGTTTTAAGGGTTTTTTCATTTCCATATTACAGAAAAACGCAGTCGGATTTAGTTTTTTAAACACCGTTAATTATGAATTATATAAGTAACAATTTTCAAGTGACAAACGTCTAATATTATGTCGATTCTTGTTTCGATGCGTCATATCCAGACGTCATCACATCGTCAACATACTAGGTAAAGGTATATAGATAGGGTTCCATATTATTATACTCCCTCAGGTAGTAGTTGGCAGTAGTTGGCAGGCAGTACTGCAGTTGCAAGTAATTCATGACTCAGACCACGGGACGCATTCCCCAAAACCACCTTAAGAGACATCAGCGAGGGTATAGAACCGTTACAACTTTTCACAAAACTCCAAGCCACCTTAGCCAAGCTCTGAATTGTATGTGATGGAATTTTCTACCTCTAATTATAATCACACTGTTTCTCCTGCATAGCCTATCAATGATATGCTTAAAATCAACAATATTCATTGCTATGCAGTTGACAGCACAGGGTATCAGGGTATCCACTTCTTACACCGGCGGTGCCGACATCTTCCGGGATAGCGTGGACGAGATCTGGAACAAACTTGAGACAGGCTTTGCCAATTTTCCGGAGTATTTTTATGCCATATTGATTATTATAGAATTTCAATGTGATGCAATAAAGTTTATTGCAAGTACACCGGCCAGGATCTTCCGTAGGTTTGTGATGCAAAAGCGTTAATATCAAATAAGACTGTATATAGAAATTCTCTTATAGACATCAGCGGGGTTATAGTACCGTTACAACTTATCACAAACCTCCAAGCCAGCTTACCTTAGCCAGAGCTGTACATAAAAGTGTGATTGACATGGTTCTTCCTGTCTTATATGTTTTTTTTTTATGAAAATACGGGACGAGATGAGCAGGACGTTTAGCTGATGGTAATTGTGACGTCCTGCCCAGTACAATGCAGTGCCGCTCAGGCTCTTGAAAAGCCCAAAAATTCTGAGCGGCACTATCATTGCGCTCATCACCTTGAGACATAAGATGTTAAGTCTCATTTGCCCAGTAATTTCACTAGCTACGGCGCTCTTCAGACCGAAACACAATAATGTTTACACATTACTGCTTCACGGCAGAAATAGGAGCCGTTGTGGTACCCATAATCTAGCCGGCATCCTGTGCAAAAGAGGCTCTTATGGAGAGTCTTTGATGTTTTTTTTTCTAATAATAATTTTAACAAAAATATAGACTGTGAAGTATCACGAAGTGAAATTAAGGGAAGAAGTGAAGTATTGGATTCGAAGCAAAAAATTGCAACAGAAAAACCATCCTATAATTGTGGAAGTGACCACAGCTTTAAAAAAAGGTTTAATTTTACAAAAAGTTAAGCAATTCAACATAAATAATAAAACCAAACTTATGGCCAGGCACCTTGATTTAAAAACTCAAGTGGAGACTCCTATTTACGTTTCGGACCACCTAACTTCCAAGGCATCTCGTCTATACTTCCTGGCACGTGACCTAAGGAAGTCCAAAAATTACAAATATTGCTGGACAAGCTATGGAAAAGTCTATTTGCGTGAAACGGACCTATCGCCAATTATCCAAATAAACAGTGAAAGTCAGGTGCATCAGCTTAGGTTAAAAGAATGACTAACCGTAGTCCTACGATATCCTCAATTTAATATTGTCTTTTCTAGCATTCTTATTAATAAGATTGAAATGTTTATCACATTTAACCATATTCCCAAAATCATGATAAAAAATAACTATCCTACATTTATCTCTCAGCCCTTTCACGTACTCTCGTACCTATCCCCTAAACATACATTTACACAATACATAAAACAACACTTACTCACATACCAACTACCTAACACTGAACATGAACACATACACAACTCATCACCTTATTTACATTGCTACGAGTGCATATTATTATTCACAAATATAATTATAAAGTATCACATAAATAAAAAACAAGATAAAATATCTTTTAACCTATATTATTTACCCCTGAATTTACTTTCTTTAACTCAATATGGTTGACACCGTAAACACCATAAGGGATATAGACCGGATTGAAATTGCACATTCCTTCGAGTGTGATATTACAAATTTGAATGAGTACCTACAAATACAAAAGAACGACCTTACCGTTATTTCCCAAAATATACGCAGTATTTACTGCAATTTTGATGACTTTGTAACGACTCTACATCATTTTTCTTTTGAGACAGATGTTATTATATTAACTGAATGTAGAATTAACAATAACAATCCTTTCCCTGTGTTACCGAGTTATATATCTTTTGCTACAACCGCCCAACTAAATCAAAATGATGGAGTGGTCGTATACATCAAAAGAAATCTAAAACACGAAGTTAATGAAGTAAAACTCGCACAAGCATCATGCTTACAGCTTGACGTTCTTAACAACTTTATACTAGGAATATACAGATCACCATCTAACAATAATGCTGAAAACTTTATCGAGTCTTTGGCCACACACCTAGACAATATTAACTCAACAAGCAGGAACATCATAATTACGGGTGATATTAATATTAACATAACTCCTAAACATAATGAAACTCATTATGAACACAAGAACAGAATAAGCTACCTAAATACTCTTTCAACGTATGGTATCTTGGCAGGTCACATAATTCCCACCAGGGAAAATAGCTGCTTAGATCACTTCATGATGAGATTAAATATAAAAAGAGTCGAAGCAAACATTGCAGTTTTGCAAACAACTACCACAGATCACTACACCATACTTCTGGCACTCTCAAAAATTAATAAAAGTTCTCCTGTAAGTAAAACTAAGACAACTATAAATATTGAACAAGCATTAGAACAACTAAAAAATGCTAATCTCGCAGAACTTTTAAATTGTCACGATCCAGAAATAGTTATTAATAGATTGATATACCTTCTCACTGAAATAATAAGAGATAATACATTAGTTAAGAACATCCCATCAATATATCGAATAATCAAACCGTGGATTACACCAGGAATTCTAAGATTATACATCTTCAGAAATAGAAATCGATTACAACTAAACATACGCAAAGATCCAGACAATGAAGTAAATAAAATAATATACACTAGATACAGAAATTACTGTAACAAATTAATAAAAACAATAAAAAGAAAATATGAAAAGGAACTTTTAACAAAAACACTTAAAAGTCCTAAATTACTATGGAAAACTATCAAGCAAATCACATCCACTAGTAACGAAAAAAAAATCAGAATATTGAGTTAAACAATTTAAAAGAAACTGTTATAAAATCGGCGGATTATATCAATAAATATTTTATTAATATAGGTAAAGAACTTGCATTGTAAATCAAATCTAAGACTAAACATGTTACCCCCTCTTCTGAAACTCTAACACACTATCCTAACTCAATTGTTCTTCTCCCGACAGATACAAATGAGGTTGCCAGCACACTGATGAATCTAAAATCGAATAGTGCTCCTGGATGGGATAATATCCCAACCTCATTTTTGAAAACAGCTAAAACTGACATCGTACCCATCATTACACATGTAATTAACTTATGCTTTGAAAAAGGTGTGTTCCCTAACGCACTAAAGCAATCAGTTACTCTCCCTGTATATAAGGGTGGGGATAGAGATGCTGTTGGTAACTACAGACCTTTCTCATTATTGCCTGTCTTATCCAAAATTTTAGAAAAGCTCATAAATAAAAGACTTCTAAACTATCTAGATAAATTCAATATACTGTCAGAACATCAATATGGTTTTCGACCAGGTAGGTCAACTGAAGATGCAGTATGCGCACTTTCCTTACTAGTAGTTGAGAAAGTTGACAAACATAAAAAATGTATTTCAGTTTTTCAAGATCTCAAGAAAGCTTTTGACACCGTCTCTCTCCCCATTCTTATACATAAACTAGAAGCTATTGGTATTAGAGGAACGCAGCTACACCTATTCAGTCAGTATCTTTCTGAACGTAAGCAAAAAGTAAAACTAGGTGACTGCACCAGCGAATACGAGTCAGTATCATACGGCGTACCACAGGGCAGCGTTCTTGGCCCAACCCTATTTTTAATATATATAAATGACTTATGTGATATGAAGCTCAAGAACGCAAACATCTTCTCGTATGCCGATGACAGTGCGATAATATTCACTAGTGACTCGTGGGAGTAAGCAAATATACTGAAGTGGGTTTGCGTGAAATTTACACTTGGTTAAATATGAATCTACTTACTCTAAATGCAGATAAGACCAACTACATGTGCTACAGTTTATATAACGATGCCCAAGCTGCTAGAGAATTCAAAATACAAATTCACGACTGCGTTAACATCGTACATTGTAACTGCCCATACATTCAGAAAGTTTTTCAAACTAAATATCTCGGTATCATATTGGATCAGAGACTTTCTTGGCATCCACAAATAGACTACATAATGCAGAGGTTGAGAAAACTAACCTGGATTTTTAAATCATTAAGATACGTAGTAGCGAGGGTGCCGGCTGGCCCCGAATTGGAAGACAAAGATCTCCTGAAAGAGATCTATACATCGTTGGTACAAACTGTACTAACGTATTGTATAACGATCTGGGGTGGGGCCACTAAAACAAAATTCCTTGAACTTGAACGAACACAACGTAATCTTATTAAAACAATGTACTTTAAAAAACGCAGATTTCCCACGGATAGCTTATATAAAGAAACTAAAATAGCTACAATTAGAAAACTATATATTACAAACACTATTACAAGAAAGCATAAATCCCTCGCTTTTGACCCTAAAATCCTGCAAAAAAGAAGAAAAGTCATTGTGGCAGTAGTTCCTAAGTCAAACTCAACTTTTGCTGATAGACAGTTCAATAAGCGCTCTGCCAAATAATATAATTTAATAAATAAAGAATTACAGATATATTCAAAAAACATATATGAATGTAAAAAACTTACATCTAACTGGTTAGAACCCAAATCCTATGACTGGGTAGAACAGTTGCTGAGTAGCTAGTTGTGTATGCTACAAGTATATTTATATAAATACACACACACGCGCGCACACACGCACACACACACACACACACACACACACTTGCACACTAAACACTCATTTCCCTTCTTTCCTCTTTCTCTGATCATGTCTATTTTATATACAGTAGTAACGTAACGTATACTGGTAGAACTTTCATAAATAGTTTTAAAGTACATATTATTTCATTTGTGTAATTTGCATTGTAAAAAAAAAGGTCAAAATTATATTTTTATTAGTTAACTTTTACATGTATGAATAACTCTTAAGTATAATGTATTTTTGTTTGTTATAAATAAAGGTTAAAGAGCGGTGACTCCCAACACAGGCGATAAGCTTAACGGGAGACACCTGCCCCTAGTTTTTAAGTACTTTTTGTTAAAGAAATAAACAATTTATTATTATTATTATTATTATTATTATTATTATTGTTATTATTGTTATTATTATTATTATTATTATTATTATTATTATTATTATTATTATTATTATTATTATTATTATTATTATTATTATTATTATTATTATTATTATTATTATTATTATTATTATTATTATTATTATTATTATTATTATTATTATTATTATTATTATTATTATTATTATTATTATTATTATTATTATTATTATTATTATTATTATTATTATTATTATTATTATTATTATTATTATTATTATTATTATTATTATTATTATTATTATTATTATTATTATTATTATTATTATTATTATTATTATTATTATTATTATTATTATTATTATTATTATTATTATTATTATTATTATTATTATTATTATTATTATTATTATTATTATTATTATTATTATTATTATTATTATTATTATTATTATTATTATTATTATTATTATTATTATTATTATTATTATTATTATTATTATTATTATTATTATTATTATTATTATTATTATTATTATTATTATTATTATTATTATTATTATTATTATTATTATTATTATTATTATTATTATTATTATTATTATTATTATTATTATTATTATTATTATTATTATTATTATTATTATTATTATTATTATTATTATTATTATTATTATTATTATTATTATTATTATTATTATTATTATTATTATTATTATTTAGCCGTTTGCGAACTAAAGCTCTGAGGTATATATTAAATTTTATAAAAGCGCTTATTATTAAACTCACTCAAAATGCCGTCGAAAGAACATCGTCTCTATGATAAAGATTTGAATTTCCTATTCAAATTAAGTCAATTTCCTAAAATGCAATTATTGGTGTTGAGCAGGTTATCAACTGTAAAGTAGATCCTGTAAATAGAGTCACAACCTGAGAGTTGAACAAGACATACCAAGATTTACGAACCATGCGTCACTCGAACGGTTAGCTCAGTGGAATAGCGCTTGGAGTCCAGCATCGTTCATAAATTTGTGTTGCAAATGTAATTTAAAGATACTTAATGTCAAAAAAACTCCTAAAACCGCCAAATGTAGCAATTTATCAATTAATTCGGATGGTTGGTTTTGATAGCAAGAGTCGGGATACCCCCAGATCCCGAGAGGATCTAGTTTAAATTGCATAAATTGTCGTAAGGATTTGTGTACATCTGTAGAATATTTATTTAATAATTTAGCTATCGAAAGGCGTAGGTGTCATAGGTATTTTAATTATATGGGTAACCTATACAAACAATACCACTATGGCCGCGAACTTCATAAGAATTTCATCCAACATTTCAAACCCAATTTCACCCCCTTAGGAGGATTTTCGTAAAATCTTTTCTTAGCTGAGACCTACTCCCTAAAAAGACCTACTACACTTCAATTTAACAATACTTAAAACTTTCCCATACAAAGTTTCATCCCCTATTTAACCACCCTTAAGGGAGATTTTCGAAAATAACGTATAGGTACAGATTTTCATTACTTATAACGAGTAACCTAAATTACGAATTTTACGTCTCTAATTTCAAAAACAAAGGACTTTCATACAACCTTCCAACCCCCATTTCACTCCGTTTGGGGTAGGAGAATTTCATCTCATCCTTTTTTCCTGCACTTGCCCCCGATAAAGAACCTACATTTCAAATTTCAAGTAGATAACTATAGATCCCAAAAAGACTAACACAGATTTTTATTATTTAAACCTAAATTTCGATTAATAATAATAAAAGTGACTTAAATAGTAATTATTTAAATATAATTGATTAAT
This sequence comes from Leptidea sinapis, assembly GCF_905404315.1. Classification (NCBI taxonomy): domain Eukaryota; kingdom Metazoa; phylum Arthropoda; class Insecta; order Lepidoptera; family Pieridae; genus Leptidea; species Leptidea sinapis. The sequence goes on along the minus strand of NC_066294.1, from coordinate 6,189,241 downwards.
TAACTTTATAATGACGGTTAATTTTATTTTTCATTAGTTAATTATTAAAGTGGATAGTGTACTTAATTATATCCTCGAACATAACAGAGTCGAGGTTGGATACATTTCAGTTGGAATTTAATATCTATCTCATACACTGAGGATTCTTAGCTGCAATCATATTCACTGCTCTTTGGTGGATCGTGTTATACAGGATGTAATACTTTCTATTTCAATTAATTTATTTTAGTGTGTGTTTAAAATGCATATTTTTTGTATGGAAAAGGAGGATAAAGGAGCGTACGGGTTACTTAATGTTAAGTGATCACCGCTGCACCTGTTCTCGTGCAAGACCAAAGAAATTGACAGGAGCGTTGCCGGCCTTTGAGAATGGTATAATATGCGTATGTATTTATTAAATAAAGAAACCAATTTAATCAATAAGCTTCTATTAAAATTGTGTGGTGTCAATGTCACTGAGATTTTGAATTTTGAACTACAAATTGTATTTTTCAAATCTTCCTTTAAAAACCTCAATACACAGGCGAAATAGGAACGACTTGTAAAAAGTGAAAAACAGGAAGATCTGTTGAATTCCGTTTTAAGAAACCTCTAGCCATGCCAACATGGATCAGGCCCAAGGGTGAGTTGACAAATATATGAACGCATATCTTTTACATGCGTTCACTGTGAGATATGTGAAATAGTGGGCAAAGTGAATAATATGATACTAAGTAAATGTTGAAATGAAATGAAATGAAAAGAAATTTTTTTTTTGCAAGAAACATTGTTCTAAAGATGTTAACATAATATTATTGATAATCCAATATGTTTCGGCAATTGACATGCAAAATTTGTTATAAAATTGTCTAAATACCAACACATTATTAATCTGAATGTTATCTTAAAATCGTACTTTGACCTACTATAAAATTTTCGATTTATAATCATTTCTAACAAAATTTTATACTAAATTATATATTAAATAAAATATTTGTATTATAATGTTAAATAATATATCTAGAGTTTGGGACAGAATTTATACCGAAATGTAATAATTAAGAAGACTTTGGAACAAAATGTTGACGATACTTCCAATGCCAAGTATTGTAAGTCCAATCTAAATAACAATAACCTGTCCCACTTGATTATATAAGGCTTGATCGGGTAAGGTTTTTTTATAGTTAAAGCCGGCCAAAGGAGTCAGCCCTACCCCAAATTAGCTTTAGATGCACATCAGTCTCAGGACATAAAATTCGAGGTATCGTACTGTATAAACATGTGAGAATTATCATTTAAATTATTATTGTAAAGGAATACATTGTTATATTATTAAGTTAATATTTTTTTATATAAACCTTGGCTTAACAACTTAATTAGCGCGATTAATCAGGGCAAAATTTACCAGTTATTACTTTATTAAATACAAAGAAAAGTAATTTGATTTATAATTATTAAACTCACCTTGCGTTACCCAATGCGTTAAATTTATGATTCTCTCCGTTACAAATATTCACTTAGAATTTACAAATAAATGTATCGACCAATTAGGAACATCCTGTAGATTCAAAACACAGCGCGCCAAGAATTAGGAACGGTCAAGACATCTTAGTTATGACCGCTCCTGTCCGAAGCAAGGCTTACGTTTGCCAAGTGTACCCCACCCCCTAAGGCATAACACCCACCCCACCCTCTGACCCACGTATTAATAAATCTATCTGTGCATCCTAAATATAACCTTTTTGGTGTAAGTTCACCGAGAAGATTGCATGTATTCATAGGACTGTTAAGGTCCTGTACACTACGATTTAAAAAATTTCTTGCTTCGGACTATTACTTTTTGGAGTAATCTGTAGAGTCCTGTATTCCCAAAGCGATGTGACTAAGAAGTTTCAGCAATGGGAGGCTCCTTTGTACAGGATGCCGGCTAGGTTATGGGTACCACAACGGCGCCTATTTCTGCCGTGAAGCGGTAATGTGTAAGCATTATTGTGTTTTGGTTTGAAGGGCGCCGTAGCTAGTGAAATTAGTGGCAAATGAGACTTAACATCTTATGTCTCAAGGAAACGAGCGCAATTATAGTGCCGCTCAGAACTTTTGGGTCTTTCAAGAATCCTGAGCGGCACTGTATTGTAATCGGCAGGGTGTATCAATTACCATCAACTGAATGTCCTGCTCGTCTCGTCCCTTATTTTCATAAAAAAGAAACGTCTTACTTCGCACAATTACTTTTAGGAATAATCTGCAGCGTCCTGTATTCCCAAAGCGATGTGACTAAGAAGTTTCACCAGTGGATGGCTACTTTGCACATGATTCCTGCTAGATTATGGGTACCACAACGGCGCCTATTTCTGCCGTGAAGCAGTAATGTGAAAACATTAGTGTTTTTTCTCAGTTGGTCACAGGATGACTGACCGTCATTAGCAAGTGGTTAATAGATGCTAGAATATAAAAATATTAAGTTATTTCTTTGAATAACGCGATTGTTACAAATTTAAATAAAGTACTAAAGTTATCTACCTAATATATCTCCACGTTAAAACCCAAAACACATACCTATAATTTTGGCAAAACCATCAAATATCACCTCCGAGGCAACTATTACAAATACTATTCTCGACTCCTGTCAACCACAGTCCCCCTGAAAGTCTAGCAAAACTCTCTAAGAAAAAAAGCGATTCAATCGATTTATGAAACGTGCAGTCATTGATAGATTGACAGATGACGGATATAATCTTGTAAAAGAAACGGAGTTAGCCGACATCCACTACGTTTTAAGCAACTATTCGTTTCAAACTCAGCCGGATTATACTTCGACGCCAATCGCCACACTGTAATTACTACTATTTCAAACTTAATAAACTAAATTTCAATTTTTTCTTAGTCAGGCTCGCATTTTATTACGTAGTATTTACAACCTCTTCGTCTGAAATCGTGCTCTGCAAAGATCACGAGTTAAATAAAATAATTAGAAAAATGTAACTTTATCGCAAAAACCTAATGTAAAAACCCAGTTAGAATTAATCGTTTTTTTATCCTTTAATGAAAATTTTATTTAAACTTATAAATGCTCTATTTTTAAGTATTTTATTGTATCTTATTTGATATTCTTTAGCATCCTTTCGGTTTCATTTTGAACTAGTGTTTGAGAGGTGTAAGTACCAAAAATACATTAACTTTTATTTCGATATTGCTGCAGGTTTCTTAATATTTTATTGCAACTTAATTGACTTTTGGTGATGCATAAAATGTGTAGAAATTACATTATGTCTATATTGCTGCATCACGTCATTTATCAAATATAACTGTGAACCGTTATCGACCTTCAAAGAAACAGTTTATAAGGGTTCCGTAGTCAAATGGCAAAAAACGGACCTCTCATAGATTCGTCATGCCTGTCTCTCTGTCTGTCCGTCCGTATGTCACAGCCACTTTTTTCCGAAACTATAACTATATTTGGTAATTAGATGTATTCTGTGAACCGCATTAAGATTTTCACACAAAAATGGAATACAACTGAACATTTTTTTTACCACCAATACGTGTGGGGTTATCTATAGATAGGTCTTTTAAAAAATGATATTGAGCTTTCTAATCTGAATAGTTTGCGCGAGACACACTTCCAGAGTGGTAAAATGTGTGTCCACCCTCTGTAACTTCTAAAATGAGATAATGATACAACTAAAAAAAAAATATTTTGAAAAAATTGGTTTGAACGAGATCTAAAAAGTAGGTTTTTTAATACGTCATAAATAGTTACAACGAACTACAAAAACTTTTATATTATGTTATTTGTTGCTACGGAACCCTTCATGGGCGAGTACGACTCACACTTGGAGGTTTTTTTTAATTTTTACTATACATACCCGAATATATATTTCTTTCAATTTGCACTTAAACAACGTTTGGCCAGAAAAAAGTCCGGGGAACTGTTAATTATTTATGTAACAAAAATCTTCGACACTATAAGCAGTATGAAGATATGGAAAATGTAAATTCGCTAATGAAATTAGCCAAGTCTCAGTAATTTAATCGCATAAGGTCTGACCAGACGCACGATGGACTCAATTCAATTATATAATTCTCTCAACTAAATCTCAAGTCGTTGAATTTTGAGTAGCAATAATAATAGTCTATTGGTTTGTTCTAATAAGAACTCATATGTTTTTAATGTATGTTGACATTTTACATTATTTATCTACACCCATGCTATAATCCTCTATTAAAGATTCTAAAACAGTTAGCTTATTGCCAACATTAAAACACCCAATAATCATTACATCATCCAAACGAGTGTTGTAATAAAATTCAGTACAACATTATATCATCCGTTTTCATAATAACACTCCTTTGGAAGATATTATGGTTACTAGTACTGGCTTTTTTATGTTAGCAGTAAGCTAACTATTTCAGAACCTTTTAGAGGATTCGTATAGTGGGTGTAAGTAAAGTCTTGTATGCAACTGTTGATAATTAGGTATTACAACACTCATGTGATACTATTATCATAAACTCACATTCGTGTTTTAATACCCCTTATAACACAACAGTTGCATACATACAAACATACGTGAATGTGCGCTATTTTATGAACTGTAAGGGTAGTAACGGGTTTTACTTAAAAAGTTGGTACTTATAAAAACAAGTGAGTTTTTTCGTAGTTAAATTATTATATATTATATCAATACAGTAGTAAGAAAACTGTCACACACACAGAATGTCATTTAAAAAAACTAGGCAAGAAATAATATTAATAATACCCCGTCCAACCTCCATTATATATCCCCTCTCCCTAGATTACACTCCTTTTGTAAATATTTTGTGTAAATATATTAAAATAAATAAGATTAAGTTGTAAATATCATTAAGTACTTATATTAATTAATAATTTAAGTAATTCTATCTGTGTATGTCCTTTATAGTGTAATAGCATGTATATTATTTGTTTCAGATATTATAAGAAAATAAAACTTTATGTAATCTTAGTACCGATCGTTACCGTCAAACTTTGAAGACTATGTGTCTCGTAGCTTGGTAGTCTTCTTTTACGTGATACTGCCAAATCTGTGGTGTGTCTTCCACAGAAGCCACAGTAGGAAGAATAGAATAGAATAAAATATTAATAATGATGACATTGTTACTCATGTACCTTGCAATTGACGGTTGAGGTATTCGTTGCTAAGCAATTGTAGAACAAGATAGAATATTCCATAGTCCGGCACCCATAGGGTCGTAACCACTCGTAAATTCCAAACGTCTTCAAATTCAACTATTTCCAACTATTGGTCAAGTGCAGATGTAAAATACTAGATGTGAAATTTAATTGTATTAATTTAACATAATTTATAGTATTTTAATTTAATCTAATGTAAACTTTAATGATAAATAAGGTACTAAAACTGTAATAAAATACTCCTAATTGTACAGTTATGAATGTCCTAATTATTAATTGAATTTTTTGTAATAATAATTATAAATTGATATAATATCATTAATCAATAAAAAAAACTATACACATGGGTAGTATTTATTTAAATTCAGAATTTATCCATCTATGGATATAATTTAACCACCAGATTACCAGATAGACTGGTTTATGGCCACTGTCCCAGAACAACATTTTAACTAAATTTACTGGACTCCTGTTTAAATGGTTAATTGACAATTTTTTTTTTGGGTTAAGGGTTTTTTAAATTTTAAGTAAACATTTTGCATGCTAATTTAGATTAGCAGACTAGAAGACACTGAAATAAATTTAAGATCTATAATGTATACTGTATTCGTCGCAATAAATAAATTTCATTTCATTTCAATAAAAAAATGTTTCTTCTTAGGCGCCTTTCTTATCAAAAAGATTAATTGCTAAGATTGTATCGATATCAAATAACAAAAATAATCAATTATTGAATTCTTAAATTTTGTAAAACTTAAAATTACCTAGGTGCAATAAATAAAAAGATGCAATATATTAGAAAATTTATTGGAGTTGGCGTTACTTTGCGGAAATCCATAATTATACAAATGATTTAAGTTTTCTTTAGTGTTAATTCCGCCAATATTTGTTTTTAAACAATTCGACACGTGTTTCGCCTCTACACAAGGCATCCTCAGGACGTGTTGTCTCGCCAAAATCTGGCTCGAGACTTAGTCTCGTATATTGACGGAATTAACACTAAAGAAAACTTAAATCACTTGTGCAATATATTCATCAAAAATACATAATTTTAATTGTAATTAATCTAATTCACTTCCATTTCCATTACATCTGTGTTCACAACTATGTCTTGCTTTTACGAAGAGAACCGCGTTATTATTGTGCCTCTGTCAACGGAATATGAAATGTATTGGAAGCCGGGATGAGCCCTCCCTCTTGACCCGAGGCGGTGGTCACTCGGGAAGGGTAAGCCAAGGTGTTGTGGGGTGGTACCTAACTAAATTTAACATTCAAATATATTTGGCGAATCTTGGTGTATGCTTTTCAACTGAATTCTGAATTGGTATATGCTTATACATTTACAATAAGCCTGTCTGACTTAAATATGATTTAGAATATTATGTCACGCTTCTTATGAAACTTACAAAAAGGCTATGGTCGATGCTTCTCCTCGGATTCGATCCTTACCACGTACAAATGTGATTTTGATATTCGACTTTGTTCCGCGCTCGGTAATAATATATATTATTATTATTTTTGTTTTTTTTTGCACTGTCTTAACAACAATTGCCACTTTTGTTGTACGTAACATTTTATTAATACAATTATTAAATGTTTATTGGATGAACAATATACAAAAGTATAGGTAAGTACATACGTAGAAACTATTACTTTTTCTGTTGGAATTGTAACATGCGTTGGAATAAATTTGTAGCATTCATGATTAATGTAGATTTTGTGTCATTTATGTATTTACAAATGACTTAGGATGGCCCTATCTCGCTGGTTGAGTTTTTAGAAAATTAACTTAATATTTAATACTGTAAACGAAATTGTAGCTAGTAATGGCATAATTAGGGCTTTGAACCCTGGACAGGACTGGGCAAACAGATCATCGAAGCTTATGAAATGCTGTAAAAGGCATAAAAGGCATTTATGTTCTCAAATCGCTTTACTACTATCGCTTCGGAAACAAATGGCGCTTTGAGAGAGAAGCGGCGCAAGAAACTCTCCTAGCATTCTGTTTTCTTGCGCTCTTTTTAATAAAAATAAACATTATTATACTGTCGTTGCTATTGCTTAAATCATAATCTAGTCCCAGGCTGTCCGACCTCTTAATAGGATTTACGAAAGACACATTTTTTAATACAACATTTAAATTTATTTATAGATAATGCCTGAACAGTGGTTGGGACTTTATTATAAAAGTGTATACATTTACCCTTAAAGCTATTACGTATCTTAATGAAGCCACCTAGAATTAGTTACAAGCAATCCCTTAATTCTAGTGTTATATATAGTAGGTAATGAAAATCACTATTAAGAGCAACAAGGTGACTATTTTTGTGAACATAATATATAAAATTATCATAAATGTACTGACAATGTCATAATATTTATATCTTTATATTTTGCTTTATGAGACTGTATATGTAGAACATAGATATTATAAATAATGTATAATTATAAATAATATCTATGTTCATGTACATCATTGATTTAGAAACGTTTCCAATAAGCGAGAAACGAAATTTCAAGAGCGTTGAACCACTATTATCAGAATCAGTGGGATGAGAAATGTTAAAGCAAAGTTTGCTTACAAAATACTAATTTATCTTAAGCAAAAAATTTTTCTGAATCTGTTCATTAAATATCGTAATAAAATATTTTCCTTCGAACATATAATTGAAGTGAAATCTTCATAAAGGAGAGGCTAATAATACGAAATATAACAATTTTGTTTGTTCTTATCAACTATTTATAAATGTTTTTAAATAACTCTTATAAATTTTTCTCCAACTGATAGCGCTCCCTTTGTCGATTCGAGTCGAAACTACACATAGGAGCATTACATGGCCTTACGTGACAGTAAAGCCTCATTCAAAACTTAGAAAAAAAGTGCTCATGCATGTATGCCTAAGGAAGTTTTTACATCAATAATATCAAATTGAACATATTTTTTTCAAGTAAACAATATAATTTCACCTAAAGCAAGAATATTCTAAACACGTGTAATCCTTTCTATTAAATTACGCACAATTTCATAGTAAGCTTTACTTATTCAAATACATAATTTGAAACAGAAAACATTGCCTGAAGGCAGTTCTTGTCCAAACATCTCCAAGACTCACTATTTGACTTGCGGCCGCAACTGGACCTTACAGAAGAAGATAAGGGTGCAATTTAGAAGCTTAAGCTGTTCAAAAATATATTATTCATTTTTTTTATTTGCTACAATGTTTTTGGCAGTGAAGGAAATATACTATTATCTAATCTGTCCAATTATAAGAAAAGCTTTTCGAAATTATCACTTGTTATTCCATTCGATAAAAGATGGTTTAACTCTCACATAAGGCAATTATTTATAATAAAGTTATTTTTTTTTAGTAAACCAAAATACAAAGCCAGATCTATCGCTAGTAGATATCGATAGATCTAGATTAATAAATATAAAAATAAACATATAAATATCGTCAAAAATATTATAACATCCAATTAATTAGCTAGTGGATAGGTGTGTCCTTGGAATTTATGTATATTTAGATAGAAATATAAAAAACGCATGATTGTCATTCGTATCGATATAAATTTTTATTTTGAATGTTATGACAGGGGTAAACATTACAAACATTTATAAGGCTCCCTGAACATAATATTTGTGCCATAATTGGTATTACGTCTGTGGGACCGATAAAAGCGAAGTACATTCTTAGGATCTACATAAAGTTACCAAAAACCAAGTTCTAGGTACCTATTCTCTAATCGCTAAGGGTTGAGTATATTTATCTAATGAGACAAGGCTCATTTTCTTGCTTTGTATTTGTATGTTAATTAAAGTTTAATTCTATGCAAAATGGACTAGCAAAAACGCTCAGAGCTTATGTCATGTAACTCTACAAGATTATCTTAATGTATTTATATGCGGTTAAACCTAATTTTCGGACAATCGTTGCGGTCTCCCCTTCGTTACAGGTCTTATAAAGGATATATTGAGGTGATTTATCTAACTGCTTGAGAATTTATGTTCGCTGAATTTAACGTACATTTTGTGTTCGTGTGGTCGCTACCTACTCATCAAATTGATATATAGTGCATCTTGTGTTTTGTGTCTCCTTCGAACTGATGATTTTATTGAAGTTATACTTCTTTAGGCGCGTTATAAAAAAATGATGAGAGTGATATCTTAGGATGCGATGTGAAGTTGGTTCCTAAAATTTTCTGACGCTTGCGACATTCGTTATTTTTTTTTTGTTTCTTCGTCCATTGTTAGGATAGGCAAAGGGTTAGGCCCGTACAGAGCAGTATTCATTATTTAATGATTAATTATCAAAGCCATCGATGCAAGATTTTTCAATATTGTTCTATCTACAAACATTCTACGTCAAAACGTAGGAATAAATAATTTTAAGGATTTTTGCTTCGTTACGCCAAAGAAGTATAACTTCTTGCGTGCATACATAAGTACACATACTCGTACACTTTTCTACATTTGTAGTACATCTGTGTCCTGTATTAATCAGTACACTAGCAGAGTAAAAGTTCGTGCACCAAACGTGCGCGATAAGTAAGCCAAGAGTGTAATGATAAATGCACACAATTTTCATTTCTCATCAGCAATTCATTATTAAATATACCAGAGTTACTGTATGTTCTTAGCAATTAACCAGTTTGAGGCTCCTTGGCACAGGATGCTGGCTAGATTATGGGTACTATTTCTGCCGTGATGCAGTTACGTGTAAGCATTACTGAGTTTCGGTCTAAAGGGCGCCGTAGGTCACTATTTGGGCAAATGAGACTTAATATCTTGTGTCTCAAGATGACGAGCGCAGTTGTAGTGCCGCTCAGAATTTTTGGGGTATTTCAAGAATCCTGAGCGGCACTGCATTGTAATGGGCAGGGCGCATCAATTACCATCAGCTGAACCTGCTCGTCTCGTCTCTTATCAACATAAAAAAAATATTAACTTAACTCTTGAATGAAATGAATAGCTCTGAATATGAAATTAACTTAATCAAGATAATATTATCAAATATAAGAAAGTGTAATCTTAAAATAACGCGTCTTTATATTATGAGCCTAAAGCTTTTCTATTAGGGAGAGTCCACATATAATAAATAAAATCGAAATAAAGATATGGAACAATAGAGAAAGAGTATCTATGTGTATCTTACGGTACGCAGACGTGGTCGCTAACTATGGGCCTTATGAGAAAGCTCATGGTCGCTCAGAGCGCAATTGAGAGGGCTATGCTCGGAGTTATCCTGCGAGATCGAATCAGAAATGAGGAGATCCGTAGGAAAACCAAAGTAACCGACATAGTCCAAACGATTGCGAAACTGAAGTGGCAGTGGGCAGGGCACATAGTTCGACGGACAGATGGCCGTTGGGGCAGTAAAGTCCTCGAATGGCGACCACGTACCGGAAGACACAGTGTTGGCAGGCCCCCCACAAGATGGACCGACGATCTGGTCAAGATTGCCGGAATACGTTTGATGCCCTCAGCACAGGACCGATCGTCGTGGAAATCTTTGGGGGAGGCATGTGCAGCAGTAGACGTCTTCTGGCTGGTGATGATGATGATGGTGATCTATGTGTAGCGAGGCGATTTTTTTTATGGAAGAGGAGGACAAACGAGCATACGGGTCACCTTGTGATAGTAAGTGATCACCGCAGCCCATACTCTCTTGTGACATCAGAGGAATCATAAGAGCGTTACTGATCTTATAGTGTCGAATAACGGCCGTTTTCATTACCCTATCTACCCTTAGTTTAACTTACGGATACATTGCTTAACCGTTTAATGACAAGATCTTTTCTATCCATAGTTATGTCCAAATAGTTATAGTCTAATGCAGATAGCAATAGCAGTCAATAGCTTATTGAAATGTAAGTAAGCGTAAAAGGATAGATTTGTCTACGTCTAGTAAGTTAAACTTAGGATAGATATGTTATTAAAAACGGCCGTAAAACTACATATTATGAATTCGAAAACCGAAAACACATTGGTACGCGGCGGGAACCGGGGTGAGAGTCAACGGCTAACCATATTGTGGCCCCGTCTCTTTAAACGCCAGTTTCTAAGATTTGTTAATTCTATAATACATAATATAAATAGAAAAACAAAGAAAATTTATATAGAATAGAACTAAGGTATTGAAGCGGCGGCAGTATACGAAATATAAATAAGATATACCAATGATTATTAAAACAAATACCCTCACGGCTTATACAGCATTTTTCTAAAATTTGCGATGAAATAAATTGAATCTTAAATAAACCGAATTGAAAAATCATATTATTCTCAACCTCTAAGCGCTGCTGAAATTCAATCCGTTGACCTCTAGACATTCAAAAACTCATTACGAAGAAAAACTTACCGAACACGCATTAACAAGCCTTCGGTTTCAGACAGTGAAAAATAAACAGAAGTAAAACGCTGCTAATTTAAGGAGCCTACCTTATCTCTGTGTAAGTTCGGCATCGGCCTTCATTTGTCTTCGTCAAAGTAACCCGGTGATCATTTATGCCACAGCACACCCTACCCTTTCGTTGACAATACACGGGTGGAAACTGTAACGAGCATATTGAAATAATAACTTATATATAAAAATTCTCGTGTCACGGTGTTTGTTGCCAAACTCCTCCAAAACGGCTAAACCAATATGTATGTTTGATATAGATATTTCTTGCGCCACTTCTTCTCTCTCAGAGCGCCATTTGTTTCCGAAGCGGTAGGAGTATCTAGTATATTAGAAATGACGTCAAAAAGAATTCTAAAGTAATCAATTTTGAGAAAAAAATGCCTTTTATGACTTTTTATGAAATTTTGTGTCGGCTAGGTCTGAGAATCGGCCAAAATCTATTTTTCATACCGCTAAATGATAAGGTTGACCCACCCCTATTTATTCTTTTTTTATTTTCTTGACAAATTAATATTTTTATTTTATTATGATTCAACATTAAAAAGTACACGCAACTTTAAATTTTCATCCGTCTACGATCAACACCTATTTTTGTATCACGATTTTTATATTACTTTGTTCCATCCACTGATCCGCAAAAGGGTTTCAAGACGGCAATCGAATATCAAAACTATTGTAGTACGGTATGTTTAGTAGGTCTGAGAAGCGGTCGACTTTTTTATACCCCAAAAATTTTTATTATTGAATATTTTTTTATTACTTTATAATATGGCAATGCATTGTTTGCTGAGTCAGCTAGTTCAACTATAGAATATAATAAGCTACCAATGAGTGTCTCTCGATGTAAAATTGATGAAAATGAATACATGAATATTGGGAAGCTAAATTGTTTCAAAATATTGTTACTATTCATTAGGCGTAAACTATTTGCATCATTAGATTTCAAATTGTATAGAACCACAGTATTTCATGGTATATTTTATTATGGTGTGTTTTAACTTTTATTATTATCTGAATTCTATTATTTTATAGGAAAAGAATTTACTATTTTTTTAAATTTTATTAATATTTTCTAAAAAGAGAGAAAAGTATTTAAGCAAAATAGAATCCCGTGTTTTTCCAACCACAAATATCTCCCACTGACCGACTTTATTGCTTCCACTTTAAGGACCTGTTTCCCGTGACATATGTGGTCAGGCGATGACTTGGGACTTCGGCCAGGAAATTGAAGACACTCTTGAGAAGTGCGATGACGTCACCATTTTCCGAGTCAATAGTAAGACGGATTGTTTTTGTTTACTGTCCGACAGTGGCACAAGTTTTTTCTTGTTTGTTTTCGGTGTTTCAATTGATTGTTCCTTTATTTGTTTCATGTTTATGTTTTTTTTTAAATAGAGGACATATTATGCAATCAATATATATCTAATTAATAACTGTTAAGACCTAGCCGTCTCCTATAATATTATTTTTTACCTTATGTTTTGAATACTATAATCTATTTATTTATTACATAATTATTGTATTTAATAATGGAAGCACTTGTGGCTGTAATCGCGACGGCCGCCTTATTGAAGGTAGCTACTGAAAATCAGTGTTGGGTGATACCCAACTAATATGCTGAGTTTCAAACCTTTTTGGGACAAAACACTGCAAACACCACCTTATTATGTTGATATAGAATAAGGCTTACTTTAGTTTTTAATGTATTTTAGTTTTAATTACATCAGGCATATTATAGTATTTTTTAGATAAGTTTTTTTCATATTATTTGTTATTATATTTTGTAAATGTTCACGTGTATTTGTAGTATTTCTTCCAAATAAAGATATACTTACTTACTTACTTACAATTCCTTATTATGACCGAAGTTCAAGCTTTCTTGCTGTGCAAGAGGATTCACAAACACGTGGCCTCAATGCTGGAAAATATTATGTTTTTAGGGTACGGTGCCTGAAGGGTAACCTAGGGTATCCTAGGGTGTCCGTCCGTCTGTCAGCGGGTTATATCTTATAAACCGCAATAGTTACACATCTGTTATATTAAGAGTGTGTTACAATTACCTGCTGACCCGGCAAACGTTGTTTTGCCATATAAATTATTTTTAGAGTTAGACCGTTTCGTGGACAATGCTTAATTTTTCTAAAATAAACGTAGCCTAAGTTACTCCTTATTACATCAGCTACCTGCCAATAAAAGTCGTCGGATTAGCCGGAACAAACAGACAGACAGACAGACTTGTAAAAAATGTTATTTTGGTGTATATGTATTCATAATATACATTTAGTAAAAAATATTACAAACAGACACTCCAATTTTATTTAAATGTATAGATAATTCACACAATATTTTTTAAAAATTATAGCCTATATGTTATTCTGGTGTGTAAGCTATATTATTGCAAAGTTTCATCAACATCCATTCAGTAGTGTTTGCGTTAAAGAAGTTCAAACATACATCCAGACATACAAACTTTCACATTTATAATATTAGTAGGAAATATTTAGATTCTAATCTCGATGGTACGGAGCCCTTTCTATGCGAGTACTAAATGCACTTGACTAGTTTTTGACTGTACTTATGCCTTGTCAACCTGGAAAGACATTTTAATTGCTTTGTGGCCTGTAGTGCAGTGGTGGGATTCGGTGGCAAGAATCAGGCCAAACAGATCTACGGAACGTTATTATATATTAAATTTTAACTAATAATAATTGATACGAATTTTACAAAATTGTCACTCATGCAAACACAGACTAACTCGTAAGCATTCCATGCCTTTACGTTTCTATCGTATATAAGGCGAATGTCAACGACAATCTTTTTTTCATTACCAAATTGTCGCACAAATCTAAGAAAATTCTGCCCATAGTCACGAATGTATACGTTGTATTTTTTTTATGGAAAAGGAGGATAAACGAGCGTACGGGTCACCTGGTGTAAAATGATCACCGCCGCCCACATTCTTTCGCAACACCATAGGAATCACAGGAGCGTTGCCAGCCTTTAAGATGTACGCGCTTTTTTTTAAGGGTACCCATATCGTATCGTCCCGGAAACACAATCAAGTTCATTCCACAGCTTGTATGATGAGTATAACAGGGATACCTTAGATATTTTCGCTTTCTCGAACTTTAAGAAAATTATTCTCGAAAGAGATATCTTTAATAATATTACCCAAACAGGTTTTTAAATCTATGCTTACTAATTTTGCTAATATTTTATGTATGCAATAAAAATATAAGTTAGCGCGTTGTTATCTTAATTAAGTAAAATTCTGTGCATGCTGTGATTTCCTGTAAGTGATAAGACACTTAGCATTAATTTAATTATATTGTATTTATTGTTGTATTAGTGTACTTGTTTTTGGAAAGCCTTATAAATAAATAAAGAAACGAGACCAAAATATATTTTTAGAATGTTTGTCTCTTTGTGCATGCTAATATTCGAAACGGCTCAACCGATGAAGCAATTTTCTCTGCCTAGTTATTGTTAGCTGCCGGTTAATTTGTTTCGTTGTAATCAGTTCACAAACGAAAAGTTAAGTTAATTGAAATAAAACAGAGGACGTGCCCTGCCTGGACCCTCTGAGGATCCTACGCCTTTTAAAAGTAATAGGTCTCGAGGATATAATTTAAATCTTGGCACAGTAACACGTTTCCTAGTTAGTATGCTTGTTCTTATCCTTAACTTTTGAGTTGAGGTTAGGCGCGCTAGCACAAGAATGGGGCACAATAGATCCTAGGATTTAAGAGCATTGAAATCCCCAAATCATAATTAATAAAATAATAATAATAATTGAAATAACACACAGAAAGCGGAAAATATGTCATGAAAAAATAAAAAATAATCCATCTTCAAATTATTAGTAGTTGGAAGTTGGTATAATTTAATCAAAACACATCCCAAGATCGAAAACCCTACGTAAACTCTTGTTAATTAGTGAACTATTTGCATACATACCTACAGTTTGTTTTTGGATTTCAGCTGGTCGAATGATTTTACTAACAATAACTTGGTCAAGATGTTTTGAGTGAGTAATTTAGTTTGTCTTGATAAGGGAAGACCCTTTAAGACACACAGGTGGTCAGGGAATTTGGAATAACAGCTAGCAGTTTTAATATATTCCCCAACAAGGAGAGACTCAAATATGTATTTACTTAAAGTTACACTTATGAAAGCGAATAATATAAACCAGAGGTTTGCTCTAAGGATTTTCTTTTATTATTGTAGATAAATAAAATAGTGTGACAAAAATAATTGTAACAATAATGTTACAATGAAATTATTTCTAATTAATTTTTTTGTTTCCGACAAATCCTTCGCTTATCAGCCGCCATATTCCAAATTCAAATATTTTTTTATAATATATATGAAATTTCTTATACAAGTCAAAAACTAAACCCAATACTACGCCACAGGCACCTTATTTTCCAAACTCGTCGGCAAATAAGTCAAAATAAAATATCTTAATCTTAATATATATAAATTACGTGACACGTTGTTTGTACGCGATGGACTCCTAAACTAATGAACGGATTTTAATGGGGATTACTTCATGGAGTGCAGTTTGGTCTAACTTGAGAGATAGGATAGTTTTTATTATGATTTCGAACCCATAATTAGTTTTATTTGCAATATTTCTTTGGTATGGACATATTTTTTATGAGAGAATTTATTGAGGCACGGTTTGACAGTTCTGCTGTGAAACAATTTCATAATAACAACAGGGAGCATATTTTACAAAATAATTCTTGATGTTATGAAATAATTATTACAATATTATGAACAACGTCTGTTGGATCAGCTAGTGTACAAATAAATTCACAAATCTACTACAAACAATAAATTTATTTAGTTTTTATGCATATGTACAGAAAATATGATTTAAATTTAATGAGTGAACTTGATTGTTAACTCCACTGAGACTTGTCTTCAACTAATTCGATATATGTTTCACCTCTACACGAGGCATCCTCAGGACATGTTGCCTCATCTTAAAAGAGAGTGATAAGATAAGAAATACTCTGTATTTAGATAACAATTAATTTCTCCAAAATAATGTCTAATCAAAGACATTTTTAAATATTTAGTACAATGTAATTGATGAAGAATTTAACTCTATTTTAGATTAACTCATTACAAGCTATCATCACTTAACTCCAGTAAAGTAACAAGAATCTCATTTCCACTCTTTTTAATCAATATTTAAAGCTTCCTGATTTGAAAAATAATATATTTTACTATACTATATTCAAGCTTCAACTGAAGTGGCAGTGGCCAGGCTATATAGCTCGACGGACAGATGGCCGGTGTACCAGTAAATACCCCGAATGGCGACCACGTGCCGGAAGACGTAGTGTTGGTATATATAATAATTTGGTAGTTAGGATAGGTTGGATGAGGGCAGCGCAGGACCGATCGTCGCGGAGACCTTTGTCCAGCAGAAGAGCAGTTTTACCAGTGGGAGGCTCCTTTGCACAGGATGCCAGCTAGATTATGGTTACCACAACGGGGCCTATTTCTGCCGTGAAGCAGTAATGTATAAAGATTAATGTGTTTCGGTCTGAAGGGCGCCGTAGCTAGTGAAATTACTGGGCAAATGAGACTTAGCACCTTTTGTCACAAGGTGACGAGCGCAATTTTGGTGCCGGTAATTATTTTTGAGTTTTTCAAGAATCCTGAGCGGCAGTGCTTTGTAATGGGCAGAGTGCAGCAATTACCATTGGCTGAACGTCCTACTCGTCTCGTCTTATATAAAAAAAGACGTCTTCCGGTTGATGCTTATGATTATGTACAGTAAATGTATAGCTACGAATAAATAAAGGTATTTTGCGAACATCTTCTTAACACGTTCCCAGCGTCACTGATTTATCTGTACTTTCCATTACTGCGTTACGAGACGTTTGAAACCTCGTTCTGAACCAGAGGTTGTAGCGGCACGAGGCTTAATAACGAGGTGTTCGCAACCTCGTAACGCAATGTATTAAACTTTTTTTTATTCAGTGCGGTACGAGGTTTAAAAAATCCGGTATTAAGGTAGGTATACCCAAAAACTCAGCATCAATAGCACATCTCAGACATATAGTTATCTCTTTCCTAGACTTTACCACACAGAAGTTACGCCTCTCGCACGTCAGAGAAGTTTAAGTTTTTCCATACCGCTATAAAGACGAGACACTAACGAGGTGTTTCAAGCCTCGTTTCGCACTCATCGTGTTAAATATATTTTTGAAAATTTTAAATATTTCTTTCTCTTATTTCTCTCTCTCTCTCTTCATACATGCTTGATAGCAGAATAGAGTCCAGCAACAACCTACAGCGAGTTTGGGAGCATTTACCAGTCCCATAACACCGTGTCAAGCATAATGCAACTTTTTGTTTCAAGATGTTAAGTCTCATTTGCCCAGTAATTTAACTAGCTATGGCGCCCTTCAGACCGAAACACAGTAATGTTTACACATTACATGTATTTCGTTCGCCGATTGTTGCGAATTTCTAAAGTGCACAAATTAAATTTGTAACCAAAATAATTGCATATTAGGAAGTTGACTTGAGATATCGATCTTTTGTGTCGGTTGTGGCTCCAAAATCAATGTATCAAAATTTACGATCCATAAGTACTCGAACGGTTGGCTCAGTTAGGTAAGAGCGCTCAAACAGAACCCGACAGGTCGCGGTTTCGAATGCCGCATCGTTCATGAATTTTGTTTACAAATTTAATTTCTAGAATCAATCCCAGAAGTGAGAGATATCACATTTAAATAACAAATCGTTCTAAAGTGTATTTGAAAATAAAAATAAAGAAAATCTTAAAAAAAGCAACTTATGAATCTCTGTTAACAATATTTTGCATGAACGTAAAACCAAAACAAAATTAGCATTACATAGAGCGCGTAATTATAAATTCTCCATCACTCGGCAACAGTGAAACAATGAAGTTAATCCATCAGGCCAGCTCCTCAGGCGTGGGCAGATAAGACAAGGGCCCGTATTGTATCCCACCCCGTCTTGAATAACCGCCCTGTCAAAGAACTTAAGTCAGATATGACACAGATACAAAAAAAAAACAGTTTATACTCCTTATGTATCATAATTATTATTTTTACACTTAATTAATGGTCTGTTTCTGCATATACATACAATTCTCACATTACTCGAGTTATTTTAAATAAAACATTATATCAATCTGATCAAAGCTCAATCAAAAAAAATCGTGCATACAAAATACACATGTCGTCAGAAGTGAAACCTGCATTGTGCATTAACCTCTAAACTGGATTTGAAGTCCTGGTACATATATATGGTATACTCGCGTTATACACTAGACAATCTCTTCCAAAACACTGTAAAATGTTTCCCATCTCATTTACTCCCACGTTAAATCCTATGAATTTATGTGTCTGTCTCTTTTTACTGTGGCGCTTTTTCGTTTCATCGACTTTCAAATCACAACGATGCTAAAAAAGTTTTGTCTTCAAATATTTTCACAAAACCCTTGTTTAATTTCTAACGTTCCTCTTAATAACTGGTTTTCCAGTTTAAGACGCAGACGTTTGCTTATTTGAATCGAAGTCTGAATTGGAAAAACGATTAGTAATTCCATACAAACTGTTTAGAATTTTTAGGTTCGCAGTTCAGCAAGATGCTCAAAGACTAGGCATTAAGTAGATAGGAGACTATACCATTAATATATAGTAACTAAAGACATACATTAGGTAACATTAACGTCTGGTCTTGGAAAAATGTGGAGCCACCTTATAGCGATTTTAATTGAACTGCAAATGACGCCATTGAAACGTTTGCTTTACAAACAAGATAGCTTGGTGTGAAGTTAAGTGATCGTGAAGGCTGTACCTTGAGTTAAAAGCTAACGCTGACATTATTTATAAGGCCACAAATAAACTTGGTATAAAGTTATACCTGAGTAAGTAACCATGAGTATTCAAAATGTTTACAAATAGAAATTTAGCTGAAGATTGATTTATTTGGACGTATGACGTTTCCTGCGTTAACTAGCAAAGGTGGAATATATTCGAAAAACTTCAGAATTATCATTGTATTGACAGAACTGTCAGCTATATAGTCAAAATTTTGCATATTCCTGGTTTATTCTCATTTGTAACAACTGTGTATCAAGTTTATTTGTAAGACCGTAAAAGTGTTATGTTTAGTTTTAAGTATTCCTCAGAGTGCTATGTAACTTTTAATTTACCTGGGTAATGAATTTAAATACCCTTTTTTATGAAAATAAGGGCCGAGACGAGCAGGACCTTCAGCTGATGGTAATTGATACGCCCGACCCATTACAATGCAATGCCGCTCAGGATTCTTGAAAAACCCAACAATTCTGAGCTGCACTAAAATTGCGCTTGTCATCTTAAAATATAAGATGTTAAGTCTCATTTGCCCAGTAATTTTATTAGCTGTGGTGCCTATTTCTGCCGTGAAGCAGTAATGTGTAAACATTACTGTCTTTCGGTCTGAAGGTACCCATGATCTAGCCGGCAAAGGAACCTTTGCACTGGAAGCCGGCCCACTGGTATTAAATTTGTTAAAGTCAATGACATGATTAATCAATAAAAGAGTAATTTTTTATTCATTTAATAATTTCACACGATCTTTTAAACAATACAAAAAGGTATGTTTGAAAGAATGATACAACTTTTGTTTGTGGGTTAAATGTGTCCGATATTTTAGCAACACCCACAAGCTTCGCAAACAATTAGTTCTACTACATATCACAATTAATAGATACTTATTTCTGTTAAAGCAATGTGTTACAAATAGCGATCCTTCCCCGAGAAAAAAAACATTAGGCATAAACTCATAACAGAATGAAACACCATAATCTATTACAATCGCAAACCGATGTCCATTCCTTAAGTCCACCCTTCTCAGATTGTGACATCCACCTGGGTCCGCCATATGAATATTAATTCAACCATATCTTGACCCCTGTCCGAAGAAGCCGACTTGTCGTATGAATTTCTTAGAGAATAATTAATTACTCACCTTTATTTACAGTAGCTTGAATATAATTGAGTAGTGTGCAAATGTTATTTTAATATTTATAAGGTTCCATTTATAACTTCTTCCTAAAATGATAATAATGATAGGCTAGATTATGGGTACCACAACGGCGCCTCTCTCTGCCGTGAAGCAGTAAGGTGTAAACATTATTGTGTTTCGGTCTGAAGGACGCCGTAGCTAGTGAAATTACTGGCCAAATCAGACTTAACATCTTATGCCTCAAGGTGACAAGTGCAACTGTAGTGCCGCTCAGAATTTTTGGATTTTTCAAGATCCAGAGCGGCACTGCATTGTAATGAGCAGGGCCTATCAATTACCATCAGCTGAACGTACTGCTCGTCTCGTCCCTTATTTTCATGAAAAAAAAAACACAATTTGGTGCAAAATAGAATAGCAGTAATTGGAATATGAAGATAAACGCAAGATCATTGCACCCTCTCTTCAATCACAAGAAAGGTGCTACTGTTGAAAGCTGTTTTGCACAGTTTTTATCATTTTTGTAGGGGGGGTTCAGCGATAGGCCCTATCCAGACCTTAACGATCATAACTTAATATTCTATTACTATTTAATATAAACTAACAAGCTGAATTGAATTTTTTAAATATCTCATATAATTTTTAAAAAGAAACTATTTAATCTCCTACTGACAAAATTGTACTATTCTATAAAAGACTTCTTTTCAGATGCTTCACTCAATTAACATTTTAAAATATCATTATACTTAATTTAATTACTTACTAACTAATGGTTTTTACCAATTTCGATTATTTAGATATCATTTAACTGACATTCTGTATATATATATTTCTTTGACGTGTTATAAATTATTATTTGTACGCCACAGCATGCGGGCAAGGAATGGAGAACTTTTATTGTGATTTGTAACATCTTATGTATACCCGTGACTACAAATAAATGATGAAATGAAATGAAAAAAATGTAATTTACATTCGTGAAATAAGAAACATAATACTTCATATCATTTACTGTAAAATATCTTATTAGTAGTAGCTGGAATGGTTAACTATAGTAAGTTTAGTAAGACAACGAACCACCGTTTCTTAGTTTGGAAATCTGAGAAGAAAAAAATGTGTTAACTAATTACATATTTATATTTCATTAGCATAAATATGATCGTAAAAGTAACAACCGTAATATTCATTTCGAAAGCTTAAAACTATACGAACATTTTAACCGTTGCAGGCTGTCAATATGAAACATTAACAATAGAGTTCTAAATTCGAAATATATGTCGCAATTCCATTGAGTTCCGGTAGAGTTTGAATGTCCAAGTTGGACTTCCGGCCGCATCCAACATGGCGGCTTATCTGAAGAATTAACTAGCGATAGTTATTCAAATGGGCTTTAGGGGTGATAAAGTGACCTATTTATACTATACACAACGACACAATGGGTACATATTATATTAGTTTTTTACTACATAGGTAATTAAAAATATTAGCTATATATCGAGTAGGATTTTGTTTTCTATTTTTTATGTGTAATTAATGCCAGAAGTGAGAGTTATCACTTAAAAAATAGAATAAATTGTAGATTAGCAAGCGACATCTCAAGTCAATTTCCTTATATGCAAATATTGGGGTTGGGCAGGTTTTCAACTGTAAATAGATCCTGTAAATGAAGCCACAACCTGAGAGTTGAACAAAGCATACAAGATTTTATAAAGGATTCGTCACTCGAACGGTTGGCTCAGTTGGAAAGAGCGGTCGCACAGAACGCGAGAGGTCGCGAGTTCAAGTCACACGTCGTTCATAAAATTTTGTTTTCAGTTCTATTTGTGTAATTAATCCCAGAAGTGAGTGTTATCACTTTAAAAACATTACCAATTTTGTAGGATGTACATTTTTTTTGTATATGATGGGATTTAACCATTGGATTTTTATAATTATATATAGATAAGCATTATATTGTATTTTAACAGGACTGAGAACCACTTTTCGGAAAACTGTTCTGGGGATAAATTTTCCAGTTATTTGCATGAGCAAACTCTTAAGTAATCGTAGCTTATTTTTTGATATTCATTGAGATTTCTTGTCCAGATTCAGCAAGAAAATGGTTTAAACGGAAGATGAAGATACATGAGCGTATATTCACCTGCGCCCACATCTACTTCAAGATCAGAGAAATCCGAAGGAGTGTTGCCGGCCTTTCAGATATGTGTACGGGTTTTTTTGAAAGTACCCATGTTGAATTGTTCTCGAAACACCGCGCTTGGAAACTTATTCCATAGTTCGGTTCTGCCAGGAAGGAAGTTCCTTGTAACCGCACTGCAGAAGAAAACCATACTTACAGGTGATGAGGAGGATATCCAAGCTCCAAAACGAAATTCTATCTTTATTTTAAACTATAAACAGCTTACCTATTGATATCTAACAAATATTTAGGAATCAGGAGTGTCTAAATATTAATTGCTTGAATAAAGGAATTGCTACTCTTTCTACATATTATACCTGCCCTTAAATTATAGTTGGTTATTTAACTGATAAATTTCGCGTTATAATTCTTGCCTTTATGGAATATTTGAACAGGATATTATGCAACCAATGTTACAAATCTCCATTTTCTACCGGCACAATTGGGGTACCAAGGAGTATAACATAGTTAATACTTATAGAATCCGGGGCAAATCCAACAATATTTCAAGTGTAAGTTAGAAAGGTGAGGAGAAGGGTTGTATATAATTGTCCGGGGGTCCGTGGGGGTGGTGTGGGGTTGCGTGGGGGTGGTCAGTGTTTGTGATTTGTAAATGGGCTCAGACCTTAGCCCTTCCCGAAGACGGGGATATATCACGCGCTTTTGAGATAACTTTGTTTTAATAATTATATAGAGCTGCTCGATAATGCTAAAAATGCTCGAAATAAGGTAAATTATATTTGATTGAAAGCTGTTATTGAAATGTATTTTCTCTTTTTTTAGCGATTAATAGGGGTTTAATAAAAATTGTGTTAATAAATAGAAACACATACATACATAGAGTCACAGGATAAATATTATTATATCATCATAATAATTAGTCGTTTTTTGTGGTAGTATATGTAATAGCAGGAATACCACACGACTTTCAAATCTAATATTATTTGTTTTTTAATTTTTCATTCCCGAATTAAACTCATTAATCAAGTAAATTTGGCGTGCATTATTCATATTTTGGAGAATATTTACTATGTATATTATGCTATTTACTGTTATCACTCGAAAAACACAAATATTCTTAATTTTCCCTCAATTTCAGATATACTATTTGAAAACAATGTAGAACGCATGGAATCAATATTATACTATGAAACTTTTCTGTCATCAATTGATATTATCAACTCTATATAATTCCATGTCCAGCACATTGTCTATCGAGATATCTTGAAGGGCACAAAGGTTCCCGCAAATTACCAAAGTAAGTGTAACGTCCGAATAGAAATACATTATCTGGATGGGAAGGCTGCGATCACAAGATTTATTGGTTCTAGAGCCGGTAGGCTGACTGCTCTATTTCCTTGGATGTCCAGATAACTTATTAGTTGTTTAATACTACTTACTACTTCCATTCCGGAATTTACGTACGAAAAACAAGGAATCTTTATTAGATTATTGTGTTGTCTGTACATGTCTCTATTCGTGCATCTGTCAAAACTTTTTTTTAAAAGCACCAGGAGCTATTAAGTTGTTATTTGTAAGAATGGATATGGTAAATGGTAACATATATATCATTAACTTTTGTGTAACTTTTTACCTAAAGGAAAAAATTATGTTTCGATTGATGACAAAACTTATAACGTCTTACAAATAAATTTTTTATTAAGTTATACCTGAGATTAAACCAAGAATATGCAAAATTTTGACAATATCGCTGACAACACTGTCAATACAATGATAGTTCTGAAGTTTTCCGATAGCCAAGCAGCCTTGCAAATAAACGCGGCGAACGTTATACGTCTGTATAAAACAATCATAACCAAAATATCTATTTGTAAATTTTGCATATTCTTTGTTTATTCTCATGTATAACATTCATTATCATCATCATCAACATTTAGCTGTGGAATGAACTTCCTTGTGCGTTGTTTCCGGGACGATACGACATGGGTACCTTCAAAAAAAGCGCGTACAACTTCCTTAAAGGCCGGCAACGCTCCTGTGATTCCTCTGGTGTTGCAAGAGAGTGTGGGCGGCGGTGATCACTTAACACCAGGTGACCCGTACGCTTGTTTGTCCTCCTATTCCATAAAAATAAAAAAATCATCATCACATTAGCTGGAAGACGTCCACTGCTGGACAAAGGCCTCCCCAAAGATATCCACGACGACCGGTCCTGCGCTGCCCTCATCCAACGTATTCCGGCGATCTTGACCAGATCGTCGGTACATCTTGTCCATCATCCATGATACCAAGTTCATTTGTGAGGCCGTTAGGGTATTCTCTAATGACGTAGAATTTGGAAAGTGACAACTAACGATAATAGTTACTTGTTGCTTGTTTATTACAAGAGTGTTGGCTATAAACCAAACACATAAATCAAATCAAATCAAAATCACTTTATTCATGTAGGTCACGGAAATGACACTTATGAATGTAAATATTTTTTTTATCATATATTATCGTCTACAATATATTATTGAGAGCAAAAGTGTGGTCCTGCGTTAATGTTACCTACTGTGCTATTTTTTTTGTTACGAAAATATGAGACAAGACGTTCAGCTTATATTTCATTTCATTTCAGACGTTCAATTGATACGCCCTGCCCATTACAATGCAATGCCGCTCAGGATTCTTGAAACCCCCAAAAATGCTTAGCTACAACTGCGCTCGTCACCTTGAGATAAGATGTTCAGTCTCATTTGCCCAGTAATTTCATTAGCTACGGCGCCCTACAGACCGAAACACAGACCGAACTGCTTTACGGCTGAAATAGGTGCCGTTGTGGTACCCATAATCTAGCCGGCATCCTGTGCAAAGGAGCCTCCCACTGGTGTCCTATTTGATACCCATTCTATATCATAATTATAACATAGTTAAATTTAGATTTTTCACCTGTTAGTGTGTTACCCTGCGCTTCTCAGAATTTCACTTGACACCCATTTTTTAGATGATTGGTGATTTCTTAAAAAAAATTTTTGTTTTTCCAGACAAATTTTTAAACTTTTTAAAATTTTCAAGCATTATCTTATCTAATAAATTAGAAATGACACTAAGAGCATTAAAAATCTTTTTTTTTCTTTTTTTTTTATTAACAGACTTTTACACAAATTATCTTGCCCCAAACTAGGCATCGCCTGTACTATGGGTACAAGACAACGATATATTACTTACTCGTACTTACACATACATAAATACATATTAACCTCCATGACTTGGAAACAAACATCCATTATTCATTATATAAATGATAGCATATACCGGGATTCGAACCCGGGACCTCTAGCTCAGTCGTCAGGGTCACTAACCATTCGGCTATTTGACTCGTCAATTATTAATTAATTAATCTATATTTCCTCATTGAATTAAGGGCTTCGTTCATATCTTAACATGTTCACTTAATAGCTATACAGACAGCAGTTTAAGATAAAACTTACACAAGTTTTGAAGCTTTGATGTTTGTTAAATGCATCGTTTCTCACAAGACGCTCCGTGTCCAATGTTAAACATTAAATATATGTTTTACCACCTTATAAAGATTGCGTTTGCGATGCCCCAGGCCTGCGGCACGAAGCACTTGTACGACAGTTCTTGGTTTGTAGGCCAGGAGCTAAATGAGTATTAAACAATGCCTTATTGATGCACTAAAGATTACCATAGACAAACCGGGTCTGGTCTATTAATTATAACAAAATCATTAAGATATCATAATTAACGTTAATTATCACTGTTAAATCTTAACTTATTCGCATCTCATATTAAATGTTTATTAGTAATAGTATTTATACTTTTTAATTAAAATTCGTCATTTTGAAAAGATAAAAGCGATTTAAAGTTTTAATTGTACCTATATATCCCAATTAAATGTAAAAAAATAAAGTTTTGATAAAAGAGATGATATATTTTGCAATACAAAATTAATAGGGAACATCACACAATAAAATTATGTAGGGAAGCGGCAGATTGAAAATATTATAGTTTTTCTGAATTTTTTTTTCTGACTACCGTCATTAAATTGAAGCGATCTCCTAGACTATATTTAAATGCTCACACATACATGTGCATGAAGCTTAGCAGCCGCCATGTGTGCCATGATGGGCGCACCGTGACTTGAGCTAAGAATGCTTATTGGAGACCATTTGCACTAACTACAACATTCAAGCTGTATACGAAACATAACTCGAAATCAAATTATTTTCAGTGGGTCTCGCTATAAATATCTAATGTCTTATTTTACTCAACCCACAATAATTTTGGTTACATATACATATAAACATTTTATCGAGAATTTATTTTTAGCACCACATTTCTTCCAGACTTGGGACTCGAACATAATTTTTTAAAAAAAAAATAACAAGTATTTTTAACGGACTTAATTAGCTCTTTCTAGAATATATCTATGATATTCTCAGAATAACATGATCTAGCAAATTAAATCATTTAGTAAAACAGTAATATTATTTTTTGACATATATTTTCAATCGAACTTTGCATGCCTTGTCATTATTACTTTTAAAACCTGAGAAAATCTAAATTGAGAAACATTAATTAGAGATTGCATAAATAATTTATAGTTTTTAAACAATTTATTCACTTAACTAGAAAGCTAAACTCGAGTTTTTTCAAATCGATCGTGCTTTGTGCAACCCGGCTCTAGAACTTGTGATAGATACATCCCTACACTTACCGGTTAGTTTAACACTTTAATGCCCACTACACACAATCAGATATTTGTTTTAAATTATGGTAATAAAGTGTCTGCTGAAGTCACGAGCTCTTGAGGCTTGCGCGTGCGTCTCGACGGGAATGGGATCCAATCAGGGATCGGGGTACAGTTAGTTTAAAGAGAACATTGTCTAGGCGTGTAGAAGACTGTGTGTGGATTAAACGTGATAATTTTTTTTTGCACCAACTGCTTATAGTTGAACATCTTTTAGCATGTTCGTATTGTTTGTATGAGCGTTGTTGTGTATCGTCATATTAGGAAAATATTGTGGTGATCCGGTGACTTACAATCTCCTATCTGTCTGTCTGTTCGCGATATATTCAAAAACTACTGCTCCGATTGTCGTGCTGTTTTCACCAATGGATAGCGTGATTCTCGAGGAAATATTCAGTATATTATTTGTATATTTTTTTATTTTGTATTTATTAACCATACTACTTGTGAATTGTCCCCGTTAAGGCGACACTAAATACCAGCGACCTTGAGCGATATGAGTTCACGGCTGCCGGCCCGCCATCTATGTAACAAAGCCAATATTTTCAAAATTCTTGCGTGGAAAACAGTTTATATGCTTACAATCCTCGTTATTCACTACTAATCTGAATATATTAACCTACACAAAAAAGTACAAGCTATAAGAATAACTTTCCTGAGAGAAGTACCAAAAAAATGCGTCACGCCATGCCAAAAAACTTGTTTAACTTCAAAGAAAGTGGTAGTTCAAAAAGGCTCGGCAGTGTTCACTAAAACCAACAGCATGCATTAGCAACCTACAAATAAGACTTAAGGATATATGTAACAGGATTAAGTAGTGTTCATAGCTCCAAATGCTATACTTTCACCACAAAACTTGTCTAAAAACACCATGTTTGCGTGTTTTCTGGTTACTCTTTGCCTTAAGTGGCTGCAATATACTCGAAGATTCATTTAAGAGGCCCGATAACAAATAATTTAAAAAAAAAATGATGTGGTGTCGTGGGACACCAGGTAGGAACGAAGTTCGACACAAATTGCAAAAAAATCGTTCTAATATTGCTATAATCGTCATCATATATTAATATAATAATATTGATATAATATATACACTACTCGCTTGTATAGTATCACATTTTTTTCAGTTCGGTCGCGCAGCAAAATCCCTATCCCCTCCAAGCCTGCCGTAAGGACCTTCGTTCCAAACAAGATTTAATGGATAAAAATTGTAAATGATGAGTTAGGACTGACACAGTAAATGCATACATAAGGTTGGACGCATACTTAGCGCGACTGCAGCAGGAAATGCGCAGTGAGCGATAAGCTGAACGGACTTTGTGATGTTCACTGTCCGCGTGTCTCCGCCTGTGTTGGATTAATATGGATAATTCTATTGCTTAACAAAGAATACTAACATACAATATTAATCTTTAAAGAAAAACGTATGGACAAACAAAAGGTACAAGTTACAAGGATTTGTATGCGTGCACTTTTAATATAAGATTTTTTTAAATTCGTCTTATGAAATTAAATTAACATAAAACAAAAGTTGCAATTGCTACTACATTTGTGAGTTTTATTTATTTTATTTTTAACTGTATTTAACTGAAATGTAATAAATACCGTATAAGTGATAACTCTAGGATCTTACCTACAAATTTAAAATCATTTTACTGCTGATGGCTTGCGTAGTTTAGTTTGCGGGTTTCTTACCTTTACTATTTCTATAACACATTTTGAAAGAAATATTAAAAAAATGAATTTAATTATTACTTTAAACTTTAAAAAAATTGAAATTAGCATGTAAAAATAGTTAAATTACTTACAACTCCGCTTTTTACGAACATAAGATAAGCTCAGTAATTTAAAAAGAATATTTGTAGAGACGATTCAAAAGCCCTTACTTTAAGCCTTATTGAATAATAATAATAAAGTTTATCTGACTTTAACTACAATATTGCTGTGGTTTAGGTTGTTTCTTTACTTTTTAATTAAATTTATCTGTAGCGGAAAATTATTTTTAAAATAAAACCAAAGTTATACCTCTTTAACTGAAGTTGTTATTGACTATGACCTTAATATTTATATAACAATCAAATTAGTCTTATCCATACAAATCGAGCATATCCAACAAAACGTAGCTAGAGAGCGCATTGTTGCACTGATTTAGAACAGCAGACATCTCCAAACTAACTCGATCCATTCTCACGTATTAATATATTCTATTCGATTCTGTAATTCGCTAGACGATGTATCGATTCGAGAGATTATCGAGTTCTGAGCCGCGAAGTTTGTTACTGACGTGGAGAGATAATAACTTCTGTTCTGTTTTACGAATTATATACAGACCAATAATAAAATTTGTAAGTGTGGTTAATATTATGACGATCATTATTTATAAAATAATATGTCATTAATCGACGTCGCATCATTTATTGTGAGGGTTTGCTGGGAGTTGCGAGGTCTTGCCTCCACCAGCACTAGTGACAGTATATTCTTTCAGCATACTTCTTTGTTGTTTTCCTGAAGAAGTTCTTTGCAAACAATTTGTTATTAGGGTTCCGTATCCAAATGGCAAAAAACGGAACCCTTGTAGATTCCTGATGTCTGTCTGTCTGTCCGTGTATGTCACAGCCTCTTTTTTCCAAAACTATAAGAACTATACTGTTGAAACTTGGTGAGTAGTTGTATTCTGTGAACCGCATAAAACATTTTTCCACAAAAATAGTAATAAAACAATAAATTTTGGGGGTTCCCTCCATACTTAGAATTGAAACACAAAAATATATTTTTTCAAACCGAAATGTGGGGAGTATAGATCTATGGATAGGTCTTCAAAAATGATATTGAGGTTTCTAATATAAGCGCGAGAGACACTTCCAAACTGGTAAAATGTGTGCCTCCCCCCCCCCGTAACTTCTAAAATAAGAAAATTTTAAAACTAATAAGAAATTCATGATGTCCATCACCATGCAAACTTCCACCGAAAATTGGAAAAAAACAACCTACTAGATACAGTTAATTTTTTTTTTAATACGAATAAATGATGAGAGCTCATTTACTCTGTATGATCAAAATCATACAGAGTAAAGATTTATTCCTTTTCCATTTTAATAATTTAATATCGCTTTCCTTTCTATATAACTTTTTTATTATGTTACTTGCTGTTACGGAACCCCTTTATGTGAGCCGACTCGTAATTGGCCGCTTTTTCTTAGAGAGTTTCGCAGTAACTCACAAAACAATAAATTACAAGTAATGAACGTATGTCCTGTTCTTTATTATCAATTTTCATAACTCACATCCCGGAAATAAACATGAGAAGTACTCAAATATTCGCAAAATTTCAGAGAAAAATCAACTATATTCTGATTATAATAAGGTACATTTTAAAGTAAGCCATTATACCTGTATCAATAATAGCATTTCGCATGTCATTGTCCTAGATATTGTCTTTTCATATAAATCAATATGACGCGGTATTTGTTGACTCGACATTTTCGTAAGACTATGGCTGTTTGGCGACACTTTAATATCGTCCCTTTTGTTATAGTAATAAAGTTCAATTTAGACATTAATTATTTTTACAATGTTATAGGGTTTATCTAAATCGGTCATTCGCCATCGTGTGGGGGCTATGGCGATTTGAATATGTTGCTTTGTGAGTGAATTATAAAACAGGTTATTTACTCAAAAGAACTTTTTTTTATCTCTTATCCGTTTTTTTTTTTCAATTTTTTTTGCGATAATATACAGGTTGGATTTTTGAGAAGGGCGGTGATGGCCCAGTCGGAAACTACGAGACTTAGAGAAAAGTCGTGAAAAAATACATCCTGTGTTATTGAACCAATGGACTCTCATGTTGCTGATAGGGATCATACTTTGCAAAGAGATGTATTACTAAAAATGAAGGCAAGTAGAAAAATTTTACAAATTGCTTTTCATATCTCAGTTTTACTTAATTAGTAAGTTGCTCAAAATGGTTTCCGTTGACTCCAATGCATAAGATTATACGTCTCTCTCTCTAACTCTCTAATCTCTAATGGCAGGATTTATCTTCTATAGAATATCAACAAAAAAGTAAGATTCCTTACAAAAAGTTTGAATAGGAGCTGAGTTTTCTTCTGTGTAAAAATAATATGGTATTTCCTTTCATTTTTAGTTATACGTTTCTTTGCAAAGATTATCTTATTATGTTTGCAACAGAGTCCATTGGTCCAATAATACGGGAAGTAATTATTTAAAAAAAAAACATTGTCTCGTAGTTTCCGACTTGGCCATCACCGGCCTTCTCAAACCATCCTGTATAGTATTGTAGCGGAGAATGTAAAGGCTATACAGTTTCTTTACAATCCAGAATATTAAGACCCTCCTCCATCATAAACGAATAATGTCATAATCTATATATATAAAAATGAATTGCTGTTCATTAGTCTCGCTAAAACTCGAGAACGACTGGACCGATTTGGCAAATTTAGGTCTTGAATTATTTGTGGAAGTCCAGAGAAGGTTTAAAAGGTGAATATATAGCAAAATGCTGCTCAATTAAATAATAAACACAAATTTGTTTTTCCTTTGATGTGTCCATACATAATTTCTATGAGAGAATTTATTGGCGCACGGTTTGACAGTTCTGCTGTGAAACAATTTCATTACGACAGCAGGGTGCATATTTTACGAAGTAATTTTTGATGTTATTGACAAATTCATATAAAAACATTATTTTATTTATTATATACAGAACAACGTCTGTCGGGTCAGCTAGTCTACAATATTTATGTTAAAATTATTAATATTTTTTGTAATGTAAACTTTTGGACCTTGCTATCGTAGACGTACATAACCAATGGAAATTTCAGATAATAAAGAAGTTTATTAACTTTAAAATCTATTAAGTTATATAATAAACTTTTTTGTCATATCAAGTATATAATAATAATATTGTGAATTTAAAAGGTTCAATGCTGGTGCTCGCTTGACAGCCTATTGAGAGTCTAGTTATGTCCCCAATATACTTAAGGACACCAGCTAGGTATATTAATTTTCTTGTTAGTCCCTTTAGATTTTACCTTATTTTAAGTCTTACTCGTAACATAAACAGATCTAATACAGGATAAGTTTAACCACGCCTTCCTAATGACATTTGATTATAATTATACACACACACACATCAATAAGAACCGTGTATGTATGGGAGAATGTAACTTGTTGTAATTGTGTTCAGCCTACATAGAAAACCCACAGAGACTAAACTCGATTGAGAAACTATAATTGGTCAAAAACTCTCAGTAATGGGTTCTTTTGCTTAATATATTCTTTTTATTGAAGTAGGCGTTACTTTGCGGCAATCCATAATAATACAAATCATTTAAGTTTTCTTTAGTGTTAATTCCGCCAATATTTGTTTTGAAACAATTCGACACCTGTTTCGCCTCTACACGAGGATCCTCAGGGCGTGTTGTCTCGCCATTGAGTCTCACTATTGAGTCTCGAGCCAGATTTTGGAGAGACAACACGTCCTGAGGATGCCTCGTGTAGAGGCGAAACAGGTGTCGAATTTTTTTAAAACAAATATTGGCGGAATTAACACTAAAGAAAACTTAATTTTTTTGTATAATATATTCTTGGTAATGTTGTATATGTGCATAAGCACATAACCAGGGACCGGCATAAACTTATACTGCCTACTACTCGGCTAAGTCGAGTTAGTAAGTATTTTGTGGGGCGATGTATATGCATTTACAACAAGATCCCAGAAAATATACAAAATAAAAGTATTACGATTTTGAAAAGAATTGTTAAAAAACGTTTGTGTGGTGTTACTATGTCATAAATTACTTTCTTAATGATACCACAGATTGGGAATGGAGCGACTACCCTTAGGCTACTAAATAATAAGTTTTATTGCAAAAATTTTTATTAAAACCATATTTTTTGAAAAAAAAAAAAGAAGCCCGCTGAGTTTGTTGCGCTCGTTCTTCTCAGGTATGAGGCCACACAATTTTTCAATAAAAAAGTGGATTTGACAGATTACTAAACTAAAAAAGATATTCCAATTTAAATAGTTTTTTCGCACTCTTGTAAAACACACTTTTTACACTTATGCTTTTGTTCTTCTTAAGGTACGATATACGAATTTTAACAATTCCTTTGAATAGCGTAATACATTTGTTTTGAACATTTTCTCAGATCTTGTTGTAAAAGAGTAATATACAACGCCCCACAAAATACTTACTAACTCTACTAAGCCGTGTGGCATAATAAATTTATAATTGTTCCTGGTGTTAACATTATGGTTATGATAGTTTCTAGCAAATTCGCAGACACAAGGTTTCATAGAAACAATCACAATACTTTACAACTATCACTATCAATAGGGCAATATAACAAAAATGTCTTATTTTTTTCCAAAATGACCGAGTTCGATTCCCGAGTCGTGTATGATTATTTTTGAAAATCTATAAATACAGTTTTTGTTTTCTCTAAAATCTATATCGTGGTTCCTTAGAAGATATTCTTTTATCTCTTATATAATCTGAAATCCCCATACTGACCGGCTTGGGTGGGCTACCCTGTATACATAGCCTTATTAATAATACATTGAGAGGCAACAGTTAAAATGTTTATTTCTTTAAAAATTGCTCGCAATGAGTCTTTATGACCTAGATCATAGATCGTAGATAGATCATTTATAAATATTGTTCTCATGTAAGTGACAGTTTGTAATGTTTTTAATGAGAATAAATGATCTTTAAGCCTACAGATCATAAATAGCGCGAATCTTCTCTTCTGCAGCGCAAAGATGGCATTAATATCGAATAGTATCTAATTAATCATGTGGCATTGCCCCATAACAATATACAATAGGACATTGTGCTAGAATAAATATTTGAAATGTCAGATCGAAGATATGTAAATGAAAATTCACCGCACAACCTAAAATCAAGACATTACATTATTTCCTAAGCAAAAGAGATTAGCCAGAATAGTGTTCGATATTCAAAAAGCTTGGCAATTAACGGGTTCAAAGATCACTCGCGTGACATCGATGAAATGCAAATCTGCTTCCAAACTACGCAATAACTGTTATACCTGCAGGTGTAATCAACATTTTCACGTGATGAAATGAGCTTACTTAAAGTACGCATACATTTATTCATATTTATATTTGGATGGACTTTGCCAGTGATAATTTACTTTTCAAATTATCTAGTAAGGTAAGTCATTGTTTAGTTTTGGATTTTATATGAAAGATATTTTTATGTTACTTAAATGGAGTCAAACGTTAGAATCTCAAAAATCACTTCAAATCGATTAATTGACTTAGTAAGCCAGTTCTACCAGGTTATATGACTGGGATATATTAATATATGATTACCTTACATGCGCCTATTTCTGCCGTGAAGCAGTAATGTGTAAGCATTACTGTGTTTCGGTCTGAAGGGCGCCGTAGCTAGTGAAATTACTGGGCAAATGAGACTTAATATCTTGTCTCAAGGTGACAGGCGCAGTTGTAGTGCCGCACAGAATTTTTGGAGGTTTCAAGAATCCTAAGCGGCACTGCATTGTAATGGGCAGGGCGTATCAATTACCATCAGCTGAACGTCCTGCTCGTCTTGTCCCTTATTTTCATAAAAAAAAAACATAGGTATATTTAATATTATATTCTGTGTGATCGAGGTGTAAATTTAGGTTGATCTAAAAGAGTGGAAATGAGTTTTTGCCTTTTCGTCTCAAAAACGCACTTTTACGAAGAAGTGGTAGTCAAAGTCAAAGATTTTACTTGCATAAACATGTTACATAAATATTATAAAGTAAATGTTTGCCATATTTAATACGTGAAAATTTTACAAAATACATTAAACATAAGAAAAATCATTAGTTACATTAGTATCAATTTATTTCAAATTTTAAACGATTATATTATAATATTATTTTTAAGTGATAAAATGTGCTTTTCACTTCTCATGCTCTGAAATTGCTTATTTGTGCACGATACACACAAGTGCACAAAAGGATCTACTCATAAATGTATCTATATTAAGGCAAAGAAAATGAGCCATACAGTCAAACACAATAAAAAGTTCAGAGATAAAATTTGTAATTTTTTAATATTTACTTTCATTTATTTGCCTCATGTATTTTTTAAGACATAAAAGATATTAAAATTTAAATTAAAATACGGTAGGTTATTTAATTAATTAAAAAATATTTATATTACCAAATTAATTCAATAGTAAGCTGTATAGGTCTGGAGTCCAAGCCTAATATCAATGTCGTAAGATTAAAAAAAAAGCGCCGGCAAACAGGTCTTGTTTTTTCGTGCGTTTATTAATTTCTTCAAATTTGCTAAAATTGTCAAAAATTTCCATTTATACTACTGTTTTATTTCCTCGGAATCGAAATGGAAAGCAGAGTTTATAACTCGTCCACAAAACCTTTTTATTCTCGACATTACTATCAGTCTACTAAAAGTCTCGGATAAAAATGGTTCGTTTTGTGCACTCGTTTTAAAATCTACTATTAACTTTGTTTTAAGTTTTAATTAAGAGTCATGTCATAACATTAATGATCATGGCGATTGTTAAATTGTCATTAATATTAAAAAGCAAACTACATCGGCATTTGCTAAGGTTCACAACCCCTGTTGTTCAAACATTCGCGATGTACTTGTAAACGTAATTACACACGATAGCTCATGATTCACGAAATATTTAAATACTTTATTACAAACATTTGCGACGCTGAAAATATGAACTATCCTTTCAACTTAAAAATAAAACTTATCAGTAACTAAAAAAGGTTTCAAATCCACTGTCAATTATATAATATATATGTTCAAAATACAAAAGGCATAACTACTAATTTAAATAGATAAGTAATTTTGTGGCTTACTGCATGAGTGTTATGGTTGATAGTTGGATGTTGTAAGTATGATTAGAATGATGCGCTCGTGGGAAAGATGGAAGCGAGACGAAGCGCGCGTGAACTAACGATTCTACGGACGATACAGAATTGTAGCGAAGTCTGCTCTTGCGAAGTAACAAATGTTGGTGGATTGTTATGATTAGATAAATGTTATTTTATTGCTGAAATTATGAGCTCATGTTTAGCTATTGTACGGAGCACAGCAAGAGATCATTAAGTATGTACTAGTTTTATACAGGGGGCACCTATTATATACATACCAATTACAGGTCATACTGACAAACTGTCATAACAAAATACTTTTAAATGGACTGCATTATTAATACTACGCAAGTTCTACAAGGTTATAGGACTGGCATAGATTTTTTTATAATGAAAGTAAGGGACGAGACGAGCAGGACGTTGAGTTGATGGTAATTGATAGGTCCTGCCCATTACAACCCCTTTATGATTCTTGGAAAAACCCAAAAACTCTGATCGGCACTATAATTGCGCTCGTCATCTGGAGACATAAGATGTTAAGTCTCATTTGCCGAGTAATTTCACTAGCTACGGCGCCCTTCTGACTGAAACACAATAATGCTTACACATTACTACTTCACGGCCGATATAGGCGCTGTTTTGGTAATTACAATACTGTGCAAAAGACCCTCCCACTGGTAAAATTTTGGTTTTCATAATTATGTTTACCGGTTGGTTTTTATATGTTTGTTGGTAAAGTTAATAATTATTATAGTAAGTATATTTTAAAATTATATGAGCAAGTATTCTCCGTGGATTATTTAAAAAAAAACAGTAATATGCAGACCGGTTGAACATTATGAAAGTTTATTTGATTCAACATCATCTAGTGGTAAGTTGCAAGAAAGCGGATTGAATAGATTTTCTAAACGCATGCTTTCATTTCAATCGGATGAATGTTTAACAACAAATAGAGGACAAACTTTAATATTGATTTTATCAAAAAAAATATGTCTGCGTAGTACCGCTTTTTATTGGGTGAAAGAGGAGTAGCACCTACTGCTCTAGAAAGAAAAACACTGTGCTCACAGTAACTTCTATTGCAAATTTACCATAGTTTTATCAAATATGAACATTTAAATTTTGGAGACTATAAATTTTGCACCTATTAACGTATACCTACTTAATACAATGTGTAAGATTTTTCTGCCGCCGATTTAGGTGACAAGCTTGCAGGAAAATCTAATCCTGGAAATTTGGAGAATGTAAATTTTGTAATGCAAGTATTATATTGAAATGATGCCAAAATGTGTAAGCTTTATTGCTTATATAGGTATCTACCAAACTTGTAGAAAAATCTGAACTTGGAAATGTGTAGAACGTAAATTTTGTAATGCAAATATATACAAACCTACAAAGTACAATAAGTAAGATTTTTCAACCGGTAGGTAATTGATGAGAAACGCAGAAAAATCTGAGCTTTGAAATTTGGAGAGTATAAATTATTTTATAGTGCAAATATGTACTTACTTACCTAATACTAATGGAATAATAAGAGAACCTACTTAATAAGTTTTATTGTAATATTTATGTATAATGCAGAAAAATTTGAATCTGGAAATTTGGAGAAAAAATATATTTGGAATGCAAATATATACTTATTAAAATGAGTCAGATGGCTTTTAAAAGTTTCTTCTATTTTCTTCCCTCAAGCTCAACTTGTGGGAAAAAAATACAAGAAACTCAACGGCCATTTTAGAATCGCTGTAATATAGATAACAAATTAGTTTGTATGGTGCTGCATCCAATATATGAGTCATGTTTAAGTAACATAAATTATTCCATAAAAAGAAATACAGAATTTACTGTATAAATCTAAATTATCGTATTTATATTGGACGCATCAACCCATAGATCTTGAATTCATTGTTTGTGTGAGGATGCTTCGTGAACATGAAGGTCGTGATTACTGTCACAATTAGTATTTTCATTTTGCTTTATCACTACTTTAGGTGCGAAAAGATATGTAATGCTCAACTAAGGCTGCTATTCAAGGAAATTGCCAAAATAGCGCATAGTTGAAACCACATGAAACTCTTTCTTGACAGGTTATATATAGCTTATATTTTTACAAAAAATAATTATATATCTACAGAATATGAGGAGAAAATTCATCAAAATTTACATTTCTATTTTATTATGGACAGTGCAAAAAAATCACCAAAATATCCCTTACTTTTAGAGTTAAAATTGTATGAAAATTTATCAATTGTACACCAATACTATTTAATAAGTTTTAATAGTTTTGTAAAGAAAATTGTATAATGTTTATATTAAAATTAAAAATGCTTCTAATTCCGAATTAAAACAATGGCGATCAAATTCAAATTCAAATATTTTTATTCAAAATAGGATGTGACATCACTTATTGAAAGTCAAAATCTACCATCCATTCCAAAATGAATGCCTCAGATCTGAGAAGAACAGGAGCAGCAAACTCAGTGGGTTTTTTTTTTCATCGAAAAAATATGTTTACAAAGTAATAAGCATTATGGTTATGATAGTTTCTAGCAAATTCACTTATATGCCTATGAACATACATTGCATTATCAAGAATATATTGAGAAGCAACAGTCAAAATGTTAATTTCTTTGAATTTTGCTCTCAATGATTCTTTGGGACCTAGGTTATAAATAGCGCGAATAGCACTCTTCTGCAGCACAAATATTGTATTAATATCGGCAGCGTTGCCCCATAGCAATATACCATAGGACATAATACTATGGAAATAACTAAAGTATACTAATCGCGTCGTATCCATGTCAGTTAATTGTCTAATCTATTTAATTTTTTGTATGCTGCAGAACTAAGTCTGTTCGCCAATCCTTCAATATGGTGGCCCCATTGTAATTTGGAATCTAGAGTTATGCCAAGAAATATAGCAGATTCCACCGGTTCTATCACCCCTCCGATTAACAAAACACTTGCTTCTACATTTTTTACATTTGGTACGGTAAATTTTATATATTTAGTTTTCTTTTAACATCTCGTGTGAGAGAGGTCACCTAGCTCCGCTCGATCAAGGCCGTTGGCTCGATCCCCAGCCTTAATATAAACATAAATCGCTCGGCACTTCACTAACGGTCTTGTGATTACACAAGCTTTAATACCAGACAGACATAATACAAAAACGAGATCATATTGATCCTAATAAGCAGATACATAAATGCCAATTAACATTGACTGTCTGTTTATCCCGTCATCAGATATGAGAACAAAGGCGTCTATTAATGCTGTGATCCTCTGACATCTTATTATGATGTTTAATCTGTGGCCGGTTTGCTTGTATCGTCGCTAACTAGTAGGAAATATTTTCGTTCGATTTATAGGTTTCATTGTTTATTATAAATGTGAATCAATATTACAAAGCCTGCTCTTTCCGTCCGTCAGCCAGTGCGTCCATCACATCACCCCATCCCATCACTAGTGAGAGGCTCCTTTGCACAGGATGTCGGCTAGATTATGGGTTTCACAACGGCGCCTATTACCGGAGTGAAGCAGTAATGTGTAAGCAATACTATGTTTCGGTCTGAAGGGCACCGTAGCTAGTGAAATTACTGGGCACATCAGAATAAACATCTTATGTCTCAAGGTGACGAGGGTAATTGTAGTGCTGCTAAGAATTTTTTTGGGTGTCTCAAGAATCCTGAGCGGCACTGCATTGTAATGGACAGGGCGTATCAATTACCATCAGCTGAACTCTTGCTCGTATCGTCCCTTTTTTTCATTATAAAATCGTAAAATAATTGAAATTTAGACAGAGCGTACATCTGTTAGAAAAGTGACTGTTCATTGTCAGTACATTTATGAAAATGTATATACTCGCACGTTCACAAAAATCATCACCATTTTATTCTCTATTAGATGACAATCTTTCATTATTATAACACTAGAAATAAGGGATTTCTTATAACAAATTCTGATAGGATACATAAGATACATAATAGCCTTATGAGTAAATGTATACACTTTTATAAGTCCAAGTTCCCTGTTCAGGCATTATCTATATATAAATTTAAATGGTTTATTAAAAAATGGCTTTGTCGTAAATCCTACCACTCCACAGTTATCTAAGCGGACAGCCTGGGACTAGATTATGATTATATTATAGCAATAACAATGACAGTACAATTTATTGTATATTTTATTAAAAAGAGCGGAAAAAAGAATGCTGGGAGAGTTCTTCTGGGAGACTGCTTCTTCTCTCTCAGAGTGCCATTTGTTTCCGAAGCGGTGGTAGTGTTGGAAGTGACATCAAAAAAAATCTAAAGGAATCGATTGTGAGTAAATCAATGCCTTTTAAAAATAGTGTTCATAAAGATTTTGTTTGATAATGAGGATTTATTTGAGCTAATGGCCATGGGTAGTCAATGCTCTAAGAAAATAAAGAAATAAAAAAAAAATATTTTTGTTTAATCGACAAATAAAAATAACAAATATAGACACATAATGACCACAATGCAAATAAAAACAATTACAATAGTAGAAATTAAATTTACAAATTTAAGCGTCTTGATAGAGTCTCTTGCTATTAGACAACCGATAAAAACAGGCCAGGAATATTTGTTTAGTGTGCGTGACAAGCTACATCTTACACTCGCAATTTGTATGACAATTTATGTTAGTGTGCGTGAATTGCCCAAAATAGAGGTTAGTTCAAAAGTCTATTTTTTTCGACGTTTTCACAGCGTACACACAAAAATCGTCACCTGTTTGCTCTTAATAGTGATTT
The DNA here is from genome assembly GCF_905404315.1 of Leptidea sinapis. Classification (NCBI taxonomy): domain Eukaryota; kingdom Metazoa; phylum Arthropoda; class Insecta; order Lepidoptera; family Pieridae; genus Leptidea; species Leptidea sinapis. The sequence goes on along the minus strand of NC_066294.1, from coordinate 6,148,126 downwards.
TCATTATAATATTCAAATTCAAATTCAAATATTTTTATTCAAAATAGGATGTGACATCACTTATTGAAAGTCAAAAACTACCACCCATTCCAAAATGAATGCCTAAGACCGGAGAAGAATGGGCGCAACAAACTAAGCGGGCTTTTTTTTTTTCATCGAATAAATATGTTTACAAAGTAATATTGTACAATAAAACTTATTATTTAATAGCCTGAGGGTGGTCACTCCATTTCCAATCTGTGGTATCATTAAGAAAGTCATTTATGTTATAGTAACCTTTACCACACAAACGTTTTTAACAATTCTTTTGAATAACGTTATACTTTTGTTTTGAACATTTTCTGGGATCTTGTTGTAAAAGCATACACATCGCCCCACAAAAGACTTACTAACTCGACTAAGCCGAGTAGTAGGCATCATAAGTTTATGTCTGTTCCTGGTGTTAACATTATGGTTATGACAGTTTCTGGCAAATTCACTTATGTGCCTATGAACATACATTACATTATCAAGAATATATTGAGAAGCAACAGTCAACATGTTAATTTCTTTAAATTTTGCTCTCAATGATTCTTTGGGACCTAGGTTATAAATAGCGCGAATAGCCCTCTTCTGCAGCACAAATATTGTATTAATATCGGCAGCGTTTCCCCATAGCAATATACCATAGGACGTAATACTATGGAAATAACTAATGTATACTAGTCGCGCCGTATCTATAACACTAGAAATAATGGATTGCTTGTAACTAATTCTAGTAGGCTTCATAAGATACATAATAGCTTTAAGGGTAAATGTATACACTTCTATAATAAAGTCCCAGCCACTGTTCAGGCATTATCTATAAATAAATTTAAATGTTTTATAAAAAAATGGCTCTGTCGTAAATCCTATTACTCCACTGCTGAATATCTGAATGATCGGACAGCCTGGGACTAGATTATGATTATTTTATAGCGATAGAAATGACTGTACAATATTGTATATTTTTATTGAAAAGAGCGCAAAAAAAAAATGCTGGGAGAGTTTCTTGCGCCGCTTCTTCTCACACAGGGCGCTATTTGTTTCCGAAGCAGTAGTAGTATCTAGTAGTTATTAGAAATGACATCAATAAGAATTCTAAAGGAATCAATTTTGAGAAAATAAATGCCTTTTATGCCTTTTACGTATTCTATGAAGACGTATTTATGATCTAAGTTAACTTGTGTAAGTGGACTAGTATTTTGTGGCTTTTTGAATATATTATATTCCCATACGTAAAATAAAAATGTCATTTTGTTGCTTGTCTTTCCGTTAATTTGTCTAATATTTTTTTCTCATAGAAATATCAAGTTGAAATTAATATACTTACAATATTTATATTCTATGGTAACTTATAATACTATATAATATTATTTACATTTGCATGAACTTTAACAAGCTTAAAATAAATCAAATTAAGTACTTACTTATTCTAAATATTATAGTTATAAGATTATATTTTGTTCATATCAGTAAAGAAGTCACATAATATATATTTACCTATAACTTCAACTATATTTAATAACTTAGGCAATATTAGTGTTTATGTAATAAAAGATAAAAATTGTTATCGGTAAATTTAGCGCTGCAGAGAGTTCGCTAGCGACATCTAGTGTGGAGTAGCTAAAGAACTGCAAGCCTTTAAACATTTCCTGTATCTCGGATTTAAAAGAAGTTATATACATATTATTTACTTTGCTACTGTTAAATGCTTATCCGGATTCATACTTAGCCTTTCCATAAGTCTTCAATTCTATCTTTCTTCTATCCTTAAGCCATCTCGTACGTAGCATAATGTGGCTCCGGCCACCACTACCCATACCTCAGGCCCAAATTAAAAAATAGCCACGAGAAAAAACGGAACAATCCCACCTAACACTTTTCATTATTATGACACTAAAAATAAGGGATTGCTTGTAACTAATTCTAGTAGGCTTTATAAGATACATAATAGCTTTAAGGGTAAATTTATACACTTCTATAATAAAGTCCCAGCCACTGTTTAGGCATTGTCTTAAAATAAATTTAAATGTTTTGTAAAAAAATGTCTCCACTGCTGAATTTCTAAATGATCGGACAGCCTAGGTTGTGATTATTTTATAGCGATAGAAATGACTGTACAGTATTGTATATTTTGATTGATAAGAGCGCAAAAAAAGAATGCTGGGAGAGTTTCTTGCACCTCTTCTTCTCTCTCAGAGCGCCATTTGTTTCCGAAGTGGTAGTAGTATCTAGTAGTTATTAGAAATGACATCAAAAAGAATTCTAAGGGAATCAATTTTGAGAAAATAAATGCCTTTTATGCCTTTTAACAGAATGGAGAAACAGCAAAGGTTGCAGGCAAACAAAGAATGTGGTTCCGGTGCCCAAAGATGTTCGCCTGATGAGACAACACAGGGACAATATACGCATTGTAGGTAGTCCCTGTACTGTAGTACCTGTCACTGTCCCCTGAACACGCATCTGTCTGTCATAGGTGTAACAGACAGCCCTTTGTACAGAGGATGCATGGAGGCAGAGGAAACGACAGAACACGTGCTTATGGAGTGCAGCAGTGTGGACGAACAACGGGCACAAATACTCCAATCAACAGCATCGCTTCCGAATGCCTGCAGAAACTTAAAAAGACTGCTAGACTTCTGGAATGATCTGGGCTGGTTGGAATAAGAAGATGTTTTTAAAAATGCACAATGGCCCAATCAAGAAGCTTAGTGTGTAATCAGCCCAGCTAAACTAACTAAGGTTTAGTACAATAAATGAATGCATTTATTATGGGGTGGCCATAATTCCGTGGCCATCTGGAAGGCAAAGTCAAAATGGCTCCGAAGAAGCTGGGCGTCATAAATAGAGCACGGCAATACTTCAAGCCGCCCCACATTCTAGCGCTGTACAAAGCGCAGGTCTGGCCACATATGGAGTATTGCTGTCATCTCTGGTCTGGCGCACCCCAGTATCAGATCCAATTGACCGCGTGCAACGCAGAGCAGCTCAAATTGTCGGGGACCCAGTGCTCTGTGAAAGGCTAGATCACTTGGCGTTGTGTAGAGACGTCGCTTCATTGTGTGTTTTCTACCACATTTATCACGGGGAGTGTTCCGAAAAGCTATTTCACCTCATTCCTACCGGCAACGCTCCTGTGATTCCTCTGGTGTTGCAAGAGAATGTGGGCGGCGGTAATCACTTAACACCAGGTGACCCTTACGCTCGTTTGTCCTCCTTTTCCATAAAAAAAAACTTATATTTTTATTTATTTAAATCTTAGCAATAAATACATGAGAATTCTATTCAAAACTATCACTTTTGGCTTAAATACTTACTGGTGGGGTACAACAAAGAGGATACAATAATACATATACCAATGCGAATTTTAATAGTGATCAGTTCAACGGTGTTGTAGTAAAACAATATCATATAGACATACATACATTTCTAATCTAATATGTTTAGGGGGGCTGTATGGGAGGCTCGTTTGCAAATGTTGCTATTTAGAGGTTTACTACATCACCTTCTTTTTTGCCCCCAAGAAGTAATGGGCAATTACAAATAGTAATTTCGGTTAGATGGATGCCGTAGCTAGCAGCCTAGCGAAACTCTCTTAGAAAAAAGCGATTCACTCGATTGCATGAATCGTGCAGTCTGATTGCAGTGACAGTTTGACAGATAACGGCTTTAATCTTGTTAAAAAACGAAGACAGCTGAAATCCACTACGTTATAAGCAACAGTTAGCTTTCAAACTTAGCCGGATTATACTTCGTGGCCAATTGCGATACGGTAATTACTACTATTTCAAACTTATGTCAAATGACTGCACGTTTCATACTAAACTAAATATCACTTAGGCAGTCCGCCTCTTATTACGTAGTATTTACATCCTCTTTGGTAGCTAGTGAAATTACTGGGTTGATGAGATATAACATTATGGCTGACATCTATGGAGCGTACTCAGACCTTGCTCAGACTTTACTTACGTAAAGCTTAGATGAGTATAAGCTTACTATAATCTTTGATTTCGTTTTTATAGTCGTTTGACAGCACATATTACGCTGAGCTTAAGCTATGACGGCCCAATGCAAAAGTCAAGTTTTATCACACCCAGCAAAGTCTTTTTTTCCAGCTGATAGTAATTGCTCAACCCTCACTATTATGAAACAGTGCCGCTCAGCATGCTTAAATAAAATTTGGGCGGCACTACAATTGCTCTCGTCACCTTGATACATAAGATGTTAAGTCTCCTTTGCCCAGTAATTTCACTAAATTCTAAGTACGCTCTCTAGATCTCGTAGTTACAAGCGTAATTGTTAAGCCGCTCAGAAATTTGTGGTTTTCAAGAATCCTGACCACTCTAGGGTATCGAGTGAATATCTTTCTTGCCTCTTTACCTATTATAAAAAGTAGACTAGATAAAAACAAATCTTATAACTATATTAACAATACTATGACAATATGGCAAGCTTCCTGATGGAATGACGCTGGTGGCTTGGGCACGGGGAATGGCGCTGGTGTGGCACGCGTTTTGCATCTACACTTTGGCTCCTGGTCTTGTCCGAGTTACGTAAGTTGGTGCTGGGGCTGCTGCTTCGACTGCCGAAGTCAAGAAGCGTCGCAAATATATCGGTCTCAGTGAGTCTCATCTTTGTGGCGTTTGGTGTCGAGACTCTTCGCCCGTGGGGCCCAGAGGCGCAGAGTATGTTCAAAATACTAGCTTCGCACCTCAATAAGGCTACTGGAAACCCAATCGCTGGCAGCTATCTCGGTCAACGGATCAGCCTAGCTATCCAATGCGGAAATGCTGCCAGTATTCTTGGTACGCTTCCACGTAGTGATAGTTTTAAGTTTATGTAGTCATAGTATTGTAAATATAGTTATAAGATTTGTTTTTATGTTATTTTTTATTATTATATGATGCATTAATTTGATAAATATAGTAGTTTATATAAAATTAAACGTCTGGATAATATTTTCCGCATGTGAAAGATGATGTAAGCTGGTTGGAATTTAATAAAGTCTGAAAGAGAGGCCTACAATCACATTACTCAACAAACAATGAGAACCGCTCACCCATTTCTAAGTAACGCGTTTCGATTCGTACTTTATATTCGCTCGATGTATTCATAATATACAGAGTGTTGCGTTATCATCAAATAACTTTTTTTAAATGAATCTATTAATTGTTCATTCTCGAGACAAAAGAGGATCTTCTCATGTCAAAACGGTGAAAATCTATGACGAAAATTGTCATTTTTTATGATATCTTCAAACACAGATGTGGACATATGATATTGATAGACAGTCGAAGGGACTGATTTTTTTATTTATGGAAGAAGAGGACAAACGAGCGTACGGGTCATCTGATGTTAAGTGTTCACCGTCACCCACATTCTCTTCAACACCATAGGAATCACAGAAGCGTTGCTGGCATTTAGAAAAGTAGCTTTTTTGTAGTTACCCATGTCAAATCGTCTTGGAAACTCAGGCCTACTACGTGGAAGAAAGTTCCTTGAAAACCGCACTGTGGAGGAACGCCATACATCCAGGTGGTGGGGAAAAAATCAAAAATCGTGGCGTGTTATGCGAAAGTGGAATTGAAGGTGGAAGAAACACTCCCTGTGATAAATTTGGTAGAAGAGACATGATGAAGCGATGTTTCTACGCAACACAAAGTTCTCTAGCCTTTCACAGAGTCCCCGACAATTTGAGCTGCTCTGCGTTGCACGCGATCAAATGGATCGAGCTGATACGAGTGTGCGCCAGACCAAAGATGACAGCAATACTTGTGGATCTACGCTTTGTAGAGCGTTAAAATGCGGGCTCGCCCTATTTATGACGCTCAGCTTCTGAGTAGCCATGGCTTTGCCTCCAGGTGACCACGGCATTGGCAATCGCTCGATATTTCGAGACCCAATATGCCAATACTAGGCGAGGCATTTAGGGAAATTTTATCAAAGAGTGGTGATACTGTTGTTTAAACTCTACAAGGTTTAAATTAGCCCATTCTACGTTTCTAGCGTATTCTTAGTGACGAATGGTATGAAATAATTATATGACAACATGAAAAATGCTATAAAGTTCACTAAAAATAAATATTTTCTTTAAAGCAAACAACTACGGAATAAAAATATAAGTTAAGAATTCTCGGCTGAAAGAAAAACGTATGAAACGCGGAAAATATGTTATTTATTTGTTTACGAAAATGAATTTAGATCACCCTTGAGCGGGTGTTTTCTTAGCATTAGCGTGAGATTCGTGAGACGTCGCTACTTTAAATCTCGCTTCTATGTATGTTAGGGCTACCACCTTCAACTTTTATTAAAATATTTTTTTCTTTGTATAAATATAAGTATTGATTTATGTTAGCTGTGAGGCATCATTATATAATCACTTGATAACTAAACATAATGTTAGTAGTTTTGTTGCAAATATTTATTCGGCCAAAGTGGATAAATGATGGATGCAAGATGTTTATTTTACGATTATTTACTTACTTATAACTTATTCAGTGCAGATGCTCATTGCATCCGTAAATGTGGAAGTCTCTCTGGACCTCTGGTCCTAACAAAATCCACCGCCATGATGTTCCAGGACGATAAATGAAAGATAAGAGATAAATTCAAAATGAAATGTAAAGTATTTTTTATATTTTCTCATTATGATCATCGGGATTATGGTTAAAACCAGGACAGATGCCTTTTGCAATACTAGATAATATAAAGTAATGCGTGGGCAGCCTTTAAGGTGATAGCTCCTCTCTAGCTTGAAAGACCCTAAATCTCATCGATTCGGGAATACTGCAGCCGGTAGATTATAGCACAAAGTGATTGTGCAAGGCAAAAAGTTTCTTTCAAGTGTGATTGTGGAATGCCAGACTTAAATGTGAGATGTGTCTAATTTCCTTTTTTGACATAATATATCAGATGATGAAATTCAGCTTCTAGTGTTAACCTGAAGAACTCCATAGAACTTCCACGTGGTACCGAAGAATCAGACCGAATGACTTGGTCGTCGATGATTTGAGCCGTTCTTCGTTGTCTGCATACAACGAAGATATCATGATATCTTATTAACTGTCCACAAGTCCTACTTCTATATCAAACTTGTAACTTCACTATTTATTAAACAAAATATGTACAATAATTAAAAAGCGACAACCCTATCGAATCTGAATTCGCCACTTATTCCGCGTCGCCTCCCAGCCCTCACAATACCACTGTATGTTATAATTTTTGCTTTCCCCAAATATATGAACAAAAGACTTGTTAATGAATGTATCGTAAATTCGCGAAACCATGATTAAGCATTGTTACTTTCGAACTGAATATTCATCTAAGGAAGATGTTTTTGTCTTATTTCATCGGAATAGTAGATTTTTGTTTGCGGAAATAGAGGGAGGCTTTGAATTTGACTTTCAACGGCATTGTCTATCTCTTAGGATCAATGTTATTGATATAAATAAAAGACAGAGAAAAGAATTCCGAATATGAATGACTTGACGTTTTTACTGTTACTAGGTATATAGATCATTGATAACAACTACATTGAAAAGAGCGCAATAAAAGAATGCTGGGAGAGTTTCTTGCGCCGCGGCCGCTTCTTCTCTCTCAGAGCGCCATTTGTTTCCGAAGCGGTAGTAGTATCTAGTAGTTATTAGAAATGACATCAAAAAGAATTCTAAAGGATTTTTGAGAAAATAAATGCCTTTTATACCTTTTTAGTACAATTTTTGAAAAAGAGAAAAAAATTCATATTTTGTAAGCAGGTAAAATAATGAGGAAATTGAAATGCGTATAATTGAAATTTAGTTAACTAATATTTTGTTTTGTTTTTATTGTTTTTTTATTTAATTAACTAATACATTGGATAAGGAGAATGATGTATGGCCTATGTTTTCTTCATAGCACTATTACGCGTAACTTAAATTGTGAGTACTTACTCAGTCGTATTGCACTTAAGGCCCCTTACAAGAATCTGAGAGCTAAATTACCTAAAATTTTCTATACCCCCCATGTAGATCGAAATCTAGGCTTACAGTCCCTGGTTAAGCGCATTCTTGAGGAGTACAATTTTATAAATAGTAGCATTGAGTTGGATGTGTTTCATGAGTCTATATAGTTTTGAAGAAAAATATTTGGGAGCATTTTAAAGTGTTTATATTATTGTTGTAAATTATTGTTAAATTTAAAGTCACTTAGTATTTGTATTATTTAAGAGAGTTTTGGCAAAGTTATGTACGGGAAGCGTAGCAAATATATCGGTCTCAGTGAGACATAAATCTTTGTGCCGTTTGGTGTTGAGACACTTGCCCCGTGGAGCCCAGAGGCGCGGAGGTTATACAAAGTACTATCTCACTTCTCGCCTCAATATGGCCACTGGAAACCCAATCGCTGGCAGATATTTTGGTCAACGGATCGGCGTAGCCATCCAACGCGGAAGTGCTGCCAGTATTCTTGGTACGCTTCCACGTAATGATAGTTTTAATATGATGTATCCTTCACATATGAGATTATTATAAATAAATTAAACTTTATTCTTAACTTCTCTTTCATAAAGACTAAGAAGAAGTGATACAAGTTTGCTTTATTAAGGCTAGGGTGACTATGAATTATTCAACAATTAAATTTAAGAAGTTTGCTTAATAGGCCTTGTAATTGTTTGTATATTGGTAGAAAATAAATGCCTTTTTTGGGTTGTAGTTATAACTATAAGAAATACCTGAAATTACCTTTTTGAAAATAAATAAACATTGGTCATAAATATAATAAAATATTCTCATTATAAATTAATGTAATGAGAGTATTTTCGGATGGAAAGAATGTTAATTAAATAAATACATTCAAATATATCACTATCATGATTCATGAAGACTGAGCATCATGTACACTGAGAACTTTAATCACCAAGTCTATTACATCATTAAATCTATTACATTAGTCAGTTACATCTATAAAAATTAAATTATTATGAATGTATGTTAGTTATAGTGTTTTTACCTTAAGAAATACGAATTCAATTCTAATTTGTTGTAAAAACTTAAGGATTATTTATATTTTCAAAATTGAAATCATTGTTTTATTATCTTTATATCACGTGACCGACGTGACAGTTTGATTTTAGCAAAACACCAACGGACTATGAAAAGTCATTTTTATTTTAAGAAAAATCAATATAAATTGCACATTAGACGTTTTTTAATTTATGTTATTATGACGTCACGATAATTTTTTTTTAGCATAAAGTGGAATTATTTTGAGGAATTAAAAATATCAGTTGGCTATCGAATCTTTACGAGCATTTAAGAATATATTTAAAAAAATCGAAGAATAGTCTTTTTTGCAGAGTTAATAAAACTAAACAGGTAAACTTGCTGACCTGACAAACATTGTTTTGCCATATAAATTTATTTTAGTGTTCGACCGTTTTTCTCCGACTTACCTTTTAAATTCGACAACCACGAAAAAGGATTTTCATTTATTGGATTATTATGTTGTAGTCTATGACACTCACAAAAATGTGGCTTTCTCTTAGTAACAGAATTTTCAAAAACGGTTATATATATCGGCACACTATATCTTTATATATTATAGCCTTTGTATTATTCTGATCTGTAAGCTATAATATCGTAAAGTTTCATTAAAATCCATTCAGTACTTTTTGCATGAAAGAGTAACAAACATACATTCTTACAAACTTTCGCGTTTATAATATTATTTGGATAAATTTACTAAATCATAGTCACCCGAGTGGAGTAAGGAGGCAATTGTTCTGAAGATTGGTGTAAGCCTCCGCGTGTGATCTTAATTAATGAATACGAATGAATGACTAAGCTTATTTCGTTAATTTATTTATATATTATGTATAGAACGCGAGGGGCCGTACAATATGTTTGGTAATTACAATCTCGAGTGTGCTGACGTTTCGCTAATGATTATATTAAGACTAATTTTGCTTAATTTTATTCGCTTAAATATACGATATTTATTTGTGTTCTATATAGTCTGGCCATACATACTGTTACAATTAAAAATAAACAAAATTTTACATTTGAATTTGGAATATGTCATTTTTATATGATTGTTCATTGAGTTTTCTCATTTTGGCGCCAATACATTGTACAATGTTTTGCGATTTTAAAATAGAATGAGGTGATAAAGAACACCGAATCGCTAAGACTGCATTACACAAAGTAGGTATGGAACCAAATGCAATTTATAAAACTCTCCATACGCTTGGAATTACTAAAATATTTGTGTACCAGGTTATTAATAGGTACAATGAGACCTTCTCTGTTTGTGACTGAAAAAGATCTGGCCGTCCATGTAGTGTTCGTACGAATAATGTACTCAAACCAGTAAGGAAAGGAATTCGAAGAAATCCTATCCGAAAGCAAAATATTTTATTTATTTCGGGAGATGAAGATAGAACCTAGAACCATGCCACGTATTTTAAAACTGATAACCGACCGGTTGACCGGTCATTTCTTAACTGATAATTTAAAAAAGAATAGGGTGGTAGAATTGAAACAACTACTGAGGCAAAGGGAGGTCACGGGAAAATTTTGTCTACGGATGAGAAGATTTTAAAAATTGAGCAACATTTTAGCAAACAAAATGACCGTATTTATACTTAAAGCTCTAAGGAAGCTTCCCAATTAGTCGACAGAATGCAACGTTATGTTACTACTAATAGTATTCATATCTAAATATGAAGAAGTGACTGAGCCATACTTTTGTGAAAAAGATATCAAAACATCGGCACAAGTGTAACAAGATACCATCTTGAGGTAAGGTAGTGAAGCCCTTTAACAACACTATGTTCAAGATCCAAGAATGGTCCTTCCAGCAATACTCGGCGCCGGGTCATAAGGCTCGGTCTACGCAGTCTTGGTTGGAAACGAACGTTTCGGACTTCATCAGAGCTGAAGACTGGCCGTCGTCGAGTCCCGATTTTAATCCGCTGGATTAAGATTTATGTCAGTTTTAGAGAGTACGGTTTGCTCTAAACGCCATGATAATTTGGAGTCCCTAAAACAATCCGTATGAATGAATTTTTTCATGGAAAGAGTGCGTACTTCTATTGATAACTGGCTTCAACATTTAAAGGACTGTATTGCAGCCAATGGAGACCACTTGGAATATGCTTTATATGTTTTTAATTGTTTTATATTTATGTATTAAGCTGACACACTGTAAAAATAATAAATGTTATTCGCAATAGAAGTTTTTTCTTCGTTTAAGTATTTATGGCAAGACTAGGTACATACCGGAAGATGCAGAGTTGGTAGGCCGACAAAATGGACCGACGATCTGGTGAAGATCCCCGGAACACGTTGGATTAGGGCAGCGCAGGACTGACCGTCGTGAAGATATTTGAGGGAGGCCTTTGTCCAGCAGTAGACGTCTTTCGGTTGATGATGATGAGACGTACGAGTATACATAAGAAACAAAGATTCTTATTTTCATGTGCTTTTGACAAGATTTAGATGCTGAGAGTAAATATTTAACATTTTTTCTCATTATTATATATAATATTTTGTAATAAGCATTATCTGCAATAATTTCTTCAATAAAACCCCAGTACCGTTGCGCTTTGGTTGGAGTTTGCATTAGGCTTCGGTGCTCTCTAATACTCTCCACTTACCATATGAATATTTCAAGCGAACGATTTACCGATAATAATAAGATTTCAGTACAGCTAGCAAAACAGTTACATATTTTGAAAGAAAATAGACTATATAATAACTATAATTTATATTTTATTATTTAAAATAGGGTACCTAGGCGCAAATTAGCTGGTAGCACATAATTATACATGGAGTCACGTCTGTTTATGAAAAAAATATCTCTCAGAAAAATCTATTGTCTTAAGAATTTCCGATCAGGAATTGCCCTGCCGCGAGTTTAACATTTTATACTCATCCCAAGAAAAGTGCTCAACGTCGCTAAAAAAGTTTTAGCTTCATAAATATTAACTGAATATAGATTGCATATAACCTAATAAAAATAAGCCGGAAATCCCAGAGTAGTACAGATCTCCGTTTCAGCATGTTTATAGTCAATGTTGATGTTAATATTTCAATTGAAGTTAAAGTATGTCTACAATCTAATTTGAATCCTATAACCTTTCACCGAAAATTCATTTTCCATAATTTCAATGACTGTCTTACGAATTTTCGATAAGGTCACGTGTCCTGACGCGAGTTTAACATTTTTTCACTTCAAAAAAGTTTTACGTACCTTACCTTGATGTTGTCACTGTTCTGTACTTGGTAATATCATGTGATATTCGTTACAATTAAAATAAAAAAATAGATATTGTCTTATAAAGAGTTTGTGTTGCTGACGTTACTTCAAGCAGACTGTATGTGTCTCCCGATAAGAAGCGCACACATTGAACTTCAGAGTCACAGAACTCCAGTTTCAATAAATTTTAAATTATAATAAAGGTCAGTTATTTCAATAATATCTCGCATTGTTCTATAATTTTTGATCTTCGTATTGTACGAATTGCAAATGCTTATTCATGCAAACAGCCCCATTTTGTTACATCTAAGAGTTGATAAATAGTGTAAAACGATTCGGAATACCAACGAATCGCAATCTGTATTACCTATTCTTTTATTAGATTTATTCACAATGATAGGACATATTTACCAGTGGCAGGCTCCTTTGCACAGTATGTTTTTCAATCTAAAGGGCGCCGTAGCTAGTGAAATTACTGGGCAAATAAGACTTGACATCTTAAGTCTGAAAGTGATGAGCGCAGTTGTGGTGCCGATCAGAAATTTTGGGTTTTTCAAGATTCCTGAGCGGCACATCATTGTATTGGATAGGGCGTATCAATCACCATCAGCTGAACATCCTGCTCGTCTCGTCTCTTATTGTCATAAAAAAACATTGTACTCCGTGTTTACGATCCTTCTCAACCCATGCACTTCAGGACAATCGCACTTTCTCCCGAGCTACGAAGAAAGTTGAAAAAAACCCGTATTATATACATATAATAATATAATATGTAGTATTTATTTTCTTTGACTAAACGCGGATGTTTTACATTTAAATAAAACACTTTTAAATGATTAAAACGCGTGTAATTGTAAATGTGTTTTTACATTACTTTTTTGCGTAAAAGTTACATTTTTATTTTTATTTTAGTTAACTGTCTTTCTGTCTCGCAAATACCACCTCCGAGGCAATAAATGGCGATAAACTTCATAGTGACAACTATGACAAATACTATCTTTGACTCATTTCATCTGCAGTCCCCTTGAAAACGAGATCTGGAAAGGTCTTGAAACGTCGGGATAGCGAAAATAAAAATGTAACATTTACGCAAAAATCTAATGTAAAAACACAATTACGACTTAATTTAATCCTTTAAAAGAGAATGTGGGCGGCGGTGATCACTTAACACCAAGACCCGTACGCTTGTTTCCATACAAAAAATTGTAAGCATAACTGCAGTATTCAAAAAAACAAAATCTTTAGCTTTTAGTTTAGATTACTATTATGTGCAACGAATGACTTTTCTATCACATAGGTAGCTATAAAGCTGAATTCAAAACGTTGAAGTCTGAACCAATATTTCATCGCTTCAGAGTCTTACATCATTTCATTCAATTGTATTTAATTCGTCGTTCCGTGTGTTTCAAGATTTTTCTCCGTCTACGTTATTAGATTGCACACAGTCTGTGGTTCGGAGCTGTTACGATTGTCTGCGGCGAAATGTATGTGCATAATGTAAGTTAGTATTCATTTTGATTTGTTTTGCTAACGAGTGCGCTTAAGACTGCAATCTTTTGTATTGTTGGTAGACATAACTTGAACGGGTACTATATGTGATGCCAGGTCGACCTGTTATAGTTAATAAATCAATGTAGGTATTTGTTGTATGCGATTACTAATTATGACAGTAATCACGACCATGATGGCCACTAAGGATTCTTACACAAACAATAAATTCAGCTCTAAAGGTTGATGCATCCAATATATGATAATTTATATTTATAGAGTTAATTCTTTATTACTTTTTATGAAACATTTTTTATTATTTCAACACGATTCAAACATTGGATGTAGTATCTGACAAACTATTTTGTTTTATATATTACAGCCATTGTGACATACTCTATTATTGAAAAAAGTGGCCGTTGAGTTTCTTGTGTGTTCTTCTCACGAGCTCTACTTTTTCCGGACATATGGTAGATTCAGTAATTTAAAGAAATATTTATAGACGAATCAAAATCGCTTAGTTTAAGCCTAATTGAATAAAGTTTATTTTACTTTGATTTTGCATTTGGAATGAACTTTCTTGAGCGGTATTCTCAGGACAATGTGACATGTCACTCATCTCCAATAAAAAAATTGATTGAAGATGAACTGTTAGAATATGAAATGTCAAATTTTTTAACTCTATTCTACTAAAATTTTAGGTTAGAAAAATCACTAAAAGAATAACCCCTTCGGTTCTGAAAAATCTGCGAAGATGACATCAAAATTACTTTACTTAAATTTGTCTACTTAGTTAAGCTTAAGATTAATTATATTTATGATTTATAAACGTTTATATATTTATTATATGATTTTTAACTTCCCGCTAAGAAAATTTTAAATTTTCGAAAATTCGGTAAGTTATTGGTTTTACCCCGTTTTTCGAAAATCTAGTCTTCATCAGATCTCGACGTTTTATGGTCCTAGTATACAGACACCATCGCGAGGTGTGTGTGTGTGTGATTATTATGTCCGTTTCTTGGAATTACTTTTACATTTTTTGTTAAAGAAATAAACAAATTTATTATTTATTATTACATTATAACTGCTTCGCCGATCGATTTCTAAAACGTATTAGCTCTAAACATCAAAAAACCACGTCGATCACCACCAAGCCGGTCAAAATCGGTTGATTCGTTCGTGAGTTATCGTTGACGGAAGAAAACCGAAAAGATTATTTTTCCGAAAAATCCGAAACAAATTTTTTCGAAATGACTTCGAAATTTCAAGTTCAATAAATTGAACCTCAAAGATTATTTGTGAGGCTTAAAAAATTTACTGCCGTTAGAAAATTAAAAAAAAAGTTTGTATGTCTGAATAATGTTTTAACTTATGTTTATGTTTTTGAGTTCGAAGAGACCAAAACTGTCATAAGTACAATTTGAAGTATTTGGGTAGGTATGGAATTAGCGGGAAGTTACAGGGATGGCCTCTAGGGCCAACTGTTTTCCTATTTTTTTTTGTATTAAAATTGTTTGTGTTAAGAGTATTGTTAATAGTCTAAGTTGATTTGAATAAAGACTCTATTATTATTGTTAAATTTGTTCTTATGAACCATCCAAACCTAATTATAACATAATTCTTTGAATTCACTGTACAATTATTCCAAGTATAAATAAAAAAGCGAATGATTATATTAACAATAATATGACATCGCTGATTTTACAATTCATATCCAATAACACACGATTGTCACATTTAAATATTACCTGAGATAATCTTTAGTCTAGACGTCACTAAGTTGTACTTATTTCGCGACAGACGTGGGGTAATTACGGGCAACACCTTATCCAGAATTGCCTTATACAGTAGGGCCAATGTGACAAAACATACATTGTTCAGCTGTTCAGCTTTGTTCTAGACAGTGGTTGTGGTTTCGTTGTTTTGTTACTTTAGATCTCGTTAGCTTTAGCCTTTATGTAACTTGAATCGTAATTGGAAATATATTCTGACTTATACTAAGAATCTTTCGAACAGTACTGCGAAAATCATTAAAAGCTCCTGTTTACAGGATAGACATAAAACAAATGGCTAATACAATTAATAATATGCAGAAAACTAGCTCGTTTCTCTAAAATTTTATTTATTTTTGTTGGATGAAGTGTTTCTATGCTTCTAATAAGGCATAATACAGCAGGTTGTTATACTTGTCACTTTGATTAGTGCGAGTGCAAGTGATTAGTTATTGAGGATGATTAGTGCAGGTGTGTAGTGCAAGTACTGTCTAATTCTTGGAAGCTGAACATGCAAGATGAAAAATATGGTTTCGAAAACGGATTAATAGAAGACCCATTCATGGTGCAAGCTCCCAACTCTTTCAGGAATTGGCTGCTGAAGATACGATGGAATATTACTTTGCTCTCGTGTTTAGTGGCAGGCACGCTACAAGTGAGGGGGAAGGGAGGGCGCGCGGGCCGTGGCTACTCGCACTTCACTCGCAAAAAATAGAACACGCTTCTAATCACGTTACTACGCAGCCAACTAATCACCTGCACTAATCAGTCGCTGTCCATACCTGTTTTCTCCTAATCACTAATCACCTGCACTAATCACTAATCAAAGTGAATCCAGGCCTTTAAGGACTCGCAACTTTTTTTGCGTACGGATCACCGGTGTTAAGTGATCACCGCCGCCCACATTATCTTTATCTCAACACCAGAGGCATCAAAATTTGATGATAGAATCCACAGACGAGTAGTAACTAGCACATCGAAAGTAAGTTTTACGTCCATGCATGACTTATGGGTGCCAAAGTTGGTCTCACAAATAACAAATTAAGCAAATTAAAAGTGTGCCAACATGGGATTGAGCGCAGCATGTTGAAAATAAGAAAGCAAGATAAAATAAGAATAACAAACATAAGAAAGAAAACAAAAATGGAAAAACAATTAAGCAGCAAAAATGGCGTTGGACAGGACATGTAATAAGAAGCAAACAAGAGAAATGGACAAAAGACATTATAGAGTGGTATCCAATATATGAAAAAAGAAATAGAGAGAGACAAACGATACGATGGGAAGATGATTACAACAAGATTGCTGGAGCAACATGGAGAAGAACAACTTACGACAGGAAAATTTGGAAGATCTGGAATAGTTTTTATTAAGTGAAATATAATTATAATCATTTAGTTTATTAAGTTGTAGCATAAGTTAAAAATAATAAAAAATAAGTTTTCTTGCAATAAAACCTTCATTAATTCATTAATTCAAGTAAGTTTTAAAATAGAAGGTATATTGAATGGTAGGTATTTTGGCGTTGAATAATTGATTTTAAAATACTATTTTGCAAAAAATATTTGAATTTGTTATTGTACACACAAGCTATTTTTATCGCGAGTAAAAGGCTTGGCGGGGTTGAAATAGGAGGTGGAAATTTATATGAAAGTTCGTCATTATCGTAGATAGCACCATGAAACTTTGTTGACACTTGACAAGGAATATAAGAGTATTAATTGTTCTAGCACTTAATTTTTTTTTAATACATGAGGATGAAAAAGGGGAATGAAAGTTCTATAGTTGGTAGCTTATAAAATTTATTAACCACAGCAGTTTGTTGTGTATTCCTTGCAGTAAAAGCTAGAGCACCGCGCACCGGCACGGAACGCCGGAAGCCGTGGGTTCGAGTCCCACATCGTTCATAAAATTTTGTTTTTCAAATTTTATTTGTGTATTAATCCTAGAAGTGAGGGTTATCACTTTAAAAACATAACATATTGTTTAGATTTACAAGAGTAACATCTCAAGTCAATTTCTTTATATGCAAATATTGGGGTTGAGCAGGTTATCAACTGTAAAGTAGATCCTGTAGATGAAGCCACAACCTGAGAGTTGAACAAAGCAAACAAGATTTTATAACAAGGCGTTACTCGAACGGTTAGCTCAGTTGGTTAGAGCACCGGCACGGAACGCCGGAGGTCGTGGGTTCGAGTCCTACATCGTTCATAAAATTTTGTTTTTCAAATTTTATTTGTGTAATAAAAATACTACCCATAACCCAAACTAACTATTAAACGCGCGCGAAGTCACGGTTAAAAGCTAGTAAGGCATAATTATCTAGATGTAAGCAAGGTAAGAATCATTGTTGTAAAACGTTGTCGAAATATATCATTTGGTACTATTTTCTCACATAACAAAGTCATGTTAACTGTGAAATCATAAACATATTACTACCAAAACAATGCAATCTCAAGCAATTTCACGAAATGGCTCCGATTACAGATAGGTTACACGTACGAATTAAATGTACATTATGTATGTTAATTTTGTGTGTTTTAGTAACGGATGTAGCGTGGATTATGATTGTAATCTATGCTTATTTTCGATCATTAGTTTTGTATTTCATATATTATGGATGTTCTTTTTAATAACGCCAGGGAGCCTTTGTCGTGCTTAAAGAGAATGAAGCATTATTGTTCACGCCTTATTCACGTTTGAGTTGTGGGTAAGTTTCTTTAAATTAGGAAGGAAGGTGTATTTTCTTTTTTTGAAGGTAGTCATGTCGTATTGTCGCGGGAACACCGCACAAGGAAGCTCATTCCACAGCTTTGTAGTACGTGGAAGAAAGGCATAAAAGGCATTTATTTTCACAAAATTGATTCCTTTAGAATTCTTTTTGATGTCGTTTCTAATATACTAGATACTGCTACCGCTTCGGAAACAAATGGCGCTCTGAGAGGGAAGAAGCGGCGCAAGAAACTCTCCCAGCATTAAAATAATAGCACGCTATAAAATAATCACAATCTAGTCCCAGGCTGTCCGATCATTTAGATATTCAGCTGTGGAGTAATAGGATTTACGACAGAGCAATTTTTTTATAAAACATTTAAATTTATTTATAGTAAATTCCTGAACAGTGGCTGGATCTTTATTATAGAAGTGTATATATTTAACCTTAACGCTATTATGTATCTTATGAAGCCTACTAGAATTAGTTACAAGCAATCCCTTATTTCTAGTGTTATAATAATGAAAATCACTATTAAGAGCAATGCTCCTTGAAAACCGCACTATGGAGGACCACTACACATCCAGATGGTGGGGATGATACCCTAATCTTTTACATGTCAATAATTCTAATCGGATGTTAAAAACGTCGTGTATATACGTTTGGTACAAAATTGTATTCATAATCATGGGATTATGAGCAGATCTGATATGGATAAGAGCTAAAACATTCATAAGCTCTCCGATAAAATTGATGTGACTTATAGAAGCTAGGATTTTTCTTTTTTAAGCCCTCGATAGCAAGAACATGGCCGACGTCGGTCAATTGTTTCGTATTTGACGCTGGTTTTTAGGTGCAGGTAGTTCATTATCCCTAAATAAAAAAATGTTTGAAATTTGATATTTTTTTAACTATAATCGAACCATGTGAACCAAATTAATAGAACCTTATAACTAAATAACATCGGCAGTACCTAATACCCTCATGTAGCCCTAGCATTAGATAGCGTAAATTTTTTTTGGCTTTGCTTACATTTTTGACAATTTATCTGCTTGACAACTTTCTGAAATTGTGAGTTGTAAATTTTCAGAAACAATACCTCGATAGAATCATGTTTTTTTTCTCCGAAATGTTTACATTGCATACTATTACGTACCTAGTATTTAAATTATATATCCTCTTTGTTGCAGAGGCATATGCGGTTAGTTATCGGAGGTTTAACAAACGAATATGTATAATATTGTGTTATTTAACTTGGCTTTATATTTATGTATTAAGCGTTATATGCGTGTAATTATGAATAAGACGGTCAATATATTTCACGTTTATTCGTATTTGTTTAACCATTAATTGATATATCTGAAGTAGTAATTATTTGTTTCTTTTGATATTAACTGCTATATTATATTATTAAAAAATTCAATTTTGATTTGACTTGCGTTGCAGCAGCATCTAGTGGTAGCTTGCGGAACTAATAAGCCTCTCTGAAGTTAAAGAAGGTTCTTTTAATAACAAGCGTTTGATTTTTGTATATAGTGCTCAAATGTTACAATAGATGGCGTGCTAAACGAAATTTCTTTTTAATTCAATGAAATTCAATTTAACTGAAGGCTTATGTAGAACACGAACGAGCAAAGCTTGAAAAATCATATTAAAGTAATTTATCATTGTAAATAGTGCTCGTTCCAATACCGGGATATGTATTAACATAATGCTTTTATTATTGCCATAACCATTAGATTATGGCATTACTTTGGTGTTCCCCCGATTTAGGAATGACAATCAATATGGGATATGGCGATAAGCAAAAGCTCCGGCTGTAGCCACATCTCTTCCTAAAATTTAAGCGGTTATTATTATTGCTTTAATTATTGCGGTAACAGGTATTCGTTATGTTATGTGGCCGTAGCAAATGCGACTATAAAACCTACACAACGCGCAATGCATTTTGCACGAACTTTTAACTACAATAATATTATATTCTAATACTGACTGTTAAGGCCGCTATTCTAGTTATTTCTTAACGGTTTATACGAGTATACTTAAAGCTTTTATTTTTACAAAAAAATAATTATTTATGTCTACAGAGTATGAGAAGATAATTCATTTTTTCTTTACATTTCTATCTTTAAAATACATTAAGAAAATCACAAAAGTAGCACTAACTCTTACAGATCGAGCCATATGAATCATTCAATCTAGATAAAAAATAATATGAAAACTGTTTACCAATAGGTACTATTTGACATGACAATATAGTTTTGTTATTTTTGTAAAGAAAATTGTAATATGTTTGTAATAAATTAAAAATGCTTCTAATTCCGAATTAAAACTATGGCGATATTGTGCGAGAGAGGTAACCTAGCTCCGCTCGGTTCCCAGTTTTAAAACATGAGCTTATAAACCTTGCCGTTGATAGCAGAGTAGGCATCAAAAAATTATTATATTGAATTAAATAACGCCAGTTTCTAAAAAAAAAATAAGTAGCCATAAACCATCTAGGAGGATAAATTTCGCATCGATTGGTGGTAGTTTCATGTCGATACCATCAGTGGTTTAGGCGTGATTGAACCTCAAACAAAGACCATTTTCATTATTAATAATATTTAAATAACAATTAGTTCAATATTAGTGAATAGTTTTCATATTATATTTTTAAAGATTCTTTGTTTTAGGTTCATTGTACTAATATATTTTTTTTATTTCATTTTAAGCTTGTAAAAGCAATGTCGTATTTCAGGTTTCAATCACCTCGCACTTATCAGTCCTTCACAATCACTTACATCTAGTACCTATAATATGCTATATTATTTCAACGGCTAATCTCTAGATAAAAATGCTTTTACGCTAATGGAGTTGTGTTGATGGCTACCGTATTATCGTCGTGTGAATTATTGTCATTTCATATTTTTGCGAACCGGGAGAATAATGTAAAATGCGCGGGGATTTTGTATTTGGTGACGCAATTCCAGCATTTCTGACTAATTGGACCGCTGATGAAGATGTAAGTTATCACGATATTTTTTCTACATCTAAGGTTATTTCATTACCTGTCTATTATGTTATCAGTAATTGTCATAATTGAAATAAATATCTAAAAGAAGGAATTGGAATTGCATCTGCTACAGGACACCGACCATTCCACGGGAGCCCGCTTCTGCTCCGCTGTCAGTTCATCAGGGATGTTGGATCCCAAAGTATCCGAACTTTCAATTCTTCGTGTAAAAATTTCTGATTTTGGCTCATACCAATCCCCAATAGTCTTCGAATTGTCTCAATAGGTAATTCGCGGGTTTTCTTCAATCAGCCGCTTAACAGTACCCACATTATTTTCGTTGCCGGCAGTTGTAGGCCGCCCTTGAAATTCGTCAAGAAAAGTTACCAGTGGGAGGCTCCTTTGCACAGGATGCCGGCTAGATTATGGGTACCACAACGGCGCCTATTTCTGCCGTGAAGCAGTAATGTGTAAGCATTACTGTGTTTCGGTCTGAAGGGCGCCGTAGCTAGTGAAATTACTGGGCAAATGAGACTTAACATCTTGTCTCAAGGTGACGAGCGCAGTTGTAGTGCCGCTCAGAATTTTCGGAGGTTTCAAGAATCCTGAGCGGCACTGCATTGTAATGGGCAGGGCGTATCAATTACCATCAGCTGAACGTCCTGCTCGTCTTGTCCCTTATTTTCATAAAAAAAAAAAAGTTACGGTGCTCAAGCAAGGTGCTTCTCTCCCAAAAGCATTTTGAAGACGGGCGGCACAATGTTGCGGTGACAGAGAACATTTAAAATCACAACAAATCATCGTTCTAAAATCATTTCGACTTAATTCCATTTTCGTTGCGTACGTAGAACTTTGATGTGTGATAAAAAACAATTGACAAATGATTTCCCGCCAATTGTTTTTTTTAATTACTAAGAAGGTTGGAACGGTTAAAAAAAACATTCGAAATTCAAATAGTTCCGACTAGCTAGCAAAACTTTTAGTGTTCCCTATGTACTAGAGAAGAACTAATTTTACCATCAATATTGAATGTACAATGCTTTGCTTTTTTTGTTTGTAAGTAGATTTACCAGAAACTGATAACTTTGCAGATTGATACCACGCAATATCTCTTTCCGAACCGACTATGGTATGTAAAACCTCAACAGGAAATAATAATAAAGGCATCTGTTATGGTTTTCGTTGGGGTGATCGGAATATTTTTAAACACAGTCATTTTAACTGCTCTCTGGAAGAACAGATGGCTTTGGTCTGCTAGCAACTATTTAATTGGAAACCTGGCTCTCGTGGACACATTGACGCTGATATTGTGTCCCTGGTTTATGCTGGTTAGAGATTTCTATCAGAATTATGTGTTGAGGCATTTTGGGTGCAGATTCGAAGGTTTCATGCAAGGTGCGTATGAATATGGCTAAGACCAATTTAGAGAGACATTTTTTTTTGTTTTAAGATTTTATCTTATATGTTTTTCCCTTAATTATGTGACGTCTATATGCATTTCAATAGAGCTACTGGAATCCCATCCTTGGGTTGCCAGTAGCCCTATTGAGGTGAAAAGATAGTACTTTGTATATTCTCCGCGCCTCTGGGCCCCACGGGTCTAGTGTCTCGACACCAAACGTCACAAAGATGTAAGACTCTCTGAGACCGACATATTTGCGACGCTTGCTGTCGTCGGCAGTCGAAGCAGCAGCCCCAGCACCAACTTACGTAACATAGACATGAGAAGGAGACAGAGTGTCGACGCGAGTCGTGTCCCACACCAGCGCCCTTCCCCATGCACAAGCCACCAGCGTCATTCCATCAGACGCATGCCATCGCGGCGGGTAATACACTTTAGCTCTAAAACAGCTGGTATATTAAAAGCGGCAAATGCCATGCGGATGACTTCATTAATGCTGGAATGATGACTGATACGGCCTGCCAATTTTAGGC
Organism: Leptidea sinapis; assembly: GCF_905404315.1. Classification (NCBI taxonomy): domain Eukaryota; kingdom Metazoa; phylum Arthropoda; class Insecta; order Lepidoptera; family Pieridae; genus Leptidea; species Leptidea sinapis. The sequence goes on along the minus strand of NC_066294.1, from coordinate 6,124,968 downwards.
GGGATAGCCCGTGACGCCCAAGAGCATCTACCTGAACGCCTTATGTTGTTTTGTTGTAAATTAATAAATTAACATCACTTTCCAGCGTAATAAAAGCACGTTCCTTGCAACTAATTTATTAGAAGAATTGGTAGAAGTGAACACAGTCATTTAATATATTAAACTTTTTATTGTCATTAAAATTTTCCATTACTACTCGCTTTCTTGGCTGCTTCTTTATATAAAATCATTCAAATTAAATAATAATAACTATATACGATATCTTAAGCAATTCTCCACATTTTTCGCTGTAGTAGCAACATATATATCGCTCATACAGCCTTGAATGACGTTATTAAATCAAATCAAATCAAAATCACTCTATTTATGTATCAATTTACTATAAGTACTGGCTTGGCATACATGACGCGACCTGCATAGTATATGCAAGTATGCTTTTCTTAAGTTGGAGACGTTGGAGTTTAAGGGTCCATAGATAAAAAAACACATATAAAGTGTTTTGAAGATTTGAGAGGTGACCTAAAAACTTTGCATGTATTTACTGAGGCAAATTTTCAGAGAATATGTTTTGAAACTATTAATTAGGTTGCCAGCTTCATTGACCCTTTTAGGCTTTTGAGATTTAGCACAGTTACACAGACTTAAATATAGGTCTTTTAGTAAGAGGCATTGTTTATTGGTGAACTGATTTTAGTAGCAGTAATTGTTGGCAAAAAAATTATCGAATAAACTTGATATAAAGTTATAACTGAAGATAAACAAAGAAAATGCAAAATTTATACAATATCGTTGACAACACTATCAATAATTCTGAAGTTTTCCGAATGACAAGCTGCCTTGCAAATAAACGCGGGAAACGTTATACGTCCGAACAAACCACTCGTAAGCAAAATGTCTATTTGTAAATATTTTACATATTCTTGGTTAATGCTTAGTAATAACTATATACCAATTTTATTTGTAAGGCCGTATAAGTTAAAATTTCCAACATGTACTTGTGTTTTAGCTTCTCTCCTCTTAGCTAGTGTGGGAGCATTATTTCTTGTATCATACGATAGAATGGCTGCTGCGGCTCTCACATCAGAAGCTAGGATTACCAGAGCTGTGGCACCGAAGCTAATTGCTTTATCATGGATCATATCTATGCTACTATCTTTACCGTGGATTATAAAAAGAGAATTTAAGGTATGTTTCCTTGGATTAATATTTATAATTTTACTCATAATTTCAATACGGATAATAAACTTTCATATTCAGTTAAAAAATGAGGTAAAGGTTACTAAATACAGTATTTTGGTCACTGGCTGGATATGATTTGAAATTTTTATGTGCCTTTATAAAATCTTACGGTCAGCAAAGGCTCTTTAAGGTTTCTTCTATTATATGCAACTACTATTCGTGTCAGATATGCATCATAAGGGCTTCATATTATGCATATTTCTAGTTTTTCCACAATAAATATTAGATCTACTTACGTTGCAAGGCATAAGATACATTTTTTTTTGTCAAAATTGATTCCTTTCTAATTCTTTTTGATGTCATTTCTAATATACTAGATACTACTACCACTTCGGAAACAAATGGCGTCCTGAGAGAGAAGAAGCGGCGCAAGAAACTCTCCCAGCAATGTACCGTACATTGCTATTGCTAAAATAATCATAATCTAGTCCCACCAGGTTGTCCGGTCACTTACCTACTACTCCACAGCTGAATATCTATTCAGCTGAATATCTATTCAGCTGTGGAGTAGTCGGATTTACGACACATACATTTTTTAATAAAACATTTAAATTTATTTATAGATAATGCCTGAACAGTGGCTGGAAGTTTATTATAAAAGTGTATACATTTCCCTTTAAAGCTATTATGTATTTTATGAAGCTTACTAGAATTAGTTACAAGCAATTCCTGATTTCTAGTGCTATAATAATGAAAATCACTATTAAGAGCAAAAAGGTGACGATTTTTGTGAACGTATGCTAAATTTTCTTTAAGTTATTAGAGATTATGAGGTACTTGATAGTAAAGCACAGTTTTTCAACAAAGTCTCCATAGAACATTATCAAATGCAGGGAAAGCTTGGTTTCAAAGACCTGGTGATTCTTGTAAGGCGATTGATAGGTACTGATCCATAGAATAGTGGTAACAATGGAGGGAGCGACTCTAAAGGCATATGCAAAAAATACAAGGTATCATGCAATATTTTATTTTTATTTTTGACTTAGGGTTTTTATTTGCTATCTTTTTTACAGGAACGCCAATGGAAGAATTTTCTTGAGATGTACTGCGTAGAGGATATCAATTTTCTCGAGATATACTGGCATTTTATTATAATAATGATCGTTTGGCTTCCATTAGGCGTTATGATAGTAACAGTATGTATTTAATAACACTTAAATTATTAATTTTAATTGTTCCATTTAAATGTAAGTTACATAAATTTTAAGATCATATTATCATAAGATCTCTTTTCATGATATGATAATCTGGTTTATGAGTATTAGAAGGATGGCTATAGTGTTCCGGAAAATATTGCTGAAGTATTAATTTCCAAGCAATTTACTACATTCAAGTTACTGGCACTTGAGGCTATATTTATTGATGTGAAAATTTTTTCGAACAAGAGATTGACATATGCACAGAACAGAAAAAACTAGTCATATGTATGACGCGAGTATACCTTAATATTTTCTGACATCATGCATACGACGTATTACTACATAGACACCAGGAGAACATATAGTAGCGGTGATAGTAATGTCTTTCATAGCGGGTAAAATCATGTGTCATCCTAGTAACATGAACCAAGACTTCATTTAGTCCATTGAAATGTTAAATGAGCTTTGCAATGTTTAGAGGACGCAATTTTATTTTTGGGACATGTGGGGGGTCAATAGAAGCTTAACCCCAAGTTTGTAGGTTTGCAGCCCTTGTCCCCCGGCCGCCATCTTGGAAAAAGGGGTGCAAACACCTTTTTCGCGATATCTCGGAAACTATGCGTCCTACAAAAAATTCGTATAGACATAATTTGTAGACCTAGAAGCAATAATTGTCCTTGGGGCATGATCAATCATTAATCTATACTTATATTATAAAAAGGAAAGATTTGATTGGTTGTTAGTTTGTTTGTATTGAATAGGCTCCGAAACAACTGAACCGATTTGAAAAATTCCTTCACTGTTGGGAAGCCAAACTATCCCGGGTGATTGTGATTAAGCTTTATTATGTTTTTATAAAAATTTGAGCCTTTGCAGAACACATCACTACTTATAAAAAAGTGTCGCAACAGCAAATATTATAAAAGTTCTTTGAACAAATGCATTAATTCAAACAAAACAAATCTTATAACTAAATTTACAATATTATAAATACATAAAATTAAAACTATCATTACGTGGAAGCATGCCAAGAATACTGGCAGCATTTCCACGTTGGATAGCTAGGCTGATCCGTTGACCGAAATAGCTGCCAGCGCTTGTATTTCCTGTAGACTTATTGAGGCGCGAAGATAGTGCTTTGTACATTCTATTCTCACCAGTGGGAGACTCCTTTGCACAGGATGCCGGCTAGATTATGGGTACCACAACGGCGCCTATTTCTGCCGTGAAGCAGTAATGTGTGAGTATTACTGTGTTTCGTTCTTAAGGGTGCCGTAGCTAGTGAAATTACTGGGCAAATGAGACTTAACATCTTAATATACTCGTATGTAGTTATAAGCCCTTCAGAATTTTTGGGGTTTTTCAAGAATCCTGAGCGGCACTGCATTGTAATGAGCAGGGCGTATCAATTATCATTGGCTGAACGTCCTGCTCGTCTTGTCCCTTATTTTTACAAAAAAAAATCTCCTCTCTCCTCTGGGCCCCACGGGCCAAGTGTCTCGACACCAAACGGCACAAGTTTCTTTTATTTTTAAAATTTTATTGAAATGTCGCTACTACGTGCTAAGTCCTGTGTGTACGCAGCTGAAGTCGCGGGGTATTAGCTAGTACTATTTAAATAGAATAAAACAAAACACGAATTTTCAGTATGGTGCTATTCTTTGGCGACTTGAATGGAGCGCTCGGGAACTAGCCTCTCGGGGCGGAGGGCAGACAATATCCAGAGCAAAGGGAAAAGCTATGCGAATTACTGCTTTTGTTTTGCTCGCTGCCGTTGTATGCCGGCTGCCTTACACTGTTCTCGTGTACTGGAGAAACAACATGCCAAGAAGTATTAATGCTGTACGTTTTCTATACTTTCAGATTATCTTTTTTCATTAGTAAACTTCCAAACCTAATTCTGTTATAATATTGACACGGGGGTGGGTCAGGGATTGGAAATAAAACTCCCCTTATAGGAACGAGTCTTTATTTGCGTTCACTTTTTTTCGAACTTGCACTACGCCGGTCTGCCGCTGTTCCTCATGTCGGCGGCGGTACCTTCAACGCGTCACACCGCACCGAACACTAAGTCTCTTCTATCTTCTTCTTCTTGGAACACTTCCACTTTTCACTATTTCTTCTTTTCTTCTTCTTCTTCTTCTTTACACTTCCGAGTCAGAACTAGAACTGCCGTAGGCCACGCTTAGTACGGCTTATATACCCCCGGATCTGTTCTATTTTCAAAATGATTCTCCTATTCCATCTTTAAGTTTAAATTGTACTAGAAAATTCTTTTAACTACTTTTATCCTGCTTACACATTTTCCATCCCTTTTTTCTGTTCGATTTGATCCTGAACTTACTAGAAATTTCCATTAACTTTACAAAACCCAAAATATTCCATACACTTGTAGGTGTATCGAACCCGAGTCTACAGCGTCTAAAGTAAACACTTTTACGCTAAAGCTACGAGTATTGCTGACGGAGCTGTTGAAATTATCAATGTCTTGAAGTTTGACAACTCTCGTCATGTACGTTGCTGCACGATATGACGTTTGACAACTCTCGTCATATACGTCGAAGCGTAGCTACGCGACAATATTTTAAATTAACCACGTATCACATTGGCACATTGAAATTATTTAAAAAGGGTAGCGTGATTATATCAATTATAACGTATGACCGCCAGTGATTGAGAGTGTCAGACTTTGTGTAAACGAACGTTTTGTGCTGTCAAATAAATCAAATTTGATTTGATTTGAATTGAAATACGTTTCAATTTGCTATTGGCACATTGATTTGATTTCAAAGGGTTATAACAATTAGAAAGTATGATCGCTTGTGATTGCCATTTTGTGTAAACAAACTTTATGTATCGTCAAATCTTTATATATATAATTTTTGTGTGCGTGTGTATGTCACTGAACTCTTCCTAGACGGCTGGACCTATTCTAATGAAACTTGCTGTGTGTATTCAGGTGGATGTTTTTGTTTGTTTCAGTGAATTTGAGATTGGATTAGATTCTCAATTCCGTCCATATTATATAATTTTCCTGTTCATGTGTATATTAGTGAACTCGTCCTAACGGCTGGACCGATTTTTTAAATTTAAGAGGTGTGTACAGGACAACGTCTGTTGGGTCCACTAGTCTATATATATAAAAATGAATTGCTGTTCGTTAGTCTCGCTAAAACTCGAGAACGGCTGGACCGATTTGGCTAATTTTGGTCTTGAATTATTTGTGGAAGTCCAGGGAAGGTTTAAAAGGTGAATAAATATGAAAGTGTTCGGTATTAAATAAAAACAACAATTTTGTTTTTCCTTTGATGTGTCCCCCGTCGTCCGATATTTGTTTTGTATGGACATATTTTCTATGAGAGAATTTATTGACGCACGGTTTGACAGTTCTCCTGTAAAACACTTCATTACAACAACAGGGAGCATATTTTACGAAATAATTCTTGATGTTATGAAATATTATTGACAAAAACATAAAAAAACAGTATTTTATTTATTATATACAGAACAACGTCTATCGGGTCAACTAGTATATTATAATGTAAATATATATTTTGATTTGATTTAAATTGAAATACGATTCAATATGCCAATAGCACATTATGTAAACAACTGTTCCGTACTGTCATATAAAGATATTTAGATTTGATTGACTTGTTACACGATAAGAATGCTTTCTACTTACGATATGTGCTCGCTTATAACAATTTCTGTTTAATATACATCTGAATTCACTGTCAAAAATGATACACAATAACAAACGATACACAACCGAGTCTGTCTCCCCAAGGGGAGAAGATGAAGGTCTAATCTTGCAAACATCCTGATATACTTTCCTGGAAGAATACTACTTCCCCTATATCAATTATTATCAGCCCTTTCAGGTAAACTGTTAAGTTCTCGTTTCTCTGACCCGTCTTCAGTTGCTTCATACCTGTGTTATCTTTTTAAGGGTTTAATCGTTACCACAATAATATTACTTTTGATAATAAAATAAGCATTCTGAATTTAATAATAATTAATAATTTCTCAGAGCCCGTTATTGAATTACAACATAATTTTTCAACAGAATTCTTGAGAAGGTGTTATTGGTATTTTTTATGATACTGCCTGATATTGCCTCATAATTTCATTGACTATGGTCTGATTTCGATATTTTTATTTTATTTGAAATAGCATATAGTTTCCACATTGGTTCCATATATGGATAATTTTAAAATTGGGGCTTAGTAAGATATTAAAAGTACTATTTGAGATCAATAAGTATATTCATTTCTAATTCACTTTTTTATTACTATGGAGCATTTTACATTTTCTTTCAACAGTTCTTCAATATAATTTTTATGTGTATGTAATATAACACCAATTTAAAATTTATTTTTAATGATACTTATTACTAAAACTTTATCTCTCTCCTCTATTCTAATATGGTTAATAAGGATGTTATCTAAATTAATTATCAATAATCAGTGCTGCAGTTATTCTTCTTGTGGACTTGAACTATGCAAAATTTTATATTCTGTAAGTGCGTACACAGTTTTTTTTTAAGTTTTTTGGCCAATAGAGAACAAATGGCTAACATTTTATAAAATAAGTACCACGAAAACCTCTCGGTTTTATCTGGGCACTTAGAGCCATTCAATTTATTTTTAATTATCAAATTTAAATTTCCTTTTTTTCAAAACCTATTCTTTTTTTAGGGACTATCTTTTCAAGCGTTTAACTTGTGGATTAATTAAAATATTAAAAATGTTATTTCTTCAGGTTGAAGGTGCATATGAAATTGTGTGGTTTACAGCAAATTTCCTTTTGTATTTGAATTGTGCTATCAATCCTCTTATCTACGGCTTCACAAATACTAGATTCAGGAATGCAATGGACCGGACTCCCGGACTGGCGTGCTTTCGATTTGGATACTGGTGCTGCTTTTGTAGCGCAGTATGTATTTATTTTTTTGCTATTAAATTCTTATTGCAACATTTATGGTCATCAAGAGAAATCATTTTTTTCATATCTAAGACTATGACAACCTTTAAATTTTACTCCAAAGTAGCCTTAAAGTAGTAATAGTAAAATTGTATTTTCAGCGTACCAAATCTATATCACTATCTATATAAGGGATCACTCACTTTCTTGCCCATCAATCCGTCTGACAAGACGCGGATTTTGATAACTACAGAACCTTAAGCTGAGAATCAAGGTTTATTTATATAAAAGATACGTCCATTCAGATCCAATATTTATATGTAAATTTTGGAAAAACTTTAACTAAAGCTATAGGACAGACAAATCGTGTTTAAATTTTTGAAGATCTCGTTTAGAGGTACTTGAAGCACGAGATTAATTTTAATATGGTTTCCATTATCATCATCATCATCAGCCGGAAGACGTCCACTGCTGGACAAAGGCCTCCTCCGAACATCGCCATGTTGATCGGTTCTGCGCTGTCTTCATCCAACCTATTCCGGCGATCTTGACCAGATCGTCGGTATATCTTGTGGGGGCTTACCAACACTGCGTCTCTTATGGTTCTGATACTTTCAATTAAATATCAGCTGCAAATAGTAGTAATTGGAATCTTCTTTTTCAAAATAATAAGTTTATATTTAGTAAACTCGTGGTATAAAACAGAAAGCCAAGATTGACGCACCGCTTGTCCGGTGGCGACTCTGAGAATGGTGAATTCGCGACGGTTCTATACGCCTCTGTGTAGACCCATGATCTTGGGTCTTGTGCATATACATCCCATCCCTCCCTGCAGGGCACCTACCCGGCTGGGAACGTGTGAAAAGCACTTTAGCGTAGGTGCCATTTCGTGAGAATTAATGAAAACATTCCAAAGTTGTATATCCTTACTGATCTTACATTCCAGAATATTATTCTACGGATTATCGTGGACGAATTGTTCATTGAAAGAAAATTATCATTTTTGATGTACCAATATGTTTCTTGATGTCTGGCGTAACCCAAAAATGTGCAATTTACATGAAACAGCTTTCAGCTTGATTATTTCCGAGTCAATATGACTTGAGGATCTTTAAGATAAGAAGTTGTGTGGGCAGCCTTTGAGGCTAGTGTGTCCAAGACAAGTTTTCTAGTGTCACTAATATAATTAATATATAAATAAATGATTTATTTATTGTCTCAGTTATATTATTTCTAAGAGAAACTAAGCTCATCAAATACCTTTATCTTCCTTGTTTGAGATGAATTTGAAGGTATTATATTTAATACCTTGAAATTCAAATATGTTTTGTGCATTTCAGACTGTCAAGAAAACGAAGGAACTGGAAATCCACAATCCCGATCGGATTTATATAATTGATAATGTGACTCCAAAGCCAAATAGGAAACTCTCTCACGCGATCAAGAACTTCTTGCATTTTAACAAGCATACATTAGAATTGAGTATTCCGAAAGTAGATGAACCTACTACGAAGCCAACGAGAGTGACTCCATTAAGAATTGAACAGTTCAATTAGAATGTTGATTACAAATTAGTTTTAGCAGTAAATATGATTGATAAGAAATATAAATTTATCAAATTGAAATTATTTTATTGAGCAATATACAATAATATGAAGAATCTTTAACAAAGTTTAATAAATATGGTATACAAATTCAACGTAATGTTATTTCTGATAGCCAAGATGTCTAATGCTTATCTCTGATCTTTTGCACATAGTAATCAGTGACGGAAGAGATTTGAATAAAGACCTGAAGCTTCCTGTGTCGTTCCTGTTCATCACTGACCTGTATAAATACCACTGGACAGGTAATTCCATATGTTTGAAAGATTTTTTTTTGTGCCTATTTGAAGCGGCACTCGCGAGAGTCCAGAGGACTAATTTTGACGTATAATGCAAATGGCTGCGAAGGAACGCATAATACTCTGAAGTATTTTTGCATTTTGAATTAATTTCGTTAATTTTCCGTATTATTTATACTTCGAGAATCAACTTAATTGTTTTGTAAATAGTTTCCCACCATCTATCGATGTTTGCTGAGATTGTTATCACTATTTTAGTACCGCAGACTCTCGCTACATGGCCAACAGCGCCAAAATGGTGAATATCAAACAGCCACAAAAGTACTTTGACAGCCGCCAGTCCAGTGGCATATAGTTTAGGGGTCAGTGCTGTTCACCTATTTTCTACAAACATTTATTTTAGTCGCGTCCAGTAAATACGACAAAACTAAAAAAATCAAACTTTCAATAAGAACTGTTTACTTGACAGTTACACTGCTTACTGAAAAACTACTAATAGTTTCAGTAGTAATTATAAAATGCATGTTGTAGAATAAAATATATATGAACAATGTGTACAAGATTATGCTTCCATGCTTTTGTGGGGTATTTTACCAGTTTTTATCAATTAGATGATGTCGAATCTATCAATGTTGCCAATTCATTTACTTTCTGTTCAAGTATTAATTTCATTTGTGGTTCTACTTTCAAAATCTGCACCGCTTCTTGAAGTAGGACCATGCTTTCCATCAACTGTTCCTGAAATAAGAGGAAACATTCAATAACTAAAGGTTCAATTATTTCAATATACATAATATTGGACACTGTTTATTTTTCATTTTGTTTATAGATATGCTAATTAGTTATTTGGTTTACGTCTCGTGAAAAGCATCGTCGTCCTCTCTTAAATGTCATTTCCTGTGGTTGAATTGTATCATTCCCATCACTAAAATATGGTCGAGGGAAGCAATTCAGCTCATGCTGAATGCTCGTGAACAGGTGCTACTAGGCCTGGGCTGACGATCCTATATCCGAGAGTTTGCTTTTATTGTTTACTTCTAAGTTATAATTTCAAATATTTAAAAATGTTCGGACAATACTTTTTTCATTAACTTTTGTATAGTATATTGATACAAATCCTGTGCTCAACATCTCTTGAGATTTTTATGAATTAAATACATTTTTTATTGCATCATTTTGCATAGATTGTTTTGCATCTTATTTCCCAACTTTGATATATTTGTGTGTATAAATATACCACCTACTTCAAAAAAGGAATTTCAATTCTTCGGTACGTTCTTTTCTTATGTTTGTTGGTCAGAACTTTCGACTGGGATTTTGATAATTCTTTTAGTCTTAGTCTTTAAGTCTAAGTCGGTTTCAGCCAAGATAGGTTTGTGTACATAGTAATAGGTGAGATATGCTTGAGTCGCACGTGCGACATGAGAAGCCGAGAGGCGAGAGCGGGGCCGTGGCGGACCGGTATTCCAAAAATAATAATAATCGTAACTAGAATTAATCTAATTCTATAATATCTATAATCTATTCTAATCTAATTAATAAGATATTGGATTAAATCACGCAATTATTTTATACTTTTTAGTGCATATTATATTAATTGTTTTGGAATAGTGGTTTTGAAGTCGGTTGTTTTTTTTTAACTATCGTAACATTGGGTACTGTTATAGGTTAAGTTTTATATTTATTGTTAATGCCGTTTATTTCCAAAATAAATAAATAAATGATATTTAAAATGATTAAGCTGTAAATAATATTTTTAAACACAAGCAGTTTGTGTCTTGCAACAATTTCTCTCTTTTTATTGAAACTTTAATTCCGAAGTGGTGGTAATTGGTAAATGTGTAACTTTGACATTAATGAGTATAATTGTTTCATCTTAATGTATAAATAGATACTGAGTTTGAGTTAATTTATTTGTGAATTTTGAGTTAACCTTTTCGCATTTGCCGAAAGTTGGTGTTAGATGTCCATTATTTTCATATTTTTTTTTAACTCTTTGTCTGTTCGTTTGTTCCCTATAATTTTCAAAAAACAGAAACATCTAAGCTGATTTGTATGTGGAAAGCTCCTGTTACCGACATAGCCAAAATGATTGCGAAACTGAAGCAGGATTTTAAATTAAAAGAAAAGTACTTACATCATTAAATCTAAACAAATAATAATTAACGTGTTGAAAATTTTCATTCTCTAAATAATATTGAGGTCAGTACAAGCTTAACAACACTCCGGTACAAGTGCTGGCAAAGTTCCAATATTTTTATAGTAACGACGTCTAACAGCGTACCTATTGAATGTGATAGTAATTTTTATGAAAATATTAAAATCACACCTGTCTATTGAAATAAATGGATCAGAATCTGTGATCTGACGCAAATAAGACATAATCACCATAATTTCTTTATTTAAGACTATATTTATTGTCTTAATGGTGGTACCACCGATACTTTGTAGCAATATACAGTATAATCCTGTGATGCAGTAATGTGTTTCGGTCAGTAAGGCGCCGTAGCTAGTGAAATTACTGGGCCAGTGAGACTTAACGTCTTTTGTCTCAAGGTGACGAGCGCAATTATTGTAGTGCTGCTCAGACTTTCTGTGTTTATTAAGAATCCTGAGCGTATCAATTACCATCAACTGAGCGTCCTGCTCGTTATCCTCCTGTCTCAACCCATTATTTTCATAAAAAATTGACCTATAGTTGAACACTTTCGTGATCTTGTAGTAATGGATGGATAGCAAGCTTTTATACACTTGTCATTACGATTATACAACACAAAAAGCTTAATAAATGCTCGGTTTTTTCAAAGGAATGTTAAAATAAAAAAAAAAAACTAACATACATCGCTGTATTTTGCTTATGTCTGTAAAATAACTTACAGTCCATATAGCGGTCCTTTACGCGTCGCTTGAATTATGTTCTCCGAAAAGATGACTTTTACGGGGATAGACTTATATTTTTTGGTCTACATAAACTTGAAGATAGGCGGAAAGTGACATGAATTTATTATTACACTATATTGTGGCTAACTATTCAAGACTTCTTTTTTATATTATAATCAATATAATAGCTTACCAATCCTTAGAATAATATTACTGTAATGTAATAATTTTAATTATGTTCTCTTGGTTCCAATTGAAACGAGCGTTACATGGCCAAGCGTGCACTACCAGAAAATACAGTTAAGTTGGGATAAGAAAGTAGATAAAGCAGAGAGTTATTTGAAATTCTATTTTACAACTTTTATTCAACTTGCAATGTGTGTGTGTTTTGAACTGATCAAATCTTGCAACAGAATTGAATCCGTTATCTTTAAAATTCAAAGCTCTTCGTCAAAGAAGCCGGAATTTATTTTCTCTATTTATACAATTTAATTATTATTAATGCTATTTCAGTCTATAAAAAATTTGCCTTACGGCCCGGTCCACCTATTTAATAAAATATTTGATCACCTCCGCCTACTTATTTCATGTACAAAATACCAATGATCAAGTTTTTTGAGATTTAGTATCAATCTGTTCAAAATATCGGGATTTACCTGGGCACCTTCTTTAGTAATCTTATCAACTTCAAAATCTCTCTTTGATTGCATTACTAGCGCAGCTTGTAACTCAAGAAGTATGTTTCCTCGAAATTTTGTCCACCCCGGCTCTAACTGGTCTGCTACCTCCAAGAGTTCAAAACAAATGTCTATTTTACGTTTTAGAAGGTAGTCGGGTAAATCTGTAAATAATTCAAAATATATATATCATTATTTTTAGTAATGCAGTAACTTGATATTTTAAGCTGCATATTGTTATTATCAAACTTGTTCAATTTTACTATAATTAAGATTTATTATTATTTAAATATAAGGCATTTAAATTGAAATCTTATTTCTATTAATTTCAAGTTTATTTGTTTCTTTTTATAATGTACCTAATTACAACTTTACTTAATCCCCGCGCGTTGGAACGGGGACGGAACCTTTTGGACATTAACATCTGCGTGCAGTAGTTTGTTTGTTTTGCAATCGGTACTTTTGATTGATGATTTATGAAGTGTGTGCACAGAATAAAAAGTAAAATCATGACTGAGCACGACGTCATATTATGTCACTAACATGGCAAGCCTGTCCCCATTTTATCATGTGGGTATGATATCAGATTTTGTAATCGCAGACTTCTAAAAATGTATAATATTAGGTACCTGTTAATGTGTAGCCGTTATAGTTTCCATAAATTTGCATAAGTGCTAACTTTGCTTGTATTATTAAGTGATTCTTAGGATGTAAGGTTTTGCAATAGTTTTCAATAAAGTCTTCAAATTCTTTTGGATTCGTCTTGTTTATTTTCTTAAGATCTTGCTTTAAAGCATTATTACCCCAAAACATTTGTCTACTTTCTATACAGTGTTCACACTTTGCGCATTTCCAAGGAGCAGTTTCACTTAAAGGATTTGTCGAAAGCATCATTGTTTTTGAATCACCGTTACTGCAAATTGAGCAATATATGCTTCCTAAATAGGTTTCAAATTCCGTCGCATCTGCACATCTGTTACAGCAGCAGTCAAAATATTTTATGCTTTTCAAATGTTTTCTTCTATCTAATGTACTCCACAGTGACTGTGTGTATGTAACAGTCAACTCTTCTCCCTTTTTAATTGGAACAGTGGCAATCAAAATCATGGCATTATCATCACCAACAAATAAGTGTCTGGTATTAGGCCTGCAATTATGATTCATCATTGAAGCAGTAACATAAATACCTCTAAATCGCTTTGAGCCATCCGCTGATCTTACATCAAATGAATTCGTATCAAATATCGAAGCTATCCTTAAAATAGTTTCCTCTTCAAATGGCAGTTTTAGTACCTGTACTATAAATGTAACTAGATTAGCTTTTAAAACTTTATATAATTGTGTGTGTATTCTGTCTTCTAAGTGGGATTCTAAGTTCATTATACTTTCAAATTGACCAGGGCTAGACTTCTTCATTAAAAGGACTCTTAAAGGCGCAATAACACAATACGCTGCTTGTCCTTTATCAGTAGGGTCATACTGAATATTACATTTGTATTGATTAGATGTCATTAGATCACATTCTTCTTTATGCACTTCAGATTTTTCACATTCGGCGTCGCACATGGGCCAATTACATTTAGAACATTTATAAAAATCCAAAACGTTATTATTTTCAATTGGTTCTAGTTTACGAGCACACGAAAGACAATGGGGTAAACATGCCATTCTCGGACCAGTTACAGCTGGCTTTTCCCGTAGAATCACTTCTCCTTGCTTTATGTCTCTTGAAGCTACCATATGTCTCCCAATAAGTTTTGAATATTCTATTTTGAACGGTCGACAGTTGATTTTATGGCCATCTTTCCACGCGACTTTTTGATGATCTTTAGAGCAGTAGAATACCAATTTGCATCCCCCGCAGGTTTGATTAGCAGGCTTCTGGCACACGTCACACGCGGGCATTTTTCTTCCTTGTTTTATATTGTTAAATCGAGTAACACATACGGCTAACCTAGCCGGTTACTGATAGAATACTTGACAAAAATAGATACTGGTAATTATCAAAGCATACTAAACACTCGGATTCGTGCCAACAGAATGAAGAATTACAAAACGTGGTCTACTTAATAAAAACAAAATGTTTTATGTTCAGCTACTATTTATCTAATCAAATATAAGCATGTTGTAATTTTATTTGAATTAGTTTATGTGTGTAATACTTTGAAGTCTGCATCGAAATTATAAATTGAATGAGATCCATAAAATATTAATAGTAGATTTTATATTAAGGTAATTTTAGATTCACCTTCACCATGAACATCTACTGAGCTATTGAAAAGAAGTTTGACACAAAAAACTATGAGATAAAAATAATCTTTTTTTAATGAAAATAAGGGACGAGACGAGCAGGACGTGCAGCTGATGGTAATAGATACGCCATGCCTATTACAATGCAGTGCCGCTCAGGATTCTTGAAAATAAACAAAAATTCTGAGTGCTCGTCACTGTAAGACATAAGAGGTTAAGTCTCATTTGCCCAGTAATTCCACTAGCTACTGCGCCCTTCACACCGAAACACAGAAATGTTTATACATTACTGCTTCAGGCAGGAACCTACCGTGCGGAAGAAAGAGCGCAAGCGCAAGAAACTCAGCGGCCTTGTGTAATGTAATATATCATGAAGAAAATCATTAATGTAATAGTAACCCTTACCACACAAGCGCTTTTTAACAATTCCTTTGAATTTAGTTATAAATTTGTTTTGAACATTCTCTGGGATCTTGCTGTAAAAGTATAAACATCCATCGATAAAAGACTTACTAACTCTACTTATCCGAGTAGTAAGCATAATAAGTTTATGGTTTTTCCTGGTGTTATCATTATGCTTATGACAGTATCTATAAAATTAACATGTCTTATATCTTTAAACCAGCATTTCTTGTATATATAAATTCTGAATCTTGGAAACGGCTCCAACGATTTTAATGAAATCGATCTAGCTAGGTTTCAATTTTAAATAGTGTAGTTTTAATGAGAAACAGCTAAAATAACATTAGAATACAAAGGCAAATTTCACCCCGGTTCGAATCCAGATGTCCTATTAGTTTTTTTTGTTTCTAGTTTTGTACATTCTTATAAATCCGAGCAAAGCAGATATTGTACATAGCATTATCAAAAATATATTTAATGGCAACAATTAAGAAGTTTGTTTCTTTTAATTTTGCTCTCAATGATTCTTTAGGATCTATAAAAGCGTGAATAGCCCTCTTCTAAAGCACATAGGAATATACCATAGGACACATTCTATGAAATAGATTTAGATATATGGTATAGCAAACTTATTTTTGTAGAAACGTATTTACATTTGATATCCCTAGCCGATACACCAGCTCACGCGGGTAAAGTTGTTTGAAAGCACTTTTTTCATACTTCACAAAAAAAAAATTACGGCAGTGTGCGCTTAAGGGTAGACAGGCTTTACAATACATCGCGAATCTATCATATCACACAAAAAGGACAACCGGATATTATCTAAAACAAACACAAAAAGAGCTATTATATTAAATATTGCTATTTATAACCCTAAAGAATCATTGAGAGCAACATTCAAAGAAATTAACATCTTGACTTTTGCTTCTCAATATATTTTTGATAATGTAATGTATGTTCATAGGCACATTAGGGAATTTGATAGAAACTGTCAAAACCATAATGTTAACACCAGGAACCGACATAAACTTATAATGCCTTCTACTCGGCTAAGTCGAGTTAGTAATTCTTTTGTGGGGTTGTGTATATGCTTTTACAACAAGATCCCAGAAAATGTTCAAAACAAAAGTATTAAGAAGAAAACACTTGTTAAAAAATGTTTGTGTGGTAAAGGTTACTACAACATATTGACTTTCTCAATGATACCACAGATTGGGAATGGAGCGACCGCCCTCAGGCTATTAAATAATAAGTTTAATTGTACAATGTTACTTTGTAAACATATTTTTTCGATGAAAAAAATCCCGCTGAGTCTGTTGCGCCTATTCTTCTCAGGACTGAGGCATTCGTTTTTCGAATGGGTGTTAGTTTTTGACTATCAATAAGTGATGTCACATCCTATCTATACTAATATTATAAAGCTGCAGTGTTTGTTTGTTTGTTTGAACGCGCTAATCTCTGGTACTACTGGTCCGATTTGAATGATTCTTTCAGTGTTGGGTAGTCCATTTATAGAGGAAGGCTATAGGCTATGTTTTTTTTTTTCAAAATTAGGGATCCGTAATAAAATTGCTATTTTGTAACACAAGGTGTAAAATCGAAAACCTAATTTGCGTGCGCTGCAAAAACTATTGACAATAGAACAAAATGATGTACAGGCTATAATATAGGCAATATTTTACTACTTATAAAACTATCGCGTGAATTATACTTTATATGGCAAAACAAAGTTTGCCGGGTCAGCTAGTTTTGAATAAAAATATTTGAATTTGAATACTATGACTATTGGAATAATAAGTGCCGGTAATAATTTACCATCAAGTAGACCTTATGCTCGTCCTTTGTAGATTGACATAGAAATACCTTTGGAAATAGACAATAAGGTTTTTTTTTATAAGGGACGAGACGAGCATGACGATCAGCTAATGGTAATTGATACGTCCTACCCATTACGATGCAGTGCCGCTCAGAATTCTTGAAATACCCAAAAATTCTGAGCGGCACTACAATTGTGCTCGTCACCTTGAGACACAAGATGCCAAGTCTCATTTGCCCAGTAATTTTAAATAAAGTTTAATTCAGTTTACACGAACCTAGTGTTTTCCCGAATAACCTTCAAATTTATGAATGGAAGATGAAAATAGCATCGCGGTTAATCATGTCGAGTGAGGAGCCATGGAAAAGCACGTTACTGCTTCTGCAGTTTCGGAACACAAGCTGTCAGTGCGCACGCGCATCACTCGTACATGTCGTAATTAGAACATCGGTAAGTAATTTCATCCGTTTTCATTATTACATAAATGTAATAGTTATTGTCAAAATAGTGTAATTTATTTGCTGAAGGAGGATGGCGAGTATGCATGTATTACGGGACCCATTGAAAGAAATGGCGTACATCATGGAAAATTATTAATTTAATTGTAGAAAATAATAAAATTATGAAAGAAGCAAATATTTAGTAAGTCTAAAAAAGTGGAAGAAAAAAGATATACCTTAAAGAAAAATATAAGCTTAAATTATTAAACAATATCTATTGATTAATCAATAATTTGTATCTTATGTCTTTGCCTAATAACTGTCTGCTAAAAGATAGTAATCTTAATATATATAAATTACGTGACACTTTGTTTGTCCACGATGGACTCCTAAACTAATGAACGGATTTTAATGGGGATTACTTCAGGGAGTTTTCCAACTTGAGAGATAGGATAGTTTTTATTTCGATTTAAGACCCATAATTATTTTTATTTTCAATATTTGTTTTGTATGGACGTATTTTCTATGAGAGAATTTAGTGACGCACGGTTTGACAGTGCTCAGTGGTCCGCTGTGAAACAATTTCACTATAACAACAGGGAGCATTTTTTACGAAGTAAATCTTGATGTTATGAAAAATTATTGGCAAAATCAAAAAACGATAATAATCTCATTGAATTTTATTGTGAACTACTACTGATTTGAGTATATAGGTGTCGGAACATCCATATAAATAATGACAAGGACTGTCATGTCAAAATAATGTAGATGTCAACTGTGCAAAACATTGCATTAGTGTAAGATGACTTATTTTATAATAAACTAGCTGACCCAGCAAACGTTGTATTGCCATAACAAGTAATAAGAAAAAATTCAATAATTAAAATTTTTAGGGTATAAAAATAGATGACGACCGATTCTCAGACCTACGAAATATCATTAAATCGTACATAATTTGTTTCGTACTACGATAATTATTATATTCAATTGCCATCTTGCAACCCTATTTCTGTGGATGGAACAGAATAATATAAAAATCGCGATACAAAAATAGGTGTGTTGATCGTAGATGGGTGAAAATTTGAAGTAGTATGTATTTTTAAATCTCGTTCCAGTTCCATCACAGGAGCATTGCGTCTGCGGAATCATATAGATATAAAAATTCTAATTAGTTTCTCATTTTCAATTCTTTCAATAAGATTTCTGAACGACGGGGGACACGTCAAAGGAAAATCAAAATTAATGTTTTTATTTAAATCCGAGCATTTTCATGCTTATTCAAACCTTTTAAACCTTCCCTGGACTTCCATAAATAATTCAAGACCAAAATTAGCCAAATTGATCCAGCCGTTCTCGAGTTTTAGCGAGACTAACGAACAGCAATCCATTTTTATATATATAGATAGATAGATTATCTCCTAGCGCCTCACTAACTTTTGTATAAACATCGTATAAACTTAAGTTTATAATAAATATAAACTTGTACTTGTATGATGCTTCCTTAATTTTTAAATTATGATTGACTCGATTGTACTATAATTTTTTCAAAAAAATTATTCCGTGTGAATACTCAGTATGAATTTAATACAAATTTTAACTCTTTAGATTTAAAACTTTTTAATTTTTCGAAAAATTTACCGCCATTGCCCAAATGATTACGAAACTGAAGTGGCCGTGGGCAGGGCACATAGTTCGACGGACAGATGGCCGTTGGGGCAGTAAAGTCCTTGAATGGCGACCGCGTACCTGAAGACGCAGTGTTGATAGGCCTCCTACAAGATGGACCGACGATCTGGTGGAAGATCGCCGGAATACGTTGGATGAAGGCAGCGCAGGACCGATCATCGTGGAAATCTTTGTCCAGCAGTGGACCTCTTCCGGCTGCTGATGATGATGATTTCTTATTAACTCTAAAGTTTCAATTAAACCAATGAGTTAAATACTTTTGTCACATTCCTACTACTCGCTGGGCTTATTTATAGATTGCATGGAAACTCCATGAAAATCGGTCCAGCCGTTTTTAAGTGCAAATCAACTACATACATCTAATTTTATTTAACCACAATTATTGGATCCATCTCTCATATGTTTTCTAAAGTCTATTCATGGCTAACAAGACGGGCGGCGGGCGAATTTATATCTCACTAAGCGCCCCCGCCGCCCGCACCTGTCTCGGTCCCCTTTGTCGTCATACCCCCGCGCCCCTGTACCCCGCAGACGAGGACTCAGATAAACGGTCGGCCTGTAACTGCTTCTTCTGTGAGTAATATGACAGTGACTTGACAGTTTTGCTGTAGTGGCTCTTTGCCAAAATTACTGATACATTAGATAAGTATGCATTTGCTAATTTAAGCTCATTGTCCTTTTGCGCTATTATAAAAGCAATTTCTATTTTTAGTTTGCAAGAAATCTTGGCATTTCCAAATTGTTACACATAACAGTTGTAGTTAACTTTAGATATTATGAGGATATAAATGCACAAATAAAACTTTATGAACGATGCGGGACTCGATCTCGCGACCTCTCGCGTTCCGTGCGAACGCTCTCTCCTTGGAAATAAAATTCGTTTTGTCGTTCATAAAATTTGTTTACATATTTTTAATTGTGTAATTAAACCCAGAAGTGAGGGTTATCGCTTTAAAAACATAACAAATTGTTTAGATTTACAAGAGCGACAAATATCGTTATCTAAATGAGACTTAGCTTTTGAAATTAATATAAGATAGGTTCCTATCCGATCCCGAAGTGGAGATATTTATTGAGTGCAATCAATGTGTCACTGAATTTTGGATTCTTGAATCCCAACGGACACTACTAGTACGGTCAATTTAGACCAAAAAATAAGAGTGAACTTACATAAAGTCCCAACAAGCTGAAAATCAGTTATAAAAACGCGCTAGGTACACTACCTCATGGCGTGAAAACGTGTGCATATTATGGCGATAACAACTTTTATAACTTTTTGAATAGTTATATCTCAGAAACGGTGGCTCGTAAAAAAAAAAGTATTGATACATTTTTTATAGATAATTTTATGATCTACAATTTTTGTCGGAGGTACTTTTATGATAAAACTTACCGTTTTGCTGAAAATCGCGAAAATCTCATTTTTTTGACCTTTGACCTTGATTAAAAAAAATTCCACACACGGGAATGATGGACAATTTTTAAATATTGTTTATAATTATGTTTTGAACAATTTCACTGATTTTCAGCTTGTTGGGGCTTTATGTAACTTCGAATGTCTAAATTGACCGGACTATACATTATACCTACGTTATTTTTTTTTTATATGAGAGGGGGCAAACGGGCAAGAGGCTCACGGGATGGGGAGAGGTGAGGCAACCACCCATGGACATCCGCAACAACGGTGTGTCAAGAAATGCGTTGCCGGCCTTTAAGGTGGGAGTATGCTTTTTTCTTGAAGGTCCCTAAGTCGTATCTGTTCGGGAAGACCGCTGCCGGTAGTTGATTCTACAAAGTGGCTCTGTACGAGGCAAGAAATTTCGAAGAAAACGCGCGGTTGTGGAATGCCAGACGTCTACGTGATGCGGATGGTACTTTGCACGTAATGTCCGATGGTGGAATTCGGCCGCTGGAATCAACCCGAACAGCTCCTCTGAGCACTCCCCGTGATAAATGCGGTAGAAGATGCAGAGAGGACCCACATCTCTACGCAATGCTAGAGAATCAAGCCGATCGGAGATGACTTTTTTTTTTTTTTTTGAGAGGAGGAAATACGGTTACGTATTTACGCTCCGGAACGGGGCGTAATATGTCGGACTCGAGTGTCCGCGTAAGCGGACACCCCATACCGACTAAAACCTCCTCTGTGTTGTTAGCAGCCCTGGCTTTCACAGCGAAGTAGGACGTGGGCCGTGGAGGCCGCAAAGACTAAGCAACAACAGTCGCGGGGCGTCTCCTAAGGAGACTCGAACCTCAGACCGGCTGTGTGCTTGTGGGAAGGAGAGAGAATGAAAATGAAGATGAAATGAAGATGAAAGATGAAAAGGTGATAAGAACACACTAGCCGGCGAGTGTGGTGATGTTTTGTGTAATGTATGTAATTGTGTATGTATGTGTTTATGATTGTATGTATGTGTGTTTGTATGTATGTACGTAGTTTAAATGTTTGTGTGCATGTATGTTTGTGTTTGTGTCTGTTTGTGGAGTGTGTTTGTGATTGTGTAAGTGTTGTATGTCAGTCCGTCAGTCAGTCCGTGTGTGAGTGAGTGTAGTGAAGCGATTACAGGACGAGGACTAACGTCTCGTCGGGTATCAAAACAATGTGTGGTGTATCTAGGGTGCGGGCCGCTGGCCATCGTCAGAGCGACGAGTGCCAGTGGTTTGCGGTGGTTGACCGTGCCTACGCCTGCGAAGGCGGTGTGTGCGTGTCTGTGTCGGTGTTTGTGTGGGTGTCGCGTTCGCGATGGTGATGTCGTCATCCAGGTCTACCGTTACGTGTCTGGGACGTCTTATTGGGTTGAGACTATGGTGAAGGGTGGTGTACCCGCATGCCTTCCTAACCAAGATGTTGGGATGGTTAGGCGCCTTGTCAAAGAAGCGTCGCGAGATCTCTTTAAAGTGTTGAGCTATCGTCGGAAGCTCTAGGTCGCGGTGAAGGTCAACGTTTCGGATGAACCACGGGGCTCCGGTTGCCATGCGCGTGAATTTATTTTGAAATACTTGCAAACGACGTAAGTAGTTCGGTCGGGTGTGCGCGAAAACGACGCTTGCGTATGACAGTATGGGCCGTACGATGGTTTTGTACAGCGTCACTTTGTGTTTGAGCGGAAGTTTGCTTCGCCCACACACAAGTGGATAAAGGCGACTGAGGACAAATCGGGCTCTATTGCATACCGTATCAATATGTTTCTTGAAGTTCATATTGCTGTTGAACGTGACTCCTAAGTATTTGTAATCCTTCACCCACGGTATAGGTGTTTCATACAATTTAATGACGTCGGTCGGTCGTTTTTTAGCGCGGATGCTATTCGCGTTACCGAAGAGTACCGCTGCACTCTTGGTGGGGTTCACTTCAATCCGCCATTTTCTGAACCAGTTGCCTAGTTCATCGACGGCGGCTTGAAGCACTTTAATGTTCCTGCTCAAGGTTGAGCGGTTCAATAGAGCGGAGCCAAAGTAGAGTGCCGTATCGTCAGCGTACTGAGCGAGCTGAACACTCGGAAACTTGGGAATGTCGCTCGTGAAGAGCGAGAAAAGAGTGGGAGAGAGGACTGAACCCTGTGGCACGCCAGACCTGATGGGTCTGGGTGAGGATAGGGTGCCCTCTACTCGATATCGGAAGGAGCGATCAGTAAGGTAGGCTCGTATGATGCGCACGAGCCTGTCTGGCACTCCCAATTGATACAGCTTGAATACTAAGCCGTTGTGCCATACCTTGTCGAATGCCTTCGCGACATCGAAAAACACGGCTGCCGTGGTAGCGTGAAGTTGACGCCGTACGAGAATGTACTCGGTGAGTCGGTGAGCCTGCTGGGGACACGAGTGAGCGGTTCTGAATCCGAACTGTATGTCGGGTATCAGGTTGAGCTCCGCGATGTAATGATTAAGACGCGCGAGAATTAATCTTTCGTAAAGTTTCCCGATCGAGTTAATTAAGCTAATAGGCCTATAGCTACTCGGATTAGCTTTAGGTTTATTGGGTTTTGGGATACCGATAACAATGGAATCCTTCCATTGTTCAGGGAACGCGCTGTTAGACAATAGAATATTAAAAATGGTAACCAATAAATTAATAAGAGTCGAGGGTAGGATTTTAAGAACCCTATTGTTTATAGTGTCGGGCCCCGGGGCCTTCTTGGAGTTAAGCTCCTTAATGATCAGCTTCACCTCTTCGTAAGAGGTGGGTTTTATTACATCGCCTGAAGGGCTCAGAGCGGAGCGACGTTCAACTTCACGATCAACTTCGTCAACGTGTGTCGGGTCGGCTGCTGCATTTGGAGAGCACTGACTCTCGAGACTATCGGCGAGGCATTCAGCCTTCTCATCGTCATCGAGCGCCGGCTGCAGTCCCGGTCTGTCCAAAGGAGGCATGACAGTGGGCGGCTCCTGTTTGAACGCGCGAGGCAGCTTCCAGAAAGCCACATGTGATGGCTTAAGGTTGCCGAGCAAGCGGTCCCAACGTTCGCCGCGGAGTTCCGCGATACGTTCCCGTACCACCCGCTGTAGGTAGCGGAGGTGGCGCCTATTCTCGACCGACGGATACCTATCGTAAAGTCTAGTGGCTCTGTGCTTCTGTGTGAGTAAGTTCCTGACCTCTGGAGGCAGGTTTAGGCGATGCGGTTGCATCGTCGGAACCTGCCTGGAGCAGGCCTTGATCCTATTCTGTATATGTGACGTCACATGAGAGATAGCACTGTGAGCCGTGTCGACCGAGTCGATGACGTCCGGTATAAGGTCAAGGTCGTCGGACTTGATAGACTCGAGATCCTTTTCCAGCCGTTGCCAGTCGATCACTGTTTTCGACGGTGGTTGAAAGTTAACCGGTGGGCCTAGATTTAGGACGACGGGCCGGTGGTCTGACTCTAATTCGTGAAAAACCTTGATTGAATTTACATTGAGCGTTACGTTCTTAAGTATCGCAACGTCTAGAATGTCGGGTCGGTGCGCGACGTTATCCGGATAAATCGTCGGGTGCTGTTACTGAAAAGTTCGGCGTGTCTGTCAGCGAATCTAATAAGATTCCGTTTCTATTTGTGGCTCTACTGTTCCAGCTGGAGTGTTTGGCGTTAAGATCGCCGCCCACTATGACTGTGGCCCCGTGGCCGAGTAATGCTTCTATATCTGTGTATAATACTTGTTTGTTGGGCGGAAGATAAGCTGAAATAACAGTGATCGGCTGGTGATTCGCCATACTGACCCGGATGGCAGAGGCCTCGATGTTAGTGAGGACCGGAGGATCTATAGGTATACAGTGTAGAGACCTTTTAAAATAAATGAGGGTGCCGCCCATACGGGTGGTGCGATCATTCCTGACTAAGTTATAATTAGCGATACGCGGATCGCGTATACGTGGTTTTAGAAATGTCTCTTGCACTAAGAATAGGTCTAATTGATGTTCGTGAGCGAACTCCTTCACCAAGTCTAGTTAAGGCTTAAGGCCTTGGGCGTTAAAATACGCTATACGGAGCGTATGTGGTTTAACCCGTCCGCTTACGTAATTAGGCATCGCGAATGTTTTTATACTTTCGCCCTATATCGGTGAGGGCACGGAATATTTTGCCGTTGTCTGCCATAACTTGCAGGAGCGACGGCGGGTCGTCCCGGACAGCCTCGAGCCTGCTGGCCAGGGCTATGATTTCATCTATGTCGAACAGCTCTGACAGTTCGAACATGAAGGCAAAGGTGCTCCCGCCTTGGTTACCTGTTGCCGCGGACGCGGGCGCCGATGGCCTCGGTCGCGGGACCGACGCCGCCGGGCGGGACGCTAGCGGTGGCCGGAGGGGCGCGGGGGCCGCGAGAGTGGCCTCTGTGGCAGCGTTGGCAGCCGGAGGAGACCTCGCCCAGGCGTTTACCTTCGGAGGCGACGCAGGTTTGAAGGTCGGAGTGAACTCCACCTTCTCTGCTCTGCCTTGCGGCTGGCGGCGCCCTGGGTGACGCTTGTGTTTGGGTGCCTTGGGACACCCGCGATAGCTCGCGGGATGCCCCTTCTCCCCGCACAAGACGCAGGCCGGGGGCTCCGCGCATTGTGCTGGTCGAGGGCACTCCGGCGTGCCGTGTTTGCCGTGGCACTTCACACACCTCGGGGTGTGTTCGCAGTTGCGTGCCGAGTGCCCGTATAAGTGGCATCTGTGACACTGACCAGGCCCCCCGCGATTGCGAGGAGCTTCCGCCCGGATACCCTGAAGGGAGCAAACCGATTTTATGTTAAAAATTTCCTTTCCCTCTTGCGTGAGGTCAAGGACGACGAGAACCATGTTAAATGGTTGTTTGTTGGTGGTTCCGCGCATACGGTGCACCTCGTGTGCTCGCGAGGGTAACCCTGCTCTTTGAGGTCCGACAGAATGTCGGCCTCGTCTAACTCTCTGGGGACGTTCCTAATAACGACCCTCAGACGCTTCTCCTCAGGCAGGGCGTACGTGTGGAAACCCACACTCAGCTCTCTAAGAAGGGATGTCAAGGCGCGGTGGTCCGCTACCTCTTTGGTCTCTAATTTGATGAGAGATTGGTACGCCCTCGCCTGGAAGGAGAGCGTCTTCGGGATCCTAATTTTGATAACCAACCAGCGGCCTCGGTCTCCTATAAAAATAGGAGGCGGGCGCTTGGTCGGAGGCGGTACGCGGGCTTTACCGGGCGCGGGCGCGGGCGCGGGAGTTTAGCCAGTCGTGGCCGCGGCTTTCTTGGCGGGTGTGCCATCAAGAGAAGGCGATTCGCGACCGCGCTTCTTCTTGCGACTGACGGTGATAAAGCCGTCAGCATCTGACGCGACACTCTCTGCTCTCGACGGTAAAGCGGTTTCCGGCTGGGCCGGTGAAGCACTGGAAGCCTGAGGGGCTTCCGTGCGGTCAGGACTGACCGCGGGGACCTTAGGGGTCGCCTGCGCGTCAAAGTACGCCTGAAGGACAGGCGGACGGGCTGATCAGGTGATCACTTTCCTTGGTTTGACCGAAGCTACGGAGCTTGCGTCGGAGTCATTACCTAGTTCCATTTCGGATTCCCCGTCGGAACCCGAAACGTCAGACGATGAGTTATATTTGTTGGATTTCGCTTTGATAGCAGCATCCACTGTCTCGTTGATTGTTACTTTTATTAGCGGAGCTATCTTCTCCGAAAATAACCTATCTAAGAGAGCGCTGAAGAAGCCCTCGTCGGGAACCATTGGTGAAGCCATGGTTGTCATATTTATTAACTAGGTTGGGCGGGCAACAACCCCCGCTGCCCGGGTCAGGCAGAGGGGGAATATAATAATTAAGTGGACAACTATAGTTAAGTTGTACACTTGCACATTAATAAACAATATTAATAATAATAAAATATGCAAAAATTAAAAGAAATTAATAAAAAATAATTAAGCCTAAGACTTAGCTTTGCTGGATGTAGACTGGCTGGGCTGGAACCCCGATGCACGCTGTGCAGGCCCCCGCGGAGAAGACACACACGGCACGAACTGCAACTCACAAACACACACGATTAGCGTGCAGAATCGCGAAACACAGCACAGGTGCTAACAAACACGATCGTAAAACCGGGTAATTAACACAGATAATAACTAAGCTACGTTCCGCGAAGGAACGTAACAGGTGCGAGACTCAAAGTGTCCCGAACAATAGCGCGCGATAACAATAGCTAGTCCAGGTGGCCTGAGCAGATAGTGCGATAACGCAGGTAATAAAAATATTCGAAGGAGGACAGATAGCGCGGCACGTGTGCTCGCGTTGCCTGCCTGAATCGAACTATCGGAGATGACTTGATCGTCGATGATTCGAGCCGCTCTTCGTTGTATGCGGTCAAATGGAAGAAGCTGGTACTGGAGAGCACCCGCCCAGAGGTGAGAACAGTACTCCATGTGAGGCCGAATTTGCGCCTTATAAAGTTGCAGGCGGTGGCTTTTAGTGAAGTACTGTCTCGCCTTACTGAGTACACCAAGCTTTTTAGAGGCCAGTTTGGCCTTCTCTTCCAAGTGACCACGGAACTGAACGTCGCTCGATATATCGACGCCAAGTATGCCAATACAGGCTGTGGCAGTTAGAGGAGTGATCTCGAATCGAGGGGATGCGACAAAGGGAGACTTTTTAGTGGTGAACGCACAAACTTGTGTCTTCTTGGGGTTGAATTGGACTAAATTTTGTCGGCCCCATTCCGAGACTTTGCAAAGCATAGTCTCGATTTCAGACACAAGTTTGATCCAGTTCTCGTCGACGCTATCCCGGGACATGTTTGCACGGCCGGTGTAGGAAGCATACCCCGTGCTGTCGTCTGCATAGCAATGAATATTACTGATTTGCAGACTAGCTGACCCGGCAAACGTTGTTTTGCCATATAAAGTATAATTCACGCGATAGTTTTATAAGTAATAAAATATATATATATATATATATACATATACACGCGATAGTTTTATAAGTAATATATATATATATATATTTATATATATATTACTTATAAAACTATCGCGTGAATTATATATATATATATTGTACATCATTTTGTTCTATTGTCAATAGTTTTTGCAGCGCACGCAAAAATAGGTTTTCGATTTTACACCTTGTGTTACAAAATAGCAATTTTATTACGGATCCCTAATTTTGAAAAAAAAACATAGCCTTCCTCGATAAATGGACTACCCAACACTGACAGAATCATTCAAATTGGACCAGTAGTACCAGAGATTAGCGCGTTCAAACAAACAAACAAACACTGCAGCTTTATAATATTAGTATAGATATGCAGAAGAAACAGCGTAGGGGATAGCACACAGCCTTGCGGGACACCAGAGTTTATGGGTTTTAAGTCGGAGAATGCACCGTTGATAACAACCTTGATGCTCCGATCAGCCAAAAAGCTAGTGACCCATTTGCACAACTTCTCGGGAAGCCCATAGGATGGCAGTTTCGCTATAAGCGCTTTATGCCACATCATGAAGACCACTATGAAGAGTTCCATACCTTGCAGTACCACATCAGCAACAGCGTCAGCAGCGGCATCTGGATCTCCCAGCGAAAAACAGATCCGCCTCCACGGGTAGGATGCAAAAAGCACCGCATCTCGTCCCACTCTGCTGACCTATAGTGCCACATGCGGCGACAGCCTAAGAAGCGGGGCCGTGTTAGGCGCGTGATCGGCACGGCACTCCGGATCAGGCAGTGGTCCGACGATCCCAGAGGAGGGTCAACGGAAACTAGGTAGCCTAGCCGTCCGGATGTGAGGTCAACAGAAGGTCCAACAGAGAAGGTGTATGATCTTGCACATCTGGGATTCGCGTTGGCGCAATAACCAGTTGCGTCAGACCATATGCTAAGGCGAAGTCGTGAACAGATCTCCCTGCATGATCGGTGGTACGTGAGCCTAGCCATTCGGCGTGGTGGGCGTTAAAATCGCCAAGAAACACGATCTCTGCAGTGGGGATCTGCTCCAACACGGAATCTGTAGCCATTTGGATGTGTTCGAGAAGCCGGTCAGTCTCTGCGTTACCGCTGTGGGACCTATACAGGCATGCGTAGATTCGCGGATGGTCATCGCAGTCTACACGCAGCCAGATGATGGATAGGTCCTGTCCTTCAAGAAAACTCAGGCGTCGAGAACCGACGTTATAATTACTAGATATCGCTTGGCGTCCGGTAAAAGTAAAATTTTGTGATACATATAAGTTGTATGTCTGACTGACATTATATCTGCGATTTTTTAAATTTTTGTCCGTCTGTATGTCCTTGCGTTATCTTACTGAAAGCTGTTGATGCGTAGCAAGATTACAAGAATGCCTAATATGTTTAAAAATGTGTAAAAAAAATCTTAAATAACTTTGAAGACGATTTCAAATAAAAAAAGTCCGACATCGGAACTATTATTATTATCAATATTGCCAGTATCCATCCCTAGTCTGTGCTATAACCAAAGAATAAGACATACCCCCTTATTCATAATGGTGCGCTAACTTTAAACAGCCGCTAAGGAGTGTATTTTCTTATTCTGACTTAGGTCAATAGAAGAAGACAGAGTGAGAATTAGCAATGCTTTAAGTTAGCAGACTATTATGAATAAGGGGGATAATGTACAAGTAACTTACAATACATTTTGATTCAACGCCCAAAACAGCGCGGGCGTTTGATAGGTACCAAATGGGCACACATGGGCTTAGGTACCATATAAAACACAAAATTTATAGTATGTAACAAATACCTATTAGTTTAATAACAATTTTAATAATTTATGGTATCATCTACAAACCTGAAAGAAAAAAAATATGCCAAAAAGTTTTTATATTGTTGATGTACAACTTTTTTCCAATCTCCGTTATCAAAAATGACGAAATAAAAATTAAAAAAATATACCTCATTATACATTTTGAATTCAAATTCTAATATTTTTATTTTAAATAGGATATGATATCACTAATTGAAAGTCTACCACCCATTCCAAAAAGTATGCCTCAAACCTGAGAAGAACGGGCGGAATAAACTCAGCGGGTCTCATTTGTTTTTTTTTATATAAAAAATATGGCTACAAAGTAATATCGTACAATTAAGCTTATTATTTATTAGTCTGAGGGTGGTCGCTCCATTTCCAATCTGTGGTATCATCAAGAAAAGTTATTTGCTCAACAACGTTATTTTTTGCTGCGAGTGCTGACTACCTCAGTAGTCTATAATAGAATCACCCGCTACGCTCGTTATTCAATTCTAGACTACTTCACAAATTCGTGATTTAAAGGCAAGAGACAAAAAAAATTGCTCTCGTGTGATACATACAACAATTCACCTCAACTAGCGAGAAAAGTGTCATAGGTATATAGTAAGAGAAACAATTAAGATAATATTTAACAAGGTTTATTATAAATATCATTATTTAGATGTTGCGTTCGGAAACTGCACTGCTTGAAATTTTTATGAAAACCAAACATGATATTTTTAAGTTAGCGATAATAATGTTTATTAGTAATTATTTTAAATATTAAGTCTTTAAGAAGGCAATAGTAAAATTAATAAACCTAAATTTCGATAAGTAAAAAAAAATTGTGACAATGAGATAATACGCAAGGCTAAAATGAGTTTCGGAACGCACCGGATCGCATTGTTTTTTTTTAACGCGGAATAATTCCCGGATGTATGGTCACGTAAGGTTCGAAATTTAAATCACTTTGCCTCACGCTCGCATCAAAAAGCGTTGCTGCGAGTTTTCACGTAGCAATAGCGCCCTTTTGGTGCTGGAGAGGTGAAAAGTAATTTATGTTATAGTAAGCTTTACTACACAAACGTTTTTTAACAATTCTTTTGAATTTCGTAATACATTTGTTTGGAAATCAGAAAAATTCAAAAGATTAGAAGTGACAGCATTAGGAAAAGGACAAATTTGATAGATGCTCTTGAGTACGCTGTAACACAAAAGTGGCGCTGGGCAGGTCATGTTGCAAGATTCATGGACAAAAGATGGACAGTAGAAACGACAATTTGGGATGGACCATCTGGCAAAAGGAAAAGAGGCCGCCCAAGAAACAGATGGGTAATAAAAATAGCAGGAAAATAATGGAGAGGAAAAGCACATGGAGCTAGCTGGAGGAGGCCTAAACCCGCAGTCAGTCGTTAGTCGGGTCAGCTAGTCAAGAATATAATATTACCACAGACCTTTTTATATATGAATATATGATGCCGCAATTGCTCGTCGCACCGCTTTGCTGCGGCGTATATTTGAGCGAAGCGAGGTAAACTAAGTCTGTGTACAAAAACAAAACAAAATTAATCCAAACAAAAACAATAAAAATAATCTTTTGGAATTTGGCGCCATATTTAAACATGATGAATAAGCGCCTTATTTGGTCACACGAGAAACTTGTGCTGATTTGCAAATTCAATAAGTAAGAACCTGGCAGTCGCATCACTCTCGCTTGATAGCAATGTTTGGCCCTCACGGGCATCGGGGTAACTGTTCGGGGCGATGGCCCCTTTCAGTGATATAAACGCCGCCTGCAACTACAGGCGGGGCACTGGGTGGTCCATGGTGTCATGTCCGGTGGTATTCTGCTGCAGTGCAATCGAGCCCGCGTAGTGTCGGGAGCGATCTGTGGACTTCGGCAGGGTGGTAGGTCCGTGGTTGACTTGCACCCGCCGCTCAGCGATGCCTAGCCCGACGGTAGTGTACCGGTGAGCGCCCATCAGCTAGCGGCGAGGAAGCAGTCGTGTCTTAGGAGACTAGGTCACGTGGTAGTCGTATTAGTGGAAGTGCGATGCCACGCAAATGCTGGGATCACGTTCCATCGGCGCCCGCGAACACAGAGGTACTCAGGCGACGAACGAAGTCGTCCAGGCAAATGGAAATTTCAATTTTTTGATCCTGTTTGCTCGAACTTCTTGACCCAAGCTTTGACTTTAATTAACACGTGGACCCTCATTTACACGACGTAATCCTTATTCTTTTCAAGATAGGCGTCGTACAGAAACATAGGAATCGTTATTTTTGTAAAATTGTTGTACACAATAAGCACGCTGGTGTCCCGTGAAGCGTTCCATCGTTACTATAAGTTCATAATGCGATGCACAATTCCCTGCTATCCGCGCGCCCCTCCCTCTAACGATTTTTTGAGAAATCAAGTTTTGATATTTGCAAAATTTTACGGCCGACCCTTTATTTTCAACTGACTGTTGGCTTTTTTAAAAATATTAATAAAAAAACGTACTCAGGTGCACAGGTGTACCTGTCACCTGACTACTTGCGTTGACGACTGTGGGACATTCAGTATTCACCAGCCGCCATGCGGAGCTGGTACGTAAACTCGTTAGTGTTACCAGGGAGAAATGGGAACAACTAGTAGGTTATTAGCTGTAGGTGGGTGGCCGTACTTATGTATCCGCCAAGCGTAATATTTTAGCTGAATATCATAGATGGCGCTAGCAATTACTAGCTCCGCCCTGACAATATTTATTTTTAGTTTGATAAATTCATATTTAAAGTTTAATTCTTATAGTATGTAAGATCCGTTCATAACACAATCCGTCTATATTTATGACGAGTGGTATACGACTTTTTAATATGTATACCACTTTCATAAATTAGTAGCTCCAAGTGTTCTGTCAAGGGTCGAAACGTCCTAGGCAAAACGTAATACTAGGTACCTATGACGGTGGCTGTGACTCAAAAGATACAGTGACTAATACGGAATACCTGTTAAAAAATACTAGCTGTTATTTTAATACTATCTGCAATAAATAACGTTCTATTCATATAGACAATGCACCTCAATAAAAACTGTTAAATCGTCAATGGGTTTTGAAAAATCGGTTAATGTATTTATTAATAATTTAGGTTTTTATTAGGTTCATACTTCATATTAAATTAATAACATTGCTAAATTTAATTTATACGTAGTACCTATTTCGTCAGTATAATATCAAGTCAACGTTTTCGTTCGCAAATTCGTCAACTGTTTTGAATTAAGGCGCTATAGTCCTAAAAAGTAACATTTTTAAAAATCTACTTAAAATACTTCTACAAATACTACGGTTCCAATTTTTTGACATGTTTATCTTCATTTCTTTATCTAAATTATCGCTGTTTCGAAAACACGATTACTAAAAAAATCTTGATAGATTTATTTTTTGAAAAATAGTCTTTTTTATTTGAATTCTTTATATTATAATAAAACTATGATAGCTATAAACACAAAACTTATTTCATTCGATAGTTTATTAGTATTTATCAGTTATCACTGTGGAATTTATCAATACGCTTTGTGAATTATTTTATATTAATTTTTTTCGTAATAAACCAAACGCGACGCCTTGGTTGCATGCTCGCTCAAGCCAGCAGTACGCCCGTGACCACTGTCAAGGAAGGTACTGTGCTCGTGTCTCTCGGGCTCACATTACGTAAGATTTTAGCAAACAAGTACAAAGCGGGAATCATAGTAAAAAAATAATGATGATGCGACAGCGTATTTGTTGAAATATATAGGTAAATGTAAGTCGGAAAGTACTAAAATAAAATTTGCGTAATATTATTTTGAATATTATGCCACGCGAGATTTTTGTATATATGTACTTTAGGGAAGTTAGATAAATCCAAGATGACCGCCGCACAAAATTATGATTTCAGCAATATGGATATCGTGTCCGGGGTTCTCGAGGGTGCAGATAACGATTTTGTGATCATTTTTGAAATCCAAGATGGCCGCCGCACAAAATTATGATTTCAGCATTATGGATATCGTGTCGGAGGTTCACGAGCGTGCAGAGAACGATTTTGGGATCATTTTTGAAATCCAAGATGGCCGCCGCACAAAATTATGATTTCAGCAATATGGATATCGTGTCCGAGGTTCTCGAGGGTGCAGAGAACGATTCTGTGATCATTTTTGAAATCCAAGATGGCCGCCGCACAAAATTATGATTTCAGCAATATGGATATCGTGTCCGAGGTTCTCGAGGGTGCAGAGAACGATTTTGTGATCATTTTTGAAATCCAAGATGGCCGCCGCACAAAATTATGATTTCAGCAATATGGATATCGTGTCCGAGGTTCTCCAGGGTGCAGAGAACGATTTTGGGATCATTTTTGAAATCCAAGATGGCCGCCGCACAAAATTATGATTTCAGCAATATGGATATCGTGTCCGAGGTTCTCGAGGGTGCAGAGAACGAATCTGTGATCATTTTTGAAATCCAAGATGGCCGCCGCACAGAATTATGATTTCAGCAATATGGATATCGTGTCCGAGGTTCTCGAGGGTGCAGAGAACGAATCTGTGATCATTTTTGAAATCCAAGATGGCCGCCGCACAAAATTATGATTTCAGCAATATGGATATCGTGTCCGAGGTTCTCGAGGGTGCAGAGAACGAATCTGCGATCATTTTTGAAATCCAAGATGGCCGCCGCACAAAATTATGACTTCAGCAACATGGATATCGTGTCCGAGGTTCTCGAGGGTGCAGAGAACGATTTTGTGATCATTTTTGAAATCCAAGATGGCCACCGCACAAAATTATGATTTCAGAAATATGGATATCGTGTCCGAGGTTCTCGAGGGTGCAGAGAACGATTTTGGGATCATTTTGAAATCCAAGATGGCCGCCGCACAAAATTATGATTTCAGCAACATGGATATCGTGTCCGAGGTTCTCGAGGGTGCAGAGAACGATTGTGTGATCATATTTGAAATCCAAGATGGCCGCCGCACAAAATTATGATTTCAGCAATATGGATATCGTGTCCGAGGTTCTCGAGCGTGCAGAGAACGATTTTGGGATCATTTTTGAAATCCAAGATGGCCGCCGCACAAAATTATGATTTCAGCAATATGGATATCGTGTCCGAGGTTCTCGAGCGTGCAGAGAACGATTTTGGGATCATTTTTGAAATCCAAGATGGCCGCCGCACAAAATTATGATTTCAGCAACATGGATATCGTGTCCGAGGTTCTCGAGGGTGCAGAGAACGATTGTGTGATCATACTTGAAATCCAAGATGGCCGCCGCACAAAATTATGATTTCAGCAATATGGATATCGTGTCCGAGGTTCTCGAGCGTGCAGAGAACGATTTTGGGATCATTTTTGAGATCCAAGATGGCCTCCGCACAAAATTATGATTTCAGCAATATGGATATCGTGTCCGAGGTTCTCGAGGGTGCAGAGAACGATTCTGTGATCACTTTTCAATTCAAAGATGGCCGCCGCTCATAATAATGA
Source organism: Leptidea sinapis (assembly GCF_905404315.1). Taxonomy (NCBI): domain Eukaryota; kingdom Metazoa; phylum Arthropoda; class Insecta; order Lepidoptera; family Pieridae; genus Leptidea; species Leptidea sinapis. The sequence continues at coordinate 6,089,998 of NC_066294.1, read as the reverse complement.
TTTCAGCAATATGGATATCATGTCCGAGGTTCTCGAGGGTGCAGAGAACGATTTTGTCATCATTTTATAAATCCAAGATGGCCGCCGTACAAAATTATGATTTTAGCAATATGGATATCGTGTCCGAGGTTCTCGAGGGTGCAGATAACGATTTTGTGATTATTTTTGAAATCCAAGATGGCCGCGGCTCAAAAATTATGATTTCAGCAATATGGATACCGTATCCGAGGTTCTCGAGGGTGTCGAGGCGAATTTTGAGCGGTGGCCATCTTGGATTCTAAAAATGATCCCAAAATCGTTCTCTGCACCCTCGAGAAACTCGGACACGATATCCAAATTGCTGAAATCATAATTATGAGCGGCGGCCATCTTTGAATTCAAAAATGATCCTAAATTCGTTCTCTGCACCCTCGAGAACCTCGGATACGATACCCATATTATTGAAATCATAATTTTGCGCGGCGGCCATCTTGGATTTCAAAAATGATCCCAAATTAGTTCTCTGCACCTTCGAGAATCTTGTATACGATATTCATAATGTTGAAATCATAATTTTGCACGTAATATAACATTTCTCTCATGCGTCGATAAAAAAGATTTACTTCAAAAATGCATAAAAAATATTATCACATTAATTCCGTACTCTAGCACAACTGTAAGTTGTAAAAAATATTACGCGGTCTTTCTGGGTGGGCGGTCGTTGACCCGCATCGCTCGGTTCGTTCTCAGCCATGCCCGACGCCCATGCGTACCTATCGAATCTAACGTTCGCGCAATTTTTACCTTAAGTGTTGGGAAAACCTCGCCTTAAGCTGTTTTAGTGAGGCATTCAATTTCTTCATTCATTGCGAGTTACGGGCGAAGACGTTGAGTGAATTTATTAGCTTATTATGTTCAACAGGTCTTTTCGTTGAAGAAAAACAGTTAATTCGTTAACGAATATAAAACTGTTAATAAAAACAGTTTCTTGATTTAACGACCACATCTACACCTCATACAAAATCAAAGCCGATATATGGTAAATGCCACAAATGAAACCGTAATAACCTTCGATGCTATGTCAATACATTTCTGCATTTACTCCATTTATATAAGATATTATTGGTCAATAAGCAGCAATGTTAACACAATTTCAGTTTCAGCTGCGTATTTTGAATTAAGAACCCGATTTGGACAGTGACTTCAGTGGAGTAGGAGTTAGGTATTTTTTTAAACCTAGACGATAAAGAAGGTAGGCTATACGTTTTACTTCCGTCATTCTGTCCCTATTTTCCGATCAAGATCTGTTCAGTCGAGGGTTTTTTACGTTTTTAATCAAAAATCATACTCATATTATAATTGGGTAAGTTTGTATATTTATTTATTGGCTTGTGTTTTTATTTGTTACTTCTTTACGTTCTAAAGGGATTTTGATTTAATGAGTTAAGATAACGTTTAATGAGAGAAACGAATACTCAAATATAATATTTTTATTTACATATAATAATTACTTAAACTGGTTATTTAAATGTTAAGTTCCTTGAATTAAATAAAATTTGTCTTTTAGACTTGAATATCTTTTTGGTATATGCTTACACTGAGCGGATATCGAAATATATTTGTATGACAGATTTTGTCAAATTTTAAATGTGGTTAAATCCAAACAACTTAGTCATTTAGTGGTGAAATATAAATATGCTTGCTACCAACTAACTAAATAATAAATGTTGGGATCGCGCTCCATCGGCGCCCGCGAACAAAGAGGTATTCAGTCGACGAACGAAGTCGTCCAGGCTCTCCATGCGCAGATGACCTGATTCCGTACGAAGCGTGGTGCTCCGGAGATGGTGCGGAGTTTTGCGAGTCGCCAGTAGTGACCCGTCTCGCTTGTTAGTGCGAACCAGGCGGAGGCCGCGTAGGTGAGTCTCGTGCGAACGTACGCCTTGTATACGCACAACTTCGTACGAAGAGGCAGTTGGAACGCCAGCACGGGGCGGAGAACGTTCCGTGCGGTGCGCGTCTGGGCGACCACGTTCTTCACATCGGGCCGCATCGAGAGGGTCCTGTCTATGGTCACGCCGAAGTATTTGGTCTTCGGAGACCATTCGACGGTCTCGCCCATGAGTGACACCGGCAATAAGCGCGCCCGCCCAATGGAAATCGCCTGAGTCTTCGCCACGTTGACCTTGAGTCTTCAGTCCTTCAGCCAGGTGGGAAGGCGTCCAGTGCTCACTGTATCTTCAGCGCTGCATGCAGGGCATTCAGCGAGAATTAATACTTATTGTGATTTGATCAATCGGCTCAATTTGTAAATAAATATAAATAGCGCGTATTTAGAATAATTTGTGAATCATGTTTGTTTTTAATTATAAAAATTTAATCAAGTCGAAATCCAAAATTCTGTCTGGATAATAACCTAGAAAATTTCAAAAGCTTTCAAATTGGTCCGAAATGGCCGAGAAACAATTAAACCCAGAAATCAATTTGAGTCACACGGTGGGCCCGCTAAGCTTCGCTTCGCTCAACTAAGTAAATAATAAAACACTTCAATAAATTCAGATTTACAAAATTCACTTTCCCGTCAAGAATCGGAAGCATTACCATGCCATTATGTTGTACCTACCTAATTCTTTTGTTCATTTCAAATTTGTGATGATATTTTATGAACTTAAAATTAATAAATTTTTTTCAGGCTAATGGACGGGAATACCAACACACCGTATGAGGTAAAATAATTAATTAAGTAGGTACCTACATCAGAAAACACATTAAATTTAACTATTGTAATCTGCGCCATCTAGTTTGTTATGTAGGAACTAAAATAGCTACAATTCCCGTTTTCCTTTCTTGTAAAAGTTCAGTATGTTACAAGCAGATGTCTACTTTGTCGTAATTGCTATTTTCGAATTTAAGGTGCGGTCTTCGGAGAAGTTGGGACGATATTTGGTATCCAGTCGAGATTTAGACCCAGGAGATGTAATTTTAACAGAGGCTCCAATCATTTTTGGCCCAAAGGCGATGTCCGATCCTGAACTTAAAATGCCTTGTGTTGGTTGTTACAGACCGATTTTTACTGATGCAGGCGAACGTTGTGCAAAGTAAGTTTTGATACTGCATACCTACCTACACATATGAACATTAATTGCATTTTATCTACTCTGTATGTTTTTGTCGTTGTTGTTGAATTGCGGAAAATGGCCTTTAAATACCAATAGCTGGCTTCATAAGATACATAATAGCTTTAAGGGTAAAAAAAAATATAATAAAGTGCCAGCCAATGTTCAGGCATTATCTATAAATAAATTTAAATGTTTTATTAAAAATGGCTCTATCGTAAATCCTACTACTCCACAGCTGAATATTTAAGTGAACGGACAGCCTGGGACAAGATTATGATAATTTTGTAGCAATAGCAATGACAGTATACAATGTTTTATATTTTCAATAAAAAGAGCTCAAAAAAGGAATGCTGGGAGAGTTTCTTGCGCCGCTTTTTCTTCTCAGAGGGCCTCCTGCCCTTTTATGCCTTTTATGCCAATAACTTGAACTTATAATAAAATGCTTAATTTCAGATGCGGTTGGCCGGTTTGTTCCGGCAATTGTTCAGGATTGACCGACACGAGGCATCATGGCATGGAGTGCCTAATCCTTCGCAGTAGAGCGCATTGTGTCGTCGACAACATGGCGGATTATTATAGGTCTCGATAAACTTAGATAATAATAATTAATTAATTAATTGACGTTGCGTAGAGACGTCGCTTCATTGTGTGTCTTCTACCGCACTTATCACGGGGAGTGTTCCGAAGAGCTGTTGAACCTGATTCCTGCCGCCGAATTCCACCTTCGCACGACACGCCACAAGTTAGGATTTCATCCCCACCATCTGGATGTGTGGCGGTCCTCCACAGTGCGGTTTTCAAAGAGCTTTCTCCCTCGTACTACAAAGCTGTGGAATGAGCTTCCTTGTGCGGTGTTTCCGGGACGATACGACATGGGTACCTTCAAAAAAAGCGCGTACACCTTCCTTAAAGGCCGGCAACGCTCTTGTGATTCCTCTGGTGTTGCAAGAGAATGTGGGCGGCGGTGATCACTTAACACCAGGTGACCCGTACGCTCGTTTGTCCTCTTATTCTATAAAAAAAAAAGATAATAACAGCGTAATTATAATAGACGACCTGGGATGGATTATTATAGGGAAATGGAGAGGGCTATGCGTTAAGTATCCCTGCGAGATCGAATCAGAAATGAAGAGATCCGTAGGCGCACCAAAGTCACTGACATAGCCCAAATGGTTGCGAAACTAAAGTGACAGTGGCCAGCGCACATAGTTCGACGGACAGATGACCGTTGTGGTGGTAAAGTCTTCGAATGGTGACCGCGTACCGGAAGACGTAGTGTTGGTGCCTACTGGGGAGCCTTCCCCACAAGTAGGACCAACAATCTGGTCAAGATTGCCGGAACACGTTCGATGAGGATAAACAGGACCGATTGTCGTAGAGATCCTTTACTAGAGAACTTCATCATAAAGATTTCGTTAAACCAAAGAATTACAAACGCGTTTTTCCATCGGCGAGTCATTTGATAGAGAAAAGATTAATGAGCGTACGGTCTCCCAATTGATAGGCAAGCTTGTCTCATTTCATCTCTCACAGAATTAACAGGTTAAAAAAATTATAAAACACGTCTTTAAAGTTTACATTCCGAACGAAATAATAGGTATAGAAAAGCTTTAACATTCTAATCATTCGTAGTATCTTCAAAGAAGTATGTATAAAATATCATTGAAAAATAATGCTCGCACGTTCATTTTATAATAATTTCGTATTTTAGATACATGCCCCCATAAATTATTACAGCTATTGACTAGGCTCTACGATAATCTTTTTGACACTACATTAACTGCACCAATGTTAAATTCCACCCAATACTTTCATTATCTTTATATATATAAATTCAGTGTCTTGATGTTTCTTTCCAGTAAACCAATAAACTGATAAAACATGATTAAAATCCGTTCCTGGAGTGCAATTTAGTCCAATTTGAGATATAGTATATTTCGATTTGGGATCCATAAGTAATTTTATTTCCAATATTTGTTTTGTATGGACATATTTTCTATGAGAGATTTTATTGATGCACGGTGTGACAGTTCTGCTGTAAAACAATTTCATTATAACAACAGGGAGCATATTTCACGAAAGAGTTCTTGTTGTTATGAAATACAGAACAACGTCTGTCGGGTCTGCTAGTAACGTAACATAATAATACTTTGATTCACTATTTTCCAGGCACGATGCACTTCTGGCCCTTCGATGTTTACTACTTCAGAGCGTGGATGCTCAGAGATGGAAGCAAATACTAAACATGCAGTCACATATGGAATGTAGGATGCCGGGAACAGAAGCTTATGAGTAATTTATTTAATTTAATAATTTTATTTTAAAGAATATGGGGACAAACGTGTTGCAGGTGACGATGTTGAGTGATAATGCACCGCACATGGTCTTTTGCAACACCAGAGCAATCCTAATAGTTCAAAATCAAAATGAAATCAAAATCACTTTATTCATGTAGATGACGGTAATGACACATATGAAAACGGTTGAGCGAATGAGAAGAAGTCGCAAGAAACTCAATGCCACTCTTTTAAATCAAGATTTACATTTTCATCATTTTACAAATCATTTCAATTACAATATAATATGTAAAGTGATGCATCAAACATACTCAAACGCCAAATAGTCAATGCCTTACACGAGTAAGTCAAAAAAGTTAATGTAAAGTAAAACAAAACAAAACTTAGTGTGCTCCATCATCCACATACATAAACATAGATTATAATAACTTTTAAGAATCTGAAGCAGAGCCTCCCGTAACAGGATCATCCTGCCACCACAAGTAGCGGCTCTTTCACGAGCATGACGCATGGGCCAGCCATCGCGTCCCTCGACCATATTTTAGAGAAGGGGACGACTCGTCCCATGTCGCCGCCACAAGCAGTGCCATTTAAGCAGCCTATTACGAGAACTGAACCAAACAAAAAAAAGAAGAATCCTAATCTCCATAGCAATACTACCAAATACCTCTACTTACAATGAATGTATTGATATTAACAGACGTCCATGGAAATATATTATAACTTTTACCAAAGTATTTAAAGATTGCTTATGGTGTTATATACTCACATTGTTGTACGTTGGTACCATTGGTTGGTACGGAAGGCACTCTGTATGTGAGTCTGATTTGTACTTGATCGATTTGAGAAGGTGACCCCTGATTTATAAGCGTTGATCAGTGCGAATTAAAGTTCAATACCTTAATTGTACTTATGGAAAAAGTAGTAAGTAGTGAGAACCACACTATGATTGAACGCTAAGTGGGATAACAGTGTGGTGGACGAATTTTGTCGTCAGAAATAAGATCAGGTTGAAGGCGCACTATGATTCAAATTCCGTATGAAACGGTTAAGCATTTGTTTTGAAAATTTATTTGTTTATTAATTTCTAAAATTCATTTTAATTTTTGTATAACCGCAACTGCTGGCAAAAAATTGTTTATTAATCCGTTTACAGAGTACTGGATTCCTGCATTTATTGTTGCAAATCGTTTGCGTTCAAATCAATCGAGCTGGTATCAGGCTGCATCAGTCTAGTTATTTGTAGCAACAACTCTATGGTTCGTCTTCAAAAAGGCGGCCCAATACTTAAACACACTTGATAACGTATAATAAGAACGAAACATTGACATTTTTAGGCACAAGCACACCTGCGTCTAATTGAGCGATAGTCTGGACAAGCGTGAAGTATTGCCGTATTCTAGTGGTCACACCCAATTTCTAAGCAGCCTGTTTGACTTAATCTTTCATATTATGACTTTCCTGCTTGCAGTCACTTGACATATACAAGTCTTCACTAAGCTTGGAATTATATTCGTTTTCTAAAGCGGAACGTCTAATATACGATGTTTAATAATATTAACAACTAAATTTGACATGTTAGGGATAGCCTATAATGGGTGCCAATTGATACAATATGCATGCTGAAACTTATATTCATTAATATAAACATCCATCGCTCGAATATAAACATACACCTACCCGGATCCGAACTCGGGAAGTCCATTCAACAGTCAGGATCACTAAACACTGAGCTATTTAAGTGGTCATAGTCAATCATTAATCCAAATAACTTCCAACCAAACCAAACAGGACTTCCTCTAAGCCACGTGTGCGAAAAATCTAGAGCATTGTTTGAGTTTTTCCAGCTGACTTTATCAAAACAACTTAACTACATTCCTAACCACTTAAATAGAATCTTGGACTTGGCGATAACGGATTCCCCTGATACTATCTCACTAAGTCATACCATTGCTGTTTGCCGCTTAGACTCACACCACCCTCCCTTTGAGCTTACCCTACTTAGTGGTCGAGCCCCGTTGCTTGAACTCAACAACTCTATAACTGAGAAACTCTGTTTTCATAAGACCGATTACGAGAGCTGTAATAGGGAAATTCAAGACTTTGATTGGGAGCAGTCGGCTTTGCAACTTGATTGTGATGAGTTCGTTCATTGTTTTTATAACACTTTGTATGAAATAATTGAAAAGTACACACCCAAAACCAAAGTACGCAAAAAATCTTATCCCGTTTGGTTTTCTACTGGGCTAATAAAGTTGCTAAAATCTAAATTTAAATTTCATGTCAAATTTAAAACTTACGGTAATCCAAGAGATTATGATACTTTTGCAATGTTAAGATGTAGAGCTAAGGTAGTTTTTGATCAATGTTTTCGCACATATATAAATCGCATAGAGTCCGATCTGGCTATAAACTTAAAAGCGTTTTGGCGTTACACTAAAAATAAGAAAGTCACTAATGCCTACCCAAGACAGATGAGTTACAATAACCGATACGCTAATGATGGCCCTGGCATTGTGAACTTGTTTGCTGATCATTTCTCGTCGGTTTACTCTATGAACGCTAATAGTAATGTGAACTATATTCCTGACTTTCCTCCTTCGGCTTTTTCAATCTGCCAATTTTCAGTGTCTCTAGAAAATGTTATTCAACAGCTTAAATCCATTGATTTATCCAAAAATTCTGGACCAGATGGTATACCACCCATTTTAATTCGTATGTGCGCTGCGAGTCTCGCCAAACCCCTCGTTCTTATTTACAACAAATCACTACAAAATGGAATCTTTCCTGCTTTATGGAAGATTGCTAAAGTAACACCAATATATAAGACTGGGGACAAAACAGATGTCACAAACTACCGCCCGATAACCATTCTAAGTTGGTTCGCCAAAATCTTTGAAAGGCTTGTGTATGCACATGTCTTTAACCATCTGAAGCCCATCTTAAGCTCACGTCAGCACGGTTTCTTTGCGGGTCGTTCAACTGTTTCTAACTTACTGGTATATACTTCATTCTTATGTGACACAATTAACGATAAGAGTCAGGTTGATTCGATATATACAGATTTTGCGAAAGCTTTTGACTACGTTCACCATTCAGTGCTTTTATGTAAGCTACATCACCTGGGAATTCATGGTAATCTTCACAGATGGCTCACATCTTATTTATCAAATCGTACGCAACTAGTTGCGTTGAGTGGCTTCGAGTCAGTCCCATTTCTTGCTAGCTCTGGTGTGCCTCAAGGCTCAAATCTAGGTCCTTTGCTTTTTTTGGCATTTATAAATGACTTATTATCCAAAATTCGATGTGAGTGTCTGGCGTACGCCGATGATATAAAAATTTTTCGTAAAATAAACGGTCCAGAAGACTGCTCATTGCTGCAAAGGGACATCGAGACTATTTGGCAGTGGTGTAAAAGTAACCGCATGATGCTGAATATAAAAAAGTGTCAACTCATTACATTTACTCGCAAGAAAAATCCATTTGTTCATGATTATTTTATCGATGGTAATGTTCTAGATCGTGTGAATGTGATAAGGGACTTGGGCGTCATCTTTGACTCGGATTTATCCTTCAAAAGCCATTACGATGATATTTGTTCAAAGGCAAATAGGATGTTAAGCTTTGTTATTAGAATCGCCAGACCATTTAAACAGGAAAACTCCTGGATATTATTATACAAAGGTTTAGTGAGAAGTATCCTGGAGTATTGCTCAGTGATTTGGTCTCCAATTTATAATGTTCACCGTGATAGAATAGAGTCAATTCAGCGGCGGTTTGTAAGAGTTCTTTGTAGCAGGTTGGGTGTTAGACGTAAAATTCCGGAATACTCTGAACGCTGACGTAAATTTAACTTGCATAGTCTTGATAAACGGAGATGGGTATCTGATATGTGCGTCTTACATAACATTGCGAATGGTTTTATGGATAGTCATCTATTAAGTTTGATAAACTTTAAAGTTCCAACACGATCTGTGCGTATTCCATGTTTATTTTCGATCAATTCCTCAAATAATAATGTATCGCATAACAACCCGATTATGAGAATTTGTAGAGAATTTAACGAAGTGTGTGCTGATTTTGATATATTCTTTACAAATGTAGACATTTTTAAAAATACTCTTTATAAAACTTTCTAGTTTATCTAAAATAATTTAATGTTTAACTAAATTTCGTTATACTGTAATTACTATTGTGTCCACTTATTAATTTTTTATTTTTTTTTACTGTATTTGGTGAATGATGTGTACAATTTTAATTGGATCTCAGGATCATAAAAATGTGCTGTACTTGTTATTAGATGATAGTTTTATCTTGTTATCTGTTATTGTACCTACTTGTAAATAAATAAATAAAATAAATAAACTTATCCTAACTGATTTTTCTGTTTCAGAGAAGCCGAGGAATTCATCGTCGAATACCTCATCAAGAATTTTATAAGTAAACTCGATAATGATACTAAGATGAAATATTTACCAGAAATGTCTAAGGAACTGTTACATCGAATCTGTGGTATAATCGACACCAATGCTCTAGAAATTCGGTTACCGGATGGTTGTGAATTGAATGGCTTGTATGCAAGGACTTGTATAATGGAGCATAGCTGTATTCCAAATACAAAACATACTTTTAATGTTAATGCAAATAGCAAAAAGGATCTATATAGTATAATTGTAAAAGCTGTTGTTCATATTCCCAAAGGAACTAATATTTCGACTATGTACAGTCATGCATTATGGGGAACACAAGCGAGGCGACAGCATTTAAAAGACACGAAATACTTTTCATGTGAATGTCCTCGATGCAGCGATCCAACAGAATTAGGGACATACTTCAGCGCTATGAAGTGTATTGGAGATGGTAGAAAGTTATGCGATGGAATACACTTACCAGAAAATCCCTTAGATGATGAAACTGATTGGGCTTGCAGTAAATGTAATGCTAAAGTTGGAAATTCACAAGTTAATGCCATAGTTGTGCAAATGGGAGAAGAAGTGGATAATGTATTGATGATGGGTGGCGTGATTTCAGTGCTTGAAAATCTGCTGTGTAGATTATCAACATTTTTACACTCGAATCATTATCATTTATATACGATAAAACATTCCTTGATTCAGTTATATGGACGACAGTCCAGTTATATGTCAGAGGATATTTTAGATAAAAAGATTGTCATGTGTAGGGATTTAATTTCAATTACGACAGTTTTAGATCCCGGTAATGCTAGACTAAGTTTATATAAAGCTGTTTTGCACCACGAACTCTTTTCAGCTTTATTATTAAAATGTAAAAAAGTAAAAAGTGATGGATCCATAAAAAAAGAAGAAGAAATAAAGCCTCAAATCGTTGAAGCTAAAGATGCTGTGTATACAGCTATTGAGGCGTTAAGAGATGATCTAGAAGAAACATCGGGTAAAAAGCTAATGAATGTATTAGAAAAAAGTAAACGAGAATATGAAATATTTTGTAAAGAAAAGAATATCAATATTTGAGTAAATTTTAATATCACCATTAAGATTAAATTAGATAAATTACATTAAACAAAATAGTACTAAATAAATATTGTACTTAAAATTAATATCACAGTTGTTTTTGTCATGTTCACGTAACAATATTTTATAGTAATACTAACAATATTTGGCATTTTGATAACACATTTTATGTATTAAAATAACATTATTTAGAATATCTGAAGTACAGATAATGTGCTATAAGGGGCATAATTTTTTTGTTTATCTCTTTGTTTTATCTCTACTATTATACATTTTCAGTAGCAAAAATATGATATCTGACATTAATGGAGCCAAATAACAGATTCAGATTCACTAAAATAGTATTCACATTTTTCATCTAGTAGACAAGACTTATTTTTTCTTGTTACTTTTGAGGTTTTTTTTGGAAATTATATTCTATATTAGCGTTTTTCTATTAGGTTTCTAAACTCGTCTAGGAAACCATCTTACGCTTCTCGTATCAGTCACGCTCTGCTGAATCCATTCAGTGAATCTCGATACTCTTGTGTAGATACCGGGCATCCTAGCTCTTGCACATCCGCTTCCTGTTGATACTACCCCGATTACCATAGTGTGACCTTTATCGCCCTTCAGCATGAGTGGACCGCCGCTGTCAGCCTGTTTACATAAATACTGTATTGACTTAGAAGACTTGATTCATTTATTCTATTTCATCTTAATTTAGTCTTCTAGTTAGTGTTCTATCTTTCTATCATAGTCTAAGAATGTACCTATTATAATAGAATTAAGTTCAATTTAGTTTTTTTTATTCTAACAAGGATTGGCAGAGTATTTAAAAAAATATTGACCCACATTCGAAATAAGAAATCATCGTTGCCTTTTAATTTAAATTATTTTTTGCTTATTTTTTTTAATTATATAAAATGTAACCTTTCTTATAGAAACAGGTTATAACTTGATGTAAGCAAGCATCATCTGCCCATACCAGAAGCAATACGATTTGTATCATAAAATATCAGAAAACAACAAGGTATAATAGTATGATGCATATCGATCAATATATTATATGGAAATGTATGTACAAAAGCATACATTCCACTGCGCCCTAAAAGCTTAGATGGAATATTTCATGGGAATATATTGATATATTGGCATAATCAGATCCAATTCATGTTTATGGAAGAAAAGGACAAAAGAACGTTTGTGCCACTTGATGCTTAGTCGTCAAATTTCAAATTCAAATTCAAACATTTTTATTCAAAAAAGAATGTGACATCACTTATTGAAAGTCAAAAAACTACCACCCATTCCAAAATGAATGCCTCAGGCCTGAGAAGAATGGGCGCAACAAACTCAGCGGGCTTTTTTTTTCATCAAAAATATGTTTTACAATAATTAAAGTAGCATTTACAAAGTAACATTGTACAATTAAACTTATTATTTACTATTTAATAGCATGAGGGCGGTCGCTCCATTCCCAATCTGTGGTATCATTAAGAAAGTCATTTATGCTATAGTAACCTTTACCACACATACTTTTAAACACAAACGTCAGCGGTGGCTATACTCTCTTTGACATCAGAGGAATCGCATGAGCATCCTTTTAGGTATATGTATAATAGCGATCTAAAATACGGCACAGTAGAAGTGGTGGCAAAAGCAGAAGTGTCTCGAAAGGTGACTAATCAACTAAAGCCTACCAATGGGAGGCTCCTTTGCACAGGATGCCGGCTAGATTATGGGTACCACAACGACGCCATTTTCTGACGTGAAGCAGTAATGTGTAAGTACTTTTGTGTTTCGGTCTGAAGGGCGTCGTAGCTAGTGAATTTACGGGGCAAATGAGACTTAACATCTTATGTCTCAAGGTGACGAGCGATTATGAGATGATGTGCGCAATTATTGTAGTAATTAGAATTTTTGGGTTTTTCAATAATCCTGAGTGGCACTGCATTGTTATGGGCAGAGCATATCAATTACTGTGGTCAGCTGAACATGCTACTTGTCTCGTCCCTTATTGTCAAAAATAGCTAGATATCATTGTATTATGTATGTACCGAAAGACGCAGTGTTGGTAGACCACAAGATTGACCGACGATCTAGTCAAGATCCCCGGAATACGTTGGATGAGGGCAGCGCAGGACCGATCGTCGTGGAAATCTTTGGGGGATCCCTTTGTCCAGCAGTGGACGTCTTCCGGCTGATGATGATGTATGTAGTACAGATTAAGATGTTTGTTACATACATGCGTAAAGAACTATAGATTAACATACAAAAGTAAGACAATCTAAAAATGTACCCAGCAAGAATCTCTGCCTCCAGTTTCGTATCCCGCACACATTTGAGTCCCGACTACATTTATCTTGCTACCTTTGGATTTGTACCAGTCATTACACTCATTGTTGTTAACAACTATTACATCGGTTTTTTGCAGAATGTTTGGTCGTGTACCTGAAAATCGGTCGTGTACATGCAATTAAATTTCATACAAATAAATAACAATCACAAATATGTGAAAAATGAATCTATCCTGACGCTATATTGTTCAAGAATTTACCAATTAATTACTATCAAAACAAAACAATGATAATAACTATATTTACTTGGAGGAAGTGTACCAAGAATACTGCATAAATTTGTTTCAATATGCATACAATGAAAAAGTCTAAACCACAGTAGACATATGTCTACTGTGTTTAAACTGAACTGTAGGTACCTATTGAATGCGGAATAGTTCATGGCTACTTTTTCATATTATTGGATGTTTAGTAAAAAAAAGTCTCTCATGGATATCTCGAACACTAGAGGTCAACAAATGCGAAGCCGGCTTTTGAGATGAGAGAAATGCTCTAGACACAAAGGTCCTTAAATCGTATCGGTTTGGGAATTCAGTAGCCCACAGATGATCCACAAAGTTGCTGTGCGAAGCTAAAACTTTCCATTGAAAGGCTGGGCTATCGAATGCCAGACGACTAACGTGATGCGAGAGAAGTTTTGAATATTAATCCGGTGGTGATGTTGGCTGCTGGTATTAACTTGAACATCTCCTTCGAACACTGTAAGTTGAAGATAATAATAATTTAATTTGTCAGTATCAAACAAAAACTAAAGATAAGGCGGCAGAATTGGTGGATGAGCATTGCACAATTATTTCTACTGCAGCTATATTTCATTAGGATCTTCACAGCTGAAAAATTATTCCAAAGGCTGAATTTGTAAAACTAATGAAAAACGATATTAATTTAGCAAATAGAATGATAGATACCAATTTCTCTGTTCTCGTTTGTAAATCCCCATCCTGCGACGATGGCTGCTCGACCACTGTAGTCTGGAGATATAGCTTGAGGTAGACAAGCTGGGCGTAATTCACTGGTCCACACCAACTGTTTTATAGTTTTTAGTAACGCTACATCGTTGGTCTTCTTTTTACACCTGAAACGTAAGTAATATTATAAAATTATGACATTACAGAACTATTTGGAGTTAAATACGAGGTAGCAACAGTTGTTGATAACATAATGTTGAGAAATAAAGAGGTGAGTGGATTGATAAAAGTAGATTGATTGCACAAATTTCAGGCAAATGTAAAAGAAAGTGTTGGCAAAGGTCGATCAGATCGGTGATGTATTGAAAAGGAACAAGGACAAGAGTACCAAGTATGAGATAGCATCTATGAAGGGTTGCATGTTGAAGAGAAAAGGCAACTATGTCAGGACCATCAAATCGAGGTCTGCAATCTGTATAGATTGCAGAACCATAACCTTATGGGAGATAGTCTTGATTGTTTGTTTGTTTGTAAGTGAGCAAATAGTTTTGTCAAGGTAATTTGAGTACTCAAACACTTTTCTCCTTTTCAGCAATGATTTTCCTACGTCTCGGTATTTGCTTTGTTATTTGAGTAAATACTAAATGGTAGGAATATTTTACTCAACTTCAATTCCAACGTAGCAGCAAACTAACGCGTGAGATATTAATATTTATGTTTGACAATCAATTCTGATATTTTTTTTTGTGTACCTGTTTCATGTTCCTTTGGAATAGTTTTTACGATTTTGATGAAATTTACAAAACAGATATTTACGGGAGCGTGCCAGGTCTCATCTTCGGAAAACATGATTTACTGATTTAAAAAATCACTTTTAAAGGATTAAAACGCGTTTTATTGCAACTGTGTTTTTACGTAAAAGCTATATTTTTATTTTTATTTTAGTTAAACCGACGTATAATATGGTGTTTAACTTTGTCGATCTATGTTATGCTGACATATAAGATTTTATTCATCTACATATTCATAATTAAACGCGATCACAACATTTTATATCTGAACTATAATTATTCTGAGAACTAAACTAAGATTCAACACAATCAGTTCAAGAAAATTTAAATTTCACTTGTATGATCTAAAACAACATAAAAACAAACCAACTAACTTCGCCGGCGAAGACGAGGTCCCAATTTTGTGAAGAACTGCACACGTCACTTACAATAGTGCTGCGTCGAGGAGAATCAGACTGACAAGTTTCTTCCTTTTCGAAGCCCTAGGCCGAGATATTGTGTCTCACCAGAGATGCCCCAAGATAATTTTTGCTTAATACTGACCCACATATCTATGATAACACACTGCATGGAAACAAAAGGCATAAAAGGCATTTATTCTCGCTAAATTGTTTCCTTTAGAATTATTTTTGATGTCATTACTAATATACTAGAAACTACTAGGTACCGCTTCGGAAATAAATGGCGCTCTGAGAGAGATGAAACGGCGCAATAAAACTATACAGTTAAGGCATAATTAATTGAATAACGAGCGCAGATGATTGCAAAACAATAAAATGGGACTATATCTCTTAAAGCAAACAATTTTTTTTACAACAATGAACAACAAAATATTATACGTGGGTAACACTGAAAATGTTTAGAACTGGCCAGTTAGAAACATAGCAAATGAAAACTTTTTTTTTAATTTCAATATGAGAACTCTTTAACCTAATGTAACTCGGTAACCCAATGTAGTATGTTGTATTCATTTGTCATTTGTTTTGGTGAATTGGCGGCAAATATAAAACTCTTGTTACACGTGAAAATAAACCTAACGGGAGAAAATTTTCGGTCAATGATTTATTATGACTTTCGTTGTGGGCTTAATCAACAACAAAGCTATAATTGGCTGCGATTAGCATTTCTTAATGAAGCCCCATCTCGTGCCACTGTTTACAATTTGTTTTAACGAGTTTGAGTGTGAAAGTAGCAATCTCAATGATGATCCGCGTGAGGAACGTTCTTTAACAGCGACTACTGAAGATAACATCAGTGCTGTGCGACGCATGATAGAGGAAGATAAGAGAGTGACCTATCAGCAGATACGTGAAAGCCTAGGCATTCGTATGAGTCAAGTTCAAAAAATATTACACGAACATTTAAGCGTCAGGAAGCTTTGTACCAGATGCATTCCCCATACTTTAACCGATGACCAGAAATACCTTCGCATGGATTGGTGTCGCCAAATGTTACATAAGTTCAACGGCGGTGACTCAAACGCTGTATTAGATCACAGGTCCTGAAAGCTGGATATATTGCTACGAACCCGAAACCAAAAGACAATCAGCTCAGTGGGTGTTTCCTTTCGAGGATCAGCCAACTAAGGTAAAGAAAGGAAGAAGTCAAGGTAAGAAGATGATTGCCTCATTCTTTGGTCGGAAAGGTCATTTCGCGACAGTTGTGCTAGAAGATGCAATGACAGTTACTGCAGACTGGGATGTTAATCCAAAACAACTCTTGGAAAAAAATCGACAGCAGCGCCTTCGAACCAGGACCTTCACTACGACAATGCTGCAGCGCACTCCGCAAAACAGACTGTTGAATATTTGACTATGGCAGGTGTCGAGATAATGAGTCATCCGCCATACAGTCCTGACCTGGTGCCCTGTGACTTTTATTTATTCCCAAGAACTAAAGATAAAATTCGAGGTATTCGCTTTACGAGCCCTGAAGATGTGGTG
This sequence comes from Leptidea sinapis, assembly GCF_905404315.1. NCBI lineage: Eukaryota > Metazoa > Arthropoda > Insecta > Lepidoptera > Pieridae > Leptidea > Leptidea sinapis. The sequence goes on along the minus strand of NC_066294.1, from coordinate 6,073,130 downwards.
AAAGCGTACGAAAATGCCATAGAAGAGACCCCTAAGAAAGAATGGACCCCCTGCTTCTCACAGTGGTTCCATCGAATGCGACGATGTGTAGAGAGGAACGGAGATTACTTCGAAAAACAAAAAAGTATTTGCAACATTCTAAATTAAGCCGTTTCTCATTTTCTAAACATTTTTAGTGTTACCTAGGTATTAACAATAATACTGCACATCGCATAAAATGTTTACAAAATATTTTTTCCTTTATCCTATCTGTAATACAGGAATGTATGCAATGAAATTCCTAAATGATAAGACATATTAGAATTTACAGACATTTAGAGATAAACATATTTTTTTATACACGTGTACAAAATTACGTCAAGTGTCAGTTCAGACGTGGAACATCATTAGGGATACCGAAATCACTACCATGTATCAACTCTGTTCCGGAATCTTTCATAGTTTTCAGGTTGTTATGTTTTTTCCAATTTTGGTAGAATCCTGTCTTACCAGAAATAATAAGTCACAGTCTCATCAATTATAGAGATATGATTTTTTCTTGGATGGGTATAAAATGTAAAACTTGCATCAGGAAACGTGACCTGATCGAAAATTCGTAAGGCAGTCGTTGAAATTATGCATGAAAATTGATTTTTCTGAGAGATAACCTTTTTAATTTAATATAATTGTAATAGTTCTGAAGTGTTCAATTATTTACGTAATATAGATTGTAATTTTTATGAATTTTGTTTTTTACCAAATAATTGCTAGTATTTCTGAATTATGTGAAATCCATTGTATGGATCTGGCAGCAAATATTTTTGGATAGGTATATTTTCACAAATATGTATGGAATCCCTTCATTACACACACGCAAAATATTTGTGGTCAGGTCTAATACTATAAAGTCACAAAGAAAATTTGAATCATAGTTAGGATAAAAAAATCTATATAAATCATGAATGAACATTGAAAAGATACTGAAACGATAGCAAAAGCGTAGTTTGAAGCGTAGCAACTAATTATTATGCTTTGAATAAAAATTTTAATATAATACCTCGTCTATTTCTATAAAACTTTTCTAAAAAAAAATAGGACAGGTTGGATGAGGGCAGTGTAGGATCGATCGTCATGGCGATCTTTGGGGGAGGCATTTGTCCAGCAGTGGACGTCTTCCGGCTGAAATTACTAGCCAAGTAACAGTATATTTAATATAAATACCACTTCACACTATACTAGAGTGAACTAAATGGTGCCGTAAAATAGTGCCTCTGTACGCGCGTAACGTAAAAAATCAAATCTCTTCCTTTTTTATAAAAGCGTCATAAGAATATTACAATAGATCAAATAAGATTTGCTAAATACGAACTTCAAATATATATTCTAAACAACGCGAACGTGACTGTAAAGTTAAACTTTGCTACAAAATTTTAAAGCCGGATTACCGGTTATATTATGAATATAAAAAAAATCGAAAGGTGTGCTGGGACACATAGTAGAAGTGAAACTTCAACGGAGAAAGTTTAAAAACAAATACTTCAAAGAAATATATTAAAAAAAAATTGCCAAAAAAAAATCCTTCAATAAAATGTTGTAATAATATTAAAAATAATGTATTCTATCTCATTCTCTCGCCGGCTGAATCCTACTCATTTACCTGTTTGTGTCTCTATCGTCTCGCTTTTTCGTTTCATCGAGTTTGAAATCACAATGATTCTAAAAAGGTTTCACTTCGAAATAGAAATATCGAAGAAAGTAAATGAACGACGACCTATGTCTTACTCTACCTGTATTCGGGATGTGGAATGATTTGGGACAACGATTCTCTCCTTTCATTTGTAGAGATGTCCGTGTAACCGACTACAGCTGTCAACTGCTTTGCCTTATAGAAATCATCAAAAACACTGAAAAAAAAAAACATAAAGATAATTTCTGCTTATTGAGATCCCAAAATACACTAACAATAGTAAATTGGTGTTGTACGAAGGAAAGGAAGGCATGGAAGATGTGAACTATTATTAATTAATTGAGAGCTATGAATAATTATAATGTATGTCGTAAATTTTAATCCCAATTAATTGGTTTTGATGTTTAACCTCTTGGGGGGCTTCTCTGCATAGGATGAAATCTAGGTGGGTACCACAGCGGTACCTTTTTCTGTCTGAACCTATATTATGGATTGGTCTCCGCTGCGCTCTAACTAGATAACACCGGCGTGGTCACAAAGTGCGGCAACTAAAACTACGTCCAAGTGGGCGTACTCGAGCCAGTCTCGAACTATGTGTTACGTTGACGTGCCACATGTTCTGTTAAACTTTGCTAAAAATTGAAATTAAAATGCCGCGTTGCGTAGTAAAACTTGGTAAGAATAAACTACAAGAAATAAAAAAGACACTGGGATCACATATCATCAGTTAGTATTTTGTATTTTATTAATTTCAATGGATAATAAAACGAAGCGTAAGTTAAAAAATTTGAAAGATGCCATTGACTGTCAAGATCTTTTAGTCAAGCATCTAATAGTTGCCGTAATAAAACATCTATTGTTCTTAGGTAGTGCAGTATCTCGTTGGTGCGCAGCGGGGACCAATCCTTAATTAAGCTTGTGAAATTATTAAATATATAGTTTCTTACAGGAGGACAAATTAATCAAACTGCCGCAGTCTGAATTATGATTATTCGCATTTATGTTTTATAATAATTTACAACTATATATAACGAGGAGCCAGTGCTCTGTGAGGAGGGTCACTTGGCGTTGCGTAGAGATATCGCTTCATTGTGTGTCTTCTACCGCATTTATCACGGGGAGTGTTCCAAAGAGCTGTTTCAGCTCATTCCTGCCGCCGAAATCCACCTTCACGCGACACGCCACAAATCAAGATAATATCATCCTAACTATCTGGATATGTGGCATTCACCCACAGTGCGGTTTCCAAGGAACTTTCATCCACCTACAGCCGAGTTGTAGAATGAACTTCCTTGTGCGGTTTATCCAGAATGCTGGTACCTTAAAAAAGATGCGTAAACATTTCGAAAAGGTTGGCAACGCTTCTCTGCTTCCTCTTGTGTTGCAAGAGAATGTGGCGTCGCTTATTTGTCCACCACTTCCATAAAAAATATGCACACTTTTAAAGTAAATGCTGCATAAATAGATAAAGACATTGCTATATATTCTACTTCTTCGTCGGATTACTCATGACAGAGCAGTCGTGGTCACATCGAACGACGACCGATTCTACTCCAGTCATCCCTGGCTGTTGCTTCTCTGGCACATTTGTTGAGGGGAGTATTGGTTAGGGCTTTGATCTGGTCTATCCAGCGCATAGTAGAGCTCTTGACCAACTGCCGCTGACCCTTCCCTGAACAACAAGTCTCTCTATGGCATGCTCTCCACGTCGCGTGATATGTCCGAAGTATCTGAGGATACGGGCTCTGACTATAGATGAAAGCCTTTCTTTCAACTTGATTTCTTCAAGTATCGAGACGTTATTGCGGCGTTGTGTCCAAGATACTCGTAGCATTCGTCTCGTGCTATATATAATTGTTTTTTATTATAATAAATTAATTCAAATTATCACAGTCTCCGGCAGTGTTATTGATTAAAAGATCTTTTTTTTTAACAAAATTAAGTCTAAACTGCGAGAATTCTTATCTATTTGTAATCTCCCAGAGAGCCATAATTAACATCAAAAATAATTATAACATATCAATTTTGGAAAAATTTATGTCATAACTTTCCCAAAAATAAAATAGCTTCAAAAAAAAATAGCAAAAATTTATTTGACTGAGAATAGGATAATGATGGAACCTGCAGACGCAGTGGCCAGCTGTGAGGAGCCACCTGTCGCTGATGATTGTAGCTCCACACTGGTGGGTTCCCTGTCTCCACAGACTGGCCGCCCAGGGGAACTCTCCATGGGAACTATCACTTCCACCTACAATCCTAGCATTCCTCGCCGAATGTATTCCGCATTCTACATCTGCAACTAAATACGGTCTACCTTTAATCTAATATAATCTAATATAATAATAATATATATAATACGTAAAGCGAAAAATTTGTAAACTTGCTTTAAAAAAAATTGCGCGAACGTATGAATGTGTAATTAAAAACAGTTAAAGCTTAAATGAAGAAGATGTGCATAATACAATTTGCTTATCTATGCCTAATAAATACATTAAATTGATACACAAATTAAATTACACACGATAGTACTTGAAGGACACACTGAAAATGAAACTGGCCAGTTTGAAACACTGCTAAAGAAATCTTTTTTTGAATTTCAATTTTAGAACTCTTTGGTAACCTAATGTAGTATATAGGATTCATTTGTCATTTGTTGTTGTGAATTGGCGGCAAAACTAAAACTCTTGTTACACGTGAAAATGAACCTAACGCGAGAAAATTGTCAGTCAATGATTTATTATGACTTTAGTTGTGGGCTTACTCAACAACAAAGCTATGATAGGCTGTGATTAGCATTTCTTAATGAAGCCCCATCTCGTGCCACTATTTACAATTGGTTTAACGAGTTTAAGCGTGGACGGAGCAATCTCAATGACGATCCGCGTGAGGGACGAAGAGGAAGATGAGAGAGTTACCTATCAGCAGATACGGGCAAGCCTGGGCATTGGTATGAGTCAAGTTCAAAAAATATTACACGAACATTTAAACGTCAGGAAGCTTTGTACCAGATGCATTCCCCATACTTTAACTGACGACCAGAAACACCTTCACATGGACTGGTGTCGCCAAATGTTACATAAGTTCAACGGCGGTGACTCAAATGCTGTATTAGACATCGTCACAGGTGATGAAATATGTGATATACATGCAAACTTCCACCGAAAATTGGTTTGAACGAGATCTAGTAAGTAGTTTTTTTAAAACGTATCAATGATGAGAGCTCATTTGCACTGTCTAATTTTGAGCGACGGTTTTCCATCTTAATAATTTAATATCATTTTCCTTTCTATATAACTTTTATATTATGTTACTTGCTGCTACGGAACTCTTCTTGGGAGAGTCCGACTCGCAATTGGCCAATTTTTGTTGCATTGCAAGCGGTTAAAAAGTTAAGATGGGATTTTCTTATACAGAATCTGTACTCCGTTATGTTATACGGAGTAACTTATATTTGCTACGCTGAAATACCAAAATTCAGCACTATTCGATTATCGAGGTACGTTTTCTCTGCTTTGGATTTAAAAAAAAGACATTTATAATTATTTGAAAGGAATAAATTGTAGGTAGGTAAATAATGGGCGACCCCAGGTGTTTTTTTTTATTAAAATAAGGGACAGGACTAGCAGGACGTTCAGCTGATGGTAATTGATACGCCCTGCCCATTACACTGCAGTGCCGCTAAGGATTCTTGAAAAACCCTAAAAATTCTGAATGGCACTACAACTGCGCTCGTCACCTTGAGACATAAGATGTTAAGTCTCATTTGCCCAGTAATTTCACTAGCAACGGCACCCTTCAGACCGAAACACAGTAATGCTTACACATTGCTGCTTCACGGGAGAAAACGGCGCCGTTGTGGTACCCATAATCTAGCCGGCGTCTTGTGCAAAGGAGCCTCCCACTGGTAAATTATATGTTATTAATATGTCTTCGATAGTAATTCCTGTGTTTTTAACAATATGGGTACAACGTTATTTTTTAAACCACTTTCTCCCTCACTTTCTACAATAGAATTAGATTAAAGCCTCATATTAACATACAATATGTTTAAGAACAATTATATAAAATATTATAAACAAATTTTCGTTGTTTTGTCATATAAAAAAATAAAAAATATTGTTAATTATTTTTTGAGGTATAAAAAATAGATGACCGATACTCAAACCTACCAAATATCGTACATAAAATTTATCGTACTACAATAATCATTAGATTGCCATCTTGCAACTCGATTTCAGATCTGTAGATGGAATAGAATAAAATAAAAATCGCGATGCAAAAATTGGTAGTGATCGTAGAAGGGTGAAAGTTAGAAATTGTATGTATTTTTTAATGCTGAATCATAATAAAATAACAATAATAAAATTGGTTACTAAAATAAAAATAAAAATTTCGGGGTAAGAAAAATATGTTTATAGAAATCGGTTTAGGCGTTTCGGAGGAGTATCAGACACGAGAATTTTATATATAAGACAAGTACGAAAAGGCTTGCTGGGGAATAGGTGAAATGTTTACATAAAAATATTTCTATTGGATTTGTCAAATGTAATTTGTCATTTGTAAAATTAATTAATATTATTAAGTGTTTTTTTTTTTTAATTTAAAAATACTTACGATTCACAAAGCACAATCCGTAATCCACAAGCACAAATAAAATAAACAAAAGAACGCGACCCATTTTCACAACAGTTTCCTCTTATCTAAACTTGTCACAACAACGAAACTCCTTTTATTTTCCTCTTTACCTAAATCTCCGCAGGTAAAAGAGATCTCTAAGCATAGTGCATCGGAACTATACCACTGTTCATTTATATGTTATATTTAAAGGATGGTATGATTTCTGAAACAATCTTTCTTCATTTTCCGAAGGTCCGCCCCTATAGATAACTAGTGATGTTCACTAATTGTGTTGTTGTCGATAAAATTTATTTGTGTTTTATTTACAACGACAAAATGCTACTGAGTATTAGCAAATTAAACTTAAATTATTATATGCTTCTACATTATGATCCCAGAAAATTCACAAAACAAATGTGTTACGATATTTAAAAGAATTTTTAAAAAACGTTTGTGTGGGAGAGGTTACTATGGCATAAACGATTTTCTAAATGATACCACATGCTGAGAATGAAGCGAACACCCTCAGGCTTTTTAATAAGAATTGTTTATTTTACGATATTACATTGTAATCCTTATTTTAATAAAAAAAAGCCCGCTGAGTTTCTTGCGCCCGTTTTTCTCAGGTCTGAGGCAATCTATTTTGAATGGGTTGTAGTTTTTGACGTTCATCAAGTGATTTAGAATCATATTTTAAGTAAAAATATTTGAATTTAATTAAATTGCTGTTATTTTAACAGCAACAAAATGCGAGGATTAAAATTTAATACAATTGTACGTTTTTAAATTATATACTAACGATGTAAAGTGATCACTTCCATTTGTTATTTTTTGCAAAAGTTATTGATTATATAACTTATTGATTTATGTATAACTTTAGATATTATTTTGTATATATCTTAATCATATTCTTACATAATATATTAAATTTTAAATCGAAATCATTGCTTAATTATATTCATTCTAAAAAATTCATCTAAAATCTAATTTCTTTCACACCATTATTCATTGCTCTCTAAAATTGTCACTAATTTATATTTAGTATCATCATCATCATCATTAGCCGGAAGACGTCCACTGCTGGACAAAGGCCTTCCCCAAAGTTTTCAACGGCGATCGGTCCTACGCTGCCCTCATCCAACGTATTCCGGCGATCTTGACCAGATTGTGGGTCCATCTTGTGGGGGACCTACCAACACTGCGTGTTCCGGTACGTGGTCGTCATTCGATGGCTTTACTACCCCAACGGCCATGTGTCGCTGGGCTATGTAAGTCATCACAACACACACAGGTTGAAAACCTTCGTCTTCAGACACCGTGGTATTTGGGACATATATATTTAATATAATATCACATTATTGTGAAAATATCGAAACAAAAAAGGATTTGTCACATCTCTTTAAAAAATTCATTGTCAGGTTCGGCGCGTGGCCTCGCCCGATAACAACCGATAAGCGTAGCGGAACCAATCATTAAACATAAATGACTGAACATTATCGAAATATTTCAATACAATGCCAAATGGGATATGAGAATAGGGTGACAATATTAGTCATAAATTAGAAAATGAAGATGTTTCGGATTACTTATGTTATCCAATATTTGAAAATTAAACTGGATGCTTAACAAGTTAGTACCTACCTACTAGGCTCTGTAAAATAAACAATTCTCTTGTATGCAATGGTATTAAATTTTATAAATTACCGAACAGTGTATCTGAATTATCAACAAATAAATTTAAATCTTTTTTTTAAACGCAGACTTATGTCGAAGGCTTATTACAGTATTGAAGATTACGTAAACGATATTATATGAAATTGAATAGTATTATAGATATATATATATATATATATATATATATATATATATATATTTTTTTTATTTTATGGTTCAGCCTTGTATTGTTTTACCGGATTGCATTATTTTAAAAATATGTATACTTATGTGTAAACTTTTGTGTAATTAACATGTATCTGAATTGTTTTTTTTTGTGATTGACGTTAACGAGCAATCTTTTGATTTTATGTCAATAAAGTATTTTTGACTTTCACTTTGACTATAGTGGAGGTAAGTGTGGTGTTTTGTTTTCAAGGTTTCTACGTGGAAACACTGATTAAGCTAACTTACTTTTTGGAGTTATTGTCGGGGACAATTTGTATCAACCTATCTAACGTTAAATATTTTATTGTGGAGTGGCCACATTTTTTAAATAAAATACTGTTTAAAGAATTACAACGCGTGTAGTTATAGGTGTATTTGTACAATTTCCTGCGTAAAAGTATTTTATTGAAATAACTATTGATCATTTGCATTTCTTTAAGTATATTAGATATTTTTATGTAAAGTTAAATAAAAATCAAATACTATGTATATTAGCAGCAAAAAAAAATTAGATATAGCAACATAAATATTTCCAACTTAATAAGTACAATAATTAAAGAACTGAGTTGGCTTAGTGTAACGTAACAAAAGCAATTTAAAAGTCGAACCTTAAAAAATAATTGTTAATTCAGCTAAAAAGAAACACAGATCTTTCAATCATTTGGAGACAAAATAACGAATAAACATAAGTAATACCTCTGACTAAATTTATTTCTTCAACAATGTTACTAAGTTTATATTAAATAAATTTTTAAATAATAGCATCCATTAATTTCAACTTTGTGCTGAAGTGTCGATAATTTTTTGTAAAAGATTGTTTGTGAAAATATTTAATTGATGGTTACCCTAGTCTAGTTACTTCCACAATAATATATTTGTCGGCCAAGTGCAAGCGAAGTGGAACAAACGCATCTTGGCCTACTTTTTAGATTAAGATACCATTAGATAACGTTTCTTACCTTAGTCATACTAAGTAATACCTAGGTCATTTACAATGGCGAACGATTTAACTATACATCATATTATTTTATTTCACATTTTTCAAGGAATCTTTATTATGTCAGCTGTCCACGACGCGGACGTTTGTATGGCGTCATTTATAGCAAGTTGACGGGCTATGTTCGGGCCCTGTTCCAAATTTTTTTTTGCTATCTCATCCAATTCTAATAATATTGACACACTTTTACACAAATTATCTTTTGTTTTATGGAAAAGAAGGACAAACGAGCGTACAGGTCACCTGGTGTTAAGTGATCACCGCTGCCCACATTCTCGGGTAGTATTCCGAAGAGCTGTTTCACCTGATTCCTGCCGTCGAATTCCACCTTCATACGACACGCCACAGGTTAGGATATCATCCCCACCATCTGGATGTAGGTGGAGGAAAGGTGGTCATCCACGTTTACTACAGAGCTGTGGAATGAGCTTCCTTGTGCGGTGTTTCCGAGACGATACGACATGTGCACTTTCAAAAAAAGTGCGTACTCCTTCCTTAAAGACCGCCAGCGCTCCTGTGATACCTCTGGTGCTGCAGAACGCTCGTTTACCCTCCTTTTTCATAAGATTCTCGAAAATTGAAAAAACACATCGGAAAGTGGAGGGCTAGGATTGAACCGGGGGCACTGAGGTGAGAGTCAATATTTCTGCCTATTGCGTCACCGGCGCTTGATGGCAGTATCCAATGTAAATTATTCTAAGAAACTTATAATAACTTACTCGACTTAGCCGACTAGTAGGCATTATAAGTTTATATTTGTTCCTGGTGTTAACATTATGGTTATGACAGTTTCTAGCAAATTCACTCAAGTGCCTATGTACATACATAACATTATCAAGAATATATTGAGAAGCAACAGTCAGGATGTTAATTTCTTTAAATTTTTCTCTCAATGATTCTTTAGGACCTAGGTTATAAATAGCGCGAGTAGCCCTCTTCTGCCAACCAAATATTGTATTAATATCGGTAGCGTTGCCCCAAGATTTTCATTTTCGTCGGCAAAGTTTTTCACCAGTGGGAGGCTACTTTGCACAGGATGCCAGCTAGATTATGGATCCCACAACGGCCACGGTGCCTCTTTCTACTGTAGAGCAGTTAAGTGTAAACATCGGTCTGAAGGACGCCGTAGCTTGTGAAAATACTGGGCAAATGATACGTAATATCTAATGTCTCAAGGTGACAAGCGCAGTTGCAGTGCCGCTCAGAATGTTGGGTCTTTCAAGAATCCTGATTGGCACTGCATTGTAATGGGCAGGGCGTATCAATTACCATCAGCTGAACGTCCTGCTTATCTCGTCCCGTATTTTCATAAAAAAATGAACGTAATGAAAGAACGTTGCCGCAAGAACTAGAAGTAAACGACAAATTTCGATTATTTTATGCACATAAGTATCTTGGGTAAATTGTTCATTTCAAGTAGGTTATGTTTAGTAGTTAGTGGAAATATAATTATGGAAATAGTAGTTATTTCTTGAAATATTAATGATTATAGTAAAATATTTCCAAAAATAATATCATCATCTTAGATTAAGGATTGGTCTCCGCTGCGCTCAAACTAGATACCGCAGGCGTAGTCACAAAGTGCGGAAACTAATACTACGCAAAAGTGGGCATACTCGAGCCAGTCTCGAACAATGTAAACTGTTCTGTTAGACTTTGCTAATAATAATTTAAACTAAAATGCCGGGTTGCGTAGTAAAACTTTGTTGAAATAATACTACAAGAAATAAGAAAACACTGGGATCACATATCATCAGTAATTATTTTGTATTTTATTAATCTAATATATAAAATTCTCGTGTCATGGTGTTAAACATTGAACTCCTTCGAAACGGCTTGACCGATTCTCATGAAATTTTGAGTGCATATTGGGTAGGTCTGAGAATCGGTCAACATCTATTTTTCATGCCCCTAAATGTTAAGGGTGGTCCACTCGAAATTATTTTTTTATTTGTTTTTAATTTTTTTTTAATTTGTTTGATTATGAGTCAGCATTAAAAAATACATACAAATTCAAATTTTCATCCATCTACGATCATCAGTTACTTTTGTATCGCGATTTTAATATCGGCAATGCAACGTTTGCTGGGTCAGCTAGTTTTTAAATATAAAATAACACGAAGCGTATGTTACAAAATTTGAAAGATGCCATTGAGTGTCAAGATGCCACGCACACAAGCATCTAATAGTTGACGTAATAAAAAAAAACTATTGTCTTTAGGTAGTGCGATATTTAGTAGGAGCGCAGCGGAGACCAATCCTTCATCTTAGAATTACTGTAAAATATTTCCAAAAATACTATAGTCAATTTATCTCACAGAATTTTTCTGTACGCAGTTTGATATTATTCAAGTCTCAAAATACAGTATTGCATAGTAATACAAATACTTCAAAACTTTCTATAAATTTAAGTTTGAACAAATCGGTTATAATCTCTTTCCTCTTTTTTTTGGTAACTTGGTTATTTACGTATATAAATTGCACACGGAAACGAAAAGCGGAAAAGCATTACTATGTTGGTGATAACTCCAAAACAGAGGTCAAGCGAAGGTCGGCGTCTACTTTGAAGTCAGTGTATGTGCCCGCATCAGTTATAAAGGTCTCACACACTATGCTGTAACTAATTATTTATTTTTTTCCATTTTGTTGCATATTATATTTTTTTAAGAAAATAAAGGTCGAGATGAGCATGGCATTCAGCTGATATTAATTGATACGCCCTGCCCATTATATTGCAGTGTCGCTCAGGGTTCTTGAAAAACCTAAAAATTTTGAGCGGCAATACAATTACGCTCCTCACCTTGAGATATAAGATCTCAAGATAGAAGTCTCTCAGTTTTACCAGTAATTTCACTAGCTACGGCGCCCTACAGACCGACACACAGTAATGTTTATACGTTATTGCTTTACGGCTTCTGCCGTGACAATTAGGCGCCGTTGTTGTACCCGTAATCCTGTGCAAAGGAGCCTCCCACTGATGAAGAATCATATCTATTTAACGGGCTATATCACAGCGAGATGTATCTAAACAGCTAAAATTTTAACAGAGTGTATATCAGTATAGACGCAAAACAAAAAAAATATAAGATTCAAGATGGGCAATTCTAAACCCAACGGTAATTTGAAATGAATTTAGGAATATTTGTAATTACTAATAGATGAACATTTCAATCTTAAATTATCTCAGATATTTTATTACTGAAAAATCATGCTCTAATTTTTATGTGGTGTGTGTAATACCTGAACGAGTAGTCTATATATTTAAACTAGCTGACCCGACAAACGCTGTTCTGTCAATAGAAAAAAATGTGTAATCTAATTAGTTAAAATTTTCATTCATTCATTCATCAAACCCTTCCCCTACCGTTTTTTAAAGAATTAAGATGCCATGAAGATATACATATTATGCCATCGCGGGCTATTCTGTAGATAGACAGTGTTTTCGTTGAAAGAACCCAGATGGCATACTTTTTTCCGACACCTCTAACAAACATCGTTAATGTATACAAAAATCTATACAAAAACTTAAATTACAAACTAAAACCTTCCTCGAGAACCACGCTATCATCCTATCCATTGCTGTAAAGAGGAAATATAATTTACACATAGGTACTGTAGCGCGTGAGTGCTCCCTCCCACGCGGGGTCGTTATAAAATCAATTAATCTGATAATCTCTGGTACTTCTATATACTTATTCTTTCACTTTCTATTTCTAATTGAATCCTTTATTATTCTTTATCTTTACGGCAAACCTTGTAGCAATGAGTTCTTATATACCGATAAGAACTCCTTTTTACAGTAAACACATACATACATATTGCTGGAATCACAGGAAGCCTGGGATGCTACAAACGGCTATACAACTGAAGTACTAAAGGAGCTACGCAACCTAGAGAGAGGAAGAGACAAAATAAGACAAGTAGCAAGGGGAAGTCGCTGCTAAGAACTAAGTCCCTCCCCGTGAAGAAATGCTTGACGGCAATCCCGCGGGGAATAACCAGGGAACAGAAGAAAGAGGCGGTTTTTTAGTCGGTATAGTTCACCAGACTGAGTCCGACATACGGGGTCCCTGGCATCCTGACCCCACGATACGTATCTAATAGTATTTTTTCCCTCAGACAAAAGAACACACACACAAACAGACACAGATATGTAATTTAATTTTATCCCCACTCAGTATGTTGACTCTTTAATCTTATGATGAGCAGGGCATCCAGCAATACGGGTCTACTTCGTGGCCGATCGCGATACTGTCATTACTACTATTTGAAACTTATGTCAAATGACTGCACGTTTCATACTAAACTAAATTTTAATTTTAAGTCAGGTAGTCCCCTTATTACGTAGTATTTACATTCTCCTTGCTTGTGATTTGTTTGTTACATTCTTGTTTTATTTAAAAACTAGTTGGCCCGGCAAACGTAGTTTTGCCATATAAATTATTTTTAGAGTTAGACCGTTTCTTAGACATTGCAAAATTACTTTATGTTTGTAAAATAAAAGGATTTTTCTAAAATAAACTTAGCCAGAGTTTAGTTAAGCCTAACTTACCTTATAACATCAGCTACCTGCCAATAAAAGTTCCGTCAAAATCTGTCCAGCCATTTCAGAGATTAGCCGGAACAAACAGACTGACAGACAGACCAAAATTTAAAAAAATATTATTTTAGTGTATATAATATATTCATGTACAAGTAGTAAAAAACTGTTATTTTAATATTACAAACAGACACTCCAATTTTATTTATATGTATAGATTACAGTCGTAGAAAAAATATTGTATGCGATAAGTTGTATAACTGGTCAAAAAACACGAGTGGCATGGGTTACGGGATCGCAATGAATGACGCCATGAGTCTCATTATACAACTGTTGCATAAATAATCTTATAAAAATACTGAGCACGATGCCCTTCAATCAGAAACACAAGAAGTATATTTTGTATACTTGCTAAGCGGCCTAATACATCAAACAGTAAAGTGTGGACAAGCCCTTACGCAACTAAATGAAATGCACAGAGAGGTGCCTTGCCATGTGAGGGCAATCGCTTAAAATATAATCTCTGATTACATAACAATGAAATACGAACATGAGTTATTCATAACTTCATTGTTTTTTTTTCATAAAGCGGTCCAAGGACCATAATACCTTATAAGAATTTTTAAGGTTTGTTGCATCTTGCAAGTTTAATTTTTATTCGGATTTCAATAATAATATCCGTTTATGATAGTGTGATATAGATATCTATTATAAAGTTACTTCTTTAAAATAATTGTTAAGACAATTAAAATATTCTCGAACCAAATTCATAAGCTTAATAATTATAATTTCTTCATGACGACGTATTTATTTATTAAAAACTAGGTGACCCGACAGACGTTGTTCTGTGCATAATAAATAAAATATTGTTTTTTAAGAATTTGTTCATAATATTACATAACATCAAGAATTATTTTGTAAAATATGCTCCCTGTTGTTATAATGAAATTGTTTCACAGCAGAACTGTCGAACCGTGCGTCAATAAAATCTTTCAATGGACATAATATTTTCCATATTGGAAATAAAAACTTTCCTATCTCTCAAGTTGGACTAAACTGCACTCCACGAAGTAATCCCCCATTAAAATTCGATCATTAGTTTAGGAGTTCACAGGGAACAAACACCAGGACACTGGATTTATATATATTAAGATATAATATAATTGCTATATTGCTGTAGCCGACGTGTTTACAATATCTCGTAACATTTCATTGATTGATATTTAAATAGAATTCAAGCCAACTCAAGTTCAAAACAAAACAGACATACATCATAGATAAAAGGAAGACAAATTTAAATAAATCGTTGACAAAGGTCAGATGAAACAAATTATATAACACTCGTCCATCAATACGAACGATGTACGCAGCATGTTAAGTGGCCGATCTGATACATTGTCATGGCTAAGGGTGGGTAATTGGGACAATGTCAGATGTGCATTGTCAAGTGTTTGTATAAGGGCACGACCAAACAGAACTGCCTGTTGCGATCTCCCGATATAGTGATTGTGAAATACCTATTTTAAAATTTTACTTCCAATGACACTTTTAGGTAGGGGAAAATCTTATGGTCATCGACATGCTCATTACGCGATTAATATATAATTAAAAATAAAGTATAATAAAATTAAAAGGGGTTTTTGCATAACAAATTTTAATATACCTACTAAAAATTGACAAAGATAAGCTAACATCTAAATAATTAACTTTTAAATCAAATAGATCAATTCGTTAAGCTGTTAAGAATAAATCAAAATAATGACACAGTAAATAATATTGGAACAGAAATTGGAGAGACCTTACCCGTCAACGTTTGCAGCGGAAGGAGAGACTAGAGAGGACTAAAATACATTTGCGTATTGGAGACCCCGAAACGGGGCTCATATGTCGGACTCGGGTGTCGATATAGGACGTGAGCCGTGGAGGCCGCAATGACTACGCAACAACAGTCGCGGGATGTCTCCTAAGGAGACTCGAACCTCGGACCGACTGTGTGCTTGTGGGAAGGAGAGAGGATGATGATAACATCAATCATAACATCAGATAATCAGCCTTTTCATTAAATGCTCAATCTTTGAGATCGCGTCACACGCGCCTTTTGCATGTTCCCAAACTTAATACAAATTATGCCCAAAATTCCATAATTCCGCGTCTGTCACGAACTTATAATAAACAGTACGCTGAGTTTGACGTATTTCACTTATCAAAAATTAAGTTAAAAACAGAAATAATAACACATCATCGTAAAAAATAATAATAATAGGTAACGCAACACTCACACACAAACACACACGCACACACACAACACACACACACACACACACACAAACACACACAACACACACACACACACACAAACACACGCGCCCGCTATAATTGTAATCTTTTATTTGGTAGTATATATAGTACATTTTTAAGTCTATTCTGTATATATATGATTTCTTTTTATAATTTAAAATTTATGTAATCCTTTGTGGCTTTATGTAAAACCTAGGTTAAGATTGTAAAAAAAATTGTTGTGTACGCTGTTGATTACATTAATAAATAAATGAATAAATAAAGATGAAAATGTAAAGATGGATGGATGAAGGATGGAAATGTTGGAAAAGTGTACACGCACATACTTTTTTTGTAGAAAACAAACCTAAGTACGCACAATTTTACAAACCTAAGTAGACACAAAAAGGTAAATGTGAAAATGACAGTATCGCGATGATTCAGCCGGCGAGAGAATGTGATAGGAAGCATTATACAGTGTTTTGTTACCAGGTGATCATAGTGACCAGGTAGCATAAATATGGTAGCGGTGATAGTAATGTCTTTCATAGCGGTTGAAATCATGTGTCATCCTAGCAACATGTACCAGGACTTCATAATATGCAGTTTACAGGTTTAATGTGAATTTTGCATCGGATACGGCGATACCGTTGACTGAGTTTTTGGACGCCAAATAAAATTTGAAAATGCGCAGTATTCCAAATATATAAGGACCATATTAAGACCAAAGTTTTTATTTTATACTTTAGTTACCATAAGTCTCTTGTACCATTAATCGAAAATGTAAGCCCTGATTCTGAATAAATATATGTAATATATTGTATAAAATGTAAAATAATTATCAAACTTTGTATTACTATGATTATTACAAAAACCTACAATTATCCTCTTCCCGAAATTTTACATTAGTCCCATTATCGTGAAGTCAAATTTTTTTAAGGTTTTACTTCTACCGCGTGTGAATAGCACACATGTTTTTTTTTTCTATAATGGGTGAACTAAACTTCTTATGTGTTATTTGTTACACGGGTTATAGTGCCGCATACTAAAAAGTGTGAAGGAATCATTTGTCTATTAACGATGCGGGTTTCGAACCCACGACCTCCGGTGCGGCGTTCCGTGCCGGTGGTCTAACCAACTGAGCTAATCGTTCGAGTACCGCCTTATAAAATTCTGTTTGCTTTGTTAAACTCTCAGGTTGTGGCTTCATCTACAGGATCTACTTTACAGTTGATAACCTGCTCATCCCCAATATTTGCATATTAGGAAATTGAATTGAGATGTCGCTCTTGTAAATCTAAACAATATGTTATGTTTTTAAAGTGATAACCCTCACTTCTAGGATTAATACACAAATAAAATTTGATAAACAAAATTTTATGAACGATGCGGTACTCGAACGGTTAGCTCAGTTGGTTAGAGCACCGGCAAGGAACGCCGGAGGTCGTGGGTTCGAGTCCCGCATCGTTCATATTTATTTTTTTTAATTTTATTTGTGTATTAATCCTAGAAGTGAAGGTTATCACTTTAAAAACATAACATATTGTTTTTCTATTATTACTTAATAGTAAATAGGCGTATTAGTCAACTTATTGTTTTTTGACACAGTTCAAAGGACATGAATAAGCGTAAATCCATGTGTCGTCTGTGAACACTTTGTTCGTACTTGTATCTGGGATCCAAAAATGGTTGCCATAAAATAAAACAATTAATGATCCTCGGATTGAAATATAAAATATATGGAAGAACCAACACGTACACTGAATGTATATAAAATTAAGGTCAAGAAGAATCTATAAACAAATTTAAATGTTTTATAAAAAAATGGCTCTGTCGTCAATCCTACTACTCCACAGCTGCATATCTAAGTGATCGGACAGCATGGGAGTAGATTATAATTATTTTATAGCAATAGTAATCAAAATACAATATTTTATACTTTTATTAAAAAGAGCGCAAAAAAGAATGCTGGGAGAGTTTCTTGCTCCCCTTCTTCTCTCTCAGAGCGTCATTTGTTTCCGAAGCGGTAGTAGAATCTAGTATATTAGAAATGACATCAAAAAGAATTCTATAGGAATCCATTTTGAGAAAATAAATGCCTTTTATGCCTTTTATGAAGTCGAAAGTAACAGTTGCAGGTCCAATCTGACGTTTTTAGTTCTACTTGGTTGCCGGATACTTTTTTTACGAGTTTATTTTTTCAGGCTCTAATTGGTGTTTATTTGTGAAATTATTGAATCAAATATATATTGACCATCTATAAAATGGTCTGCAGAAATTCATTCGGCATTCTGTCAACATTTCTTGGAAACGGATCTGTATATTCTCCCAGGAATAGACAATTTATTTTTATAAATATAAGTTTTGACTACATTTTGGTCAGCCTATTATATCCTGCTGACTTAGTTGCAAAGTCATAAGTTCTGCCTTTGGTCATGCCAGCTGAGTTACTGACGGAAAATCAATTATAATGGTACTAACGGTTACCTACTACTACGGTGTTCGTTTGCTTGTCATCATCTAGCAGCGTTTTCTATGTGGTATTTTAGTAACATCGTCCATATACAATAGTTAGTGATGGTAAGATGCATAATGCAAACAAAGTTAACAAAAAAAACAACCGACAGCAAAAAAGCTATTCCAAAACAATACTTACAATATGCACTAAAAAGTATCAAAGTAATTTTGTACTTTAACAATCTAATTAATCTTATTGTAGTTACGATTATTGTTATTTTTATAATTTTTTGGACCACACGTGAAGCACCAGCTTTCAAACAAAAAAATAATCATCAAAATCGGTTCAGCCAGCCGGCCCATTGAGAGCCTTCCCCTTTTTTGAAGTTAGTTAAAAATACGTGTATACGTCCATTTGGTAAATAAATATATGTATTTGGTATTTTTGGCATGTCTGCACCAGGTGTGGATAGCATGTATGATTGATTGATTATATATTGAACATTGTAGTACCATAATTCTTGTGCTTTTATTAATCCAGATTACTTAACGAGGGTGAGAAGTCAGCAAATGAAAAACCGCCAACACTGAGTAATATTGAAATTATACTTCTTTAGGCACGTTATGAAAAAAATATGAGAGTGAAATTTGAAGATACGCGCGCTTCATTGTAACACAAAAGAAACGGTGAAGTTGGTTCCTAAAATTTTCTGACGTTTGCGACATTCTTTTTTTTTTGGTTTCTCCGTCCATTATTAGGATAGGCAAAGGGTTCAAGCCCGTACAGCCGTAATCGTTATTTGATAATTAATTGTCAAAGCCATCGTTGCATAATTTTTATAATATTGTTCTTTCTACATATGTAGAATGAACGCACGATGAATAAATTATTTTAGGCTTTGTTAGGCCTAAATATAACTTCTTAAGTGCATACATAAGTAAACACATACTTTTTTAATTCTGCCAAGAATTTTGTTCAATTCGTTCAAAGCGATGCAGTAGTAAGCCCTGTAATGGAATAGCCATTACATTTATGCAGCCTGCGTTCGTGTTTAGATGATGCCTTAAATAAGGTCAGGGCTGTCAAGATTCAATAATTGACGGTTTTCTATAAATATTTACAGTGAACCTAGTTTCGCGACGAATTTAGTCTTAGAACACGTACAAACAGACTGTGTAATAAAAACATTTAGTTAGAATTAAACTTGTTGATTGCAAATAGATATTAATATTTTTTTTTTATATGAATAAGGGACAAGACGAGCAGGACGTTCAGCTGATGGTAATTGATACACCCTGCCCATTAGAATTCCCAGTGCTGCTCAGGATTCTTGGCACTGCAATTGCGCTCGTCACCTTGAGACATAAGATGTTATGTCTCATATGCCCCGTAATTTCCCTAGCTACGACGCCCTTTAGACCGGAACACAGTAATGCTCACATATTACTACTTTACGGCAGAAATAGGCGTCGTTGTGGTACCCATAATCTAGCCGGCATCCTCTGGAAAGGAGCCAAAGGAGCCTCCCACTGGTAATAATGCTGTTTCGGAAGAACATAATAAGTATCAGATTCGCACCGGATTAATATATATACCTAACTATAAAGAAGATATTTAATTATTATTCTTCGCATTTATGCTAATTCCATTCGGGATAATTGTCGCCTATCTAATATATAAAATTCTCATGTCCCGGTGTTTGTAGTTAAACTCCTTCGAAACGTCTTGACCGATTCTCATGAAATTTTGAGTTCATATTGGGTAGGTCTGAGAATCGGACAACATCTATTTTTCATCCCCCTAATGTTAGGGGGGTGAAATCAATGCAATGAAATCATTCAAATGCAATGAAAAGTCCACGCCAAATTTTTTAAATTTGTTTGATTATGAGTCAGCATTAAAAAATACATACAACTTCAAATTTTCACCCATCTACGGTCAACAGTTACTTTTGTATCGCGATTTTTATATCGGCAATACAACGTTTGCTGGGTCAGCTAGTACTTAACATACATTTCAATGCTACGTACTCATGCAACGCTCCTGATATTGAGGGGCTACTGCAATGGTGTAGGTACATAACGTTGTAAAACGTTCATTGCAGTTTTTCTGCCGTTTATTTGTTTCGTCAACGTATATAGTACATGGGATTGACGAATAAATAGACTGCTCTGTCTCTACCATCCGTTAGCAATCGAATCGTGCGTTCACTTACTACAGTCGATAGCGAGTAAACGTGAATCGAATAGATTTCGGCGAAATTCGTACCATGCGTTACAAGCACTCGATAGCGTGAGCTCGATATCGAGTGTAGTTTTCGTGTCGTCATGATAATATTAAAACAGCAGCTAGTTTCTGCGCCATCCCCAGAATACGACGGGCAGCCCGAGTGAGAATTCTCCGTGAGGGATTCTCCGGCTCTGGTGGAGCCGGTACCCTCTTTGGGTAATATGTGTTTTAGCACCGCTTTCATATTCTGGTGGAAAGGGGGAGGGGGGGGGCGGTATGGCCTCCAGTCCTCGTCACTAAACTATGCGAAACGGTCACGCTGGTATTCGGTGCGAGTGTGGTAATAAACCCGGACGAGTCTGGCCTGATTGCCGACGTCATAATTCGGCAGCGTGACTCTACCACACCTAAAAAGCCCTTCGTCGCATCTTACAAGTCTCTTAGTCATCTCTTCTTAACTTTACTTATATGACAGAGAAAAATAGCACGCCTTCGTTCCCAAACCGTATATGGTATAACCCTACCGAGTAAAACGTCATAGACTATTGAATACTGAGAGTAATAATGTTTTCCTAATTTGTAATCGTTATATGTTGAAAAAGTGACGCTGACACCGGTGTTGTTGTTTGCAGTTGATACAATTATGACTGCCTAAGTTTTTTTTATGCGCCCTGACAAAGGGAAAAGGCTACCCCCTCCGGGATAACGACGGGAGGGTGGTGGTGAATGCTCATGCATACCAACGCAGCCTATGTTTGCGTTGGTTATGTGGGACTCACGTAAAACCTAAGTGCCTTAACCCACTAAACACCACCTGAGGTTGGCTTTGGGCAAGTGCCCTCTAAGCCTTCATCGATGGCGACCTTCTCTTGGGGAGAGAGAGGCGCAAGCGGCACTCCCTATGGAGTATCCGCTGGAATGGTGACTGCCTAAGTTATACTAATCGACATATAAGCCTCTATTGGGGAATGTATTAGTACTAATGTACAAAAATATAACAATGAAGATTTTTCTTCAATTAATTTAAATTAAGTTATTTGACAAGGGAGGACAACTCTTGCAATATCATACAAAATAGGCAACATTCACCAAATATAAATGTTACTGCTAGGGATAATCATAATATAAAGCTCATAAATATTATTCACCAGAATATACAAGGTATCTCAAGTAAGGAATTAGAAATTGTACTGTTTTTGAGCTGCTGTAATATAGATATATTATGCATTACAGAACATTGGCGTAAGAGTCATAAGCTCCAGTTTAGTTTTAGAGAACATAAAGTAGTCAGTTCGTTTTGTAGAAGTAGGGCTATACATGGAGGTTCCCTAATTATTATTAATAACAGACTAAAATGTAAAAATAGAAGAGATATTGTTAATCTCTCTATAGAACAAATAATTGAGATAGCTTGTATAGAACTAGAGCAATTTATTATTGTAAGTGTATACCGCCCCCCCACTGCATCATATGAACAATTCCAACATAGAATGGAGGAGGTACTATCAAAATTTAGCAAAACCAGCAAGTCAATTGTACTGTGTGGAGATTTTAATATAAACTTGCTTGAACCTACGGCCAATTGTACTAGCCTTAAATATTTATTTCAAAGTTTTAATTTGTTCAATGTATTTTGGAAACCTACTAGAATCACTTCTATATAGTATTCGTTTTAAAGCGTAGACTGAGAAACGACAGTTACTGCGTTTTAAAACAATAATAATAGTTGCAGATTTAAACTTAACCTTTGATTCAAGTGATACTCTCTCTTCAGATCTCAAGTCCGCGTCTTAATACTTCGCATAAATCCTCAAAAGCTTCCTTGTTAAGTCTATATTCTTTTTTTAAATTATTTTTACTGATATGTTCAAGGCTATGAGCGCACGCTAACTTGGAAACTTCCTTGCTCACACCGTTCGTTGATTCCGCCGTTAACACGTTCCATGCTAAATAACGTCTGCCCGATATTATTTCGATATTTATTTATCAATTTTAAAATAAATACTTGCTTAGAAAACACCTTTGACAAACCAGTAGAGATATACCAGTAGGAGGCTCCTTTGCACAGGATGCCGGCTAGATTGTGGGTACCACAACGGCGCCTATTTCTGCTGTGAAGCAGTACACATTACTGTGTTTCGGTCTGAAGGGCGCCGTAGCTAGAGAAATTATTGGGCAAATGAGACTTAGCACCTATTGTCTCAAGGTGACGAGCGTAATTGTAGTGCCGCTCAGAATTTTTGGGATTATCAAGAATTCTGTGCGGCACTGCATTGTAATGGACAGGGCGTTTCAATTACCATTAATTGAACGTCTTGCTCGACTTAACTTCCATCGAAACACTATTTCTCGACAGCATCTGTCAAGTAAGTTACTCATGGTACCTATTTTCTATAAAAACCATTGCAAAACGTTACTCGCTAGCTATAAGATTTCGATAGATTTTTTACTTTATGACTCAAACTACCGGGATAAGTTCTGTAGGTGACCGTCAGAGGCGCTGTATAATTTTCCATACAAATTTTTTACGCAGTCGCAAGCCAGTCGGATCATTGTAAACTCATGGTAGAGGTACAGCTTCCATACAGTTGGGTGCAGTTGGCAACTTATTTAGTAAATTCAAATATTTTTATTCAAATTACGATTTAAAATCTCTTATTGAACGTCAAAATCTACTACCATACTAAATACTTATATGAAACAGATAACTCACAATATATGAATAATAAAAAATAGTCAAAGAGCGATAGAAGCTGCTCGAATTAAGGGAGATAATCTGTAACGGCTCAATCCTATTCGCGTTTATGATGTGCGTTTTCTACCGTATCTATTAAGGGAAGTGTTTCAAAGACCTATATTATGACTTTATTCTTTTGCTGGGAGAGTTTCTTGCGCCGCTTCTTTTCTCTCAGAGCGCCATTTGTTTCTGAAGAGGTAGTAGCCGGAAGAAGTCCACTGCTGTACAAAGGCCTCACCCAAAGATTTCCACGACGATCGGTCCTGTGCTGCTCTCATCCAACGTATTCCGGCGATCTTGACCAGATCGTTGGTCCGCCATTCGTGGACTGTACTGCCACAACGGCCAACAGTCCGTCGACCCATGCGCCCGCTCACTGCCACTTCAGTTTCGCAATCATTTGGACTATGTCGGTAGCTTAGGTTCTCCTACGGATCTCCTCATTTCTGATTCGATCTCACAGGGAAACTAAAGGAAAGAAATTGTGAGAAAATAAATGCTTTTTATGCCTTTCACCTAATTTAAATACCGAATACCTACCCCACAACACCCACAGCCAAGGGACATGCGGCGATTTTCCACAGTGGGGTAGTCAAGGGATTTTATTCTAAAACAATCAACAACCAAACCACCTTGAGCAAGAACTTCTCTCCGTATTCTTTAAAGCTCGGTATGACACACACAAGCACAAAAAGTATCTTTATGATACTTATGATAAAAGTTCCAGGATTTTTCTGGAGTTGTAACGGAGTATGATTAGTGATGGCTTAGAGTCAGCTGATCTGCAATCTCAATCTTAGTATTTCATATAGAAGAACCAATCTTAATTGCAGCTCACAAACCTTGGAATCTAGTCGGGATATTTCAAATCGAGAATGACACAAGGCTTCTCTTGAAGCCTCCATCCCGCTTCTCAGAGGTTTTTCATCATAAGAAAACTTTGTAAAATTTATTCAATCAAAACAATTCTTATAATTATTTTTACAATAGTTTGATTACATTTAACTAAAACTATCTATACGGGGAAGTTTACCAAGAATACTGACAGCATTTCCGCGTTGGATAGCTAGGCTGTACCGTTGACCGAAAATACCTGCCAACGTTTGAGTTTCTAGTAGCCCTCACGGCCTAGCCACGGGCCAAGTGTCTTTACATTAAACTGCACAAATATGTAAGAATCTCTGCGGCTGACATATTTACTACGTTTGCTTTCTTCGGCAGTCGAAGCACCAACTGACGTAATTTGGACATGAGAAGAGCACATTAGGGCTTGAGTAGCGTCCCACACCAGCGCCTTTCCCCGTGCCCAAGCCACCAGGGTCATTCCATCAGGAAAATCAACGTAAAAGTAGCTTGCATTTATATCGAGACTTCTGTTGTATAGATTTCAAAATGGGGCTTAAAGAACCTTTTTCATTTAAACCCACACCATAATAATTGCTAAGAACAACGTGCAAATTTGGGTCTTATTAAAAATTCCAATTCCAGAGGTCATTCCCCCCCGTCCTTTCCCCCCCCCCCCCAACAAAATATGAGAGCGGTCCTAAAAAATAAATTACCCCAGGAGGGTACCGGTTCTTATAGAGCCGGAGAATCCCTCCCCGAGCATTCGCGCTCGGGCTGCCCCTCGTATTCTGGGGAGGGCACAGTACCGCGTATGTCACAGGACAAACAGGGCAGAAACACCACGGCACCCCGCTCCACGCTTAATGTGGACTTTTGTAACATCCGGGGAATTCACTCCAACTTAAACGCCATCCACCACCACCTTGAGACGGCGCAGCCGGCCTTGTGTTTCCTTACGGAGACGCAGATATCTCGACCTAGCGATATGTCATATTTAACGCCGGGGTATGTGTGTACGTTAGGGAAAATATCTGCTGTCGCCGTCTCGGCAATTTTGAGGGTAGGGGCCTGTCTACTCTCTGGCTCCGCGTAGATTTAGAGGACCGCGTCCGCATCTATGCGTGTGTCTACAGGTCCCATAGTGGTAACGCAGAAACGGATCACCTCATGGGCTGCGTTCAAGCGGCATTTGATGACGTGCTTGCTCAGATCCCCTCCGCTGAAATCGTAGTCTTGGGTGATTTCAACGGGCACAATGCCGAATGGCTTGGATCACGTACCACAGACTACGCAGGGCAATCTGTGCATAATTTTGCATTGGCGTATGGTCTGTCCCAATTGTTTGAGTCGCCGACGCGGCTCCCGGATGTGGATAGCCACATGCCGTCCTTATTAGATCTTCTGCTGACTACACATCCCGATGGTTACTGTAGGTTACTTAGGTCTCTGTCGACGCCCCTCTCGGAACGTCCGACCATTGCCTGGTCAGGAGTGTAGTGCCTATCCGGCGCCAACGTCGCAGACCACCAGCGACCCGCCGCGTTTGGCACTACAAGTCAGCAGATTGGGATAGGATGCGTTCCTTTTTTGCATCCTACCCTTGGGGCAGGGTTTGTTTCCTTTCAGATGATCCTAGTGCCTGCGCCGTTGCAGTAGCCGATGTGATACTGCAGGGCATGGATATTTTTATACCAAGCTCTGTAGTACCGATCGGTGGCAGATCACAGCCCTGGTTCGATGCGTCAGTTAAAGCAGCATCTGACTGCAAAAAACAGGCGTATCGAACTTGGGTTGCGGCGCTGGGCTCAAAGGATCCGAACTGCAAAGTTCTGAAGAGGAAATATAACCGTGCCTCCAGATTTTTTAAGCGGCAAATCGCCCGTGCGAAATCGAAGCACGTCGTCAAAATTGGCGAGCAGCTTTCCAGTTACCCGACCGGAACACGCAAGTTCTGGTCGTTGTCGAAAGCTGCTCTTGGTAACTTCAACCAGCCGTCCATGCCGCCGTTGCACATGAGGAATGACACCCT
Source organism: Leptidea sinapis (assembly GCF_905404315.1). NCBI lineage: Eukaryota > Metazoa > Arthropoda > Insecta > Lepidoptera > Pieridae > Leptidea > Leptidea sinapis. The sequence continues at coordinate 6,046,853 of NC_066294.1, read as the reverse complement.
GGCCCATACGGCAAAAGAGAAAGCCGATCTCCTGTGCACTCTTTTTTCCTCCAACTCGACTCTTGACGACAACGGAAAAACACCGCCGACCATCCCGCGGTGTCAGAGCTCCATGCCTGAAGTACAGTTCCGACAGAAAACTGTTAGGCGAGCTCTGTTTTCGTTGGACGTCAGGAAGTCGAGCGGGCCGGATGGCATTTCTCCAATCGTGCTTAGAACGTGTGCCCCTGAGTTGACGCCGGTGCTAACGCGTTTATTCCGGCACTCTTATTCAAAAGGCGTAGTCCCTGATTCATGGAAGTCAGCCCTTGTCCATCCGATCCCAAAAAAAGGAAACAGTTCGGATCCGGCAAACTACAGGCCTATTGCTATTACCTACCTACTCACCAAAATTATGGAGAGCATAATTAACCGCCAGCTCTTGGTATACCTTGAGGGTCACCAGTTGATCAACGACCGGCAGTACGGCTTTCGCCATGGTCGGTATACTGGCGATCTTCTGGTATACCTAACACACAGATGGGCGGCGGCTATTGAAAGCAAGGGGGAAGGCCTGGCAGTTGGTCTGGATATAGCGAAGGCCTTTGATCGTGTATGGCACAAGGTGCTCCTCGCAAAACTTCCATCATTTGGGCTTCCCGAGAGCTTATGCAAGTGGACCTCCAGCTTCCTCACTGGGCGCAGCATACAGGTCGTTATCGACGGTTATTGCTCGAATCCCAAGCCCGTGAACGCTGGAGTGCCCCAAGGCTGTGTGCTATCTCCCACGCTGTTTCTTCTGCATATCAATGATATGTTGGACACCGCCAACATGCATTGTTATGCAGACGACAGCACTGGTGATGCCGTATACACGGGCCATGCAGGTCTCTCTCGGGAAAACGTCGACCAGTGCCGGGTGAAACTTGTGTCTTCTATCGAGTCCTCTCTCGAGAAGGTTGCGGAATGGGGTAAGTTGAACCTTGTCCAATTTAACCCCCAGTAGACTCAAGTTTGCGCGTTTACCACTAAAAAAACCCCATTTGCCGTAACACCGCTCTTCGAGAACACTTCCCTTAAAGCCTCGCCTAGTATCGGAATACTGGGTCTCGAAATCTCGAGCAATTGCCAATTCTGTGGCCATCTGGAGGGCAAAGCCAAACTGGCTTCAAAGAAACTGGGCGTCATAAATAGAGCACGGCAATACTTCAAGCCGGCCCACATTCTAGCGCTCTACAAAGCGCAGGTCCGGCCTCACATGGAGTATTGCTGTCATCTCTCGTCTGGCGCACCCCAGTATCAGCTCGATCCATTTGACCGCGTACAACGCAGAGCAGCTCGAATTGTCGGGGACCCAGTACTCTGTGAACGGCTGGATCACTTGGCGTTGCGTAGAGACGTCGCTTCATTGTGTGTCTTCTACCGTATTTATCACGGGGAGTGTTCCGAAGAGCTGTTCAACCTGATTCCTGCCGCCGAATTTCACCTTCGCACGACACGCCACAAGTTACGATATCATCCCCACCATCTGGATGTGTGGCGGTCCTCCACAGTGCGGTTTTCAAGGAGCTTTCTTCCTCGTACCACGAAGCTGTGGAATGAGCTTCCTTGTGCGGTGTTTCCGGGACGATACGACATGGGTACCTTCAAGAAAAGCGCGTACACCTTCCTTAAAGGCCGGCAACGCTCTTGTGATTCCTCTGGTGTTGCAGGAGAGTGTGGGCGGCGGTGATCACTTAACACCAGGTGACCCGTACGCTCGTTTGTCCTCCTATTCCATAAAAAAAAAAATCCAATTGTCAAATGGCCCGTCCTCCAACTCCTCTAAGTGCACAACGCCGTTAGTGGCAGTGCCTGCTTATCATCAGGGGAGCAGGGGAGTGGTATACTCGTTTTTCCTGGAGGAAAAAAATTCACTTGATATATTTTTTATGTCTAATGAATGCTGCATGTAATTATGAGTCTAAATGATGTTTATCTTTTTGGGAATACATAATTACACCCAAGCTTCAACGAAAAAAAAGATAAGTAGACATAAATAAGGGCCGACATCTATAAAGCTAAATGATATTAATAAATTCGGAACTTCAAAACATAAGGAAACCGTTAAGAATCTCCGGGAATAAGATCACAAGAAAAGAGTCGCTACAAAAAGTCGCGCTGTCATGTCGAACATCGCATTAACATTGTAAGAGACCCATGCACCTATCATACTGAATCCAAAATGCAACAGGTTCTTCATCACGCATTGACAAAAGCCGATCGCTATTGAAATTTAAAATAACTTCATGTTTATATCACATATTCATTGATCAGACTACTATAACTATAGACAGACACAAAGGATGATTTTACACATTATATATTTTATTTTTACCAGCGGTCATCCAGAGAATCGGCCTTAACTTATAGACTCTTTACACAAACGGGCTCCAGAAAGAAGAAATACCCATTAAAGTACTTAAGGAATTTGGACATCTATGCCGGTGTGCATTTAAGCCTTTTAAGCCTCTTTTCTATGAAGACTAGCTCCGTACAGTCCAATACATTAGTCACTGCCCAAAACATTACTGAGCCTCCACCATAAGGGGCTATTTCTTCAATGCAAACTTCTGCGAAACGTTCCCATCTTCGCAGTACTCGCCGACGTCGGTCCTCACCATATAGTGATATTCTGGTTTCATCCGAGAATAAAACTCTACCCCAGCATATACGACTGCATATTAACAGCGACTAGGCTCCTCCTTTCAGTCCATAAGCTGGTTTTCAGGCCTTTCACTTCCTCTTGAGTCTTTTTGAGGTCGACATTAGAAGATGTGCGATACCTGGTGCACCAGGAAGCGGTCATCTCGAGCTTCTGTGCATGGTTTTGTCGTTTGATAATATTTGTGTATGGAGTGAAAACAATATTTTTTAAATAGTGTTAATAATTTAAATGTAAATCTATTTCACACTTTTTTTTTCTCCTCTTTTATTTCTTTTGGTAATTTAGTGGTTCTAATGTGGGGTACACGAAGTCTACTAGGATCACGCGATGGAAACAAAGAACAATCGCCTAACCGAGTGACTAAATTTATTTTTTTCTTAACAAATAAACTAGCCTCTAGTATAGAACAGTTAGGTTTATAATTTTAACCGCATGTTTATAATTACTAGAAACTTGATGGGCAGCACAATATATAAAAATTTATTTAAATTAGATACTCATTTTGATTAACATTATTTATCTTATTATTTATTTAATTTACCTGAATCACCCACCAAAAATCATCGCGTAATGTCGTACTTATATTTTTAGCTAATATAGATTTTAGTTAGCATGTCGCTAATGCTTATTATCTAAAATTTTCCACTTATATAAATTTAATAATAAATATTAACTCACAGCTACTACTGCCTTCTTCGATATCCATCTATATTTATTCACAAGTCTATACTCATTACCTAAACAGGAAATTGGTCAATGTATCCATCGAAAATTGTTAACAAAGAAAAATTATCCTTCATCATAAGATATAGAGTGACTTTTTAAGTAGCAAAACTTACACGGGTTTAATATATTTTCAGTATAAATCAGGCCGCACACCAAACTTATGTTAAGCAAACTTTGGCGCCATACACGTAACTCTATCGTTTCTTTGAATACGTAACTATTCCAAAAACACGTCTGTAAGTTACAAATTATTAAAAGCATAAAAAAATATTGCTTTTATTTTTTTATTCTGAATATTATTAAGAATGTAATATTTATGGAAAAAAAAAATGTTTTTTTTTAGCTGGTGGTGTGCATTAAGAGTAGCATCCATTTCAATCGAATTCTCGGTATAAATTCTCTCCAATGAATCAGTATATAATTCATGTAAATAAATCAATATATGACAGCAGCCGTTGTTGATAATATCTTGTTCTATGATGCTACTAATTTCATTGAAAGCTTCTTGGTGGTACTCTCGATAATGATGCCATGCGCTGTTGACAAATATTTTTGCCGGTGAAGATATTGTGTTATTAATTTGAGTCTTACATTTAAGTGTGATACTATATTTTTACACCCACTCATATCTATATAGCCTTGCACTCCCTCCTACAGCTAAAGGGTATGCTTGTCTGGCAAGGGGTTGAAACTATCAAAAATATCTGGCTAAAGAGGAAATATCGTCTAATTATTACCCAAGCATTATATATCAAAATAAGCATTTATACTCTAAAGTAAGTAGAATTATAATGATGTTAACTATATATATTCTGAAGGTAATACCAGAAAGTCACACTTTATTATTTGATGAATTTAGATCGATATTTTACACACCTTTAGTTCCGTTTACCTGCCAAAGCCACGGTAGCCAGAACTTCCTAATGGTCCATCGTTCTTACATGTGTTGGGAGCAAGCGCTGACAAACTTTCAGCTTTTATAAAATAACTTGGGTCTGGGTTTCACAGGCTCTTGCTCTATATAATAGTGTGTTATAACATATACAAAGAACAAAAGACGAAAGATGGTCCAAAGTAGTAACGAATTGGTACCCTATAAATAGGAAACGAAATCGAGGCAGGCCTAATAAGAGATGGAGCGATGACATAGTAGAAACAGCAGTAAAGATGTGGACAAGAATTGCAAGAGACAGGGACAAGTGGAAATCAATGGAGGAGGCTTTTACCGCTAAAGGCGGTCCTTATGTCGAAATTAATAACTAATTATAATAACAAAATTTATATTTTTATTTAAAATAGTGAATACTAACACATACTAACAAATACAATTTATAAGTAAATATCTTAATGTATAGATGTAAGGAAATAAAGCTATAAATAAATAAAATAAATAACATATTAACAATATTTTATTACACATGATATATAATTAATATCATATACAATTAATCATAACTAAACACTATACAAAAATATTGTAGAAGTAAATTATCGCTTACTAAACTTGTCTGGTGTGCTGCCCACCTTAGAGCGATTCGATGGGGCGATGTCAAAATGTGACCGAATGGGAATAAAGAAACGGCAGGTGAATCCTGTATATTTATTAGCAAAACATAGCGGAGTGATTTCATTACGTGATCGGATTAGGCGAAGATATTTTATTGATAGGAACTGTGACGCAAATGTCTTCTTGATAAATTGGCATCGATGTTTTTCAGTGGTTATACAATTTTTGTCAATTTCGGTGGACTATTTTGTGATGCATATCATGGTTCGAATAATCACGAAAATAGGGGGTCATGCTCTATCATTCAAGTGCTTGTATAATATTAATGTTATGCTGTTGAATTATGCAACAATAACATAAACATTAATTTTAGATGAAAAAACTGTCTGTCTAATAGTAAGTACAGTGCTTCAGATGTATAAATGGTGCGGATTTGACTCCCACTTACATTATTAAAAGAAATCCACATCTGAGTGATTGTGATTTTATTTGGCTATGTTCTGATTGGTAGGTGTAACGTTTAAGCAATAAATTCCGACCAGGCAACGATTAATCGTGCATATTTATTTTTGTATTCGTTATGTTAATTTCTTTAGTTTTCTAAGTTAAAATCCATATAAAATGGGTTCCATACCATTGTAAAAGACATAACAATGTGTACCTCATAATTTTCCCTTTACATTTGTGCTTTTTTAGAAACAGTTTTCTATTTGATTCTAGTTGAAGGCCATTTGTTTTTTTTTTAATTGTTATTATAGCGGCGCATCTATATAAATCAATGTAGAAAAAAATCAAGGTAAAAAAATGTAAGCAACCTAATTATTACGACTGATGAGATGCAAGCCACAATACCATCAGAAGAAGCTAACTTATGTATTTGATGTAAGGCTAATAATTTATCCCACCAGTGGGAGGCTCCTTTGCACAAGATGCCGGCTAGATAATGAGTACCAGAACGGCGCCTATTTCTGCCGTGAAGCAGTAATGTGAAATATTACTGTGTTTCAGTCTGACGTGTAGCTAGTGAAATTACAGGGTAAATGGGACTTAACAAGGTGACGAGCTCAGTTGTAGTGCGGCTCAGATTTTTTTATTTTTCAAGAATCCTGAGCGGCACTGTAATGCGCAGGGCGTATCAGTAACTATCAGCTGAACGTACTGCTTGTCTTGTCCCTAATTATCTCTCTGATAGAGTCATTTTAATTTTAATTAAGTCTGAAAGAGAGAACATATTATACCAAGTAATCAGTCAGCCGATTTCTCCAGTTTAATTAAAATGTATTTTGTTTGTGATTTATATCACATAAGTGTACCTTTGCGATAATTTATACATTAATATTCGGTTGGATTGTTGACTGGATCGCAACAGTGGCCCTTTTGAGCTTTCACTTGTGGGTATAAAAGGGTATAACATCAAACAGCTCTTTGGAACACTCCCCATGATAATAATAATAATAATTTATTTCTCTTAAAACATAGGCTTACAGCAGCTAGGGGCCGGAGTCAACTTTTAGGCAAATAATGCCTATACCCGGTGTCTCCGCTCTTCCATTTACTACCGTTTTCAATAACCTATCCTTAGTTTAACTTACTAGAGGTAGACAAATCTATCCTTCGACGGTTACTTACATTTCAATAACCTATCGATATAAGCATTGGACTATAACTATATTGGACATAACTATGGATAGATAAGATCTTGTCATTAAACGGTGACAGCAATGTATCCGTAACTAGGTATACGTTAATGAAAACGGCCGTAAAGCAATGTGATATTTTTAACAAAAGTTTTATCGACATGGTAATGAAATAATAATAAAGCTATGAAATGAATATAATACAGTTATAAAAGGAATAAAAATTTTACAATTTAAATATTTTGAGAGTTATTTTTGAATACCTTAACAATACAGCGACATAGATTTACATAATGAAAAAAAAAGTAAGTGATAAATGCGCGAAAGACACACAATGAAAAAAAAAAGCGCATACTCCTTCCTTAAAGGCCGGCAACGTTCCTGTGATTACTCTGGTGTTGCGAGAGAATGTGAGCGGCGGTGATCACTTAACAACAGCTGACCCGTACGCTCGTTTCTCCTCTTTTGGATAAAAAAAAGTGTGTGTGTACTTGTGTATATGCACGCAAGAAGTTATACTTCTTTGGCGTAGCGAAGCAAAAATCCTTAAAATTATTTATACCTCGTGCTATTCTACGTTTGTAGAATGAACAATATTGTAAAAAGCTTGCAAAGATGGCTTTGACAATTAATTATTTAATAACGCATACGGCTGTACGGGCTTGAACCCTTTGCCTGTCCTAAAACTGAACGAAAAAACCAAAAAAAAAAAAAAAATAACGAAAGTCGCAAACGTCAGAAAATTTTAGGAACCAACTTCACCCTGTTTCTTTTTGTTTTACAGTGATGCACGCGCATCTTAAGATTTCACTCTCATCATTGTTTCATAACACGCCAAAAGAAGTATAACTCCAAAAATCTCTTCGCCATGATTGCACACAATACCAAAGAGCATCGAACTACTGTTTACAAATCCTCGAAATGTAGATTTCTCAAAATAAGTCTTTGATGTTTGTAATTCATTAATACGTATTATTGATAGAGTGGGCGGTACAGATAAACTGCCAAAAGCTCTACAAAGATGAATGGATCATTTGATGTACGAATCACTTGAACATAATCTAAGACAGGCAAGCACACAAATCACCTGGTGTTAAGTGATCACCGCCGCCAATATTCTCTAATTCAACACCAGAGGAATCACAGGAGCGTTGCCGGCCTTTAAGGAAGGTGTACGCGCTTTTTTTGAAGGTACCCATGTCGTATCGTCCGGAAACACCGCACAAAGAAGTTCATTCCACAGCTTTGTAGTACGTGGAAGAAAGCTCCTCGAAACCCGCACTGTGGAGGACCGCCACACATCCAGATGGTGGGGATGATATCCTAACTTATGGCGTGTCGTGCGAAGGTGGAATTCGGTGGCAGGAATCAGGTGAAACAGCTCTTCGGAACACTCCCCATGATAAATGCCGTAAAGATTTAAAGGACACACAATGAAGCGATGTCTCAACGCAACGCCAAGTGATCCAGCCGTTCACAGAGCACTCGGTCCCCGACAATTCGAGCTGCTCTGCGTTGCACGCGGTCAAATGGATTGAGCTGATACTGGGGTGACAGCAATACTCTATATGTGGCCGGACCTGCGCTTTGTACAGCGCTAGAATTTGGACCGGCTTGAAGTATTGCCGTGCTCTATTTATGACGCCTAGTTTCTTCGAAGCCAATTTGGCTTTGCTCTCCAGATGGCCACGGAATCAGCAATCGTTTGAGATATCGATATGTTAGAGGTGTCCAACATATCATTGATGTGCAGAAGAAACAGTGTGGGAGATAGCACACAGCCTTGGGGCACTCCATCGTTCACGGGCTTCGGATTCGAGCAATAACCGTCGACAACGACCTGTATGCTGCGCCCTTTGAGGAAGCTGGAGCTCCACTTGCACAAGCTCTCGGGAAGCCCAAATGATGGAAGTTTTGAGAGGCCTTCGCCCTTGCTTTATATAAAAAAGGCATAAAAAGGCATTTATTTTCTCAAAATTGATTCCTTTAGAATTCTTTTTGATGTCATTTCTTATACTACTAGATACTACTACCGCTTCGGAAACAAATGGCGCTCTGAGAGAGAAGAAGCGGCGCAAGAAACTCTCCAGCATTCTTTTTTTTTGCGCTCTTTTCAATAAAAGTATACAATATTGTACAGTTGCTATAAAATAATCACAATCTAGTCCCAGGCTGTCCGATCATTTAGATATTCAGCAGTGGAGTAATAGGATTTACGACAGAGCCATTTTTTTATAAAACATTTAAATTTATTTATAGACAATGCCTGAACAGTGGCTGGGACTTTATTGTAGAAGTGTATACATTTACCCTTAAAGCTATTGTGTATCTTATGAAGCCTACTAGAATTAGTTACAAGCAATCCCTTATTTCTAGTGTTATAATAATGAAAATCACTATTAAGAGCAAAAAGGTGACGATTTTTGTGAACATATATTAAATTTTCATAAATGTACTGACAATAAACAGTCATAATATTTATTTCTTTAAATTTTTCTTTGAGAGACTGTCTATAACCAAGCTGATATATAGCACGAACAGCTCTCTTTTGCAGAGCAAACACTATATCAATGTCAGCAGCATGACCCCATAGTAATATACCGTACGTCATGATGCTGTGAAAATAACTAAAGTACACTAATCTAGCGGTCGCAACATTCGTGTACTCTCTAATCTTTCTAACTGCATATGCCGCAGAGCTGAGTCTATCTGCTAGATGGGTAATATGTGGACCCCACTGAAGCTTTTTATCTAACGTGATACCCAGGAAGACCGTAGTGTCCACAAGTTCCAATCTCTGGTCATTTATAAGTACGTTGGTTTGTACCTCCGCTGTGTTTGGTGTAATGAACCGTAAACACTTTGTTTTTTTACTGTTTAAGTGCAGATTATTCGTCTCAAACCAACGCACTATCTTTGAGAGTGCATTGCTTACCTCGTCATCAATATCCGCACGTCGCTTCACTTTAAAAATAAGTGAAGTATCATCAGCAAACAATACAATCTCATGGCTATCATCTACCACAAACGGTAGATCGTTAATATATATAAGAAACAAGAAAGGACCGAGAATAGAACCCTGTGGAACACCTATTCCCACAGGTTTACCCGAAGACCGTTTGCCATTTACATCGACTATCTGAACTCTTTCGCTTAAATATGATTTTAACAGATTTAGGGCTCTATTTTTCACTCCATAATGCTTTAGTTTTAGGAGTAAAGTTTCATGGTGGACGCAGTCAAATGCTTTTGACAAATCACAAAAAATGCCCAATGCATCCTGTGACTCTTCCCAGGCGTCAAAGATGTGCTCAATGAGTCTAGTACCCACATTAATTGTTGATAAACCCCTAGTGAAACCAAACTGATTTTTGTTCATTAATTTACAAAAATGCATTTGTAGCTGTTGAAGCAAAAGTTTTGCAAAAATTTTACTAAAAACAGGCAGCACTGAAATAGGTCTGAAATTAGCAGGGTCAAAAGAACTGCCCGATTTAAACAAAGGTATAACTTTGCTGTATTTCATGAGGTCAGGGAACACACCCTCATCTATGCATTCATTAAATATTATTGCTAATTCAGGTGCTATAATGTCAAGTATGTATTTAACAATATTAGTCGAATGGCCCCATAGGTCTTTTGTATTTTTTAGGTTAATTAATTTGAAGATTTTTATTATATCGCTACCTGTAACATACTTAAATTTCAAGTCAGTAGAAGATACTGGTACGTGTAATTTAAGCATATCATATGCTGCTTTTGGCGAAGAGTTAAGGTATTTGGTCGTGACAATCGGGATTTCGGAGAAGTATTTATCAAATTCATTTGCAATTTCTATTTCCGAATTTATAACGCGATTATTAATATTTAAACAGATAGAGGTGTTACGGCAATTCGATCTACCAGTTTCATTGTTAATTACACTCCAAGTCGCTTTTACTTTATTATTACTGTTTTTAATTTTATCTGCAATGAAACGTGTTTTCGCTTCATGACAAACTATTTTAAAAAGCTTGGAGTATTTTTTTACATATATTTTAAATTCTTCACTATTATTGTAATGTTTCTCATAATAAAGGTCATATAAGCGTTTACGACTTTTGTGGATACCCATTGTTGCCCAATCATTAAAACTATGTGTGTTGTTTACTGTCACCGTTACTGGAGTAAAAATCCTGTCAAATTCCTCACAGAAGGAGTTGAAGACTAAGTTATAGTGAAAATTAGCAGTTTCACCACAGTGTAAAAATGGTATCGTATTTACCAAATTATTTCTAAACCTCTCAAGACGGCTACCCGTAACTGGTATAATCGTCACCTTTTTTGGTCTGACATTGTCCAATCTTGTATTTACTTTTTTAAGTTGCCCACTATGGTCGGACTGAAGATTATGAATTATGAGTTTACTAGTAATAGTAACATCTGTAAAAATATTATCTAAACAGGTTGCTGTTGTAGAAGTGATTCTAGTAGGTTCCCAAAATACATTGAACAAATTAAAACTTTGAAATAAATTTTTAAGGCTAGTACAATTGGCCGAAGGTTCAAGCAAGTTTATATTAAAATCTCCACACACTATAATTGACTTGCTAGTTTTGCTAAATTTTTATAGTACCTCCTCCATTCTATGTTGGAATTGTTCATATGATGCAGTGGGGGGGCGGTATACACTTACAATAATAAATTGCTCTAGTTCTATACAAGCTATCTCAATTAGTTGTTCTATAGAGAGATTAACAATATCTCTTCTATTTTTACATTTTAATCTATTATTAATAATAATTAGGGAACCTCCATGTATTGCCCTACTTCTACAAAACGAACTGACTACTTTATATATAGCCGCCGCCTATCTATGTGTTAGGTATACCAGAAGATCGCCTGCAGACCGACCATGGCGAAAGCCGTACTGCCGGTCGTTGATCAACTGGTGAACCTCTAGGTATACAAACAAGAGCTGGCGGTTAATTATTAAATATGTGGAACAATAAACTAAAAGAAGTGGTTACGTAGTAAACTAAAATATGGCATAGAAGTAGGTATAAGATAGAGCTAGGTATGGCTTTCGAAATCTGCCATAAGCTCAATTCTATAAATTTTTGCTACGCTGGAAAAGCAAGAGCGTGGAAAAAGTAGTAACCATAAAGAGACAGCAGAGAACGTTCTAATAGCGGTAAATACAATACTTAAGTGGACTAAAAATGAGAGAATAAGCTTAATGAAAGTAAATCTGTTTATGTAAACTTAAGTAATAAGAAACCAGATTACGAGCCAGTTTACATTAATAAGAAAAAGTACCATACGAAAAAAACCTAAATATCCGGGCATGACTGTTGACACCAAACTCCTCTGGAAGGCGCACGTTAAGAAAATAATAGAACAAGTACAACCTCGTTTTAAAAATATTATGTTCTGGCTTCTAGGAAGACACTCTAAGATGTCAGCACAAAATATAGTTATATTGTACAATCATCAACATAGACTTCACCATCACGTGAATGTCGAGGCAAGCCCTTGACAACACTGATTGCGTAAGATCACTAAAGCGAACAAAACCTTTTGATTTTGTGTAGTGCTTAGTACAAGTTTTACAAATAAAAAATAAAACTAAACCTTTTTTTCTTTACATTTTTTTTTCAAATTTGGAATATCTTCGAGGTAAAATTTAAAAATTTACTGATAAATTTCAACATTTCGTACATCTACTCATCTATCCCCAGTGAATTTTATATGCATTCTTACTTATCCCTTAGAAATACACAAGAACCTTCTCAGTGGTCACTCCCATCATTTAAGGATTTTTTCAGTTTATGGTTCCTCCAGGCTTAGGCTATGTTTTGATCTGACTGATTGTCAAACAGAACAATTAATTTATAATTAATTTATGTTTATTTTAATTCTCGATTCTCGATTTATTGCGATAAAGACAACTTCAACTTAGTTGGAGACTAAAAATCCAGAAACAAAAAAATTTTAAAGCGAGATTTCGTTCTAATCTATTTTCTACACGGAAATTTTACCAATCGTAACTAAACTTAGGAAACTGAATGCAACTAATGAATATTATGTGTCGGAATGTTCTAAATTTGTTTCTACTTGCGGCCGATTTGATAAAGCTGCAAAAAGCACAGTTGACAAAGAAACACTTACAAAAGCAACAGACAAAGATTATATCAATATATGATATAATTTGAAAAAATAATGATGTAGGCATCGTTGACAACTATCACTACTTATTATGAAACAAATTCCTCCGCCGCGTCTGTCTGTCCGACTGTTCGCGATAAACTCGAAAACTACACCAATTTTCATGCTTCTTTCATCATTGGATAGCGTGGTTCTCCAGTAAGGTTTTAGTATATAATTTGTTAAGAGTTTGCATATATTTTTGTATACATTAACAATATTTGTCGGAGTTGTCGGAAAAAGGTTAGCCAACTGGGAGCTTTCAACAAAAACGCTGTCTAAGCCCTTTCAGATACAACAAAATAATGTAGTGTGGAATTGTGTATCTTTTATAGGTCTACAAAGTATTCCAGTGGGGTATATGTCTATCTCTTAAGGATAACATACTACATCAATTTTAATACTTTAAAAAGTTTGACAACATCATACTTTAGACTACATTATTTTTTGGACAGGACAACGTCTGTTGGGTCAGCTAGTTGTATATAAAAATGATGATTGACACAAATAAAAATTTTAAAAAACATAATATTATGAACGATGCGGGACTCGAACCCTACCGACTCCGGCGTTACGTGCCGGTGCTCTAATCTACTGAGCTAACCGTTCGAGTAACGCTTCGCTATAAAATCTTGTTTGCTTTGTTAAGCTCTCAGGTTGTGGCCTCATCTACAGGATCTACTTTACAGTTGATAACCTGCTCAACCCCAATATTTGCATGTTAGGAAATTGACTTGAGATGTCGCTCTTGTAAATCTAAACAATATATTATGTTTTTAAAGTGATAACCCTCACTTCCAGGATTCATACACAAATAAAATTTTGAAAAACAAAATTGTGTATTAGTCCTAGAAGTGAGGGTTATCACTTTAAAAACATAACATATTGTAATAATGATGATTGAGCTAATATTATTCCTCAAAACTATTCACACCTTAGAAACTGCAGCGAAGATTGCTTTGATCCTATCAAACAACATGAAGCCTACCTATTCGAGGACATACCTCGAGTTATAAATAAATCGGCATATTATTGATACTGATTATCATCTCGAGAGTGTCCATCAATCTTTTCGAATGATCGCGCTTTAAATATAGCTTGCGACCGCGTGTCGTTAGCACAGCAAATAAATAAATAGGACTTATTTATTTTTAATTGCGTGTAATAAGTGTGAGTAATAAAGCTGACATAAAAACTGGCTGGATTTCTTATTCAAAACGAGAATAACCGCTTTTAGTGACAGTTTCACAATCTGTTAATTTTTGAAGTTGAAGCAACTTTGGACGCGTTAATTACTTTCGTGTTAAGCATTCGATGTACCAGATTCAAATTTTAAGTATTTTTGGTCAATTTAGTCAAAGAACTTAAATCAAATGTTGAAGTACAAAATTGTTCGAAGAGATGTAACGGGCGAAAAAAACTCAGCTGACTCCTGTTTGTTAAGCAACTTCGAAAAGGAGGACGTTCTCAATTCGATTGGTATTTTTTTGACAGGTCGTGGGCTTGAGTCCCACACTGTTCATAAAAGTTTGTTTTCAAATTTTATTTGTGTATTAATCCTAGAAGTGAGTCACTTTAAAAATATAACAAATTGTTAAGTTATTTTATACTTTGGAGTTTTTTCCCTTTTTTAAACGTAGTTTTTTTATGTACCTATGTTCGGGAAAAAGTTCATCTTTCAGTATCATAATGTATGCCATGTGATATGATCCTGTTGCTGTAGATTTAAGGATTTCTGATTTGGAAAACATTAGATTTGGCAATCCTCCCTTGATTTTAGCCTTGCACTGACTGAAGAATACTGAAAAGACCGAAATAGATGGAAATCTGAACGTGCAAAGTCAGGACTATATGGCGGACGCAAAGGCTTTCTATTAACACGTTAGCCACGGGACCATTTTCGACAAACTTATAACCAGTGCTTTAGCGATCGATTACATCTCATAAACGTGCGTATTGTACATAGCAACGCAGTACGTATGAGAGCTGAAGAATCTCCTAAAAAATACAATCCTTACTTAGTGCGTTAGAGGCCTCTTCGATCTCTTATTATTTTTAATCAACTTTTAAGTGAAACTTGAAACGGGAAACATATTGTATATTTGTCTCTGTGGTATACATATGCGCAGAGGGAGAGAACCCGATTTATGGCAAAGCACTGGCTGAAATCCTCGCACGACACCTTTTAGATCCCCTAACGCACTGAACCTGTTGATAAATTCCGGCCACTTTCCCTCAACTTGTTTATTAAATCTCATCAGTTGTTGACAGAAGAGATCCGATCGATGGTTCTGCTCGGCGGTAAAATCTCATAATGAACAAAGCTCTTCAAATCCCACCATACAAACTACACCAGTACATTATTGTGTGTTAATCTTCTACCGCATTTATCACGGGGAGTGTTCCGAAGAGCTGTTTAACCTGATAACTGCTGCCGAATTCCACCTTCGCACGACACGCCACAAGTAAGGATATCATCCCCACCACCTGGATGTGTGGCGGTCTTCCACAGAGCGGTTTTCAAGGAGCTTTCTTCCACGTACTAGAGTACTACGTACAAAGCTGTAGAATGAGCTTTCTTGTGCAGTGTATCCGGGACAATACGACATGGGTAACCGGCAACACTCCTGTGATTCCTCTGGTGATGCAAGAGATTGTGGGCGGCGGTGATCACTAAACACCAGGTGACTATTTAAAAAAATCCTGGTTTTGCCACAGTCTATGAAGCCCGACCGACCTTTTTCAGACGCTCTTGTCGTACGAGATCCACTTACTTACTTCTTATAACCAGTTCAGCTGATGATAATTGATCCGCCCTGCGCATTACAATGCAGTACCGCTTAGGATGATTGAAAAACCCAAAAATTCTAAGCGGTACTACAATTGCGCTATTCACCTTGAGACATAAGATGTTAAGTTTCATTTGCCAAGTAATTTTACTAGCTACGGCGCCCGTCAGACCGAAACACAGTAATTCTTACACATAACTGCTTTAAGACAGAAATAGGCACCGTTGTGGTACCCATAATCTAGCCGGCATCCTGTGCAAAGGAGCCTCCCATTGGTACGATAAATTTTTACTTTACATCCATTATTTAAAGAAGCTTTTTCTGATGGTATGGTGGCTTGCATCTCATCATTTGTCTGGGGGCGAAGAACGAATATAAATGGTGTTGACAAAGGCACAGTGACAAGGTGAAATTTTTTTAATAATTAAGTTTTTAAAAATTAAGTCTTAGTCAGAACAGGGTGATTACAGAATAAATGAGAAACCAATATATTTATGTTTTCTTATTAATTATCTAAACTAATATTATAAAAAGGAAACATGTGTATTTTTGTATGTATGTTTGTAATGTTTTTACACAAAAACTACTGGAAAAAATTATTTCACCATTAGAAAGCTGCATCCTTACTGAGTTATCTTGTCTGTATAAAATTTGCAAAAAAAATAGGGATCCCTAATAAAAAATCCATAAAATAACCCAAGGTGTGAAAAAATCTGTCAAAATAATTTATCATCGCGTGCGGAAACTATTGATGATAGAACAATAAAATGTTCTACAGTATTATAGAACATATCAATATCTAAAAAAAAGTCTGAGATAGCATATGTCCAACTACTGTAGTTATGTCACTATAACACCTTTTTTACATTTTAAAAGTTCATATAAGTGCCGACAATAATCAAACGATAATATTATTCAAACCTCTGTATTAATCCTTACTCCATTAAATGATATTTTATTAAAGATCATTTCAATACCTCTCAAATACTAGTAGACTTTTTTTAATGAAAATAAGGGACGAGACGAGCAGGACGTTAAGCTGATGGTAATTGATACGGCCTGCCTGACAATGCAGTGCCGCTCAGGGTTCTTGAAAAACTCAATAATTCTGAGCGGCACTACAATTGCGCTCGTCACCTTAAGACATAAGATGATAAGTCTCATTTGCCTAGTAATTTCACTAGCCACGGCGCCCTTCAGACCGAAACACAGTAATGTTTACACATTATTTTACGGCAGAAATAGGCACCGTTGTGGTACCCATAATCTAGCCGGCATCCTGTGCAAAGGAGCCTCCCACTGGTAACGTACCACTACCACGAGATCTAAGCGGGTGAAACCACGGTGCATTGCTATTTTTAAAATACACAAGTAACTTTTTGACTGCAATGCCAAATACCCTGGACTATCTGTAGCTGACAGATACACAAAATACAAATTGATATGAGGTAAAATGTTAACACTTTACAATAATATAGGTTTATTTGTTTTAGTAAGAGATTCTTCGTAATTTTTATTTTGTTTGAAGTTTTAGCACAGTGTAATCGCACCTTTACCAAATAATCACGTAATAACATTATTATCAGTAAGTGTTTTTAAATTTAAGGGAATATTTTTATCGAAGATGTATTAACAGTTTTGTGACGATAGTGATATAGGAAATATTGTAAGCATTTAGAGTAATTGAAGCAGTTTATATATTATTTTATCTCTAATGAAATTACTGGGCAAATGAGACTTAACATCTTATGTCTCAAGATGACGAGCGCAATTGTAGTGCGGCTCAGAATTATGGGTTTTTCAAGAATCCTGAGCGGCACTGCATTGTAATGGGCAGGGCGTATCAAGTACCATCAGCTGAACGTACTGCTCGTCTTGTCGTTTATTTTCATAAAAAAAAATATGTAAATCAAATCAAAATCACTTTTTTCATGTATTATCACATAATGTCAAAAAAAAATTTCTTATTGAATCTACCGCTACTTCGTAAAGGGTTGAGCTAATGAGAAAAAGTAGCAAGAAACTCATTGCCTCTCTTTAATATCAAGATTTACATTTCCATCGATTTACAAATCATTTCAATTACAATATAATATGTAAAATGATGCAACAAACATAAAAAGAGGGAGTACTATGGGATATGGTACAAATAAAAGGATTAAAACATTTTGAGTTAATATCCATTTCAATAAATATATAATAAAAGAAAAAAAAATATTTTATTTGCAGATTTAATATTTTTACAACATTTTGCAGTTAGTGTCAAGTAAAACTCAGAAATTACGACAATTTTAACCGACTTCCAAAACGAGGAGTTTCTCAATTCAATCGGTTTATTTTATGTATGTACACCGATTACTCTGAGATTTATGATACGTTTATGTAATTCTTCTTTAGTTCGATGCGGAATAGATGCGATTTGGTCCAATAAAAATTTTACATAGTTTGACCCAGTAGTTTTAATTTTATGAACATTTTTTATGAAAATTTCTGTCTATGTGGATATATCTGGCTAGGCACCGACTTAAAACCTATCAATATGCACATACGAGTAATAGTATTTAATACATAAGAGGTGTATTAAATTAAATTTTTAGTTGATTGATTGATACTTTTCAGTTTTTGAAGACGGTTTTTTAAGCGTAGTTTTTTATATTACAAAATTTTGAAGATTTCCCTAGGGAACGAGACATAATCGAATTTAACGTTAACGAAGTCTCGTGATAAACAGATAAATTTAAATCACATAAATCACACTTATTCCGTAATAAACAAAATATGTGTTACGATTATTGTTATTAGAAAATCCTTGTAACGACTCGGAAAAATATGTGGTTTTATCTCATGTTTATGGTTCGTAACTACATAGTAAACCTCAGATAGATTTATGTTTATGAGCATTCCTATAAACCGCAATGTATGAACAAACAAAACGTACCTACAACTATACGAGTAAATACAGAATTATTACCTCGCAAAATTATTGTAGCTACTGCATCGCAATTTCAACTTAAATCCATTATGGTAGGGTTGAAATTTCAGTATTTCCTGTTTAAAATGAAAATAAGTGTTTTTACAGAGAGTCGATATCGGATCTGGCTATTAACGAACGGCTAAGGGCGTGGCCACATTGACGTGTTGATTATATATTCGGTGTCGAAAAAATTCTCTCTCGTTACGAGACCTCGCGGGTGCGTCGTATCGGCGCTAATAAAATAATTTCGCGGGTAATTTAAGACTGTTTAAGATGTCAAATTTTAAATTGGATGAGCGAAAAGGGTGCACCGAAATAATAAATTAATCGTTTCTTTGAAGGCGATGCGTTCGGGTAAATGAATTTTGATTTAAGTAGGCATTTTTTACACATTTATTAGTGATTGGATGATTGATGTGGTCATTTATGTATTTTTTAGGTCTTGGGAATCTGAAAGTGACTTTGAATTTTGCGATGAGACTTTGTTATTATAAGAAAAATGACGTGATATTGTGAGAGTATAAGAAGCTAAATCAATTTCTTGCAGTAAAGTAAGTTTTTGTTCAACGGCCAGGTGGGCACCAATCAATAATATATAAAATACCTTATTCTATTTTTTTTAATCACTCTCTTATGAATCGAGAAATATTTAGGATAAGAATAAATATTTCCATAATGCTAGTAAAAAATTGTTTGTGAAAAACCGCGCAAGGCATTGGAAATTAAAAAATTGCATGCGTCCAAAGAACACATGTCAGAAGTTAAACCTGCATTGTGCATCAACGTCTAAACTGCTTATCAAGTCCTGGTACATGATTTCAACCGATATGAAAGACATTACTATCACCGTTACCATATTTATGTTCTCCTGGTGTCTATGTAGTAATACGTAGTGCGCATGACGTCAAAATATACTAAATTTTTATACTCGCGTCATACATGTGACAACCTCTTTTTCAACTATGATCGTCTGGTACTAAACCACTGTATAATTCTTCCTATCTCATTTTCTCCTACGTTAAATCTTATGAATTTATGTGTCTGTCACTTTTTACTGTCGCGCTTTGTCGTTTCATCGACTTTCAAATCACAACGATCCTTAAGACATTTTCACTTTAATAAAGACTTATTTTATATACATTATAAATATCAAAACTAAAATCGATATTTTTTATTATGTTACAAGCAAGCGTTGCAATTTAATTTTAAGTGTAAAGAAAAAAAACACAAACATATATAAATATATATGGGCTGTATGGGCGTTATGTGCGTATCTTGCACATCTATCAATGGTTTCAGAACGCATAGGGGATAAAAAGTAATTTTTTTTATATATATAGAAATATAGCCACTGCTTAAAATTTAATAAAGCCAAAATAATTTATATAAACTTCTAGAATTCGCTAATAATATTTAACTGTTCTGAATATTTAATAATAGCATTTTCCGCCAAAGTGTGATCCAACCTTTAAGATAGTTCGATAGCTTTAAACCACACTTATAGTTTAAATTATCAAATGGCACTATCTTACAGTAGTAAATATTTAAGGCTAATGAAATATGATATATCCGAATTTTATAGTTGTACTCAATAAAATTG
This sequence comes from Leptidea sinapis, assembly GCF_905404315.1. Taxonomy (NCBI): domain Eukaryota; kingdom Metazoa; phylum Arthropoda; class Insecta; order Lepidoptera; family Pieridae; genus Leptidea; species Leptidea sinapis. Next base: position 6,026,748 of record NC_066294.1, on the reverse strand, counting down.
TAGGCAGCTGTTAATTTTTTATGGATTTTAATTACTGAGGCAAATTGATGGCTGTCGCTAAGTGATTTTATTTTATTTGCTCGAATGCAGTATATGATGGTGATGCCGTATACACGGGCCATGCAGGTCTCTCTCGGGAAAACGTCGACCAGTGCCGGGTGAAACTTGTGTCTTCTATCGAGTCCTCTCTCGAGAAGGTCGCGGAATGGGGTAAGTTGAACCTTGTTCAATTTAACCCCCAGAAGACTCAAGTTTGCGCGTTTACCACTAAAAAAACCCCATTTGCCGTATCACCGCTCTTCGAGAACACTTCCCTTAAAGCCTCGCCTAGTATCGGAATACTGGGTCTCGAAATCTCGAGCAATTGCCAATTCCGTGGCCATCTGGAGGGCAAAGCCAACCTGGCTTCAAAGAAACTGGGCGTCATAAATAGAGCACGGCAATACTTCAAGCCGGCCCACATTCTAGCGCTCTACAAAGCGCGTCTTCTACCGCATTTATCACGGGGAGTGTTCCGAAGAGCTGTTCAACCTGATTCCTGCCGCCGAATTTCACCTTCGCACGACACGCCACAAGTTACGATATCATCCCCACCATCTGGATGTGTGGCGGTCCTCCACAGTGCGGTTTTCAAGGGGCTTTCTTCCTCGTACCACGAAGCTGTGGAATGAGCTTCCTTGTGCGGTGTTTCCGGGACGATACGACATGGGTACCTTCAAGAAAAGCGCGTACACCTTCCTTAAAGGCCGGCAACGCTCTTGTGATTCCTCTGGTGTTGCAGGAGAGTGTGGGCGGCGGTGATCACTTAACACAAGGTGACCCGTACGCTCGTTTGTCCTCCTATTCCATAAAAAAAAAAAAAAAAAAAAAAAAATATTTTAAAACTCAAAATTCAGAGCATCATACTGCGCTCGTCTCCTTGTAACGTAAGATGTTAAGTCCCATAAGCCCAGTAATTTCACTAGTTACGAAGCCTTCAAATCGAAACACAGATAGTCCTTGGACACTGCTATTTGGCGGCAGAAATTTTTTTGTAATACACACAATTCGATTAATCAACTGAGGTGAGCGGGCGCGTGATACTGAATGCTCATTGGCCAGGTAATAATCATAACACATCGCAATTGGTCAGGTATCAATCACAACATAATATCTTTAACAATCGCTACTGGCTACTGTGGATTTATATAAGATCAGTGTTTCTTATTTGATACTCACAGATACAGATACATACATTCGTCACCAGCCTCGCCAGCGATTGCGAAGTGTCTTCAAAACTTGAGAATCCAGTGAACTAACATATTAGATCGTTAGTGATCTTTTGTCCATCCAGTCTAGAGAGCAGTCGGTATAAAGTTCGAGTATCCTTCCGCGTCTGTGAGCTACACTTTTGCCCTCCACGGCCCCTCCCGGCTTCGTTGGAAAAGCCTCTCTAGCATAGAGGAGTTTTTTAGTCGGTAGGAAGCCCGACATATGGGCTTCGTTTCGGGGTCTAATGTAATGTGAAAACGTTCACTCTTTACGCGTCTATGGGCTATAAGATCTATGTCAAGCAGTGTATCCCGTAGGATAACGGTCATGTTTTGGATGGTGAGAATGTTGAGAAGAAATTTAAATGGTGTAACTAAACACTGTTTACAAAATAGAAGTCATATAATGTTAATTGCAGGGTTCGAATTTATTGAATCTCCTAAGAACTTGAAGTTAAAACAAGAATAAATATTATTAAGGGAAGTCCCAGGCCCAAGGGTGTCCTCAAGAGGTGACTTATGGTATTTACCAGTGGGAGGCTTCTTTGCACAGGATGCGGGCTACATTATGGGTACCACAACGGCGCCTATTTCTGCCGTGAAGCAGTGATGCGTAAGCATTATTGTGTATCGGTATGAAGGGCGCCGTCGCTAGTGAAATTACTGGACAAATGAGACTTAACATCTTATATCTCAAGGTGACGAGCGCAATTGTAGAGCCGTTCAGAATTTTCGGGTTTTTCAAGAATTCTGTGTGGCACTATATTGTAATGGGCTGGCAATATTTATTTATAAGTATTTCTGATAGTGTTCTTAAAGCGCAATAGTAAAAATAGGAATTATAGTTAAAACAAAACGAATACATAAAACTTTTCGTGAGATCTGGTTTATAAACTAAAACATCTCCAATTTACCAATATCGCTTTAGAACCAACTCTCTATATTTTAACATTGTATAAATTTTAAGCGTATTTTTTACGTCTTCTCATTTCTCAAAATTTTTTGCGCCCTTCTTCCATAATTTTCCATCAAACTTAATGACTCAAATACCATTTTGAAGCTTGAATATAACATTAATAAAATATTACGGAAAATTAATAGAGAAATCTGCGAACAATCACTTAAAATCTTGTAATTTTATGTATGATTACACGCATAGAAGATTAAAATTAGGAAGTGTTTTGATAGTTTCTTTCAATGAGATCGTTTACTGCGTGCTAAAACAAATTAACCAATGGAGAAGTAACGAGGGTTGTGCTCGTTTTTACACTGTGCCTAATACCATAAGTAAGCAATTATGTACCTAAAAAAAATCTGGATTGGTTTAAGCGATAGAGGTCTGAAGTTTGAACCGATCCAGATATTTTTTGTATTTTAAAGGGATAAGAATATTTATTAAAGTTTACGTAACCTTATTTTTTTAATTTGTATTGGTTTTTTTGTTAACAAATTTCATTTTTAATAACAAGAACAGGTTGATGCATTTAATATACGATAATATGTATAGTTCATTCTTTATTGCTTTTTATGAAATAATCTATGTTATCTAAACACCATCCACCTTCGCACGACACGCCACAAATTAGGATATCATCCCCACCATCTGGATGTGTGGCGGTCCTCCACAGTGCGGTTTTCAAGGAGCTTTCTTCCTCGTACTACTAAGCTGTGGAATAAGCTTCCTTGTGAGTGTTTCTGGGGCGATCCGACATGGGTACCTTCAAAAAAAGCGCGTACACCTTCCATAAAGGCCGGCAACGCCCTTGTGACTCATCTGGTGTTGCAAGAGAATGTGGGCGGCGATGATCACTTAACACCAGGTGACCCGTACGCTCGTTTGTCCTACTGTACCATAAAAAAAACACGTCTCATATATTGGATGCATCACCTTACAAACTAATTTGTTATGTTGTAAACTACTCTATTGATTGAAAAAAGTGGCCGTTGAATTTCTTGTATGTTCTTCTCACGAGCTTAACTTTTTTCGAACATATGGTAAATCCAGTAATTTAAAAGAAATATTTATATTGACGATTCAAAAGCGCTTAATTTAACGCTTAACCAGTGGGAGGCTCCTTTGCACAAGATGCCAGCTAGGTTATGGGTACCACAACGGTTCCTATTTCTGCCGTGAAGCAGTAACGTGTAAACACTTACTATGTTTCGGTCTGAAGGGCGCCGTAGCTAGTGCAATTACTCGGCAAATTAGACTTAACAACTTATGTTTCAAGGTGACGAGCGCAATTGTTGTGCCGCTCAGGGTATTTCAAGAATCCTTAGTGGCACTACATTTCAATGAGCAGGGCGTATCAATTTCCACCAGCTGAACGTCATGCTCGTTTGGTCCCTTTTTTCATAATTTTTTTTTAAACCTAATTGATATATATATATATATTCCCCTGGCACATTCCCTATTTGGGGTCGGCCCTCCTGATACAAGATCGCCACTGTTTGCGATCTTGGGTCATTACTGGCGTTAGGCCTAGCATCGTCATGTCTTTGTTAACAGTTCTAGTCCAGGTAGTTGGTGGGCGGCCTCTGCCTCTCTTTGCCTCATCCATATCCATGACTCGTCTCGTCATATGGTGTTCGTCCCTACACATTACATGCCCATACCAGCGTAATCGGCCTTCCTGCATTTTATGATGTATAGGTGTAATTTTAAAGGTGCCTCGGATATACTCATTACGAATTTTGTCTGACCGTGTTACACCCCCAGACCAACGCAACATTTTCATTTCGGTGACATGCATTTTTTGTTGGTCACACTTTCTCATTCCCTAGCATTCGGATCCATAGAGCAAAGCTGGTCTCACTGCTCGTTTGAACACGGTGCCCTTAGTTTTAATTGGCATTTTTGCGTCACATAGAACACCGGTAAGAGATCTCCACTTCAGCCATCCTGTTTTTATTCTATTTTGAATATCACTTTCGATATTGGCTTTAGTGTTAATAATGGACCCGAGATATTTGAATTCGTCTACCTTATTCAAGGGGTTGCCCTCGATTGTGGGTGGTGGCTGGGTATATGTGTCGCTTTCAAAGAAATTGCAGTGCATATATTAAGTTTTCTGTCGGCTCACTCTTAGACCTTTTCCCTCCAATGCTATCAGCCATGCTTCGAGGCTTCTTTGAAGTTCCGGCAGTGATTCCTCTGCTAGAACTACATCATCCGCATATAAAAGTATCCACGGGGCCGGTTTTTGAAGATCTTTGATGATGTAGTCCATGACGATGTTAAATTTTAAACCTAATTGAATAAAGTTTAATTGACTTTGACTTTGACTTAGAACTGACATCATAAAGTCACTCTTAAATTTCACAAATAGGTAGCCCATCGGCTCGTACTCTCACTTATTCTCAAAATAAGGACGTGCTTTTGATAAAGTTACGCTTAGAAGGTATTTTCTCTTGATGCATCATGGATGAACCCGTTCATTGTAAATGTTTATTTTAGACGCGAATGAAGTTCTTAAATTAACATCCGCGATGTCCATTGTCACTGTCTATTTATAATCGAATCCGTGTCTTACATTCTGCGCACGCGCATTATGTATAGTTAGGTTCAGTGCTTTCTAATTAAGCGCTTAGATTGAAAACGCGATAATTTCTACGTCCCCGACCAGTGCAGTATGCAATACCATATCTATTGCTTCTTTTTTTTTACTAAAGCTCTTAATGCATACGGGTTTATCCATATGATACCTTCTACAAAATTAATCACTATTAAAATGTTATTATATAAATGAAAATGAAGTGTCTTTTGTTAGATTAAGGATTGGTCTCTGCTGCACTATAACTAGATACCGCAGGCTGTGCGGCAAGTAATACTACGCCCAAGTTAGCGTTCTTGAGCCAGTCTCGAACAATGTGAGACGCTGACGTGCCTCACGTTCTGTTAATCTTTGCAAATAAAAGAAACTAAAATGCCAGGTTGCGTCATAAAACTTTGATTTTATTTGATAGACGCTATTCAGTCGCATGCTTGTATGCGACTGAATAGCGTCTATCAAATATCTAAAAAATCTAATAGTGGCCGTAATAAAAAGTTTTTGTTCTAAGGTAGTGCGGAATCTTGTTGGAGTGCAGCGGAGAGTCAATATGAGACTAAGTGACGCTGCAATTCTTGCTGGATTCTTGAAAAACCCAGAATTCTTAGTGTCATTGGAATTTCGCTCGTCGCTTTGAGAGATGTCAAAGCCAAATAAACTCTATCATACATTGAGATGTTAAGTGTCTTTAGTTCAGTAATTTAACTAACTAAAGCAACCTTTAAGACGAAATACAAAAATGCCTGCAAACTTCTGCTCGCAGCAGAACAAGGCGCTGCTGTGGCTGGCTCTATGTGTATCTAACCGACATTATCAGCAAAGTATCCTGTGCAAAGAAACACCCCGCTAGTAAATCAGGAACTATTTCTTATCTCCTAGTATCTGTGTACTGTGTAATATAAATATTGAAGAATACTTTAGGTCTATCTAATTGTTTCAGTTACTCTCGTGCTCGCAGCAGAACAAGGCGCTGCTGTGGCTAGCTCTATGTGTATCTAACCGACATTATCTGCAAAGAATCCACTCATTGGTAAATCAGGGTCTATTTCTTATCTCCTAGTATCTGTGTACTGTGTAATATAAATATTGAAGAATACTTTAGGTCTATCTAATTGTTTCAGTTACTCTCGTGCTCGCAGCAGAACAAGGCGCTGCTGTGGCTAGCTCTATGTGTATCTAACCGACATTATCTGCAAAGAATCCACCCATTGGTAAATCAGGCTCTATTTCTTATCTCCTAGTATCTGTGTACTGTGTAATATAAATATTAAAGAATACTTTCGGTCTATCTAACTGTTTCAGATAGTCATGGAGAATTTGTCGGGGCTTTGATGGTACCGGTACTCTGTGCAAAGAAACCCCCCGCGAGTAAATCAAGAACTATTTCTTATCGCCTAGTATCTGTGTACTTTGTAAAATAAATATTAAACAATACTTTCGGTCTGTTTAACTGTTTCAGATAGTTATGGAGATTTTGTCGGGGCTTTGATGGTACCGGTACCCTGTGCAAAGAAACCCCCGCTAGTAAATCAGGCTCTATTTCTTATCTCCTAGTATCTGTGTACTGTGTAATATAAATATTGGAGAATACTTTCGGTCTATCTAATTGTTTTAGATACTCTCCAGATTTTGTCAGGGCTTTGCCGGTACCGGGTCCCTGTGCAAAGAAACCCCCCACAAGCGTTGCCGGCCTTTGAGGTTCGCGCTAATTCACTGTTATTTTAAAATATGGTGTTTTTTTTATTAATACCGTATCATATATAATAAATATATAATATTCTCTATATTCCTTACTTGGGAAGAAATAACATTAATATATTTAAGAAAAATGTTACAGGATTCTTAAAGCAAAAACACAAATAAATGGACGAATCTGAATACTGAGGTCATTAGACGACCCATATAGCCGAATGGTTAGTGACCCTGACTACTAAGCTGGAGGTCCCGGGTTCGAATCCCGGTATGTGCAATCATTTATATGATGAATATGGATGTTTGTTTTCGAGTTATGGATGTTTATACGTATTCATGTAAGTTTAAGTAAGCATTACCCATAGTACAGGCTATGCCTAGTTTGGGGCAAGATAATTTGTGTAAAAGTTTGTCAATATTATTATATTATTATTATTATTTATTGAGCGTCAGTAACTCACGTAGTATTGGGTGATCACAACCGCCCATTACGTCATTCAGCCGCTGAGTTTTAACTGTCCTAACTCCTAGTACAGGGAATATTAACACAACGGTATCTTAAACGTGCAACTCTCACTTCAGATCCTTACATCAGTGAGGGGTGGTATACTGCCCCGTAGGAATTAACAATTAAACAAAAAAAACGGGTGCTGCTTGTGGTGCCAGGTCGACGTGTTATAGTTAATAAATCATTGTATTTGTTGGATCATGTTCACGACGCATCCTTACACAAACAATGAATTCAAGCTCAAAAGGTTGATGCATCCAATATAGAATAATTTATTTAATAAAAAAATTCTTTATCACCTTTTATGATTCATGAAATATGTAATATTTAAAGAAAAAATTCAAAGAAAAATTTAAATAATTAAATATTATGACTGTTCATTGTCAGTACGTTTATGAAATTTAATATGCGTTTTCAAAAATCGTCACCTTTTTGCTCTTATTAGTTATCAGATTATAGATTTTCATTATTATAACACTAGAAATAAGGGATTGCTTGTAACTAATTCTAGTTTGCTTCATAAGATACATAATAGCTTCAAGGGTAAATGTATACACTTCTATAATAAAGTCCCAGCCACTGTTCAGGCATTATCTATAAATAAATTTAAATGTTTTATAAAAAAATGGCTCTGTCGTAAATCCTATTACTCCACTGCTGAATATCTGAATGATCGGACAGCCTGGGACTAGATTATGATTATTTTATAGCGATAGAAATGACTGTACAATATTATATATTTTTATTGCGCCGCTTCTTCTCTCTCAGAGCGCCATTTGTTTCCGAAGCGGTAGTTGTATCTAGTAGTTTTTAGAAATGACATCAAAAAGAATTCTAAATGAATAAATTTTGAGAAAATAAATGCCTTTTATGCCTTTAAGACCCTTTTCACTTTGAACACGATTCATATATTGAATGCAGCACCTTACAAACTAATTTTGTTTTGTATATTACAGCCATTGTAAAATACTCTATTTGATTGAAAAGAGTGGCCGTTGAGTTTATTGTATGTTCTTTTTTTAATTTATTTATTCATAAATATATGCACAGTTGGTACTTAAATTTTACATGTCGCCAAACTGTTGCAACAGTTTGTTGGCGAGTTTACGCTCTTAGACTATATTATACTATTGTGCATCTATAATAAATTATGCTATACCTAATTTGTTAGTTATATACACAATTATTAATACACATATAATATTACATACATATCATTAATCAGTTATCAATTCATAATATTCCTAAAAACATATTAAGGCTTATGTGGAGACGTTAAGAAAGTGCTCTTTTAATTTTTTTCTTAAGTACTACTTTACAGTCTTTTTATCCTATCTTAACCATTCTATACTATTAAAAATTTTAGTAGTTCTCACGAGCTCTACTTTTTCCGGACATAATATGGTAAATCAAATCAAATCAAAATCACTTTATTCTTGAAGGTCACGGAAATGACACTTATGAATCTCAAACAAATATTTTTTCTTATTGAACTCCCGCTACTTCGTAAAGGGTTGAGCTAATAAGAAGTAGCAAGAATATAGATTCAGTAATTTAAAAATATATATATGAAGATTCAAAAGCGTTTATTTCATGCTTGATTGTATAAAGTTTATTCGAATTTGACTTTGACTTTAACATTCAGACGTAAAAAATTTGCTCAAAATATCAATACTTAAAACTAACTTATTTCAAAAGTATTGTTAGTATGTAAGCATTATTTTTAATTAATTTTTAATTATTTATATCGATGACTGGAGTACATGGTAAAACCCAAATAGGTTAATGTATATTAGTACGCTTTTTGTAATAAGTGTGTTACATCTTTTTGTGTGTAAATAAATAAATTTAAAGAGAGTTTGATTCGACTAAATAACATTTAGTATTATCGATAAAGCCGACTTAAAAATATTATAGAAAATATATTGTGAGCTATTTATAAAATCCTAATAAAATGTTATAGTTATACCGAAATATTCGCAAATCTTTATATATATACTAGCTGACCCAGCAAACGTTGTATTCCCGATATTAAAATCGCGATACAAAAGTAACTGTTGATCGTAGATGGGTGAAATTTTGAAGTTGTATGTATTTTTTAATGCTGACTCATAATCAAACAAATTTAAAAAAAAATGTCAAAATAATTAAAAAAATATACTTCGTGTGGACCCTTAACATTTAGGAGGTTGAAAAAATTGTTGTCCGATTCTCAGATCTACCCAATATACACTCAAAATTTCATGAGAATCGGTCCAGCTGTTTCGGAGGAGTTCAATGTTTAACACCATGACACGAGAATTTTATATATTAGAAGAAGATAAATCCAGTGTCCTGATGTTTGTCTCCTAGTGAACTCCTAAACTAATGAACGGATTTTAAATGTGATTACTTCATGGAGTGCAGTTTAGTCCAACTCAAGAGATATAATAGTTTTAATTTCGATTTGGGACCCATAATTATTTTTATTTCCAATATTTGTATGCATGGTAACGCATGGTTTGTCAGTTCTGCTGCGAAAGAATTTCATTAAAACAACAGGGAGCATATTTTACGAAATTATTGTTCAGATTTATAACAGTATTTTATTTATTATGTACAGAACAACGTCTGTCGGGGCAGCTAGTAACAATATATAAAGTCTATCATCATTAGTGTGAATTATTATTAAATATCCGGACGACCGATCCTTGCTCGGATTTTTAAGAATGTACAAAACTTGAACAAAAAAAACTAATAGGACATCTGGATTCAAACCGGGGTCTTCTGCTTTCCGGATCACCCAATGTCCCATCTAATTATAGTTTTGTATATTGTAGCTGTTTCTCGTTAAAACACGAATAAAACTACATTTTTTTTTAATTGAAACCGATTTATCGCCACCGCAATCCCACTACACAGTACACTAAATTGCATGAAAATCGTTGGAGCCTTTTCCGAGATTGTTAAGAGCCTTCCATTGTTAGCTTAAAAAATCTTGATGTTTGTTTTTTTGACATTTTACATTGCACAACTGGGAAGAGATCGACCCCCATGTCGTCCTAGTTTGGGGGTCGAGGGTAATTTTAAGCAAAATTGTATTTTTTTTTTGCAACAAATAAAGATTTATTATTATTATTATTCAGATTATATATATATACAAGAATTGTTCGTTTAAAGATATAAGGTATAATATCTTGATAAGTCATATACATGACATTTTATTTTAAATCATTTATTTCTGATACAAAATTACAAAGCGATATACACATATTATTCTGCCGAACTGCGCAGCAGTTTGTCGGCAGTAATTCTCGTGTTTAGCAAATTATCAAAGAAATGATATGTTTTTGTGTGTGACAATTTAATAGTCCCTACCAGTATTTCTTAAGTCTATTTATATGACGACCTGTATAGCCGAGTGGTTAGCGATCCTACCTACAAAGCTAGAGGTCCCGGGTTCAAAATCCGGTAGGTGCAAGCATTTATATGATGAATATATTGTATGTTTGTTTCCGAGTCATGGATGTTTAAATGTATTTATGTATGTTTTTATGAATTTATCTATGTTTAAGTAAGTATATTGTATTAAATATATCATTGTCTTGTAACCCATAACACATAACTAACATATATATGTATACATATAAATAACATATATATGCTTAACTTGGGGCAAGATAATTTGTGTAAAAAGTGTGTCAATATTATTATTATTCTTATATTATTTATTATGGACATTGTGGTAAGTAGTACTTTCGCAATAATTTTCACTTGATTTTTTGTTTTACAATTCGACAATTGTGACGCTATATGGGTAGTTAATTCATTAATTAATGTAGGTATATACCCATTGCATGCTACGCATACCCTAATAGTTACATATTTTAGATACCACTAGCTTGTTATGTATGGCTTTTAAAATGAGCAAACTGTTCAAACATCAAATGATTTAGTCGCGCGCCTTAGATTATCCCTTTGCAGCTTTTGTTTATTTGATAGCGTCGATGCATAGCTCCCACTGCATACGCACTATCGGTGCAGTCCCGACGTCTGCGATAGCTGCAGCAAAGCTCAGTCGTAAAGTCGCTAATGCGAATCAGCCCTAACGGACAATTTATCAGTGAAGTTCGGAACGTGCGAATTATATTGTGTTGCCACTTGCCGGTTGAATATTTTGAGCGTTTGATTTCGTTTTCAAATACGAACCAATTTTTCACTATCACATTGAATTTCAAATATGCCTTTATAAGCGTTGATCTTTTTGTACTATGTTCTATTTCCTGTTGAATGTTCGTTGAAGTGGTTTTGTGTGGTAATATTCTGCCTGAAAATGGGGTAAGTAATTTTTATCACCAGCACTGTATAGAACACGCATAAATTTGTATTTAACTCAAAGCATTTAATGTTGCTTGGCAATAAAATGCTTTAGTTAAATAAAACTCCAAATTCGAATTAAAATTATAAGCGATATTGTGTTTATAATTCAAAGTGATTTTCTACAATTTTGAGAATTAAATAGGTACCTCACCTTTTTATCTAATATATAAAATTCTCATGTCGCGGTGTTTGTAGTTAAACTCCTTCGAAACGGCCGATTCTCATGAAATTTTGAGTGCATATTGGGTAGGTCTGAGCATCGGACAACATCTATTTTTCATCACCCTAAATGTTAAGGGTGGTCCACGCCAATGTTTTTTTAATATTTTTGACATTTTTTTTTTCACATTTGTTTGATTATGAGTAAGCATTAAAAATACATACAACTTCAAATTTTCACCCATCTACGATCAACAGTTACTTTTGTATCGTGATTTTAATATCGGCCATACAATGTTTGCTGGATCGGCTAGTGTATATATAATATAATTGTAATTGTTCAATTAGTATTTAATTTAAATAAATAAAAAATAAATAAAAGTTATTTGAAAGATTTTCAAAAAGACGTTTTTACAAAAGACATTACAATAAATAGTTATATTGCTTCCTGTGAATTTCTCTACTCCTTTATACGTAAGCATATCCGTGCGAAATAGTGAAAATGAGAAATATTATGATATTTTTATATAAATACCTACTAGTGGAAATTATTATAAAAATACTGGTCTCAGTGCTGATGATGTTTACTTCTAGAAGTAATAGCAGTAAGATATAAGATAGATAGATAGTACAGAAAATCCTCACAATTTAACGTTATTCAAAAATCTTTTGGTATAAATTCTAACAAATTAGAAAATTTAAATTTAAATTATTCTTTCAGCTTAAATTACTCTTCAGCAGTAATATTTTATAGTAAAATATAATTTGTTATATTCACAACAACCTAATGATAAATAAAATAAAAGCGAGTGGTGTTTGTATATTCTCAAAATAAGAAATAGACATAAAAGATAATAAGAATAAAATATTAAAAAAAAAACTAATTTCAAGTTACTTGTTAATAGACATTTGATAATTTTTATACAAAAAAGGGGGAAAATAAATTCTCTTGAGTTTTATATCTTTTAAACAAACATAACTATTTCAATCAAAATATATTGTATGAATTTATGTATAAATATAAAAAATAATAATATAAGTATATATACTATAAATATTAATTTTTGTAAAGTACCAATAATTTTTAAACCCAAAATTTTCATTACTTCCTTATTTTTAAAATAACTAATTACTTAGCAATGATATATGATGATTTGTATCTTTAAAACACCCAATTAACAAAAACAAATTTAAACAAAAATTCTTAAATACTAAACTCTTAGACAAACAATTCATTAACATTGTGCACATAATCTCTTTTAAACACGTAAGTACTTTTAAATGTAATAAGAAGCAGTAGTCGCAAATGTGTTCTCACCCTAAACAAATCGATACGTTTAACCCCTGGTAACATAATAACGAAGCCTCACATCCCACATTACCACGACACATGATCCCTCGTCAATTTGTTTGTTAAACGCACGACATGCGACGATCGTGTTACAATCGATTTGTTTAACACGACAATTAACTGCTGAAACGCGCGGCAATACTTGTGCGAAAGTGCGTTTTAGGGCGTGCGTACATTATAATATCTAATGTATAAAATTCTCGTGTCACGGTGTGCGGGACCGAACTCCTCCGAAACGGCTTGACCGATTCTCATGAAATTTTGAGTGCATATTGGGTAGGTCTGAGAATCGGACAACATCTATTTTTTATCCCCCTAAACGTTAAGGGTGGTCCACACGAATATTTACTTTTTTGACATTTTTTTTAAATTTGTTTGATTATAAGTCAGCATTAAAAAATACATACAACTTCAAATTTTCACCCATCTACGATCAACAGTTACTTTTGTATCGCGATTTTAATATCGGCATTACAACGTTTGCTGGGTCAGCTAGTTATAACTATATATTTATATATATTTACTAGTGGGAAACTCAGCGGCTATTTCTGCCGTGAAGCAGTAATTTCGCACTACATAGGAGTACATATCTATTAGCACATAAATCAAATTCAAATATTTTTATTCAAAATAGGATGTGACATCACTTATTGAAAGTCAAAAACTACCACCCATTCCAAAATGAATGCCTCAGTCCTGAGAATAATGGGCGCAACAAACTCAGCGGGCTTCTTTTTTTCATCGAAAAAATATGTTTACAAAGTAATGTTGTAAAATTAAACTTATTATTTAATAGCCTAAGGGCGGTCACTCCATTCCCAATCTGTGGTATCATAAATAACAATAACACAAGTTACAATAAATGACTACATTGTCTTAAATTTTAGCGACTAAAATGCATACGCGTACTAAACTTGTATAATATAATTTTCACTGCCACTCCTCGTATATGCAATGATCAAGGAAAAGTAAATCGTGTGTTTTACTCCCACATAAACTCCGCCTGCAGGTTGTACAAGCAGGACGCATCAGGATAGATTTTTGGAGACAATTATTTTCGCTTATTGCTTGTAGTTGATTTTGTTCTTTTAATGTCGGGAGTCACGGTCGATAACTAGTTAAAACTAAATGTGTCAGCATTATTGTGTTTCGGTCTAAAGGGCGCCTTACGTCCGACACTTCAGTCTAAAGATCATTTATTCTCATTAAAAACATTACAAACTGTCACTTACATGAGAACAATATTTATAAATAATAATCTATGAATCTTCCTTATTATAAACATATATAAAAAACAGGTATAAAACTAAATATAAGTGTGTGCTAGAAAAAGGAAGTATCATCTGTAATACATTTCGCTAAACGAAACTTGAATAAATTAAAAGTCCCTGCATCATTGATATCCCAAGATAGTCCATTGTACAGTTTAGCACCTTTATATGTATTTGTTTTCAGTCCATAATTGGTCCTTGGCTTTGGTAGTATGAAGTGGTCATTATTGCGTCTATGTTTTATGTCTCAAGGTGACAAGTGCAGTTGCAGTGCCGCTCATAATTTTTGGGCTTATAAAGAATCCTGAGTGGCACTGCATTGTAATGGGTAGGGTGTATCAATTACCATCAGCTGAACGTCCTGCCGTCTCGTCCATTATCTGATGATGATGTTCTGCATGTTCTGATGTTCTTCAAACTGAAAGTCACTTCTGCTTCTAGCATAAGAAGGCACCGCTGTTGTACCCTATTTTCCCAGAATCATATGCATGGAAGCCTCCTAGTTTTGCCAAATTTATAAAAAAAAAATTGTATGCAAAATTTATGAACGATGTGGGTTCGGTGAGCTAACCGTTCGAGTAAGTCGGTAAGAGCGCTCAAACACATAGTTAATAAATAAATATCTATTTATTTTTCTTCTCACAAAGATCTTAAAGCTAAAACAGTACCTACAGTAGTGTTACATTTTCAACTGCTGGTAAATTGTGAGGAGCTGGTGTCTGAAGTAGTTAGTTCATTATTTTGTATACAAATATAATTTGTATAATAATTAATCCCAGAAGTGAGAGATATAACGGTAAAAACAACAAATTGTTTATAAAGAAGAATGCACAACAATATCATGTAAGCAAAAGCAATATTATAATAATTTTACATTAAATTAAAACTATCATTAGGGGATTTTTTTTTTAGTAGAATACTGGCAACATTTCCTTGTTGGATAGCTAGGCTAATCCTTTGACCGAAATAGCTGCCAGTGCTTCAGTTGCCAGTACCCCTTTTAAGGCGAGAAGATAGTACTTTGTACATTCTCAGCGCCTCTGGGGCCCATGGACCAAGAATCAAACGGAACAAAGATGTAAGACTCACTGAGACCAACATTTTTTTGACGTTTGCTGTCTTCGGCAGTCGAAGCAGCAACCCCAGCAACAACTGACGTAACTTGGACATGAGAAGGAGCCAGAGTGCCGACGCAAGTCGCGTTCCACACTAGCGCCTTTCCCCGTGCCTAAGCCAATACAATAATGTTTGGTAAAAATAAAAAAATATTTGACAATGCTTAAAACAACTTAACAAATTAAATATTGTTCATCACTGCACACAGTCACGGCAAAAGCTTATGAGAGTCGCCGAGAGCGAAACTAATAACTTAAGTGGCTATAGACCAAAGCAAATTTATCTTAATCTTACGGTATTGCAAGGCTTTATTGCAATAATGTCCTGAATCGTGTGTTAATTAACTCAACCTCCACGGAGCTTAAACAACTTAAGTTGTAGCTTTAAGCACAAAAACATAATTCTGGTAATTGTGTATGTGTGTAAGTTTTAACGGTTTTTTTTTCAGCAACTCAACTTCTCCTGGGCTGCTATTCTGTGTAAAATTCTTTTAAGCCTATATATAGGATATGTTATAAGATTTGCTCGCGGAAAACCTCGAACATAAGAGAGGTGAATAAAATTATGTAATTTTGAATTCGGTATATCGAAAACACATTGATATTGGCGGAATCAGTTTCTTCCGTGTAAAATATAAATAACTTCATACGTTAAAACATTTCAGAAATACTAATAAGTATTCATTTAAAATGATACACAATATTGTTTTTTTTTTAAATAAATAGACACTGGATTTTCTATAAAGCATTTTATAAAAAAGATAAAAGAGCGGAAATTTGCGATGCTAATTACTAAAATCTAAATCCAAAAACATACATAACTAAATAACAATAATAGTTATGAGATCAACTAAAGTAATTTAATTTTTTAAGGCTACAAATTATCATATTTTATTTTCATTTCAAAAAAAGTAAAGAAGAAATAACTTAAGGTAAAAATGAATAAAAGTGCATCTTAAAGATTAGAGTTAACAGATCAAACAAACACTTAGAAATTGAATGGTGATAATATCTTGTTTTTTATAATGAACTAGTCGTTTCCGCCCACTTAGCTGGGCGAATTAAAAGGAAGGAACGCTGCAATTCGAAAAATAAAAAGAAAAATAAGTAGCCTTAAACGATCTAGGATAAATATCGCATCGAATGGTGTTAGTTTCATGTCGATACGATCAGTGGTTTAGGCGTGATTGAGCCTCAAACAAAGACCATTTTCATTATAAATATAAAGAAGACAGTAATTAAAATTGAGTGAGCTATTTCAAACGGAACACGATCTATAAAATATAAAATCATCAATCAACACATAAAAGAAGTAAATCATAAGCAGATAGTCATTTATAATCGTAGGTATTTCAAATAAAAATAAAAGGCACCCGAACTAGTATAAACTATGACTCAGCTTGCAACCGCCGGCTCAATGTGTGTTCTTTTTTAACTACGTATAACACATTTGAATGAACTCGACGAAGGGCCAAGGCATTATTAACTCTTGGGCTATTTGAGTTCAAAATCTGTTTTGAGTTCGAAGTTTGTCCTTTCTAGTTGATTTAGTTTTATATTTTTCTTGCTAAAAACTGTCTATTAATACTCAATGTTGTTGAAATCGCAATAATTATGAATTACGCAGTGTTGAAGCCTTTGAAAATGATAATAAGTGAAAAAATAAATAGTACGATGAAACCCATTTTAAAGGAAGAGAATGTAACAAAACTGAAAGGAAAAATTAATTATGGGTGATCTGAGGTCGGAAAATGGAAACGACTACGAATTGATTAATTGTAATCCATATTTTTGCTGCTACGTAATAACAGGTATGAATTCTCTATGAATTGCCTTTTGATGGTCTTAAATTTTCCGAACATAACCATAGTAATGTATATCAAAAAGTAGAGATTTCAACGAACAAAAATCCCATCATTTTTTGACGTGAGAATTTTTGAGTGAAAATTAGGGTTGGTTTTCGATATTTGAGTCAAAATAAGGTGAAAAAATAAATATTTTCAATAAAAAACATTTATGTTAGGCAGATATTAAAAGGTAACTTTTCACCAAATTTAGTGGAATAAAATATATGTTGTAGATCTTTTTAGTACAACTTTGCTATTACCTTTAACTTTTTCCCGTAGTAGTTTCGCTGGAAATCGAGATAAACCGTTTTTTACTCTTAAGCACCCCCTTCTTTATTTCCCGACCTCAGATCGCCTCTAATTTATTGTTCCCATCATTTTTGTCATTTTTTTTATTTATTTCAGTGTCACCTTTTCCAATGGGTTTCATTCTACTATTTTTTTTTGGTTTCAATAATTTTCGACCCTGGTCTAGAACTTCTAAACTTATGTAAATATTGCAACCTAATACTGATTTGTGGGGTGAGATTTAAATGTTAAACTTTACACTCTGCGATCCGGTAAAATATACAATATTGAAATTCGTAGAAGAACCGAACTAATTATAGCGCTTATATCATAGAAGAAAAAATAAGAAACGGGCTGGAGTTCTTGGAAAATGGAATGAAAAATGTATAGAAAGTATTGCCTAAGTTCGAAAATTCCAAATGATAGCTCTGCTACTCGGATCTCTGGATTCTTATTTTCAAACACATCACAAATAAGGTTTTATAACTTTTCATACTAAGCTTTGCAGTACAAAATACGGCGTAGAAGACCCATATTATTCCCAGTGTCCAAGATAGCCTCGAAATCTGTTGACGTCATAGTTACAATGACATTCACATGCAAATCATAGATACAGTTATTCATACAGTGATGTGAGATAAATAAGAATCGAATGATAATTCAAACATTGACTAAACATTTTGACAAAAACTAGATCGCCGGAAATGAATTAACGATTTTTTAAGTTTTATTTGGCCAAAAAATTTTTGTAATATTTAAGACTTTTAACTGTCTTCAAATAAAAGAAGTAAATCAAGTTATTCGTATATTTTTTTTTTGTTTCTTACCTCAGAACTACGTTGCTTATGGATGGGACCCATTTGTTATATTATATCCATTTGAAATAATACATCCAGATTGGTTTTATTATGAACTATCCGTTCTTGTCCCGCTTCGCTGTGCGAGTTTTAAAAGGAAAGAAAGTTGGATTTCTTAAAATAGGCCATCTAGGATAAATTTCGCATCGAATGGTGGTAGTTTCATGTCGATAAGATCAGTGGCTTAGGCGTGATTAAGCCTCAAACAAAGACCATTCTCACTATCTAATATAATATTATAAAATTCTCGTGTCATGGTCTTAAACTTTGAAATTTTGAGTGCATATTGGGTAGGTCTGAGAATCGGACATCTATTTTTCATCCCCCTAAATGTTTGTTTATGAGTCAGCATTAAAAATACATACTTACAACTTCAAATTTTCACCCATCTACGATCAACAGTTACTTTTGTATCATGATTTTAATATCGGCAATACAACGTTTGCTGGGTCAGCTAGTATATATATAGTGATAGATAGATAAAGTGCAGATTTACATTAAAATCCATAACTGAGGTAAATCTCCAAATTTTACAGTAAGCGTTTTTACTTTTTTCAACAAATCAATCATTTATAACTTTAAAATTATCAAAAAAAACTGGTAAATCAATAACTTAGTAGCTTACGTGTATTTGCGTATCTTGGGATATTATAATATACAGTACTAATAAGACAATAATAATTAAATTGAATGAGTGTACTCGGTACACAAATCTCGTTTCCAATTTAGTTATGAACTTAGATACCTATTTTTTCCCTATAAATAATATTATATAATAGTGACTTAAAACATTCTAAAGAGCAAACAATTCTCTTTGGTATTCGATATTAGATAAATATATTTGTTATTTAGTGGAAATTTAAAATTAACATCAATTCCTGCCTTATCGACGATAGATGAACGTTATATAAATAACACAAAAATCTTATTTTGCAAATTGAAAAATGGAATTATCAAATCGATGTTTTGTCATCGGTCTTCGATAATCTGCGAAGATTGAACGAAATCTGGCCGTTTAAATGGGTCAAATTCGCGCCCAAATGAGTCGGTTACAAAGAAATATACATACAACTGAAGCTAATGAAGAGCGTGTAATAAATAAATTGTGGATACATCACCACACTGTATGACTCTTTCGTTGGTAAGCACAAGCACCGACAGGTCCGTGTGTACCCCTTCCCCCTTCCGCACCCCGCGACCCTCGTCCGCGCGGTATCCTTGTTTCGGTTCACTTTACTAAGTCGTCAATTAGTATTTATTTAATGTTATTTTTTTTCTTTATACATTTAATATTGCCAAATACCACGTCCTCAAAAAAGTTAATGTATTACCCGTCATGCTGTATGTAATAAAGTTGAATTTTCAGGCTCCTAGAGGCGTAGCCTTTAGTTGATAAACAATCTTAATTAATTGGTGAAAGCCTTATTTTACCAGTTAAACTTGAATGTCTCAACATAATTATAACGAATGAAGTAATTAATTACTTTGTAAAGTAATTATTTGTCACGTTGTTTTACTCGCTTTTTTTTATTTCAATCTTTCTTTGGAAGACTGGTGGCACTGTGATTTTATGTGTGCAGATAATATTATATTCTAAATAACCAACTTTTTGATCACTTGTTTCAAGATATGTTTAATGTGATAACTGCTGCCGAACTTCACCAATCGATCGAAATTAAAAAAAATTAAGCTTCCTAAAGACGCTGAAATAATCTAATTTAAAGTGATTATTACTATAATGAAATTATCGTTCTTTTTATAAAAATAAAGGATGAGACGAGCAGGACGATCAGCTGACGGTAATTGATACCTCTTACTCATTACAATGCAGTGCCGCTCAGGATTATTGAAATACCTACTCTAAAATTCTGAGTGGCACTATAATTGCGCTCGTCACCTTGAGACATAAGATGTTAAATCTCATTTGCCCAGTAATTTCACTAGCTACGAAACACAATAATGCTTGCACATTACTGCTTCACGGCAGAAAAGGGCGTCGTTGTGGTACCCATTATCTAGCCGGAATCCTGTGCAAAGGAGCCTCCCACTAATTATTTGATATTACTTGAATATTTTTTAATAAAACTACATCCAATCATCCTGTTCATTTAATTGTATTAATCGAAGCGTTTTAGCCACTATCCCAAAAACTCCAGTTGTGTTTGGCTGTATCTAATACAATCGATTTAACAAATCTCATCATAGAAGACCGATGTTAATACATTTAACATAAAATAGACCATCAATTTATTTCCTGCTTTTAATTTAATGTTAATTGAAATAGTTATTTTTATAACAAAAACTGTCGTAGAAGAAAAAAACAGCCGACTTCAAAAACACTATTTCAAAACAATAAATATAATATGCAATTAATTAAAAGTATAAAAATAATTGCGTATTTTTATAGAATTTAATTAATTAATCTGTTCTAGTTACGATTATTTTTACTATTGGAATCGGTGTCCTACCGCGGCTAACCGCTCTCGCTTCTCGCCTCCTCACGACTCAAGCACATCTCACCTATAACTATGTATGTAGTAACAAACCTATCATGGACGACGCCGATTCCAAAAATTACAATAATCGTAACTAGAATTAGATTAAATAATAAGATTGTATAAAAATACGCAATTATTTTTTATACTTTTTAGTGCATATTATATTTATTGTTTTGGAATAGTGTATTTGAAGTCGGTTGTTTTTGGCTTATTTTTTTTTATTTTTTGATTTTTAGTGAATTTGAAGTACATTAACGTAACTAACGTAAGCGCTTTGCAATTTGATGAAAGACAGAAATTCTACCACAGATCGCACCCTTACTGTAAGTCTTTAAGGAGTCCCATTGATTGTGATCATATTCGACTACGACAATTACTTGATATGGTAACTATGTTATGGTAGATGACTTAAATATCCTAATAGCATAAAAAAGAGTACCGTTAATTTGCTCCTAAGAATTGAAGAGTTCCGTTACTTTGTCTTGGATTCCGTAATCAGAACTCAACCAAAAACTTAAAAAAAATAATCATCAAAATCGGTTGGCGCGATATTGAGTTATTCGTAAATTTATCATCCACACACCTATAGCAAATTTAAGACTATTTTGGTTTTCTCATAGATGCCATTGTCAGATCTGGATCAAATTAACCAATGGACCACACGGGAAACACCAGCTTTCAAATAAAAAAAGAATCATCGAAATCGTTTCACCCAGTCGAAAGTTTTAAGGTAACAAACATAAAAAAAAAACATACCCACGAATTGAGAATCTACTCCTTTTTGAAGTCGGTTAAAAAATACAAAAAACCAAACTTACTACTTTATGCTTGTTATCACAGCCAACTCCTGGACCACCTACAAACTTTTCCACTGCTGAATTACAGCGTCGGCAAGAGGAACTAGAGCAGAAAGCGGAAGAGCTAGCAAGACGCGAAGCTGAACTTCGCGCAGGATCAGCTGGTGGGAGAAATAACTGGCCGCCACTACCTTCCTTCTGCCCGATACAGCCTTGCTTCTACCAGGACATCAATGTTGACATACCACTCGAGTTTCAGAGAATTGTTAGACACTTGTACCATTTGTGGATGTTTCATGCTTTGGTGCTTGCGTTAAATATAGTCGGCGGTCTTGCGCTTGCGATTGCTGGAGAAGGTGTCACAGTATTTGGCCTGTCCATTCTGTACTTCCTGCTGCTAACACCGTTCAGTTTCATCTGCTGGTACAGACCGATATACAAGGCCTTCCGAAGTGACTCCTCGTTCAATTTTATGGTGTTCTTCTTTATATTCATGCTCCAAGGCATCATCACTTTGGTGCAGTCCATTGGATTCAGTGACGGAGGTTCATGCGGGCTGATAACATGTATCGCCACATTCAAAGTGAGCGTGGGTGCTGGCATCATAACACTGTTGGTCACTATTGGGTTCATCATGGCTGTGGTTGCTGACATCATGCTCATTACGAAGGTACATCGCATATACCGGTCGACGGGCGCATCACTCGCCAAGGCGCAGGCGGAGTTCACGAGCGAGATCCTCCGCAACCAGCACGTGCAAGGCGCCGCTACCAACATGGCCGCCGCCGCAGTCAACTCGCAGTACAACACCAACCTCGGCACTAACAGATACTAGATAATTTGACAAACGAATTAGAGAACAGCATTTAATGGAGAGCTACGACGGAGCACATAATTAATATTTAATAATAGCAGATATTTACTTACTTAGAAAATATAATATATAAAACACTAAAATTGAAAGATGTCAAAAAGTATTATAGTGTGGTTAATACATTTTTATTTATTTCCCCAGTTTTCAGTCACTTCAGACTAACAAACGATGGAGTTTGGATTTATACATAGAATTGTGTGTATAGAGAACATGTATTAAAATTAATACTTCAATTTGATGATTCACTGTGAAACAGAAAATTGTTACTGCATCCTTACTACTGTTCTTAAACTTTTATCATCATTGTTATTATAATTTCTCATGCCTCCATGTATAACTATTTAGGTACAATTTGTTAAATTATAAATTTGACAATATGTTAATGGCATTATGTTATACTGATAGTTTTGGTACTGTTGAGATTTCAATTTGTTTTAATCAATAAATTTTTCTTGTTGTTAATGTCGCAATAATAGATTTTTTTTAAAGTACCCACATTTTTATCAAATCAATAGTTAATTTGAATGCATATTTAACTTATATTAATATCTTGTAATATACTTATGCCGTGGGGTATCCGGCAGAGTAGAATAGACCTCCCTCACTCTTACCGAGGCGTCGTAAAAGCCGACTAAGGTATTTTGACGTCCGTAATATCATCAAGCTTTTGACGTCTCCGATCTTAGATAAGGAAAACTTGAAATAAACCCGGTATTCTGTCCCGCCGCTTAGGGGCTGGCTGTCAAACCCCAAAGACATCATACAGCCTAACAAACAATTACCGTCGGGAACATGGCTGTAGGAAAAAATACTGTAACTGTACCCCAGGGGGGTACCGGCAGAGCCGGAGAATCCCCTCCTCCTCCTGTATCTGCAGGACGAGGCTGCTCCTCGTATTCTGGGGGGAGCAACCTAACAGCTGTAGGCGGCGACGATATTCGCCATACGTCACGCCAAAACCTAAGTCCAAATTGTTCTCGCCGGGGCGGAAAGTGGGCATCGGAATGCCGTTTTGCGACTTTGAATGTTAGAGGAGGAATGAATGAGAAACTGGACTGAAATTTACGAGTTAATGAATGAAAGAAAATTAGATGTGCTGTGTGTGAATGAGACAAAACGTAAAGGGAAAGAGATACTGACGCGCGGCCCGTTCACAGAAATATGGTCGGGAGTTCCAGATGAAGAACATGGCAGTAAAGGCGTCAGTATACTTCTTTCAGAGCGAATGTCAGAATGCATGCGAGAGTATGAGTGCGTAAGTCCCCGCCTTATCTGGGTCCGATTGAAAGTAGGTCTGACACCTCTATTTTTGGTAGGTGTATACGCTCCGGACTCTTCCCATAGTAAGGCGGTAAGAGAAGAATTTTGGGAACAAACGAGAGAGGTTTTGTTATTGCGTAAGTTGAATGAACGTATTGTCATGCTTGGAGATTTCAATGCAAGGGTTGGAGTGAAGCGTGATGGGTATGAAAATGTCCTTGGGACGTTTGGGGATAAGAGTGTGAATGACAACGGCGTATACTTGTTAGATATATGTGTGGAGATGGGTCTGTCTGTGATGAATACGTAGCATAAGATGATACATATGTACACGTGGCTTTTGCCACGTGTACATATGTATTTGCTTCTTTTGAAGGAAGGCAATGTTGTGTTAAGGAGTATGATAGATCTTGTGATAGTCGATGAAAGAATAAAAATGAAAGCAGTGGATACTAGAGCCTATCGTGGACCAGATGTCGGCACGGATCACTATTTGGTAATTAGCAGAATAAGTGGTTTGTTTAAGCGCTGGCGGCACAGATCAAAAGGGTCAACTACTGAATTAGAACGTATAAAAGTGGAAAGATTGAAAGATCAGCAAGTAAAAGAGATGTATAAAAAGCAATTGAGTGAACGGCTAGAAAAAAGCTGGAGTGATGTTAATGAGGAAAGTGTGAATGATGTATGGTCGGTATTTAAAACCAACATTATTAAATGTGCTGATGATGTATGCGGTGTGAGTAAAAGAAGGCGCAAGAAATGCCAAAATGCCAACTGGTGGGATGATGAAACTAGAAGAATGGTTGAGGAAAAGAAAAAAGCATGGCTGGATGTCTTGGCAATAGAAGCAACAAATAGAGCGAGTGGCGGTATGAATGAAGATAATGTTAAAGAAATCAAGGACAAATATAGATGCGTGAAAGCGAAAGTTTAAGAATGTATAGAGAAGATAAGGAATGAGAAAAAGGTGAAATATAAGGAACAATTCGGCGCAAGTTTCCGAGATAATATAAAACTGTTTTGGAAACTCGTGAAAGAAGCGCGGGGAACAAATATAAATTCATCTATGAAACTGATTAGGAATGAACAAGGTGAGGTCATACATGAAGAAAGTATGATACTAGAGTGCTGGAAGAATTATTTTGAGAGCTTATACGAGAAAGATGTAAGTGAAAAAGAGCAAGAAGAGATAATAGATATGTTTGTGGACCCGAGTGATGAAATAGGTTTGGATGAAATTATGAAAGCGTTAAGAGGTATGAGGTCGGCAAAGTCTGCTGGGTATGATCGAGTGACGACTGAAATGTTGAAGGCTGGCGATGGACTAATAGTGAGCCTGCTGCATCGCCTTTTTAATTTATGTTGGAAACAGGGCCAAGTTCCAGACTATTGGACGAAGGCAGTGATTGTCCCAATTTATAAAGGCAAAGGCTCGCAGCAGGAAAGTCAAAACTATCGCGGGATCAGCCTTCTTAGTGTTGTTGGAAAAGTGTATGCCAGAATATTGATTGAAAGAGTAATGAATGTGACTAATGACAAGGTATGGGATGTGCAAGCGGGATTTCGGAAGGGAATGGGATGTACGGATCAAGTCTTTTCCTTACGCTGCATCACTGAAAAATGTCTGGAAAAAAACCAGAAAGTATATTGCGCGTTCATAGACTTGGAAAAGGCATATGATAGGGTGAATAGAAAGGAATTATGGAAGGTCTTATCTATGTATGGGGTGGACAATTTTCTGATAAGGGCTCTGAAATCTCTGTACAGGGATTCTCAAGCCTATGTTTATTTATTTATTTATTTATTTATTTATTTATTTATTTATTTATAAAGGCTTACCAACTAAATACAATTTACTAACTTATGCACTAAGAATTAAACAAATATAATAAAATAGTTTAAATGTACTTAAATTATAGGTAGGCACAACATTACTATAAGAAATACATGTGATATTTTAAAATCTAAAATCTATAAATTTTGGAGAGCAATATAAATTTGTTTTTTAAAATTAAGAAAGTTTGAAAAGAAGATATCAGTGTTTTCATCTATATTAAAAATACAATTATATAATTTTAACATTAGCTGTAGAGGAGAGTTTAAGCCATAATTACTGTGGTGGAATTTAATGTGCAATGGGGAAAAAGTACTAAGCCGACAATTAAAGGCAGGCACATGCAAACCGATTTGTGATAAAAGCGAAGGACAGTCCATATCATAGCTTAAAAGTTTATGTAAACACAGCAATTGTGAAGCATTTCTACGTATTCGCAGAGACCTCATTTGAAATGTATTTAATCTATTCTCATAGCTATCATTACGGATATATTTATTTGCAAAAAAACTTAACTTTGAAAGAAACTTTTTTTGTACAGATTCTATTCGTGATATATATATTTTGTGATATGGGCACCAAACAGCTGAGTTATATTCTAGATTAGATCTGACAACAGAGTTGAAAAGTATCTTGAGTGGTAAAATACTTCTAAAATCTTTCGTATTACGGAAAATAAAACCTAACATTTTAAAACTCTTACGAACAATGTGATCTATATGTTTGTTAAATCTTAGTTCACTATCTAATATAATGCCTAAATCTTTAAAATATTTTTTTTCAGCAATGAACACGTCATTTACCTTGTAACTAGTTTTAAGTTTAATATGTTTTCTGGAAAATTTTAAAAAGTTGCATTTGCCTTCGTTCAGTTCCATACTATTATTTTGACACCATAAGTAGATATAGTCGATATCATCTTGAAGCATTTTTTGGTCCTCAAAACATTTTACCGTCCTGTATAATTTTAGGTCATCTGCGTATAGTTCATATTCTGATTTTATTAATTTAGTGATATCATTTATGTATAAGGTAAATAATAAGGGGCCTAAGTGTGAGCCTTGTGGTACCCCGGATAGCTGATAAAAATCCCGAGAATGATAACCACTAATCTTAACCATAAGTGGTCGAGAATCCAAATAAGATGTTAACCATGTCAGTAATTCATCCGATATGCCATAGATGTCCCTAAGTTTCTTTATTAGTAGGAAATGGTCCACTTTATCGAATGCTTTACTGAAGTCGGTATAAATGACGTCAACTTCATGATTATTACTCATTTCATTTATAATTCTATTAGTGAAGTTTAACAAGTTTGACGTCGCAGATCTTTTTTTTATAAAGCCATGTTGTTTGTCAGATAAAAGGTGCTTAGTTTGCCAAAACAAGTGAGGATATAAAATTGATTCAAAGATCTTTGCAGGAGTTGATAAAATAGTTATCGGTCTATAATTAACAACATCACATTTATTACCATTTTTAAAAATAGGCACTATTATGCCTTTTTTCCATTCCCTCGGAAATAACCCGTTACTTATTGAGGCGTTATAGATGTAACTTAGTGGATATGACAATTCTTTAGCACAGTACTTATAAAATATTGGAGGAATTTCATCGCATCCTGCACCTTTATTTTTATTGAGTGATTTTAACTTCAGTTCAACGTCCTTTACCGTAAAAAATTGCGTGTTTTGATTAGTGTTTGATTTATTTACTGACTCCGTGTTATTTGTATGAAGTGGCTTATTATAAACCGAAGAGAAATAATCCGCAAATAGATTACTAATTTCGAAACCTCCATTGGCTGAATTATGATGTAACTGCATCGTTGATGGAATGGTACTAGTGTTGTTACGTTTAGATTTGATATATGTCCAGAAAGATTTAGGGTTGCTTTTAATGTTTTCTTGTATTTTTTCAATATAGCCCGAATAAGATTTATCTATAATTTTACGTGTTCTTTCTTTTAAAATATTGTATTGTATTTTGTCCATTTCATTATTATATTTTTTATAACGTATTCGATATTTTTCTTTTTCATTCAATACTTGTATAAGTTTATTATTAAACCAAGGAGGGTAATTATTATTTCGTTTGTATTTTTTAGGAATATGTTGTTTAATCAGGTCTTTTAAAATTGTGTAGTATTCGAAAACCATGTCATCGACATCTTGACATGTACCTAAAATATCTGACCAATTAATTGAAGATAGTGTCTGTTTTATCGCTTCGTAATTACCATTATAAAAATTAAATATCTTGTTTACTGGTTCCCTATTTTCTTTTAAATAACTGTAACGCATAAAGCTCAAAGAGATATTTAAAGGTGGATGATATTTATCGGCACTCGCGATAGGTTCCGAAGATTCACAGACTGTCACGTCCTCTATATTTGATAGTACTAAGTCCAATATTCTGTTTTTGCAATTGATCACAGAGTTAAATTGCATGCTATTACAAAGAGCCATAAAATCTATAAATGAGATGCCTATGGAACTATCAGGAGCCGTAGGTGTTAAAAACTTATTATTATATTCTCTTGTCCAAATAATATTACTCATATTAAAATCCCCCAGTATAAGATGGTTCCCCGAGTCATTAACTATATTTGAGGCGTTTGTCATGAACGATTCAAGTATCACTGTGTTTATTGGAGGTGGTATATAAACAGCACATAGTTTTATGTTTTGAGATCGACCTTTAAAGTTAGAGTACTCTAGCTCCACCCACAAGTCTTCGGCTTTGCTTTCGAATTTTGGAACCCTGTGCGATTTTATAGATTTATGCACGGCGATCAAAACACCTCCCCCCTCCTTGTGGCCAAGCAATAGATTGGACTGTCTATCCCTTCTATAGACTTCGTAGCGGTTATCAAAAATCTCTCCATCTAATATGTTATCATTGAGCCAGGTTTCAACCAGCACAATAATCTTGTAATTTTGTGTTAAAACATTTTTATTAATATAGTCGAGCTTAGTTCTCATTCCCCTAATATTTTGGTAATATAGCATATTCTCATAGCTAATGAGTTCATTATTAGTTTGTTTAGAAAAACTCATAAAAAGAATAAGATGGAACACAAAAAATAGAGAAAAATTAAAATGATTAAAATCTAAATACTATAATATATGAGTTCTATTATAGTTATTGTTGTTTAAATAATTGATGTAGATGTTCAGAGCTCAATATGTTCTTAGCAGGACTTGTCTCCTCTTTTCTAACAAAAATTTTGCCACTTCTTACCCAAACAAACTTATAGCCGTTAGTTTTGGCTAATTTACGTGTTTCAGCATGCAGTGATTTGTTCGCGGGGGTTAAGTGTTCATTAACATAAACTGGAACTGAAGAGCCCGTGATTCCAAGGAGTGATGAGGAAAGCTTATTATCCTTGTGCGATTTATTATAGTTTATGATAGCTGCGAGAAAATTATCACGTACTAACTTGTTCGAAAATTGGCAGACTAAATTTCTCGGTCTCTTTGATTCCCGATTAATTTTAGCGACCCTTGTGGTGAATATAATATCCTGCGGTGATGGAAGACTAAAACCGACCACGTTACAAATTTCTTTAATACTTTTATTTGTATCCTCGTTCCGGTGTTCTGGAATTCCAACTATTTCAACGTTACTTTGCCTAGCAAACTGTTCCATAGAAGAAAGTCTCTGTTGCAAGTCGTTCACAGTCACATTCAGAATTTCTTTTTCTGTACACAAGGCACCGATCTCCTTCGTTTTATTACTGACGACTTCCAATAATTCCTTGTACTGATTATTGAGCAAAGTATTGGAATCTTCTAAAAGTTGGAGTTGCTCCTTTAATGGTTGCAATTCAGAGGCCAGAACTTCGTGAATTATATTTTGTAGTTCCTTTCTGATAGCAGTGACAATTTTGTCTTCGATTTTGCTAATTATATTAGGTGGGATATGAGTATCCGAAGACGTTGGTGGTATATTTTGCGGCGTTTTAGAGTAAGGCGAACAACTGGGACAAGTCCACTGAGATCTCGGTCGTGAGTCACTGCTATATCCGACACATTCCATGTGGTATTGTTTACTACATCTCAAGCATTTCAGTCTTTTTTGCGTAACCAAAATAGATATGGAGCACTTAGGACAGTCCTGGGGCATTATAAAAAAAAAAAAAAAAAAAAACCAAAAATCGAAAGTTTCGAGGTGACTCGATCTCCGGCCCCCGAAGGTTATCTTTGAAGTTGACACCGTTCGACTACGTAGTCGATACGAGCTAGTTTGAAATTTATAGTCGTATGATGCCTTTACAACGTAGTAAACGAGTTATGCGTCTTCTTTTAACGTGTATTTTAGATTCACCGTCAAAAAATCTCACAATTGTTCACTTCAAATTTTTTAAAATCCGTCCAAATTAATAGATACACACAAAAATTATTTATTCGTATTACTTTAAGGTACTATTTAAAACAGAAACACTAATAATAATGATAATATATCCACTTTTAACTATTAAACTTAATTAAAAAGACAAGAGCTATCTTCACACGTTTCGTTCACTTCACAATGTTCGTGTTAATGGTGCCTATACGGGCTGGTTTGATATCTCCAAAGGTGTCAGACAGGGTTGGGTAGCGTCGCCTTGGTTGTTTAACCTATTCATGGATAGATGCATGAATGATGTGAGAGAAATGCAATGTGGAATCAATATGGAAGGGTTGCGTGTTAAGTGCCTCTTGTACGCCGATGATCAAGTCATTTTTTCATCATCGGTAAATGAGTTGCAACAAATGATTGACTGTTTGAACGGGAGCTTTAAAGAGAGAGGTTTGAAAGTAAATGCAAGAAAGACGAAAGTGATGGTATTTGAGAAGGATGAAAGGTTGACTGAGTGTACTATCACGATTGAAGATAAAAGGGTAGAACAAGTTACAGAATTCGTATATTTGGGTAGCATGTTTACAAGAGACGGAAGATATGAAGGTGATATTGAAAGGAGAGTGACTGCGGGAAATTGTGTGAATGGAGCGCTGCATGCCTTTATAAACGGTAAGACTGTGCCAATAGAAGCGCGAATGGCTGTACATAATGGAGTGCTTGTCACCACGTTAATGTATGGAAGTGAGAGTTGGGTATGGCAGAAGAAGCATAAAAGCAGAATTAACGCAGTTGAGATGCGATCACTGCGTAGTATGTGTGGGGTAAGACTGACTGATAGAATTCCGAATGCGGTAATACGAGCGCGCTGTGGTTTGAAAGAGGATGTTGTGACAAGGACTGAAAAAGGAATGCTTAAATGGTTTGGACACGTGGAGCAAATGAGTGAAGAAAGAATGACGCATCAAATATATAAGGCAAGTGTGTGTGGGCAAGCCGGTCGCGGGAGACCTCGTAGAACATTCGTCGATCAAATTGGGGACGTTTTGAGAAAAGGAGAGGTCCGAAGCACCCGCAACCGGCGAGCATGTGTGAAAAGAGTAATGAATGTAGAGGAAGCGCGTGAGGTTTGTAAGGATAGAAGCAAATGGCATTGTATTGTCTCTGCCTACCCCGACGGGAACAAGGCGTGAGTATGTGTGTGTGTGTGTGTGTGTGTGCTTGTTATGCGCAGGTCGTATTTTGAACTTGTGACTTTTACACATTTTATGTAACAATTTTTTTTATGGAAAAGGAGGACATACGAGCGTACGGATCACCTGGTGGAATCACAGGAGCGTTAAAAGGCATAAAAGGCATTTATTTTCTCAAAATTGATTCCTTTAGAATTCTTTTTGATATCATTTCTAATAACTATTCGATCGGGTGTGGCATAAAGCGCTTATAGCGAAATTGCCATCCTATGGGCTTCAAAGTTCAAAGGGCTTCAGAAGTTGTGCAAATGGGTCACTAGCTTTTTGGCTGATCGGAGCATCAAGGTTGTTATCAACGGTGTATGCTCCGACTTAAAACCCATAAACGCTGGTGACCCGCAAGGCTGCGTGCTATCCCCTACGCTGTTTCTTCTGCATATCAATGATATGCTGCAAATCAGCAATATTCATTGCTATGCGGACGACAGCACAGGGTTTGCTTCGTACACCGGCCGTGCCAACATGTCCCGGCATAGCGTCGACGAGAACCGGAACAAACTTGTGTCTGAAATTTCCGAGACTTTGCAAAGCATAGCGAGACTATGGGGCCGACAAAATTTAGTCCAATTCAACCCCAAGAAGACACAAGTTTGTGCGTTCACCACTAAAAAGTCTCCCTTTGTCGTATCCCCTCGATTCGAGATCACTCCTCTAACTGCCACAGCCTGTATTGGCATACTTGGCGTCGATGCAACGCATTTCTTGACACACCTGTTGTTGCGGATTGCTGGGCGGTTGCCTCACCTCTCCCCATCCCGTGAGCCTCTTGCCCGTTTGCCTCCTATCATACAAAAAAAAAATACTAGACACTACTACCGCTTCGGAAACAAATGGCGCTCTGAGAGAGTAGAAGCGGCGCAAGAAACTCTCCCAGCATACTTTTTTTGCGCTCTTTTCAAGAAAAATATACAATATTGTACAGTCATTATTATCGCTATAAAATAATCACAATCTAGTCCCAGGCTGTCCGATCAGTTAGATATTCAGCAGTGGAGTAATAGGATTTACGACAGAGCCATTTTTTATAAAACATTTAAATTTATTTATAAATAATACCTGAACAGTGGCTGGGACTTTATTAAAGAAGTTACCCTTAAAGCTATTATGTATCTTATGAAGCATACTAGAATTAGTTACAAGCAATCCCTTATTTATAGTGTTATAATAATAAAAATCACTATTAAGAGCAAAAAGGTGACGATTTTTGTGAACGTATATTAAATTTTCATAAATGTACTGACAATGAACAGTCATAATATTTATTTCTTTAAATTGTTCTTTGAGAGACTGTCTATAACCAAGCTGATATACAGCACTTGTCGGATTAACACGTTGTCGGATTTAAAGAAAAGTGTGCGCATTTTGAAGGTACCCATGTCGTATCGTCCCGGAAACACCGCACAAGGAAGCTCATTCCACAGCTGTGTAGTAATTGGAAGAAAGCTTCTTGAAAACCGTACTGTGGAGGACCGCCACACATCCAGATGGTGGGGATGATATCCTTATTTTTTGCTTGTCGTTCGTAGGTGGCATTCGGCGGCAGGAGTCAGGTGAAACAGTTCTTCGGAACGCTTCCCGTAATAAATGCGGTAGAAGACACACAATGTGTGCGTTAGCCAGTGTTTTAATATTGAACATATTATGCAGCTAATGTCAAGAGTGGCTGACTGTTTACGACTTGTCAATCAAAATCGGTTACAGTCAAAATAAATTCGCTTTTCTATCTTTCTGTGTGTATGTTTATTCGTTAGAGATGTTCTTCTCTCTGGCACGCTTTGTTAGTATGTACGCTAGTATATTTTAAATCTATGGTCCTGCCATTTCAAAGGAGCGCCGCTCAGGATTCTTCATTTTCAATAAATTTAAATAAAAATTTAATAAAACAATACGAATACCAATATGAAATGAAATATGTCTTTATTGCACACCACAAAATAAATCAAGAATACATAACAAGCAATAGGCGGCCTTATCGCTAAGCAGCGATTTCTTCCAGGCAACCTGTACTGGCTAAACAATATAATATGTCTAAAAGATATAACAATTTTTTGCTAGAACAGCAAACTTATGGCCGCCATCCCGAGAATTGAGTAATCACCGAAATAGCGCATAATTGAAACCATTCTGTAACGATTTATATAAAGCTTTTATTTTTACAATAAATAATTGAATGTCTACAGAATATGAGAAGAAAATTCATTTTTTCTTTAAATTTTTATCTATAATAGACATTGCGAAAAAAAATCACCAAAGTACCACTAATCTCCTAGTTAGAGCCATGCTAATCATTCAATCTAGATAAAAACTGAGTAAACTGTTTACCAATACTATTTAACATGAAATAGTTTTGTTATTTTTGTAAAGAAAATTGTATTATGTTTGTAATAAATGAAAAATGCTTCTTAATCTAAATTAAAAAGGCAATCATGTGCGAGAGAGGTAATCTAGCTCGACTCCTCAAGGCCGTTGGCTCGGTCCCCAGCCTTAAGTTAAAAAACTGCTTTACATACATCACAAATGTTGTACAAAGTCCTACATCGTGGTTTAAGTTTATTGCGCTCAGATTATTCACACCAAATAGCTTTTAGCGTCGGATTGATTTACGAAACATTGCAAGTTTGTTTCACAGAATCGTTTAAAAGCACGTACGGAGCGATTGCTACGTTATTATTCAAAATGATTGTTTACTATGAAAATATAAATAGTACATAACTACAAGTATGTTATAAGTATATTGTGGTAGTAATCATTGGTTTAATTATGTAAATACTTCGTGCGCGTACAATAGTTACTTTGGCCAGTATTTTTTATTTTTTAATATACTCACTTTGCAAACAATACACTACAAGCTAAGCTACCAACTATGGAACTTTCATGCCCCTTTTCGATCCCCACACAAGTCTAAATTTAAAAACGCTCGAACAATATTTGTTTATTTCTTATCATTTGCCTAAATACAAATTTTCATGGTGTTATCTTCGATAATGACGAACTTTCATACAAACTTCCACCCCTTATTTGAACCGCGCCAAGCCTTTTATCTCTTACATCTGTGTTTCTGTGTAATAAATTTTATCAAAATCGGTTCGGTGGTTTAGGCGTGAAAGAGTAACAAACAAACCTACATTCACATTTATAATATTAGTAGGGATATCGTTCACTATGATAGACCCACATACCTTTTTGTAAGGAAAAGACGGTAAAATAACGAATTTAATTCTATTTTGACACTTCTATTACTACCTGCTACAGCCTATCGTACCCTGGTCAGGTCGTGAGAGAACCGCATTTCTATCATCTTGGAGGTTGTCCTGAATATTCACCCGATGAAGTTAGTCCCCGCTACTGTTCCGCAGGATTTTCTTCTAAGAGATTTCCTGTTTTGAAGACCAAAATACAAGGCTCCATTAATGGTAAAAGTGAGGATTTTATACTAATTACTCGTGGGAGGCTCCTTTGTACAGGAAGCCGGCTAGGTTATAGGTGCGGCAACGGCGCCTATTTCTGCCGTGAAGCAGTAATGAGTAAACATTACTGTATTTCGATCTCAAGGGCCCCGTAGCCAGTGAAATTACTGGGCAAATGAGACTTAACATCTTATGTTTCAAGGTGACGAGCGCAATTATATTCCTCAGAATTTTTGGGATTTTCAAGAATTCTGAGCGACTCTGCATTGTAATGGGTAGGGCGTATCAATTACGATCAGCTGAACGTCCTGCTCGTCTCGTCCCTTAATTTCATTAAAAAAAAAACAATCGATAAGGAAAAATATTGTATCATAGATAACTTTCGTTCTGGAGACATAAGTACATAAAGAGATACCATATTATTATTCTCATACGGAACCCGTTAAATCTTCACCACTATTACTTTTAATTTGAGTACCATATGTTCGTATAACAATAACAGCGAAGAATCCGATTCAATAAACTGTACTAATATTAATTAAGGGATCACAAATCACAACATCCTGTAGCTTACGTTCACACCTTCTGTAGGGCTGTCACTTGTATCAAATTACAGCAAATAAAAAAAAGTCATCAAATTGAACACAAAAACTATAGCATTAATACAATAAAGAAATGCCTATGTTACAATCCAAATATAACCAATCATTAAGCTTCTAACAATTGGATAATAGCTAACATAGCAAATAACAACTTTTACAATTATTTAAACAGACACATTATTTTCTCACAAGTTCGATAGTCAGTACCTGAACCACTGCTGTGTACTACATGTACTGACAAGTCGGTCCAGTCCTAGATTAGGAAGGTTTAGATTTTAAGATATCTTGTACTAACACTAGGTTTTAAGGTATTTTGTTACTAACACATTATGATCCTTTGTTAGTCGAAATAAAGAATTTATTATTATTATTTCGTAATAAAAAAATAGTATTTGGTCCCTTCACTAGGCATAGAATGTCCTGTAGGCAACCAATTCACATTCTATGGTTACCAATAAGAAGCGAAAGGTCAAAAAGTGTGTGTATGTGTAATCGTGAGTGTGTATGTAAGTGTGTGAATGAATTATGTGTAAATAATATGTATATTTTTCATAATAAATCCAATACAGTTTCTGATACCCTTTTAATAGGCAATAATTAAGATAGAGCATAATTTAAATACATGAAAATTACGAGTGTATAAATATACTTTCCATATGGACGATTTATAGGGCCGTTTTCGGCTGGACCGATTTTAATGGAATTATCTGATATGATTGCTTGTTACATAAATTGTAATAAAAGATCTATTTACAGCGGTGCCATAAGGGGAAATATGTTGTCGAGCACTATTTATTTTGATTTGAAAGACGTTGTTGCTAGTGAAATAACTGGCCTATTAAGACTTACCATCTTACGTTTCAGAGTTGAATGCACATTTCAAGATAATTTTCTTAATATTCCTACTGCTCAAATTTGCCATAAAATTGATTGGTTTACTTTATATGTATTTGTAAGGTAAGGGGTCCTGTTCACGCAATTAGACCGCTAAGTTGGGTTCATTTTGCGTGCAGTGTTGGCCAGAGATTCCAACCAGCTCAGCTGCTTCCAGAACATTCGCTTCATTTGCGGCTAGATAGCCCCTGCACTTAGGACTTAAGCCGATTGTAAATAGGTGCTTGTTTAGTGATGTGTGATCCGTTAGGGTGCCGACCATGATTCGGATGTCATGTCTATTTAGGCTAATAAGTCGACGTGTCAAATTGGGCGATAGTGCAGGAATCGCTTTTTCGACTGTCCATTGCCTAAAACATTTGTCCACCGGGTTTTGGGTAGGTTGTTGGTGAGAGAGCGTATCCATAACCGCATTTAGCTGAAGTGCAGTTTATTACTTTTCTATAGAAGATGGGAGTCACCTACTGGCATAAAAAGAAATGAGATTAGTATATATGTAGATATTTACGAGTGGCAGCCCTATTGCCAGCATGTGTCAAAACACACGAATATCTTTAACATCCATCGCCTTAATGCTAATTCCAAAAATGCTTCAATAATCACGTCTTCAGGTTTAGTGACAAAAAAATATTTAACACAATATTGTTGAGAACGAAACTGAGATCGCGACGTCACCAAATGCCTGAGTCGGGATCACTTTGTGACGTATAGAAATAATATTACGCAGTTTTTTTTTGGAGTTTACTCCTTAAGAATCGATTTTGATATAAGGCGCCAGGTATGAGAAAAATATGGAGAGTAAAACCTACTCATCAAATGGGATAGTAACGTTTTTGGTGCGCATCATTTCTCGCGCACCTTTTACTTTTCAGTTGTGTGTCTGTGTTTATATTATATACTTGTGTGTAGCCAGCATACACAGTATACTGCGTGGTAGCTGACGCATGTAGTATAATATACCTATTAGGGCGTGCCAAAAAGTAACTTCCTTGATAGACTTCTTAAAATTGGATTTTTGAGTTCCGCTTTTAACAGGAGTTGTGTTTGGGCATTTCCTGACAAATTTTGAGCGTTAATGATTTATTTGATTTTGTAATTAATACGCTTTTATTAGCTTCTGCTGTATGTCTGTTTGTAACCGACTCCATTGGACTTGATTTTGTTTAGTACCTGTTCAAAGACAATCGTTCTTGAGGAGTAAACTCCAGTCGTGCGTCGGAGCTGACACACACACTTTTTTTTGTTTGTCTCTTGCATATCATTAACGTGTATTATACGCTACAAGTAAACATTTTTTCGAAATAATGAATTTGATTCATGAGTAAAATATAAATTAGTTTTTGTTCGTTTACTTGAAAAGTGTTTTCTAACAACGTAGGAATATATTGAGTACAGCTTCATCCCGCGACTTCGCTCGTTTATTCCGTACAAGCAATAAACAATCGAAATGACAATCTAATCCTTGAAATGGATTTCTTTTAGAATTTGGAAAGAAGCGAAAATCTAAACTATATTACACCAAAACTATTTGTTATTTTTTTTAAAGTGTTAACCCACACATTTGGGATTAATTACACAAATTAACTTTGTAAACAAAAGTCTCAGTGGAAGAATGCTCGCACGGAACGCGAGAGGTCGCGGGTTTGAGTCCCGCATCGTTTATATATTTTGTTTTCAAATTCAATTGAAACAGTGAAAACCGCATTCAACCGATTTAGCACTCTCTGAGAATAGCGTGCACAAACGCATAGACATACATACAAAAATTCTAAGAACTATTTTATTGGCTTCCATGATATATCTGGTGGGTTAATTTTTTTACCCGATGCTTCGGTGCTTTCTGTCGTTATGCAAGTGCAAGCATTATTGTGTTTCGATTAGCTAAGCTAAAAGTTTAATCCATAGTAACAATATTTGAATCCTATTTTAAATAAAAATATTTGAATTTGATGTCGACAAATAGCACAACTATTCCAGTCACAGTAAGGCTTATATATACATGTAGGTATATATGTACATATATGTAGGCTTATATGGTTCCCCCTTTTTTGTCGAGACACCAACTCCCTTATTCATAATGGTCTGCTAACTTTAAACAGCCGCTTAGGAGTGTTTTTTCTCATTCTGACTTAGGTCAATAGAAGAAGACAGAGTGAGAATTAGCAATGCTTTATGTTAGCAGACTATTATGAATAAGGGGGTAAGAATCCAGGTGCTGAGATTACAGAGCTACTTATAATTATATCAAGTTGAATATCGTCAGCATTGTCTTTTTTTATGAAAATAAAGGACTAGACGTGCAGGACGTTCAGCTGATGGTAATTAATACGCCGTGCCCATTACAAAGCAGTGCCGTCCAGGATTCTTGAAGAACCCAATAACTCTGTGCAGCACTATAATAATTGCGGTCGTCACCTTGAGACAATGTAAGATGTTAAGTCTCATTTGCCCAGTAATTTCACTAGCTACGGCGCCCTTCAGACCGAAACACATTAACGCTTGCACATTACTGCTTCACGGCAGAAATAGGCGCCGTTGAGGTACCCATAATCTAGCCGGCAACCTGTGCATAGGAGCCTCCCACTGGTAAAATACGTTTAAATATACAAATGAATTAAGTTTTCTGTAGATTTTTAGACTGTTGACAGTCTCGTGCCAGATTTTGGTGAGACAACACGTCCTGAGGATGCCTCGTGTAGAAGCGAAGCACGTGTCGAATTGTTTTAAAAACAAACATTGGCGGAATTAAAACTTAAATCATTTGTGTAATTATGGGTTTCCGCAGAGTAACGCCTAATTCAATATTTTTTTTTACGTTTAAAAGGCTTATACGTTTGCGCCATTTTTTTTTTGAGAGACTAAGTCTATGGAATCCTGGTGTGCTGAGATTATACCAAGTGCTATCAACGAGTATCAATAGAACTGCCGGAAATCACATGCGGCTATTTCGGTCAACTGATCAGCCTAGCTATGTTATGCGGAAATGCTCCCTGATTTCTTAGTACTATCATGCATCGCTATATTTTGCTACTTGTAATTATATTAAGTTGAATATTGTGAGCATTGTCAAAGTGGGAGGCTCCTTTGCACAGGAAGCCGGCTAGATAATAATAATAATAATATTATTGACACACTTTTTACAAAAATCATCTTGCCCCAAGTTAAGCATATATAGCCTGTGTTATGGGTTACAAGACAATGATATATTTAATATAATATACTTACTTAAACATACATAAATTTATATAAACATACATAAATACATTTAAACATCCATGACTCGGAAACAAACATCCATATTCATCATATAAATGCTTGCACCTACCGGGATTCGAACCCGGGACCTCTAGCTTAGTAGGTAGGATCGCTAACCACTCGGCTATACAAGTCGTCAAATGGGTACCACAATGGCGCCTATTTCTCCGTGAAGCAGTAATGTATAAACATTACAGCTTTGTTTCGGTCTGCAGGGCGCGGCAGCTAGTGAAATTAATGGGCAAATGAGACTTAACATCTTATGTCTCAAGGTGACGAGCGCAATTGTAGTGTCGCTCAGAATTGCATTTTCAGGTTTTTGCAACAATCAGGTTTTTGCAACAATCCTGAGCGGCACTGCATTGGAATGTGTATTATCCCTTGTTTTCATAAAAAAAATCAAATTCAAATGAACTTTATTCAATTAGGCTCAAAACAAAGCTCTTTTGAATCGTCACTACAAATATTACTTTTAATTTACTGAGTTTACCATATGTTCGTAAGAAGTTGAGCTCGTGAGAAGAACATATAAGAAACTCAACAGCCACTCTTTCTGATCAAATATAGTAATTTACAATGGCTGTAATATACATAACAAATTTAGTTTCTTAGGTGCTACATCCAATATATGAGTCCTCTTGAAATGATATAAGCTATTTCATAAAATGTTATAAAAGAATTATTTGAATAAATATAAATTATCGTTTAATGGATGCATTGTGTTGATAAACGGCCGTTCCAATATTCAGTCTATCTCTTACTTGAGATAACAATCGTTACTATCGCTGACTTTTCTGTCCCAATAAACTTATCGACGGTAACTCACCTTATCCGTACACGCTGACTATCAATGGGACGACGTATAGCTTACCAGCGATAGAAGATTGTATGGAAATTGCAATTCTCGCGTCCCAATATAAGGCGATATTCAAACTCAAATATTTTTATTCCAAATAGGATTTAAAATCACTTATTGAACGTCAAAAACTACCACCCATTCAAAAGAGACTCAGACCTGAGAAGAATGGGCGCAAGAAACTCGAAGAAGATAAGAATGACTTATCGGGTATACTGGGACAGCTTCAGATTATTGACAGCAAATTACTGACAGAAGAAGGTAGTAATTTATCTCTATCTGTAGATAGTATATTGTGAAAAGCCGTTAATTATAATACACGGATATGCTCGAACGTAACAAAAGTACAAGTCACTTACGAATGTACTTGAATCGAAGCGTGTTAATCCTTGAAGTTATAAATACGCAGACGTCTCCAAATCCGTGTGTAAAGCAAAATACATCAAAACAGAAGACATTGCAGACAGACGGGCCGGCAGACTGTTTATTTATAGTTTCACTTTTGTTACTCTGTGGCCGTAAGGGTATATTCACACTGGCATGTCTGAATAAAATAAACCAAAAATTGATTTTTTTTAAGCATCTCGAATTAAAGTGAAGTGGAATTACGAGATCGATGCCGATTTTATAGAGATGAATAAACGAACATATGGACAATTTGTTATTTTTTAAAGTGATAACCTCACTTCTGGGATTGATTATACTAATTAAATTTATGAACGTTGCGGGACTCGAACCCGCGACGTCTCTCATTCTGTGCGAGCGCTCTTCCACTGAGCCATCCGTTCGAGTGACGTAAAGTTCATAAATCTCGATATGTCTTTGTTCAACTCTCATGGCTTCATCTAGAGGATATACTTTACAGTTGATAACCTGCTCAACCCCAATATTTCCATCCTGAATCCTGAGCGATAGTGCAGTGTAACGGGCAGGGCGTATCAATTACCATGAGCTGAACGTCCTGCTCGTCTCGTCCCTTATTTTCAAAAACAAAATTACAACAAAATGATAAATATGAGCGTAAGACTATTACAAGTTAATTCATTAATTTAGTTTAAAGTAAAAAATTCTATTACAAATTTGAATGTTTCTTAAATGAATTAAAGCATCTTATATATGATATACTTAATGAATATATTATTATGATATAATGAATTATAATAATATTAATACTTTCTTGAATTAAAAGTTTACAGTATCATCCATTACCAAGCACACCTTATAAAAAACTAAGGACTTGATAACACAATATTATTTCATAGAAATTTGTCGAGATCTACGTTTCACCGATAAATAATGTAAAATTAGAAATCACCAACGCTACAAAATATTTACGACATTCGCAGTGACATGCGTCTTTCAATAAATTTAGTGATTCATCGAATCTAGTGGAGATTGTAAATCTGTTTCAATAATTGTAATACTGGAACCTTTATACAGGATTCTGGCTAGATACGGCGCCTATTTCTGCCGTGAAACAGTAATGTTGTTGCAGAACATGTATTTTAACATGTAACATTTTTTTTTTTTATGGAATAGGAGGACAAACGAGCGTACGGGTCACCTGGTGTTAAGTGATCACCGCCGCCCACACTCTCCTGCAACACCAGAGGAATCACAAGAGCGTTGCCGGCCTTTAAGGAAGGTGTACGCGCTTTTCTTGAAGGTACCCATGTCGTATCGTCCCGGAAACACCGCACAAGGAAGCTCATTCCACAGCTTCGTGATACGAGGAAGAAAGCTCCTTGAAAACCGCACTGTGGAGGACCGCCACACATCCAGATGGTGGGGATGATATCGTAACTTGTGGCGTGTCGTGCGAAGGTGAAATTTGGCGGCAGGAATCAAGTTGAACAGCTCTTCGGAACACTCCCCGTGATAAATGCGGTAGAAGACACACAATGAAGCGACGTCTCTACGCAACGCCAAGTGATCCAGCCGTTCACAGAGTACTGGGTCCCCGACAATTCGAGCTGCTCTGCGTTGCACGCGGTCAAATGGATCGAGCTGATACTGGGGTGCGCCAGACCAGAGATGACAGCAATACTCCATGTGAGGTCGGACCTGCGCTTTGTAGAGCGCTAGAATGTGGGCCGGCTTGAAGTATTGCCGTGCTCTATTTATGACGCCCAGTGTCTTTGAAGCCAGTTTGGCTTTGCCCTCCAGATGGCCACGGAATTGGCAATTGCTCGAGATTTCGAGACCCAGTATTCCGATACTAGGCGAGGCTTTAAGGGAAGTGTTCTCGAAGAGCGGTGATACGGCAAATGGGGTCTGAAGGGCGCCGTAGCTAGTAAAATTACTGGTCAAATGAAACTTAATATCTTTGGTATATAGATATATATATATCAAGGTAACGAGCGCAGTTGTAGTGCCACTCAGAATTTATGGGTTTTTCAAGAATCCTGAGTGGCACTGCATTGTAATGGGCAGGACGTATTTATTACCATCAGCCGAACCTTCTGCTCGTCTCGCTCCTTATTATTATAAAAAAAAAAACATTTTATATCAGTATTTCTTCATCGGCGTTAAACTCTTGTCAGAGTGATCGTGGTCGTCACGTCGAGGTTAGAGAGTGGCCTGTTTCACAATGCGACGCCACTCGTCGCGAACTGCCGCTCTTCTCGTGCATTCATGCAGAGTACCGTCGACAGCTTGCCTCACTTGGTCCGTCCACCTCATCGGGGACCTGCCTCGTGGTCTAGTGCCCTCGACTTTACCCTGCACTATTAAGCGTTCTATGGAGTCGCTTCCACGTCGCGATACTTGCCCGAAGAAAGTCAGAATGCGAGCTTGTACGGTAGTAGACAGTCTCTGTTTGATGCCGAGCTCCTGAAGAATGGACTCATTGGTACGGAATTCCGTCCACGTTATACCGAACATTCTTCTCCAGCACCACATCTCAAGAGCATTGATCTTTTTCTTCTCACAGTCATTACCAATCATCAGTATTTACCAATCTATTTTTAATAATAAAAACGGTATATACAATAACATATATAGACTTTCTCAATAATGCAACACCTTCGGAATGAAGGTGGTCCCTTCCACTGGCATTAATCATAGGCTTAATCTGAGGCATGTTATTATTTTCGAATAGATGTTAGATGTTAGATCGTAGATTAAGGATTGGTATTCGCTGTGCTCAAGCTAGACTGACTCGAGTGAGCCTACTTGGGCGTAGTATTAGTTGCCGCACTTTGTGACTACGCCTACGGTATCTAGTTGTAGCACAGCGGACACCAATCCTTAATCTATAGTCCGACCGCTGCCGCCCGCACCTGTCTCGGTCCCCTTTGTCGTCATACCCCCGCGCCCCTGTACCCCGCAGGCGAGGACTCAGATAAACAGTCGGCCTATAAGTGTTAAATTTTGATGTTTAAAAAGTGATATTAACAATCTGTGAATTCTTACTTGAAAATTTTAAAACCCTTAATTTATTTGCGAAAATATCTCAAAACGTTAGACTTTTCGTAAAATATATTGTGACGTCACCTTTGAAATCCTACTGTTGCCTTAAACATAAATATTATTTATATGTTAAGCAGACATAACATATTATAATATGAATGTTAATATTTAAATTATATTTTATTATTTAACTAGAATACCGGACAGCGTGACGACTCAGTCTCATTCAATAACTATAAAGTAATACCCACGCCTAAAGAAGGTTTCACTTTTACTTAATATTTCAAACTTAATAGGCAGAAAAGTTTTGTTAATTCAGTAACTTATCTACACACAAGAAAAAAATTCAGACGAACTAAAAACCTGTTTCTTTTTTTTATCCTATGAAAAATAAAACAGAAATTGATTTACATGAACAATTTTACTTACGCACATTAATGTACGTAATCTTATCATATACCACGCACTCTCTCAGATTACTGCGATATTTTTTTTACCTACGGTAAGTACGTATATATATATATATATATATATATATATATACGTATATATATATATATATATATATATATATATATATATATAAAAGGCATAAAAGGCATAAAAGGCATTTATTTTCTCAAAATTGATTCCTTTAGATTTCTTTTTGATGTCATTTCTTATACTACTAGATACTACTACCGCTTCGGAAACAAATGGCGCTCTGAGAGAGAAGAAGCGGCGCAAGAAACTCTCCCAGCATTCTTTTTTTTTGCGCTCTTATCAATAAAAATATACAATATTGTACAGTTGCTATAAAATAATCACAATCTAGTCCCAGGCTGTCCGATCATTTAGATATTCAGCAGTGGAGTAATAGGATTTACGACAGAGCCATTTTTTTATAAAACATTTAAATTTATTTATAGACAATGCCTGAACAGTGGCTGGGACTTTATTGTAGAAGTGTATACATTTATATATATTA
Organism: Leptidea sinapis; assembly: GCF_905404315.1. Lineage (NCBI taxonomy): Eukaryota > Metazoa > Arthropoda > Insecta > Lepidoptera > Pieridae > Leptidea > Leptidea sinapis. Next base: position 5,982,248 of record NC_066294.1, on the reverse strand, counting down.
TATATATACTATATTTATGACCAAAGACTTCGAAGTAGTTATATTTTAATCAATTTGTTATTTTTTTAAAGCGATAACACTCACTTCTGTGATTAATTACACAAATTAAATTTGAAAACAAATTTTTTTAACGATGCGGGAAACTGTGACCTCTCACGTTCCCTGCGAGCGCGAGTGGAAGACCACTGAGCCAACCTTTCGAGTAACGAATCGTTGATAAATCTTGTACGTCTTGTTCAACTCTCAGGTTGTGGCTTCATCTACAGGATCTACTTTACAGTTGATAACCTGCTCAACCCCAATATTTGCATATTAGGAAATTGACTTGAGATGTCGCTCTTGTAAATCTAAACAATTTGTTATGTTTTTAAAGTTACACAAGTTGTAGTTACACTTATGGGATTAATACACAAATAAAATTTGAAAACAAAATTTTATGAACGATGCGGGACTCGAACCCACGACCTCTCGCGTTCCGTGCTAGTGCTCTTCCAACTGAGTTAACTTGTCTTGACTTCTCTGTAGGCCAGTATATTCAAATTCAAATTCAAATATTTTTATTCAAAATACGATGTATAATCACTTATTGAACGTCAAAATCTACCACCCATTCAAAAGAGACTGCCTCAGACCTGAGAAGAATGGGCGCAAGAAACTCAGCGGGCTTTTTTTTTATATAAAATATGGATTACAATGTAATATCGTACAATAAACATTAATAATTAAAGAGCCTGAGGGTGTTCACTTTAATCCCAGTCCGTGAAATTCAGAAATCATTAAGAAAATCGTTTATGCTATAATAACCTTTCCCACACAATCTTTTTTTAACAATTCTTTTAAATTTCGTAACACATTTGTTTTGTACATTTTCTGGGATCATATTGTAGAAGCATATACATCGCCCAACAAAAGACTTACTAACTCGACCCAACCGAGTAGTAGGCATAACGAGTTTATGTTTGTTCCTCGTGTTAACATTATGAATGTCACAGTTTCTAGAAAATTCCTCAATGTGCTTATGAACATACAAAACATTATCAAAAATGTATTGTCAAGTTCAGTCAAAAAGTTTATTTCTTTAAATTTTTCTCTTAATGTTTCTTTAAGACCTAGGTTATAAGTCGCGCGAATAGCCCTCTTCTGCAGCACAAAGATAGTATTAATATCGGCCGCACTGCCCCATAACAATATACCATAGGACATAATACTATGAAAATAACTAAAGTATACTAATCTCGCCGTATCTATGTCAGTTAACCGTCTGATTTTCTTAACCGCATATGCTGCAGAACTAAGCCTATTCGCCAATCCTTCAATATGGGGGCCCCACTGCAATTTGGAATCAAGAGTAATGCCAAGAAATACAGCAGATTCCACTGGTTTTACCACCTCTCCATTTAATAAAATATTCGCATCTACATTTTTGACATTTGGCGCGGTGAATTTAATATATTTGGTTTTATGATTATTTAACAATAAGTTATTGGCGCTAAACCAGTACACGATGTCAGATAGAGCATTGTTTACTTCGTCATATAAAACTTGGCTTCGTTTCACTTTGAATATAAGTGAAGTGTTATCCGCAAACAATACCACCTTGTGTTTTTTTTCTACAAGGTTAGGTAGATCATTTATATAAATTAGGAAGAGGAAGGGTCCAAGAATAGACCCTTGTGGTACCCCCATACCGAGAGGAGTCCCAGGAGATCTCCTGCCTCTCTGAATCCTACTATTTAAATATGAGATCAAAAGATCCAGTGCAGATCCTCTTATACCATAGTGGCATAGCTTCCTGACCAGCGTTGAATGTTGAACTCAATCAAAAGCCTTAGATAAATCACAGAAGATACCAAGTGCATTCTGTGATTCCTCCCAGGCCTCAAAAATATTCCTAATGAGTTCAACACCTGCATCCGTAGTCGAGCGTCCCCTAGTAAAGCCAAATTGTTTTATATGAAGTAACTTATAAGTGTTAAAGTGAGTAAGCATTTGACTTAAAATAGTTTTTTCAAAAATTTTACTAAGGGTCGGCAGCACCGAAACAGGGCGATAGTTATTTGGGTCAGAAGTGAGTCCCGATTTAAATATTGGTGTAATTTTACTATACTTCAGAAGGTCAGGAAACACGCCATGTTCAATACAGCTATTAAAAACTAGTGCTAGATATGGTGCTATGACGTCAATAACAGAACTTATTATTTTTACAGATATGCCCCATATATCAGCAGTTTTTTTCATTTCTAAGGATCTGAAAGTTTTAATTATTTCTGCTGGGCTAACAACACTGAATTTGAAATTTTGTTTACATTCCTTAACATTTACAAAAGAAGTGACTCGGCAACACTGGTCGGCAACACAGCATAAGATGCACAATTCCTCCATACATTATTTTGTTATATCTCAAAGGGCTTAGACAGCGTTTTCGTTGTAAGCTCCTTGACGGCATATTTTTTCTGACACCTCCAACAAATATCTTTAAGGTGTACAAAAATATACATAAAATTTTAACAAATGATATAGTAAAACCTACCTGAAGAACCACGCTATCCATTGGGGCAAACAGGATGAAGATTGGTGTAGTAGTTTTATAGTTTATCGCGAACAAACAGACAGAGAGACGCGGCGGACGACTATGTTTTATAATAAATAGTGATAGGTGACATCGAATAAGTATCAAGATTTATCGGTTACACATTTTTCAAATGATACGATTATGTATACTTATACTAGTGGACCCTACAGACGTTGTCCTGAACAAAAATCGGTACCAGCCGTATAGGAGGAGTTCACTAACATACACATGGGCAGGAGAATGATATATGGACTGAATTGATAAATTTATTTAAAGAAAACAAATCTTATAACTATATTTACAATACTATGACTACATAAAATTAAAACTATCATTACGTGGAAGCGTACAAAGAATACTGTCAGCATTTCCGCGTTGGATAGCTAGGCTGATCCGTATCGGACTAAATTGAGAATCTAAACCATTCTCAAATTCACTGGAACACCCAAAAATATCATCAAAATCGGTCTAGCCGTTTAGGAGGTAGTACAATTATTGTGAATCTAAACCATCCTCGAATCCACTTGAACACACACATAAAAATTCATTCAACTCCGTCCAGCCGTTTAGGAGGAGTTCACTCTCAACACACGTACTGAAGAATTATCTATATACATAAAAATGAATTGCTGTTCGTTAGTCTCGCTAAAACTCGATTTGGCTAATTTTGGTCTTAAATTAATTGTGGAAATCCAGAGAAGGTTTAAAAGTTGAATAAATATGAAAATGTTCGGAATGGAAAAAAAAACAATTTTGTTTTTTTCTTTGATGAGTCCCCCGTCGTTCAGAAATCAAATTGAAAGAATAGCATAAATGAATAGCTAATTAGAATCTTTGTATCCGTCTTCTGAGGAAGTAAAAAACAGACTTAATCTTAGCTACCTGTAGTTGGTAGATTAACTACAGTTGATGATGATACTATGCTGGCAATTCAACGTTTGCTGGGTCAGCTAGTAATATATAAAGATACAATAAATGTAAATGTTTGTATATATTTTGAAAGCACAGTAGCAGGTGGTACGTTACAGTTGGAACGTCAAAATGTCTCCACTGAAAAGAGAAATAAATGCTGTTGGAATTTTTCGCAACTGGCACCACGCGTGTGTCTGTCAACGCTGGTCAAATCTGGAACTAGTTATGTTTGAAAATCTGCCAATTTATAAACAATTCTGCTAGCTTTTACCCGCGACTTTGTCCGCGTGGAATAGTTACTTTGGGCAGCATTTTCAGTTTTTAGGATACTTTGCAAATAATACATACTTACCTACAAACTCCTCTATCCACTGCTAGTGGCGCTCTTTTATGATACAGCGGATATCCCTTGTCATTGCGGACAGTCTCTTTAATAGTATTTCCCTACGCACTTTAATATTCCATTTCATCCCCATGTAGCTTAAACTTTCAAAGATCCTCGAACAAATGCTTATAAATTACAACTTATAAGTACCTAAATATAAATTTTATGGTTTTATCTCCGACAATTACGAATTCACATTCAAACTTCCATCCCCTATTTCAACTCTTCCATTTATTTTTTCGCAATTAAAGGTAGCCTATGTCCTTTTCCAAGCTCTAGTCTATCTCTGTATTGAATTTCATCAAAGTCGGATCAGTGGTTTAGGTGTGAAAGCGTAACAAACAAACTTACATTCACATTTATAATATTAGTAGGGATTATAACAAAGTACTTTTTTCTATTTTATAGTGCCGTTAAAAGGGTATATTATGATATAGTCTCAATAAATATTTATGTCTATATCCTAATTTAGGCCCACCATACCTATAAGCTCTTTCAGTAAAATTGAAGTGATAAATTCTTTGAGAGGCATTTTTTAATCGACTTCAAAAAAGGAGGAGGTTCTCAATTCGTCGGTATGTTTTTTTATGTTTGTCACCTCAAAAAAACTACCAAACTTTCGACTGAGTGAGCAGAATTTGGTGATTCTTTTTTTATTTGAAAGCTGATGCTTCCCGTGTGGTAATTTTGTCCAAATCTGACACTGGCATCCATGAGAAAACCATAAAAGTCTTAAATTTGCTACATATAGCAATGTGGATGATAAATTTACGATTAACTCAATATCGCGCCAACCTATTTCCATGATTCTTTTCTATTGGAAAGGATATACTTCAAAGATTGTGGTGATAGTTTGATTAAGTTCTGATTACGGAATCCATGACAAAGTAACGGAACTCTTCAATTCTTAGGAGTAAATTAACGATACTCGGCCGATTCTTCTTTATGGTATCTGAAAATTTAAATCATCAAGCATAACATAGTCAAGGCCAAGTTATTGTCGTAGTCGAATGTGAAGATCAATGGGACTCCTTAGCGACTTACAGTATGGGTGCGATCTGTGGCAGAATTACTTACTGTCTGTCATCAAATTGCGAAGCGCTTACGTTTATTGCTGCATTGAAAAATTTAGTATATCTACACATATTTAGCCAAATTGTTAGTTAGTGTACTGAAGTACATAGTAAATTGCTAAAAATCATAAAATAATTAAAAAAAAACAACCGACTTCAAAAACACTATTTCAAAACAATAGATATAATATGCACTAAAAAGTATAAAAATAATTGCGTATTTTTATACAATCTAATTAATTAATCTAATTCTAGTTACGATTATTGTAATTTTTTGAGTCGGCGTCATCCATGATAGGTTTGTAAATCCATACATAGTTATAGGTGAGATGTGCTTGAGTTGTGAGGAGGCGAGAGGCGAGTTATTAAAATCACCATCGGATATCGTATTCAATACTGAGTGAACTAAAACAGAAGGAAGTAAAAATAAAAGTAAATAAAATAAAATAACTAAAATAAATAAATCAATTTAAAATACTTCTATGCCCTGTCAGCATTAACAGGACTTGTCCATTGATGGCTCCTATAAAAACAAACTCAACCTGATTTCGATTTTATAGACAGAGACCTTGTCTTAGATTAAGGATTGGTCATCGCTGCGCTCCAACTAGATACCGCAGGCTTAGTCGCAAAGTGCGCCAACTACTACTACTTCCATATTGTACATATCCAGATTTAGTTTAGATTATCTCTGACTACGTCCAAGTGGGCGTACTCGAACAATATGTAACGTTGACGAGCCACATGTTCTGTTAAACTTTACTAATAATTGGAACCTAAATGTCGGGTTGCGTAATAAAACTTTCTAAAAATAATACTACAAGAAATAAGGAAGACACTGGGATCACATATCATCAGTATTTTTTTTTGTATTTTATTTATTTCAATATAAAATAACACGAAGCGTATGTTACAAAATTTGAAAGACGCCATTGAGTGTCAAGATGTCACGCGCACAAGCATCTAATAGTTGCCGTAATATAAAAGCTATTGTTCTTAGGTTGTGCTGTATCTAGTTGAATAGCCCAATCTGTATTTTAAGATATATGTATCTTAACAATTACTTGTCGGGTTGTCAAACCATTTATACACTTAACTTCAAATTATTTCAAGAAACTTGTGCGCTTTGAATCTTTAATTACTTATACAACACCTACAACATCCCTATAACTTAAAATTAAGTACTCGCAAGCAACAGCTCTGTACGCAGCAAACAAATGAAAACACTAAATCATTATGAAATTTACAACTTAAAACTACTCCAAGATTTCTTGTTCGGCGGCACAGCGACGTACGATTAAATAAAAATGAACACGCCAATATAACTGGTATGTTTAAAGCTATTAGGGTTATTTCTGCTTAAATTATTTTATTTGAGAAATCTTTGAGCAGCTTTTTGCAGAAAACAATGAGAGCTTGTGGTGCGAGTGCTGATTTATGGTCATTTCGTCATGTGAGCATATTGAACCGAATGGTATTACGCGGTTGCAATAACCTTATGAAAAAATGGCACGTGTTATTGGTTGCTGATGAGTGTAAGCTTTAAGGTGTATTGACTTCGGTCAGTGTTTTTGTATAAGAGTGCAAATGAGCATGTTTGTCATCGATGTTTGGCGATCTTACCCGAGTAATCGGAATAGGGTTGTCAGCAATGAGATTTTGAGTTGTTACCCGATTGCGCGATAAAAAAAAGGGTTATGCGTGTATCATTCAATTTTATCTATAAATGTTACTCTGTCTAGAGAATCAGTTGTATGGTGATTTTTTTTGTGCCCAAGCAAAGGGAAAGGGCTACCCTCCAGGATAACGACGGGAGGAAGTTGGTGAAAGCTTATGCATACCAACGCAGCCGAAGTCTGCGTTGGTTATGTGGGACTCACGTAAAACCTTGGTGCCTACCCACTTAACACCACCTGAGATTGGCTTTGGGCAAGTGCCCTTTAAGCCTTCATCGAAGGCGACCTTCTCTTGGGGAGAGAGAGGCGCAAGCGGCACTCCCTATGGAGTATCCGCTAAGATTTGTAGGGTGATTCAATTAATGTAGCTTTACTGCGCGACACGAAGAAACGAAGTGTGCTTAAGGCCATAGGACAAAAATGAAACCTTCACACTTATTTCATCATTAATAATACTTGTTACAGTTATATTATTATTTTATATTTATGAATATTAACATTTACAATATATTATAAAAATATTATATTGTCTTATACTTAGACTAATCTAGTAATTTTTAAAACTCACGGTCTTATTTGGTCCGGTTGGACCATCGGACGGTCCGGTGGACGCCTCGTATCAATTGGTCCGCGGTCTTACTCGGTACGGTCCGTACGGTAATAAAAATAATAATTTTGTGCGATAGACCATGTCAGGCCTGTCACACTCCCCGTGTAGGTATCGAAATCGTAAGTACGTACACAGTAGAGTAGGCCAGGCAGCAGGGACTCACGAGCAAACAGTGCGCATGCGCGAGCTTTGTTGTCACCTGCTTCACAGTTCCCACCGATATTTTAAAAATGAAGAAACATAAATAAAGCAAAGCATATTAAAGGCCACAGCGACCCAAATTAAATCTTTTTAAGCTTCCTAAAGACTGAAATAATCTAATTTAAAATGATTATTATTATAATGAAATTACCGTTCATGATAGCTACTTATTTATTTCCTTTAAACTAAGTAGGTTTGACTATTTCGTGGCCTTCCAACACAAACATTACTATCTGCAACTAATGTAGGTTTGACAACGACAGAATATTGATTAAAAATAACGATTACATACCTATTTATATTATAGAAAAAACTGAGGTATTTTTATAAGATGACCTTATACTAGGTAAGGTACAGTTTTAGATAAAAAGTCAACCCTAATGTCGTCAGAAAAGGTACGAGTCACGCGATAGAAAGAGAGGCAACTTCTAGGTGAATAAAAATGTAGGCTGGTAGCGCTGTGTGATCTGAATTACACCTTATTGAATGACAACAAGAGTCCCTATTTCTTTAATTAACTTTGCAGAGTGAGACTTCCGTAACTTGTACTAATATATTATATTCTTTGACCATGCGATAACATCGAATAGGGTCCGACACACAACCGCATCCGATAGTTCGGCCGTACCAAATCCGATGATGTATTTATATCTTTACCCCCTTATTCATTATAGTCTGCTAACTTAAAGCATTGCTAATTCTCACTCTGTCTTCTTCTATTGACCTAAGTCAGAATGAGAAACAGCACTCCTTAGCGGCTGTTTTAAGTTAGCGGACCATTATGAATAAGGGTGTTAGTCTACTCGAGCCGACTTCACCCTAACGTAGGTTGACTCAGTCTAGTTCAATACGCATAAAATACTACATAATACTACAAAATGATTATTTGGATGACAAATAGCATTAGAGCAAAGCTACTCAATTTCAGTTAGCTTAGAATGAGCTGTGTAATAATAATTATAAATGTAAAATATATCGGGTTTTAAAAATTTATTTAATAAATAGGTTACTTATATTATTATTAATAACATTTAAATGGCATGCTATTTTAGTGGCATACTTACAATTTAAACATTTTGAAATATTGAAAATTTGAATTATGAATTTTGATTTTTTGATTTTTTTGAAAATTTGAAGAAAACGAAAACGTATTTAACATAAACGGGTTTCATTGAGAGATTCAAAAGTTCGCCTCATTGTGCAACCGAAGCTTAATGTATAAATCATCATCTTAAATTGATATTCCTTGTTCCAGCAACTTGAACACGCTGTCGTTAAGACTAGCTCTTATTGCTCTCCACGCTGCTGGTGTAGGTTTAGCAGCTCCAAGTGTTCTAGTGACCAGGCCCATATCACGAACTATGGAGTGGCTTCCGACAGATAACCAGACGCTGTATAGACTCGGTGAAGGTGAAAGCAGAAAGTAAGCAGATTTATTTATTACACTTTTTTGACATCACATTAACAAAATATAAACTAAATACTAACATACATCATACTATCATATGATGCAAATTGCGGCCTTATATATAGTGATCTCTTTCAGGCAACCATTTGTAATACAGAATATAATAAAATATAATAAAAGAGATAGACAGTACATTAACAGCCGTTCCCAATATACTATAGAGATAAATTAGTACATTCTACTGTCAGTAATTAGCTGTAAATAATCTTAAGCTGTCCCAATATACCCGATAAGTCATTCTTATCGCCTTATATTGGGACGCGTGAATTGCAATTTCCATATAAACTTTATATCGCTGGTAAGCGTCGTCCCATTGCCAGACGGCGTGCACGGATAAGGTGAGCTACCGCCGATAGGTTCATTGGGACAGGAAAGTCAACGATAGTTACGATTTTTATCTCAAGTAAGAGACTGAATATTGGGAACGGCCGTATAAGGGTAAGAAATGTGATTTTTGATTTCAGATTTAGTTTATTATCTTGATTTATATATTATTAAGGGAGGAAATAGGGGTGCACTGAGGGTAGACTAGATGTTACATAGATAATTACATTAGTTAAAGTGAAACTTTAACTACATCGTCTCAAATTATTTCTTCCATCTATCGCATGCCGATTTACAGCCGGCCGCGCAGCGTAGTGAAGTTGAATTATCAATTTCCACTACTGCTTTCAAGTCAGATTGGCGAGTGGTCTAAGGCTAGGTTCCCAAAAAGGAGCGTTGAGTCGCTTACTTGAATTGTCAGGGGTCCAGTTCTCTGTGAACGACTAAATCACTTGGCGTTGCGTAGAGACGTCACTTCACTGTGTGTCTTCTACGGCATTTGTCACGGGTTTTTTTTATGGAAAAGGGGGACAAACGGGCGTGCGGGTCACCTAGTGTTAAGTGATCACCACCGCCCACATTCTTTTGCAACACCAGAGGAATCACAGGAGCGATGCTGGCCTTTGAAGAAGGTGAACGCGCTTTTTTTGAAGGTACCCGTGTCGTATCGTCCCGGAAACACCGCACAAGGAAGCTCATTCCATACCTTTGTAGTACGTGGGATAAAGCTTCATGAAGACCGCACTGTTGAGGACCGCCACACATCCAGATGGTGGGGATGATACCCTAATTTGTGGCGTGTCATGCGAAGGTGGAATTCAGCGGCGGAATCAGGTAAAACAGCTCTTCGGAACACTCCCCGTGGTAAATTAAAGGGATAAAAGATTTACCGATGAAATGCTATATTTTGATTGATAAAGATCTCTGCTTCTGGAAGAGTTACCGCTGCAGTTAGATATATCGAAATTAATATACATTTCACGTTCTACGTTCCAAAATACTAAATCACTACCTTCTCGCTGGTGTTCTAAATTCAAAGCCTACACGTCTTTGTCACTTCTAGTACCTTCTTGGTTAGATTTCTCAACACACATTACATACCTATCTGTATTATAGAAAAAACTGAGGTATTTTTAAAAGATAACCTTATACTAGGTAGGTACAGTTTTAGATAAAAAGTCAACCCCAATGTCGTCAGAAGAGGTAAGAGTCACGCGACAGAAAGAGAGGCAACTTCTAGGTGAATAAAAATGTAGGTTAGTAGCGCTGTGCAATTTGAATAACACCTTAATGAAAGTTACCGCTGCAGTTAGATATATCGAAATGTATATACATTTCACGTTCTCCGTTCCAAAAAATACTAAATCACTACCTTCTCGCTGGTGTTCTAAATTCAAAGCCTACACGTCTTTGTCACTTCTAGTACCTTCTTATTTAGATTTCTCAGGTGTACGCGATTCTTGGAAGGTACTCATATCGTATCAGGTCGTGTGAAAGCGAAAAATATTTGGAGATAGCAAGCTCGGAACTTATTTTTGAATACAGATTGAAAAGTCAAGGCTAATGCTTTAACACAGAGGTGCTCAAACGGTGCTCGATTGCGATCGACCGCTGCGCAGACCTGACCGACCGAGTGTATTTTGAGTTGATCTCGAGAAAAAAATCCGATATAGAACTATTCACGGATTTTATTTTAGGTAACTAAAATCAGTAATTACGTACCATCTTATGAAAAGTATGCTCAGCACATGCAGTGTCATACAGATTCAACATCCAAAGTCACTCTTTAGTTAAGTTAAGAACTTTAGACACTAGACCGCGTTTTTTTGTAAGAACAAATAAACTCGCAATTTTGAATAATTATGAGTTTTTTCATTGTCATTTTAGAGCAGAAATACACTTACCTTGACTAAGAAAATGCATAATATTATTATTGTGCGCAAAACTAATATCTATGTCATCGTGACACTCTACCTAGACGACAATCCTTCATCACACAAACTTGAAGGCTCTCAGAGTAGATCGATCCTAGTCGAGTAATTTTGAGGTAAATCGCCAGCAGTTTTTTTTATGGAAATGGAGGACAAACGAGCGAAGGGGCACCTGGTGTTAAGTGATCACCGCCGCCCACATTCTCTTGCAACACCAGAGGAGCGATGCCGGCCTTTAAGGAAGGTGTACGCGCTTTTTTTGAAGGTACCCATGTCGTATCGTCCCGGAAACACCGCACAAGGAAGCTCATTCCACAGCTTTGTAGTACGTGGAAGAGAGCTCCTTGAAAACCGCACTGTGGAGGACCGCCACGCATCCAGATGGTGGGGATGATATCCCAACTTGTGGCGTGTCGTGCGAAGGTGGAATTCGGCGGCAGGAATCAGGTGAAACAGCTCTTCCGAACACTCCCTACGCGATGTCTCTGATCCAGCCGTTCACAGAGCACTGGGTCGCCGCAGTTCAAGCTTGAGCATCCCTGCTTTAACATCTGGCAATAAATTGAGTTGCTTATAATTTAATATTTTATTTATTTTTACAGCCTGCAATTAAATACAAATTTGACAACACAATCGGTCGTTTACATCACTGTGAGTCCCTGCTCAAGGGATTTCCACTGGGCATTGTATCGCGGGGACCAATACGGAGACGGTATGTTTCACATTAATAGCTAAATACAAGAATATTTATTACTTTAAGATAATATTAAATAAACGACAATTTAAAAAGTACTTATGTTAATTGATTTTGGACGGTTTTGCGTACTTGCTATCTCTTTTATCCGGTGTAGGGTTGAAAGAGATTAGCTCACGGTTAAGCCACGCCCACGGGGTTTCTATTTGAATGCCCATACGGCCGTTTTCAATAACTTATCTATCCTTAGTTTAACTTACTAGATGTAGACAAATCTATCCTTTTAGGCTTACTTACATGTCAAAAACCTATCGACATAAAACATTGGACTATAACTATATTGGACATTACTATGGATAGATGAAATCTTGTCATTAAACAGTGACAGCAATGTATCCGTAACTAGAGATACGTTATTGAAAATGGCCGTAAGACATGCAATGGCATAATGAGATGTGACCCCGAGATGTTACTTTGATTTGAAGCATTACTTTTGATATGAACATTAATTAAGATGTATTGAATGGAGGATGTTATCATAAATTAATTTAACGATGCGTTAACAGATACGTTGGAGCTAGTCCAGGAGTTCAGTGGCGGGGATGTAAACACTCTGTCAGCAGTCATCAGGAAACAGGACAGATATGTTCTACAAGTACGTCATTTGGTTATTACTAGACTAGCTTCTCCTTGCGGTTTCAACCGCATGTAATAGAATTTTGTTATAAAGTGTCGGCTTATCTGTATATTAGACAGACCGGCCCTTCAGATTAAGCCTTCAGATGAGCCTTAAGTACCAGTGGGATGCTCCTTTGCACAGGATGCCGGCTATTTCTGCCGTGAAGCAGTAATTTGTAAACATTACTGTGTTTCGGCCTGAAGGGCGGCGTAACTAGTGAAATTACTTGGCAAATGAGACTTAACATCTTAAGTCAAAAGGTGATGAGCGCAATTGTAGTGCCGCTCAGAATTTTTGGATTTATCAAGAATCTTGAGCGGCGCTGTTTTCTAATGGGCAGGGTGTATCAATTACCCGTAAATTAATTAATTAAGTAATATCAAAATATTATCAAACAAAGTATTAGTCTAGCTATTCAAAGGGGTAACGCTGCCAGTATCTCCGGAACCTTGCCTGAAAGGACTCCTGTAAATAATATACTTAAGATTAGATTTAGATTTTGCTTAAATTTGTAAGTTAATATTATTTATTTTAGTTGAGTAGTTATTTAAAGAAATTTGCATCTAATATAATGTATTTGTAATATATATTGTGGATCTATAAAAGTAATATCATATCTTATTTCGAAATAAAAATATTTGAATTTGAATTTGATCGTTACAGCTATTCTCATCAAAGGGGGGCACGGCCGCTGTTAGCGTTCGGGCTGAAGCCCCACGCCTGGTACGAATCCGTCTCCGTACCAGGTCACGTCGGAGACTCTCAGCTAACTGGGACCCCAGGTAACATACGATTTCATATTGAAGTTATACTTCTTCAGGCGCGTTATGAAAAAATTATGAGAGTGAAATTTTAAGATGCGCGCGCATCACTCTAACACAAAAGTAACAGGTCGAAGTTGGTTCCTAAAATACCTGACGTTTGCGTCATTCGTTTTTTTTTGGTTTCTTCATCTATTATTAGGACAGGCAAAGGGTTCCGTCCCGTGCAGCCGTATTAATCATTTAAATCGCCAAAATAGCGCATAATTAACCAGTTCTTGACAATTTATATAAAGCTTATATTTAAAAAAAAAAAAATTACACAATATGAGACAATTTTTTTTACACATCTATTTTTTACAGACAGTGCGAAAATAAGTCACTACTCTAACTTTTACAGTTGGATAAAAATTGGACGATAATTGTAATATGTTTAATTAATAATGGTTTAATTAAACCATTCCAGAGCATTGATTACGGCATTCAACAGTAGATACGCGATTGGAGCCGTACAGGAAAAATTGTGCATACTCACCAGGATGCTAACTGGGCACTGTCGCCTAAACAGGGACCTCTATGTGGTCGGAATCAAAAACGATAAAACTTGCAGATTATGCCTTGATGCTAATGAAACGCCTTTTCATCGCCTCTGCGATTGCGGCCCACTAATGCATAAACGTAGCACCATTCTTGGTAACTACACCCTGCTCTCAGATGTTGTTTGTAATACTTGCGTCAAGAATATACTGCGGTTCGTAAATGCGACAGTTCTTGACGACGAGCTATAAGTATGAGTGGCGAACAACAATAGTTCAATTTTGGACGCCGTGTTACTAGGACTCACCATGACTAGTCAAATAGCCAACCTCTTCAATTAATAATAACAATAATTGCGATCTTGTGCGAGAGAGATAATCTAGCTCCACTATTAGCACCACTACCCAAGCCATTGGCTCGGTCCACAGCCAAAGGCCCGGTTTCCACCAACGCAGAGAGGAGAGGAGATTAGCCTCGAAGCGGTAAAGGTATTTCCACCAAATCGGAGAGGAAATGTAAAGCGGGGAGGAGATGAGAGCTCTGCATAGCGGGGACGTGAGCTGTGAGAGCTCGAAATCAGTCAACTGATATGTACGAAAGGAAGACGTCCTCCTTTTTTTCATCGTCGGTTAAAGATAGGAAAGGAACGCATTTTGCATTCGAGTACTTTCAATCGAATAAATTACGATTTCGGGTGTGCAAGATGTGGGAAAAGGGCGCCACGCCGCTCGGCCGTACTACTATGGACATCTCACATCTCCGCTTTGCCGCGCCGCTTGCTCGCTCGCGGCACAAAATCAAAGAAAAATGAGACATCTCTCCTCTCCGCTTAATCCACTTGCACCGAAGCTAAGCGGAGAGGAGAAGTGGAAATAATGAAATCTGATTGGTTATCGAAACGCATCTCCTCTCCTCTCCGCTTTGGTGGAGACCGGGCCTTAAGGAGTTGGCTTTATTTTGACGTAAATGTCGTGTAAACAACAGAAGCAAACGCAACCGTAGAAAAAACATGTCGTTCCGGTTTTTTGACCTTGTAAGGCGCAAATGAGTTCACATAATCAGTTGTTACATTTATGTATGTGTTCGTAACTGTATCAATTAATTGCGAAAATTAGACCGCATGCTGTTTCTTCATAAATAACAAGTATGAAGCAACTTGGTTTTTCTGCGGAAAATCTGAGCAAGTCCGATATGGAACGAGCTGCGAAAGGATTTCTCATCACTGTTAGATATTCTGCTAATGAAAAAATAGACGGACCGCGTCCAGTTAATCAATTAGATTTATATATATTTTTGGTGAAGAATTTAATGTCTTTAACTGATTTTCACAAATCTTCAGGTATTATTCGACAGTATTTAATTATATTGTGTGAAATATGGTAAGAGAGTCTAGACATTTGAAAAATTAATATTATAAGCATTAAGAGAAAAATACGCTATTGTGGAATAGTAGAATAATATTATTTTGTTTATCGTGTAGAGAATGAAATTTAGTCAAAATATCTTTGGCAGCCCTGGTTATTAAGTTTAAAAGTATACACAACGTTGTAATCGACTTTGACATGAATTAACTAGAATGTCTCTACTAATATTATAAAAGTGAATGTAAGTTTGTTTGTTACGCTTTTACGCTGGAGCTACTGAACCGATTTTGATGAAATTTGGTACAGCGATAAACTAGAGCTTGGGAAAGGACGTAGGCTACATTTTAGTACGATAAAATATATGGTTCCCGCGTAATTTGTTAAAATTGAAATTCACGTCGATGAGTCATAACTATACCAATAGCAATCTTCCTCGAACAAATGGGAGCTAAAACGGGAACCGGAACTGGAATACGACATGAGATAATCTTCAATTCCAAACAATTTTTAGAAACCCTTTATCTACGCGGACGACTTCGCGGGTAAAAGCTAGTACTTTATAAATGTTAACAAGTGAATATGTGTCTGAAAATTAACCGCTTGAGGCGTTATTTTATATTACATAATATTAATATTTGACATAGCAACGGCGTAATTATGTTCTCTCAAAATATGTCTTTAATAGTATCTACATAATATATTCGGAAGTCATTTTTGTGTGGTGCATGAATATGACGTATCTTGACAACTCCCCACGGTCATTACAGAGCTCCCAATAGCAAAAGCTCCGTCTATTTTATTGCCTTTATCTGAGCGTGTATATCGCAGTTATTAAATTCATATCTACTGGTTATGGGTAAAAACTTGCCAAGTTGGCACCGTTACTCTCTCAAACCATACAAGCTGTCTGATCGTCACAAATAGATCAATTTATGAGCTGCCGTGTATGGTTTCGATACTTACTACTATGGAATTGTTCACACTGTTCAATGTTTTAACTAGCTTTAACTCGCGCTCATGTCTAACTGCATGGAGAAAGTTAGATTGGTATATCATTCAATTGCCATATAAAGTAATAATAAATAAACAATATTTAAAAATTTTGGGGTATAAAAAATAGATGACGACCGATTCTCAGACCTACCAAATATATCGTACATAAAATTTATCGTACTACAATAATCATTATATTCGATTGCCATCTTGCAACTCTATTGCGTATCTGTGGATGGAATAGAACAATATAAAAATCGCGATACAAAAATAGGTATTGATGGTACACGGTTAAAAATTTGAAGTTGTGCGTATTTTTTAATGCTGAATCATAATAAAATACAATAAAAAAATTTATCAAAAAATAAAAAAATATATTTTCACCCATTTTTCATACCCCTAAAAGGGGTAGGGCCGGTATCCACCAAAGCGGAGAGGAGAGGAGATGTATTTTGATAACCAATCAGATTTCATTATTTCCACTTCTCCTCTCCCCTTAGCTTCGGTGGAAATTGATCAAGAGGAGAGGATAGAAGATGTCTCATTTCTCTCCTCCTCTCCTCTCGTCCCCCCTACTCTCTGCTGTGGTGGATATGGGGCCTAAGTACCTAATTATTAATCAAATTTCTTCTCACAAAATTGTTTCCCTTAACTGTATTTCAAAATTTAAGTGATACACTAAACCTTTACCTTATTTCTAGATACTATTGGTCATTTGAATCCTATTTCGTCACTAGATGCTGCCCACGACGTCATTTATGTGGATCCTAAAGCAGCATTAATACTATAAATAAGTAGCTGACCCAGCAAACGTTGTATTGCCGATATTAAAATCGCGATACAAAAGTAACTGTTGATCGTAGATCGGTCAAAATTTGAAATTGTATGTATTTTTTAATGCTGACTCATAATCAAACGAATCTAAAAAAAATTGTCAAAAAAAATGACAAAAAAAATTCGGCGTGGACCACCCTTAACATTTAGGGGGATGAAATATATATTATGTTATCCGATTCTCAGAGAATCGGTCAAGCCGTTCCGAAGGAGTTAACCTACAAACACCGCGACATGAGAATTTTATATATTAGATAATATATAATACGTAATAAATAGTATTATCAATAACTACAAAAATATACTATTATTAAAACATCGATCAAAGTTACAACGAACTACAAGAACTTTTATATTATTTTACTTGTTGCTACGGAACCCTCCATGGGCGAGTTCGACTTGCACTTGGTCGCTTTTTAACAACGCGTTTAAATTTCGTAACATATTTTCTGGGATCATATTGTAAAAGCATATACATCTTGTGTATCATGTGTCAGATCTTTTATGAGGAGTAATAAATACTTGCGAAGGATACCATCTAGAAAAGTACCTCAGCGTTGCCTTTTTTTGCCTCAAAAAGTAGTGTTCAAGCATTATTCTGTTTCGGTTTAAAGGGCGTTATATCTCATGTCTCGAAGTGACGAACGCAGTTGTGGTTGAGATGCAGCTCAGTATTTTGGGTATTTCAAGAATCTCGAGTGGCACTGCATTGTCATAGGCAGGGCGTATATACCCACCGTGAACGTATAGCTAGTCTCTTTACTTTTCTCATAAAAAATAGTATAATATTAGTTGTTTCAATCGTCATGTAATTTTGCACACATTATGAAACTTTTTACGATCTATGGGATATGAATTTTATACCTGCTCTTCATATAACGAATGATTGCGAAAGAGAGCTATCTTATAAAAATTCTCAATCAAATATCAGAGCTATAGAAAATAGAAAGAATATTTATAGCAAGGATGGCGAAGGAGTTTGTAGATCTTTATTTGTCATTCGTTCGCCGCCATCTTGCTTAGGCCGGGTCCACATATTACAAACGTCGGCGATAGTGAGATATGTAACGAAATTCAAATATTTTTATTCAAAATAGGATGTGACATCACTTATTGCAAGTCAAAAACTACCATTCCAAAAAGAATGCCTCAGACCTGAGAAAAATGGGCGCAACAAACTCAGCGGGTTTTTTTTTTTCATCAAAAGATATGTTAACAAAGTAATAACAATATTACGCTATTAAATAATAGCCTGAGAAATTAATCAATAATTATAATTAAACTTATTATTTAATATCCTAAGAAAAAGAATATGTGTATCATGGTGAGTGAAGGAGAATGGAGTACTTATTTGTCTTCCATTCACCGTCATTCTCTGAAGCCGGGTGCACATATAATAAACGACGACGATAGTGAGCTATGAGACGAAAGAGAACGAATATGTTTAGCTGGTGAGTGAAGAAGAAGGAAACCTTAATCTGTCTTTTGTTTAGTGCTGTTCATCAGTAGGTTCACATTTTACGAACGACGGCGAAAGAAAGCTAAAGAATAAAGGAGAATTCGCTTGTGTAGTGAGATGAGCCGTTATCTGACTTTCTGTTCTTTTTTTTTTCGACAACTCCCTATGACTGGTTCATGGCCACTGTCCCAGAACAACATTATACCTAAATAGAAGCAACGCAATGTGTATAAATTTTTCAATCATCTACCTGTTAAAAACTTACCCCATAAACAATTTACTGGATTCCTGTTTAAATGAAAAAAAAATATAGTGTTAATAATTTGTTAAATTTTAAGTATACTTTTTGCATGCTAATTTAAATTAGCCGAATACAAGGCACTACAATAAATTTCAGATCTATAATGTATACTGTATTCGACGCAATAAATAAATTTCATTTCATTTCATTATGTAAACAAGGCCTTAAGTGATCGAAATCGGAGGCTCCTTTGCACAGCCGACTAGATTATGGGTACCACAACGGCGCCTATTTCTGCCATGAAGCAGTAATGTATAAGCATTACTGTGTTTCGGTCTGAAGGGTGCCGTAGCTAGTGAAATAACTGGGCAAATGAGACTTAACATCTTCTGTCTCAAGGTGACTAGCGCAGTTGTAGTGCCGCTCAGAATTTTTTCTTTCAAGAATCCTGAGCGGCACTGCATTGTAATGGGCAGGGCGTATCAGTTATAAACAGCTGAACGTCTCGGTCGTATCTTCCCTTATTTTCATAAAAAAAAGAAAACACTGCAATAAATTTAAGATCTATAATGTATAGGTACTGTATTCGACGCAATAAATATATTTCATCTCACTATGTGAACAAGGCCTAATGGGATCAAAATCGTGGGCACAGGCAAGCATTTTAATAGGAATACATGCAAGTTAACGATTACGATAATAATGTAATAAAAGCCTTAAACGTTCAAAAATAAAGCATTCCGGAGTTATTACCACTATATTTACTAGAAGGCGAGACAACCTGTCCCCGCGGTTGTAAAATAATTATACACTCAAAGCCTCTGATTGTCTTCTCATTTCCACAACATTGTAGTTGCGGGAATTCCTGCGCTCAATAAAGATCCTGAACCAGTACGCCTACCGCCCAGCTTCCGTGGCAACATTCCTCTACATAATAAAAATAACCGCTCTAACATTTTTATTTTTGCAAATTTTATTAAAAGGCCACCGAACTTACATGTTGCTTTTAGTGTTCTAAATACAAGAGTTACCAACGAGAGCCCTCTAAGGCTGAGATCTATAGCGTACATAGACTTTGCTGAGATTTTACTAAGGTTTTTTTATTCAGCTTATGGTAATTGATATGCCTTACCCAGTACAATGCAGTGCCGCTCAGGATTCTTGAAAAACACAAAAATTCTGAGCGGCAATACAATTGCGCTCGTCTTGAGACATAAGTTGTTAAGTCTCATTTGCCTAGTAATTTCACTAGCTATGGCGCCCTTCAAACCGCAACACAGTAATATTTACACATCACTAAAAATACTTCTATACTAACACTAATCTACTTCACGGCAGAAATAGGCGCCGTTGTGGTGCCCACAAACTAGCCGGCATCCTGTTCAAAGGAGCCTCCCACTGTAATAAATTGGTACTTAAACTTAGCTGAGTGTTAACTTAGCATCTCTGGTTTCGTTTTTATAGTAATTTTAAAACTGAAATTATGCTGAGCCTAAGCTAAGACATCGCTATGTAAAAGTCAAGTTCGCGTTTTATCGCACTCAGCTGAGTTTTACTTAAGTAAAGTCTAAGCAAAGTCTAAGTACACTATATACTTCTCAGCCTAAGACTCTGCTGTCCATTCGTGCCTCTGTTTTCAGCAGGATGAAAGGCATAAAAGGCATATATTTTCTCAAAATTGATTCCTTTAGAATTCTTTTTGATGTCATTTCTAATATACTAGATACTACTAACGCTTCGGAAGCAAGTGGCGCTCTGAGAGAGACGAAGGGGCGCAAGAAACTCTCCCAGCATTCTTTTTTTGCACTCTTTACTAAAATATACAATATTGTACTGTCATTGCTATTGCTATAAAATAATCCTCATCTAGTCCCAGGCTGTGCGATGACCTAGACATTTATTTATTTAGATACCTTTAATAAAACATATAAATTTATTTATAGATAATACCTGAACAGTGGCTGGGACTTTATTATAAAAGTGTTATACATTTACACTTAAAGCTATTATGTATCTTATGAAGCCTACTAGAATTAGTTAGATAGAAGTGAAAACTAAGAACTTTTAGTATTAAAATTTGAAATTTCATTATGTTCAAAAACATTTGAATTTTTAATTAAAATTTATTTTTAAAACTCTTTTTCAGTAGGTAATATATTAATCAAACAACAACACTATTTCAACAATGCACAGTATATTCACATTTAACTTTTCTCTAAATCCATTAAATACGTCAGCTGTATAGCTACAGATATACTGCTATAAGAATTTCGGTGACACGAACTCACGAGATTTCACTCATCCAAAAAGTGTCTAACTATATATATTTATAACTATGTCTGCGTTGAATAGTTTGGGCAATTTTCTTTATATTTTAGGATACTTTTCAAATAATACACATAATATACAAACTGCTCTTTCCGCTGCTGCTGGCGTTTCTTCTATGACACAGCGGATATACCTTATCATTATGGACAATCTCTTTTATAGTATTTCCCTGTGAACCTTAATTTACAACCTATTCAATCCATATGTAGGTCAAAGTTTTAAAAATTCTCGAACAAATATTAATAAATTATTTCTTATCGAGTGCCTAAATACAAAGTTCAATGGTTTTATCTTCGATAATGACGAATTTCCATAAAAACTGTCATCCCCTATTTCAACCCCTCCATTTATTTTTTTTAGCAATAAAAGGTAGTCTATGTCCTTTTCTATCACTGTACTAAATTTTATCAAAATCGGTTAGGTGGTTTAGGCGTGAAAGCGTAACAAACAAACTTACATTCACATTTGTAATATTATTAGTAGGGATTATACTCATAAGATTTTCCCCTACCACAACGTGCCCAAACGTTCTTAACGAAAAATCTTATCGCAGCTAAAGTAACCTTCACTTCAAAAAAATGTTTGTTACTGGTGTAAACATTAAAATTATCACAGTTTCTAGAAATTTGTTAATAATAGTATTGACCCACTCTTACACAAATTATCTTGCCCCAAACTAGGCATAGCCTGTACTATGGGTACAAGATAACGATATATCTAATACAATATACTTACTTAAACATACATAAATACATAATATAGACATCCATGACTCGGAAACAAACATTCATATTCATCATACAAATGATTGTACCGGGATTCGAACCCGGGACCTGTAGCTCAGTAGGGTCACTAACCACTGGGCTATAGGGGTCGTCAATGTGCCTATAGTACCTACTTCTCTTTTATAAAAGTATTTAACTTGTTAATCTAGCCTCTGTAATTAAAAATAATCGTTTATTTGCGCTATAATGCTTCAAGTTCTCGCTATCGATACAATATTGGGGATGTTTACATAGTCAAGTTGAAACCGGCAAGACATTTTAGCGATCAAAGTGCGATCAATGCAATAAAATACCTGACAGCGATCCTTAATTGAGCCTCCCGTAAAAGAGTAAATGTGAAAACAACTAACCGCTGCAAAAACAAGATAT
Source organism: Leptidea sinapis (assembly GCF_905404315.1). NCBI lineage: Eukaryota > Metazoa > Arthropoda > Insecta > Lepidoptera > Pieridae > Leptidea > Leptidea sinapis. Next base: position 5,960,052 of record NC_066294.1, on the reverse strand, counting down.
AAATTCCTTTAAGCTGTACAGTAGTCACATTAGTAATTAGTTTATTAGTTTTTAATCTAATATATAAAATTCTCGTGTCGCGGTGTTTGTAGTTAAACTCCTCCGAAACGGCTTGACCGATTATCATGAAATTTTGTATGCATATTGGGTAGGTCTGAGAATCGGAAAACATCTATTTTTCATCCCCCTAAATGTTAAGGGTAGTCCACCCCAAAAATTTTTTTATTTTTATTTTTAGATAAATTATTTATTTTTTTATGATACAACTTTAAAAAATACCTACAACTTGAAATTTTCACCTGTCTACGATAAACATCTATTTTTCTATCGCGATTTTTATATATTATTCTATTACTTCCACAGATCCGCAATAGAGTTGCGAGATGGCAATGGATTTTATTCATTACTTTATATGGCAATACAACGTTTGCTGTGTCAGCTAGTTAGATATATAAAGTTTATTATTATTAGGAACAATTCAAAGATTTCGTTCTTTATTTTCATTACGTCATTTGTTTTCTCAAAACTCTTTGATTAAGGATTGGTCTCCGCTGCGCTCCAACTACCGCAGGCGTTAGTCGCAAATCGCGGCAAATAATACTACGCCCAAGTGGGCGTACTCGAGCCAGTCTCGAACAATGAGTGACGTTGACGTGCCACATGTTTTGTTAATCTTTGCTAATAATTGAAATTAGAAGGCCGCGTAGCCTAGTGAAACTGTGTAAAAATAATACTACAAGAAATAAGAAAGACACTGACACATTTCATCAGTAAGTATTTTGTATTTATTAATTTCGACTACGCCTGCAGTAGGTATCTAGTTGGAGTGCAGCGGACACCAATCCTTAATCTAAGCTTTTTTTCTATACAGTGATTTTCATTATTATAACACTAGAAATAAGGGATTACTTCATAAGATACATAATAGCTTTAAGGGTAAATGTATACACTTTTATAATAAAGTCCACCACTGTTCAGGCATTATCTATAAAAAAAAATTAAATGTTTTATAAAAAAAATCAAGTTATATCATTGATATAGATAAGGTTATTGTACTCACAATAATAATTAGCAAATATCTTACCGGTATGCTAATGAAACACTAAAAATACGTAGAACAAAAAACATAAAAAATATTCATGCAAATTATAGTCATTCAATAACCATCGTTATAAACAACATTGTAACCACAGAGGCAGTCATTTAAAACATTTCAATTGAGCTCCTATTGGAACAGACAAAAAAATCATCAAAATCGGTCCAGTCGCTTAGGAGGTAGTTCAATTGTAAATCTAAACCATTCTCCAATCCACCTGAAGACACACAGAAAGTTTCATCAAAATCGAGCCAGCTGTTTAGGAGGTAGTTCAATTGTGAATCTAAACCATTCTCCAATCCACCAGAAGACACACAGAAAGTTTCATCAAAATCGGTCCAGCTGTTTAGGAGGTAGTTCAATTGTAAATCTAAACCATTCTCCAATCCACCTGAAGACACACAGAAAGTTTCATCAAAATCGAGCCAGCTGTTTAGGAGGTAGTTCAATTGTGAATCTAAACCATTCTCCAATCCACCAGAAGACACACAGAAAGTTTCATCAAAATCGGTCCAGCTGTTTAGGAGGTAGTTCAATTGTGAATCTAAACCATTCTCCAATCCACCTGAAGACACACAGAAAGTTTCATTAAAATCGGTCGAGCTGTTTAGGAGCTAGTTCAGTTGTGAATCTAAACCATTCTCCAATCCACCTGAAGACACACAGAAAGTTTCATTAAAATCGGTCGAGCTGTTTAGGAGGTAGTTCAATTGTGAATCTAAACCAATCTCAAATTCACTGGAATCAATTTTGAGAAAATAAATGCCTTTTATGCATTTTAAGATCTAGACGTATCAATGATCTTGTCGTATAAGGTTATTGTCCTGACAATAATACCTTACAGGTATGATAATGAAACGCTAAAAATACGTAGAACAAAAAACATAAAAAAAATCATGGAAATTATAGTAATTCAATAACTATCGTTATAAACCACATTGTAACCACAGAGGCAATCATTTAAAACATTTCAATTCATCTCCTATTTTTTAATATCATCGCAAGCAATCCATACTATTTGTAGCACGAACTAACCGGGATGACACCGACTTAAATAGACTAAAGAATCTGATAAGGCAAGTTTGAATTCTGCAACTTTTTATGCAAGGACATTAAGCAGTTGTACGATTTTATACTTTAATATACCAATATAAGATTTCAATTTGAGTACAATATTCTTCTGTATTGTATTTAAAAAGAATTATTTATGTTTATTTGAAGTGATCGGTTATATTTTAATTGTTAAATATGTTCTCAAACGCTATGACGTGAAGTTGTTGCAGTGTCAATAAATTTATCTGCTGTTAATAATTTATCAGTAGCTAGTAAGGTATAATTCGGTATTAATTTTAGATAATACCCTTTACCACTCCCGAACATGGACGAGTAAAAAAAGAAGGCCGTGATATTAGCAAGTGAAGCACCGTTATGCTAGTGTGTGTGCGGTTAGGGGGATACGAGTTTCACAATTTTTTCTACCTTAAATAATCATATATGGCCACAAATACTTATATAGTATCGTTTTTACACTATTTCACAACGCACGACGGCATTTTTTAAATATTTTATTGAGACGCAAACTGATCTGTCAGAGACGATGACAATTCTCATAATGGCCGCCTATCGGCCTGTAGTAGTGTAAGTGTGTGCGTGAGGCTATGTATTTACACGTTAATCGGCTTATTTTTTTACTAGTCCGTGCTCCCGAAGGTTAAAATAGAAACACGCAACTGCCTGACGGAAAGCTCATATTATTGATTAGCTCATATCCAAAAATATCAATTATTAAGAAAATATGATAAAAGCTCAGTTATTTGAAATCTTAAAAAGATAAAAATCAAATTTTCAAACTTTTGCGGTGGACAAGTTGGCTGCGGAAAATATAATTTATAATAAGAGTAACCAATTCCGATTCATCATCATCAAGCTCTTCAGAGAGCGTTTTTTTGGTAAATGAAATAAGGACATTTGTCAATGACGTTCTATACATATGGCCATATCATTCGCAGACTGATATTGGAACGGCAAAAGTGTGCTTAAATACAATGTAAGCACACTTTTCTCCTTAGTCGTGCGTCAAGCCTAAGTGTGCTATAAAAAGTGCTTAAATAATACATTAACGACTCAAAAAAAGATGGTGTGACTTATCATCGGTACGGTTATTTTATTTATATAAGATTGATATGCAAAAAGTAAGTAAATTAAAATATCAATCAATAAAAACAATAAATATCATTTTTATTGACCCCAGACAAGACCCACTTGTCAGAATGGGACACAATCAGAAATGAAAACAATAGAGTCGCTCTTTTTAACCGACTTCAAAAAAGGAGGAGGTGCTCAACGATACTAGGCCAAATCTTTTTTGTGCTATTTGCATATTTGAGTCACCAACCATGACGTCGTTATGGTCAAGTAATTGTCGTAGTAAAATATGATGATCAATGAAGCTCGTTAACTACTTACAGTAAGGGTGCGATCTGTGGCTGAATTTCTAGCAATCTGTAATAATGTTGCAATGCACTAAATTTTGTAAATCTAAACAAATTAAGACAAATTATTAGTTAGTGTAGTTCAAATTCACTAAAAATGTAAAAAGCCTAGTGAACAATGATTAGCAATATTGTATTTTGTGTAATATAAACGGCTTACAAGAACGTGAACAATTACATACTAGTGCTATTTACACGTTATCACGGAAGTATCGTTACCTAGTGATAATCGATACTTATTTACATCGCAAATATGTGAAAGCTAATATTTTTCAGCCTTCCCATACACGAAATAATGAAAGAGAATTGGCGCCAGGTAGCTAGAGAGAGATGTGAAGAAATTAAATAAGTAAATTTATATTACACCACTATAGTTTTTAAGTTTTATGGATTTAACCACATTTAAAATTTGACAAAACCTGTCATACATATATATGTTGATGTCCGTTCACACTAAATATACCAAAAAGATACCCTAGAATCTAAGTCTAAAAGACAAATTTTATTTAATACAAAGAACCTAACATTTAAATAACCAGTTTAACGAATTATTTTTTGTGAATAAAAATATTATATTTGAGTATTAGTTTCTCATATTAAAGGTTACCTTAAAGGTTAACTTATGAAATCCAAATCCCTCTAGAACGCAAAAGAATTAACAAATATAAACACAAACCAATAAATAAACCTACAAACTTTCCCCTTAGTAGTATGAATGTGATTTTTGATTAAAAACGTAAGAACCCTCCGACTGAACAGATCTTGATCGGAAAATAGAGACAGGCTGACGAACTATAACTTATATTTGTCTGGGTTTAAAAAAATACCTAACTACTCCACTGATGTCACTGTCCAAATCGCGTTCTAAATTCAAAATAGGCAGCTGAAACTGAAATAGTGTTTACATTGCTGCCTATTGTCCAACCATATTTTAAACAACTGGAGTAAACGCAGAAATGTATAGACATAGCAGTCGAAGGTACTAAGGTACCAAGTACCAAGAAGGACCATAATATGGTGTCATTTGAGGCATGTACCATATTTCGGCTTTGATTTTGTATGAGGTGCATTGTTTGTATGTATAGAACGTCATTGACATATGTAAATAAAAAATAAACTACCTAGAAAAATTTTGAGAAGCTCTGAATTTTTATTATTTTTAATCTCGAATTACATAGAATTGTCTATTTACATTTCCGACTATAGGTAGTTCACAAAATATTGAGAATGAAAATATAAGTAAACATTAACCAATTAAAAACTGGCTGGTAAAGCTGAAAATATGATTAGATAAAAAAAGTTAGAATATCTTTTATTTCTTAGAAATTTAGTCTATTGTTTTAAGTTTATCGGAACATGGTGTCGAATTTGTATAAATTTGAATTAAGTAAAGGTTCTTGGGGATTAAAAAGTTTAAGGTGACGCTGAATGAGTATTATTTATTCACAAAGGTTAACCAACTAAATAGAATTTATTAACTTATACACTGACAATTAAACAAATATAATAAAACTGTTTAAATGTACTTACATTAAAGTAAGGCACATCATAACCATACTAAATACATGTGATATTTCAAAATCTAAAATCTACTAATTTTGGAGAGCAATATAAATTTGTTATTTAAAATTAAGAAAATTTGAAAAGGAGATATCAATGTTTTCATCTATATTCAACATACTATTATATATGTAATTGTAACATTAGCTGTAGGTTAGCTGTAGTTTAAGCCATAATTGACAGCTATATTCTTGAAAAAACAGGGGATAGCCGAAATCCACTACGTTTTAGCAATTGTTCGCCTTCAAACTTGGGCTGATTATAGTTCGTCGCCAATCGCCATACTGTAATATAATTACTACTGTTTCAAACTTATGTCAGATCACTACTAAACTAAATTTCAATATTTACTTAGGCAGTCCGCCTCTTATTACGTAGTATTTACATTCTCTTTGATCGTAAGTCAAAATATGTCTAATTGTAAACATTTTGCATTTTCTGGGTTATTCTCACGTATAACTAATTTAATTTCAAAACCTTTGTTTTATTAATTGCTTTACGTCTCGCTCAATGACTTTCAAGAGCTGTCAAGTCGATTCTAAGTCGGAATGATAACCATTTAGCTAACCGTATCAAGAAGACGACTATTCTCAACACGTGCGACTGTTTTCCCTCATAACTGTTCGACAATTAAGTGAGTAGTCGATAGGCACTTATGTCCTTTTCTGGACAGCGTTTAATTTTATCGCAACAATATTTTCAAAGAGATCAGCTAATTAGACGCTGTTAATTGTAATTAACACTTACATCAATGCCATATATCAACTCTTATAAAAAGAGAGCCGTTACACTAAATATTTTCCTTTACATTCATCTTCCTCTGTACTTACCGGTATTACAGAATAATAATTTGAATCTATTGAATACGTAATGCCTTAAGAGATATTTCTATATTAAGAGCGCTACGCGGGCGAAGCCGTTTCACGTGATATTTGAACAGGGAACAAAAAACGTCGTTGAAATGAAAGTTTGATCTATTCTCAAAGGAATGTGTGAGAAAAAATTTGTATTGGCACAAAAGCTATCAACTGGAAATTTAATACTTTACATGTCATGAGAATTGGGAAGAAAAGTACGCAAAATGTACGCACGAAAGTTCTTACTCCTTCGGCATAACGAAATAAAAATCACTCCAAATCTGTTAATATAATAATAGCGATAGATGCTGTGACCGCAGAGTAAGAAGTAAAAACTATTTTAACCACAGACTCTTTAGTGCATCTCAATATAATGTCAATTCACACTATAAAAAGGCATAAAAGGTATTTATTTTCTCAAAATTGATTCCTTTAGAATTCTTTTTGATGTCATTTCTAATAACTACTAGATACTACTACCGCTTTAGAAACAAATGGCGCTCTGAGAGTTAAGAAGTGCCGCAAGAAACTCTCCCAGCATTCTTTTTTTGCGCTCTTTTCAATAAAATTATACAATATTGTACAGTAATTTCTATCGCTATGAAATAATCACAATCTAGTCCCAGGCTGTCCGATCATTTAGATATTCAGCAGTGGAGTAATAGGATTTACGACAGAGCCATTTTTTTATAAAACTTAAATTTATTTATAGATAATGCCTGAACAGTGGCTGGGACTTTATTATAGAAGTGTTATACATTTACCCTAAAAGCTATTATGTATCTTATATCTAATATACTAGAATAAATACGTCATAAGAAATATAGTCTCATAAATCTAATTTAATTATTATATTGTTAGTTTTTATTTAGTATGATGCCTTACTTTGCTGAAAGAAAAACATACAATTACAGAGAAATAATTAAGCCCATTTAGAATAAACTCGCAAGTTGAAGCAACTTTTTCAATCAGCAAGATTCTATAAAGGGAAGATTCATCTTGCCATTAAAGCGATTGAATAGGATTGACGAAATACTTCAACTAGGAATGACTGGTAACTGTTAACCTTGAAGTTGTTCCAATACGTTAGATACATACTAATTGACTTTTACTTGTCGCTGGTATATTGTCTTTCACCTGCACAAATATTGTAGACGTTACTAAATCTAAGCAAGGAAGGCGATGAATCGTTTTTGAATTAGTTTGTACATGTAAGGTTGAGCGTAAAGTTGAAGCTTCCAAATATCATAGTGTCGCTGATATTATTTAAAAACAAGCAGTCACAGAGACAAAAGACTATGAAATAACAATAAAATAAATTAGGAAAGCGGTTGCCCCTTAAGGACATCCCTGCGACCTTCCATAATTGAGCTCTTCGAACTCATGTCTGATAAAGGTTAAACAAAACCCTATTTTATAAATTTTTAAACCGCAATTACTTTTGAACGAATAATCCGATTTTCACGCAGTTTTCAGTCGATCGGTAAAGCCGTTTCATTTATAATCGTTCCCAAAAAAAACAGTTGATTTGAGAGCTCTCAAAATCTATATAATTCAATCTTAATTGTATTAAATATCTAAGTTTGGTCAAGCCCTTTCGAATTGCGCCAATCGCGATGAAATCGGTCGAGCCGTTCAAAAGTTATTAGAGGTTTACATACATCCATACACACACACATACATACAGACGTACGGACACCATCGCCGGAACAGTCAGGGAAGCTTCCTTGGACCTTAAAACGTCGAGATCTGATCAAATCTCGATTTTTGAAAAACGGGGTAAAACCAATAAATTCCCGATTTTTCAAAATTTTCAAGGGTGAAGTTAAAATATTTTAGTGACCTAAAAAATACTTCCAATCTAATCGCAATAGTCCCTGTACTAAGTGTGGACCTCTCATCCACCAATACTAGAAAGTCTACAAACATAGTGGGAACAAAAGTTTGCTTGAATCTTAACATACATACTTTTCGGGAAATATACAGACGATCTTTACTGGAACCCACAAAAGTGTAGTGTATTTTAGCAGGTATGTAGCCTCAAATTGATTTCCCACTTCATACAAATCCAATAAGCGTAAATGAAAACACCAACCGTGATCTAACCTTAATTATTTGGTGAACTATTTTATTTATATAAAGTCATATTTTTCTCCCTATCATCAACGCGGTAGATATCTTAGAGTCAAACCCCCTTATTCATAATAGTCTGCTAACTTTAACCATTGCTAATTCTCACTCTGTCTTCATCTATTGACCTAAGTCAGAATGAGAAGAAACACTCTTAAGCAGCTGTTTAAAGTTAGCCGACCATTATGAATAAGGGGGAAAGTATTTCAAGAGAAGATAGAAAGAGGCCTGATGCTGCGAGGTTTATTCGCTGAAGTCGTGGGAGAACGGTGGTGTAGGGTAATTTGCAGGAGCTACTGAAAAATTGATTTTATTAATTTACTTAATTTGTAATTAAGCTTTCAGCATTACTTCCCTATGATAAAACTTAATAAAAAAGGCATAAAAAGGCAGTTATTATTTTCTCAAAATTGATTCCTTTAGAATTCTTTTTGATGTCATTTCTAATAACTACTAGATACTACTACCGCTTCGGAAACAAATGGCGCTCTGAGAGAGAGAGAGAAGAAGCGGCGCAAGTAACTCTCCCAGCATTCTTTTTTTGCGCTCTTTTCAATCATTTTCTTATTTTGACCCCCTGTCCGCCATCAGCTATCTATTCTTCTTTAACAAAACATTTTTTAAGTGAAATCTTCTTTAGCGGCGTTGAGCACTTTTCTTGGGATGGGTATAAAATGTTAAACTCGCGTCATGACACGTGACCTGATCAAAAATTTGTAAGACAATTTTATACAGCGATTTAGTACTAGGCAATCATAGTTGTAGAAGATATTTTATTATGTATGATGTAATTATTATACCATAATATTCTGGCGACATTCGCACGACGTAATGACTGCATAGATACCAGGAGAACATAAATATGGTAGCGCTAAAGTGAAAACTTGTCGTTGAAATGAATTTTATACAGTGTTTTCGTACCAGGCAATCATAGTTGAAGAAGAGATTGTCTTATGTATGACGCGAGTATACCTTAATATATTCTGCCGACATTTGCACGACGTAATTACTGCATAGTTACTAGGAGAACATAAATATGGTAGCGGTGCAGTAAAAACTTCTGATTGAAAATTTGTTAAACAGTCGTTGAAATTAATTTTATAGAGTATTTTGGTACCAGGCGATCATATTATTTTTTTACAGCCCGGTCGACCCTCAAGAGACAACATACTGTGTGGTTGCGTCACAACGGAAGAACTACACGTCCCTTTGCGCTGCAAAATTTGACACGAGATCGTGTCGACTGGAGAAATCAAATCGACATAGTAATGAAAAATCTAACGAGAGCACTAAAAAGGATCATAATTTAAGCCACGATGAAAACTCAGTGGGGTTCGACTTGGACAGATTCGATATTTACAAAGGAAATTTCAAAAGTGTCTATCGGAGAAAAAAATTCGGTGAGAGTTCTGATTTATTTTTTTTGTACGATTATCTAACAAAATTATAACATACAAAAATCCTGCCCATATTTTTGCACATAATTCTCATATTTGCAACATGATCCACCAGTTGCGGGAAACGAGTAGCGAGTGGACAGAAACGTCAACTATGTTTGGAGATTTATGAATACAATTGTGAATTGTACGAACGCACACAAAGCTAAGCACAAAAAAGTAAAAGTTGTTTCGTTGGATACATTTTTTTCACAAATGTGTTAAGTTGTAGTAACAGATAAATCAGTTTTTTTGAAAACTGATAAATAACGTTTATTTTAAATGGCAGTATTTAATTGCTTTTGAGTACGTGTAGTCAACAAAATAAACCTGTATTACTAGTCTATTGTTTTACATAATTATTATTCTATTAATTAAAAATAGTTCTACAATATAATTAATAAATAATATTTTATACCTTTCATTGTTGAATGAATTATAGGTCGAAGCACAAGAGTCTCGAATGAAGACCCGGTTATTGCTTGCGTTGGTGACAGAACTCATCACTTAATAGAAAATTTGGATATCAGTACGGTAAGCTTACTCTCATTAATATCTAGATCTTGGCTGGATCACTTGGCCTTGCGTAGAGACGTCGCGTCGCTTCATTGTGTGTCTTCTACCGCATTTATCTCGGGGAGTGTTCCGAAGAGCTGTTTAACCTGACTTCTACCGCCGAATTCCATCTGCGCACGACACGCCACAAGTTAGGATATCATCCCCACCACCTGGATGTGTGGCGTCCTCCACAGTGCGGTTTTCAAGGAGCTATCTTCCACGTGCTACAAAGCTGTGGAATGAACTTCCTTGTGCGGTGTTTCCGGGACGACACGACATGGGTACCTTCAAAAAAAGCGCGTACACCTTCCTTAAAGGCCGCTCCAACGCTCCTGTGATTCCTCTGGTGTAGCAGGAGATTGTGGGCGGCGGTGATCACTTAACAACATTATCAAAAAGAAGCAGATATAGAAGGGCATAGTTGTTGCATAACTAAAAAGAGTTATAGCCCTATCTATTATACTATCTACTATACTTGTTGGGTCCCTAATTCTTAAGCTTGCGTCATCAAACATAAGATTTTTTTGGTTGTACAAAAATTTCTTTATTCAAAAGGGTCAATCGCTTCGTCTCGTCAGCTTCACTATTGCGTCTCACCTGAGAAGAAGCCAGAAGAGACTCAGTGAGCAAAAATGTTTTGTAATTACATAATATAATAACAAAAAGCATTTTTAACTGAAATACGCCTTATGCCATTAAAAAAACAACTTGTAAAAAAGTCTCACAACTCAGTTCTTCTACTGTAAATAGTTGTAAGATCCATGTAATACCAAGATTGTCAATTTATACAGTCCCTACCTAAGGATCCTTCTGCCATAAGACGACCTGTATAGCCGAGTGGTTAGCGATCCTACTTACTAAGCTAGAGGTCCCGGGTTCGAATCCCGGTAGGTGCAAGCATTTATATGATGAATATGGATGTTTGTTTCCGAGTCGTGGATGTTTAAATGTATTTATGTATGTTTATATGAATTTATGTATTTTTAAGTAAGTATATTGTATTAAATATATCATTGTCTTGTAACCCATAACACAGGCTATATATGCTTAACTTGGGGCAAGAAAATTTGTGTAAAAAGTGTGTCAATATTATTACAAGTAATTACATAATTAGCTAACCTATCAACATCTTATAAGTGACCATATCAATATTGAAAATATTTTTATTTGCTAAATAAATACATAGAATAGCCTGAGAAGGCCAAGTAAGGCCTTCTCTTCAGGATTCTAAATTTATCCACAACGAAGTCATTGGGGGTAGAAAATGGTCGGAACTGCTTCGAGATAAGGGTGCTACGACCGTATCGCTTGTTTTTACTCGATGTACCGCGATAACTCAATTTAGCTTTTATTGAATGTTTTTTTTATAATAATATATCATTATTCTACCCAAATTTTTTCTCCTTGGTATAAATAGTCCGTTCTCGAGTATATACTTTGCTCTGTAAATGTTATTCCTCAGTAACCACAATAGATACAGATTATTTCGTTGGAAAGGTCTCAATGAAAAAAACTACGTTTAAAAAAACCGACTTCAAAAACTGAAAAGTATCAAGTAACTAAAAATTTAATTTAATATCTTATGCACACCATTACCTTTAATATTAATAAAATACTATTATTTATATGTGCTAACTATTGATAGGTTTTAAGTCGGTGCCAAGCCCTAAACAAATTAAAACTTAATATTATAAACAGCTTACTTACTGTAAGATATCAAGAGATCTGGCCACGCGTGTCTCTCCGCTTGGGTTGTTTTGTTCTAGACGAAGCTATCCCGCTCAAAGTCACGCGTGGCGAGTGAAGGTACCTAGTCGGTGCCAAGCCAAAGGTCTATTAACTTCAAAACCATCAATATGTAGCACAAACGAATAATAGTATTTTATTTATATTAGAGGTAAAGGTTTGCATAAGAGGAGTATTAAATTAAATTTTTAGTTATTTGATACTTTTCAGTTTTTTAAGTCGGGTTTTTAGACGTAGTTTTTTATTTTATTCTTTTTAGTGTCAGTTAATAATAATATTTTATCAACCTTCATGAAAACTCCTAACCTCCTCCTTTTGTGTACGGCTTACACAAAAAATCAAATATCATCCACGTCGACAAAAATTTTCATAAAATGAAAACTATATCAACATTTTATGTGACCAAATGGCATATATTCTGCATCGAACTAAAGAAGAATTACGTAAATCGGATCATAAATCTCAGAGTAATCGGTGTACACACATAAAAAATACTGATCGAATTGAGAACCTTTTTGAAGTAGGTTAAAAAAGGCTTAAAATCGTTGGGTTTCTAGGTGATCGGGGTAAAAAACGGTGTGTTCTAAAATGGCACATGAATAACTTATAATATGTGTTAGTTTGGATTTATGTAATAATTTAAGGCTTAATAATAATTGATTACATAAATCGCTGTAGGTAAAAGTAGAAGTACCTATTACACACAAAAAATACATTTAATGTACATACCTAAATATATGGAAGACGCGCACTTCGAACTCGCGTAGGTCGGGATACGCCCTACCGCATTGTCGAGCTAGATCCAATTTTTTATCAGCTTAGAAATAACTTAGCCTTTACATAATACCCTCCTCCTAATAGTAAAGACATAAAAGGCATTTATTTGCTCAAAATTTATTCCTTTAGAATTCTTTTTGATGTCATTTCTAATAACTACTAAATACTACTACCGCTTCGGAAACAAATGGCGCTCTGAGAGAGAAGAAGCGGCGCAAGAAACTCTCCCCGCATTCTTTTTTTGCGCTCTTTTCAATAAAAATATACAATATTGTACAGTCATTTCTATCGCTATAAAATAATCACAATCTAGTCCCAGGCTGTCCGATCATTTAGATATTCAGCTGTGGTCTAATAGGATTTAGTACAGAGCCAATTTTTTATAAAACATTTAAATTTATTTATAGATAATGCCTGAACAGTGGCTGCGACTTTATTATAGAAGTGTATACATTTACCCTTAAAGCTATTATGTTTCTTATGAAGCCTACTAGAATTAGTTACAAGCAATCGTTTATTTCTAGTGTTATAATAATGAAAATCACTATTAAGAGGAAAGCAAAAGAGCAAAAGTTATAGTCCTCCTCCGAATGGCGACCACGTATCAGAAGATGCAGTGTTGAAAGGCCACAATATGAACCGACAATCGAACCGAAGTCAAGATCGCCGGAATACATTGGATGAGTGTAGCGCACGACCGATCGTCGTGGAGATCTGTGGGGAGGCCTTTGTACAGCAGTAGACGTCTTCCGACTGATGATGAATATCATTTCCACTTAAGTCATACGAACTCAAAAAATACACCTTTCCCAAGTATTTATTTAGTAATATATATTTATACTTTCAGACATATTTTGTGAGTGTATTCGGCGTGGCAAAGGATCGTCGAGCAGGCTCTCTCTTAGCTACTGGTAGTGTTAAGCCTAAGACTTCAACAGCTAAACGGCTCAAAGAAAACATCCCGGTCAGAAACGACATAAAGACGAAGAGCGTTTATTATTTTAAGGTGGGCTTAGTATTATGTTATTTTCCAGTGGGAGGCTCCTTTGCACAGGAAGCCGGCTAGATTATGTGTATCACAACGGCGCCTATTTCTGCCGTGAAGCAGTAATGTGATTCGGTCTGAAGGGCGCCGTAGCTAGTGAAATTGCTGGGTAAATGAGACTTAACATCTTATGTCTCAAGATGACGAGCGCAATTTATTATAGTGCCACTCAGAGTTATCGGGTTTTTCAAGAATCCTGAGCGGCACCGCATTGTAATAGGTAGGGCGTATCAATTACCATTAGCTGAACGTCCTGCTCGTCTCGTCCCTTATTTTCATAAAAATATTAAGATACCTTCGGAAACGGTAACTTCTAGAAAATAATTGTAAATTAATAAAAAAAAAGAACCCTTCTGCAGGTGAAGACATGCTTTTAAATGCCCAATTTATATGTAGATTTTGTAACCTTTCACGGCGACACACCGGGTTGGAAGATGTTTATTGTTGCTTGGTGTCCTATGTAATAAGTAAAAAAATATGGGAAGGTAGTTCACTAATTAATAGATATATTTTTAGGCATCCCAGGAGAAGGGTGGTCTATGGTTGGCAATTTCAACTTGTGGAGGATCTGTCGACGTTGAAGTTCTGGTCAAAGGAAAACGACTATATATGATTAAAGACATAGGTAATACTGATACCAACAAAAAACAAACGCTATTAAAAATGAATAGAGTTAAAATTATTTTACCATATTGTAAATCTCATTTATATTATTTAAAACTTACTGTAAATGCTACGTTTTACTTCTATGATATGTCTATTGCAGTTTCAATAATAGATAATAATTGCTGTAAGATTTAACAGGCGTTACATTTTGCAATAATTAAATTAAATTAGATAATCGTTTTCTTTTAAAAGTAAAGTTAATGATTTATACTGTTCTAATTACAATTTTATAAATTCGTTGTTAAAATTATCTGTCATATTATGGTTATCCAGCTATGGTTTATTATAATACCGGTTTATTTTGTAAAATGCTGAGATGGTTTGGACATGTCGAGAGAATGAATGAAGAACGATTGACGAAGAAAGTGTATAAGGCCAGTGTGAATGAAAGTGTTCGAAAGGGTAGACCTAGGCTGACGTTTCAAGATCAAATCAGGGACGTCTTGGAAAAAGGGCAGGTCAAGAGTACCCTAAACCGAAGAGCATGTATGAAAGGAATAATGAAAGTGGACGAAGCGAAACAAGTATGTAAGGATCGTAGCAAGTGGAAAGAAGTGGTCTCTGCCTACCCCTACGGGAATGAGGCGTGATTATATGTATGTATGTATTTATGTTTATTTTGTAACAGTTATTTTTAAATCTGGTTTGACAATTAACAAACTATCTATCTAAAAACTATATGTTAACTAACATAAAATGTTAATCAAATAATGTATGTTCATTTCAGATATTAAAATATTCATTCCTATACAAGCACGATCAGAATATGACTAAAAAAAAAACAATAACATATTCTTGCCTTAATTTACCAAAATACTTTTATGCCTTCTGGTTAGTGAAGATAGTACTTGCAATCTTTCTTTTATCTTTCAAATTCAGAATTATTGTTCTATCTAAAAGTTCGTGGGGAATACCTATGTACTATATAAGATAATATTACATTTATATTAGTTTGTACGGGAGAGACAACAGACACACAATAAACTATAAAACGTTTGCTTTCCTCCACAGTTTAATATTAGAATCCTAAGTAAATCCTAATTATCAAACTGTATAGCAGTTATATAGATAGGTACCTACTATAACTTCTGCGCATATTTATATGTCTAGATAGACTATGACAGCTGTGAAAACGTTTAGAACTTACCTCTATTTTGAGCAATTCACGCACACTAGCACAAAGTTTGATACAAATCGCGTGTTAAGACGTAGCATGTCACGCACACTAAACTATTATTCCTGGCCTGTGTTTATCGGTTATCTAACAGCAAAAGACTCTATCTAGACATATGAACTATCAAATCTTCTATGATAGAAATTTAAAAATCTGAGCCATTTAGACATTAAACTAATTTCAGATCCCCACGCAAAGTTCTTCGTAGCAGCTCCAATTCCAAATTCTTCGACACAAGAAATAAGTGACGAGAGCTCAGTGCAATTTGATTCCAGTTCTGAAGAATCCAAGGTTCGATATGTGGTACGCGTGGTACCTATTAGGTGGTACAGAGATTCAGGCGTCAATGTTGAGGTTGGTTTTATTGTTAATAAAATGTTATATTTTGTTTAGAATAATTAGTTTCAATAAGTTTATCTTGGCTGGAAAAGTTGCATACTTACTAGAATCTGCTACCTAAATTACGCTAGCGTTTTGCGAACGGTGATTATTTGATTTGCATTTCGTTCTTGAACAATTTTATAAATAAGTCTACTGGAAGCCCAAGCGCTGGCAGCTATTTCGGTCAACGGATCAGCCTTGCTATCCAACGCGGTAATTCTGCCAGTATTCTTGGTACGCTTCCACGCAATGAAAGTTTTAATTTTATGTAGTCGTAGTATTGTAAATATAGTTATAAGATTTATTTTATAAATTAATATTAATTTGTTTTTATTCAGTCGAGTTGTAGTCTATAACACACTCGTTTTTATATTTGAATTAGTCCGGGAATTTCACTGCATCTAGATAACTATTGAACGTAGTGTTTAAATTCTCTTTGATAACTATTGTATATAAAGAGGATGTTAATTCTAAATACTATGTATTGGTATTGTTAGCATAAAAGCAGAATTAACGCAGTTGAGATGCGATCACTGCGTAGTATGTGTGGGGTAAGACTGACTGATAGAATTCCGAATGCGGTAATACGAGCGCGTTGTGGTTTGAAAGAGGATGTTGTGACAAGGACTGAAAAAGGAATGCTGAAATGGTTTGGACACGTGGAGCGAATGAGTGAAGAAAGAATGACGCATCAAATATATAAGGCAAGTGTGTGTGGGCAAGTCGATCGCGGGAGACCTCGTAGAACATTCGTCGACCAAATTGGGGACGTTTTGAAAAAAGGAGAGGTCCGAAGCACCCGCGACCGGCGAGCATATATGAAAAGAGTAATGAATGTAGCGGAAGCGCATGAGGTTTGTAAGGATAGAAGCAAATGGCATTCTATTTTCTCGGCCTACCCCTACGGGAACAAGGCGTGAGTGTGTATGTATGTATGTATGTATTGGTATTGTGTTGCAATATATAACAATAGACAAACTACAGAGTACGCATATATTATATTATAGATAAATATACAACATCGTGTTTCACCTGATTCCTGCGGCCGAATTCCACCTTCGCACGACACGCCACAAATTAAGATATCACCATCCCCACCATCTGGATGTGTGGCGGTCCTCCACAGTGCGGTTTTCAAGGAGCTTTCTTCCACGTACTACAAAGCTGTGGAATGAGCTCATTACCTTCCTTGTACGGTGTTTCCGGGACGAAACGACATGGGTACCTTCAAGAAAAGCGCGTACACCCTCCTTAAAGGCCGGCAACGCTCCTGTGATTCTTCTGGTGTTGCAAGAGAATGTGGGCGGCGGTGATCACTAAACACCAGGAGACCCGTACGCTCGTTTGTCCTCCTTTTCTAATAAATTATTTTTATACAACAATGAGAGCGAGATGATACATCCTTGCTCGGCCGGGTGCGTGGTAGCACTGGTGGTATCCTCGGAAGGGTAGGAGATGAGATTTAAAAAAAAAACACATTTACTATGATAGAGACACCTCTTTACCCTTTTTTCTTCCAGGTTACAGCATCAACCTCGCGTTGGGGATTAACCAGTCCAGAACTTCTAGAAGACGGCTCAACTGTTAGAGAGCTTCGACCGCGAAGATCCTGTAAATCCGTTGATGTTGCTTTTTTACCTGCTTACCACAACTCAACGAATGTTATAAGGTATTCTTTTTTAATTTCTTCTAAGTATTACAAGAAGACGTCTTGTTTTTGTTGGTGTAATATAAGTTTATTCTTACACCTGGCTTAGCCCAGTATTTTTACTAATTTAACAGACTATAAAAGTAAAAATAATTAATTTCAAAACTTTATCTGTGTAAAATACGACAAGCCGTCAAAATGCGGTCAGCCTTAAGAATTATCTGTAGCAGTCGATTTAAAAATTCTTTTTTGTATTATCTATGATGTTTTAGTAACTATTCTATTACTTTTTAGTAACTTTGAAGTATATTTTAGTTATAAAAAATTACTACATTCATTAGTAATAATCGAAATGTAAATGTAGGTAAATCTAAAAAAATCATAAAAAATACATGACAGCCCTATTTAAAACGAAATTTGTTTAAATTACGCAGTATCTATTGTTTATATATAAGCGCTAGCTTGTTTAATAACAAAAGCATTGACGTTCGTTTTTATAAACAAGCCGAAACACTTCAAAAGCAATAAATTTTATTGTGTAACCCGAGCCCGTTGACCTTGGCTTCGGTAACGTGCGGCGGCTTAAGACTGGCCATGGCGCCATGCGCTTTCTGGCATCGGCCGCCCAACGGACGGGATAAGATATATAGTTTTAGAACTGCCTTACTATTAATTACGTATTAAATTGTGTACAATGACATTGAGTAATATTTAATCAACGATAAAATGGACTCATTTATAACAGACAAAATTTTAAGTTGCTTTATTTATTTCAAACAAAACAAATTTTATAACTATATTTACAATACTATGAGTACATAAAATTTAAACTATCATTACGTAGAAGCGTACCAAGTATACTGGCAGCATTTCCGCCTTGGATAGCTGGGCTGATCCGTTGACCGAGATAGCTGCCAGCGCTTGGGTTTCCAGTAGCCTTATTGAGGCGCGAAAATAGTATTTTGAACATTCTCCTTATTATTCATTCATAAGATTAAATAAGTTTTTCAAATATTCATTCACTAGTTTATTGATTCGTTATATTTAAATATTTTCAGAATGTATTATAGATTTTACTTTAGTTTCATTTTATAGATACTAGACTAGCTGACCCAGCAAACGTTGTTTTGCCAATATTAAAATCACGATACAAAAGTAACTGTTGATCGTAGATGGGTGAAAATTTTAAGTTGTATGTATTTTTTAATGCTGACTCATAATCATACAAATTTTTAAAAAAAGTTCTAAAAAATTAAAAAAAAAATTGGCGTGGACCTCCCTTAACATTTAGGGGGATGAAAAATAGATGTTGTCCGATTCTCAGACCTACCCAATATGCACTCAAAATTTCATGAGAATCGCTCAAGCCGTTTCGAAGGAGTTTAACTACAAACACCGCGACATGAGAATTTTATATATTAGAATATTATATGTTCATGTCATAACGAAAATATTTTACTTACACAAGAAAAGAGCAGCTTATTCAATTATATTTCTAATGAGATTTAATCATAATTTCCTCATTGAATTTAGATACACTAACAGCTAAATTTCCCTGTGAAACCCCGAAAAGAGATCTAACGTGAACAATGCCAAATGAGCCTAAAGCTCTGTTCAAACTGAGGCGAATAACGCGCGGGACGTGGGACGGAAGTCGCTCGCGCCGATTGTGTCAGCTAACTTGTATGGACTTGTTCAAATTGACGCGAGTAGTCGCTCAAGTTGAAGCGAAACAAGAGCGGGACGCCCGGCGGGATTGTTTGTTGCTGGATCTCAAAATGCATGGTGTTTCTCCACTGAAGAACCAAAAATGACACGCGGGAAGTCGCGTCCCGTTTCCCGCGCGTTATTTGGCTTAGTTTGAACAGAGCTTTAAGTCTACATGAAATGAAAGTCTCTTTGTGCTTTTTCATATTACATTAATTTTATGGCTAATTGTTACAGTTGTTCCTTTTTTTTCTTTTAGATATTGTATAGTCGCTAGAGAGACGTCTTCGGATGACGGCTACAGCTGTAGCGGAACTTCTAAAGGCTCGGAGACAAAAGTGCAATGTAAAAATCACGTGCAACATCAACCGTATGTATTTCTACTTTACGATAATATTTATTAATAAGATAGGTACATGCACAGGCTATGTTTACCTAGTTATTGTATTTATTGTCCCAATAACCAGCAACGACAATTAATTAGAGTTAATTTCTGCCTTTGACGCTTGAAATAATTGAAACAAGTCAGAGAAAACATCATATCCATGATGGATCATTGTCTAGTTCCAATGTGAAAGCATTTGACATTTCACTCACTTATCTGACGAACTATGCAAATAATATGTATGCAGGAAAGACAAAATACTTTTTACGATTAAAAACGAGCATAAAATTGCCCGTACGTGTTGCCTATACGTACTTGAAGTAGTGCCGCACAAAATTCAGAAAAATCCCAAATTCTGAGCAAACTATGCTCATGGTGTATTTAGACATAAGATTTTAAGTCCCAACAACCCAGTAACTCAGTTACTTCGTTCCCAATAGACAACGTTTTTGCACACTTTCGGTTTCCGGTAGAAATAGGCACCGCTGTGGTCTAGTCGCCATTTTCATAGGATCCTCTGAACTGATAAATATATTTTGTATTTTATGTCATATTAATAATATGATATTTAAAAAAAATATTCCACAAAAATACATTTAAATTGGTCTTTTTCCATTATTATTGCAACAAGATCTCAACATGTAACATTTTCAGGACGAGGGTAATCGTGCAAAAGTTAGCTGGTTTGAGAGCGGGCCGCAAATACGCCATTCAAGTGACAGCCGCCAACAAGGGCAGTCCTGTCCCGTACAAAATATTATACGTAGACACGAATGTTTCATGCAAAGATTAATTAATTGTAAAATAGAGAGATTTAGTGAATCAGTATTAATAATTTGTATAGATAAAACCGACATCGGATTTTCTGCTTCATGTTGTTAAAATTAAAGATCTTATGTACCTATATATAGTTATATATTATGTTTTTATACGTGGTATAGGTTAATAAAATTCTCGCATTATACCTCTATTTATTAATGGCGTGTGTGTATTGATGCATCAGACTACTGTACTCAATAACATCTGTAGTGTTTTTTTATTAATTTACATTTCTTTTTGTTAACTTACTCAAGTAAATCATTAAGTTTTTGACGATTGAGTATTTTTTGTTGCATCACTTCAAATATTATATTGTAATTAAAATGATTTGTAAAACGACGAAGTTTTAAATGTTATTTAAAAGTGTCGCAATGAGTATCTTTTTGACTTCGTCACATTAAACTACTTCACTTCTTTCTCTCTCTCCTTTTCTCATTTCTTCACCTTTCCCGAAGAGATGGTAAATGGCAGCTTAGCGAAACTCTTTAACGGCCGTTCCCAATATACTATATACAGATAGAGATAAATTACTTCCTTCTACTGTCAGTAATTAGCTGTTAATAATCTGAAGCTGTCTCAATATATCCTATAAGTCATTCTTATCGCCTTATATTCGGACGCAGGAAAAGCAATTTCCATACAAACTTCTATCGATGGTAAGCTATACGTCGTCCCATTGACAGACAGTGAGTTACCGTCGATAAGTTTATTGGGACAGAAAATTCAACGACCGTTAAGATTTTCGAAGAGATAGATTGAATATTGGGAACGGCCGTAAGAAAGCGATTCACTCGATTGTATGAAACGTGCAGTCATTGATAGATTGACAGATGACAGCTATAATCTTGTAAAAACAGAGATATCCGAAATCCACTACGTTTTAAGGAGTTTTTACAGTTGTTTGATGACAATCTTAGCCAGATCGTCGCCCAATTGTAATTACTATTTCAAACTTACATCAAATATCACTGCACGTTTCATACTACACTAAATTTTTATTTCGACAGTCCCGGCTCTTATTAGGTAGTATTTACATCCTCTTTGGTAAATGGTACATTATGACATTTAGAAGAGAAAATTCTTTGTCCACTACGAATAAAGAAAATAACTGTTACTGATTTTATTTGTAATAATATGATTTAAAAACAATAAGTAATTGTTATGCCATGGTTTTATGACTTCTACCTTCAAAATTTGATGAATGAAACGAATCAATAAATACTTAAAATCCTGGTTTTAATGTACTTTTCAAACCATTCTTATGGATGGATGAAAAATATAAAAAAAGTTATAATTATTTTTATTTATAAAATTTACTGTTTTCCTAGAGTTAAGTAGTTATTTTATTTTGGTTGGGATTATATCTGCGGAGATCGAAGTCGTATTGCTAACATGTCTACTTTAACAGGAGGTAAAATTTTAACAAGGAGTCCTTAGTGTTGAAACAGTAGTCAATCCGAAAAACTAGTTAAATAAACAGGTTCTGATTAGGAACCTAAGCCTAAGAATCTAATAAATACAATTTAAAGTGTAGGTAACTGTAAATAGAATTAAATTGTTTTTAATAATTAATAATGTACCTAGGTAATATTTTGTTTTAATATTTAAGCGACTTATCTAATAAAGCTTTGAAAATTCGGTCTTATGTACCTAGTACTTAGTATTTTAACAATTTTTAAAAAATACATTCAGAAATAGGCCTAGACTAATGTTAAGAGAAGCATTATTTTTATTTTCTAAATAGTTCATGAAATAGAGGTACATACCGACTAGCTTTTTTCCTAATAGTCTTTAAGTAACGATCCTGAAATAAAGGAATATTTATATTATGGCCAAATATTACACCTACCCACGGACGAGTAAAAAAAGACGGACTCCATGTCACCTTACATTACAGTGAAGCATCAAAACAAGCCGGTAAACGTGTAAATACATAGCCCCACGCCCACACTTACACTAAAATAAGCCGATCGGCCGCCATTATGAGATTTTCCATCGTCTGTGACAGATCAGTTTGTATCGCAATAAAATATTTTGTTGTGAAAAAGTGTAAAAATAATACTATAAAAGTAATTGTGGATATATGATTATTTAAGTGAGAATAAATTGTGTATCAGGTATCCCCCGTAACCGCACACACACTAGCATAAAGGTGCTTCACTTGCTAATATCACGGCGCGGAGTTCTTCTTTTTTTACAAGTCCGTGCACATACCTATAACTATTTTGATATACATAATATAATATTTTAAATGAAACCCTTCATGATTTCACATTTAACGGATTCCTCTTTTTCTAACCTACATTTATTTAAGTCTGGTCTTCTTATTTTGTCACGAGAATATATTTTTTCTGGATAAGTAATTTAATTATAACTAAAATACATTAAATTATGATTATAATAAGTAAATAAACGTTCTTATAAACTTCTTACTTTGATATTGTTTTCGATCAAAATTGAAAATACCTAATTATTATAAGTATTTTTTTAATGTAGCACTCTATAATTTTATCATATATTATTTCAAGTGGTAAATTTGGTTGTAGTAAACGAACTCTCTCTTGTAAAATGGCATTTAAAACTGAACAAATTGCAAGTTCCTATTATTTTTACATCAAGATGTAAGTACCTACTTAATACATAAATAAATGTTTGAACATTTTTGATTCTTTTAATGAAATAAAAATATATAATATGGGAAATAATTAAACCCCCTTCATCCTCCCTCAAATAAATAACGTGGTCGCCCGCTAGTTATAGTTTGCAACCGTAACCGAATATTTAGAAGCTAAGCCGGTGAACCACCACTAAGCACCTCTGTGCAGGGATGCTGTAAGAGTTCGGTCAAATCATCACTTACTGCAAGCACTTGGAAGTTCAGATAGTGAGATAACTACCTACATCGGAGAGCGGAAAAATCGTCTTAGCAAAATGACCAAGCTGATCAGCGAAGGCCTCAAGTTTGCAGTTGTCAGTGGAACGTGGTTATCCACTTTCTACTCAGAACAACTTTCCTATACGCCATTTTTTTTATATTGGAAGGTGGATGTACCTTACAATATAAAAAACACATGTCAGAAGTGAAACATCTTTGGAAAACTAATTTTGAAACCTCGTTTATATCAATTTTATTATACAAATCTGTTCTCTTAACCAAATGTATTTTGTCAATATTAGAAATTATAAGATGTTCTATTTACTCACAGCTGCAGGCTAATACTGTCTGATATAAAGCTAGTAGCGAAGTTGTTTACTTACTAATGGTGCCATGTGCTTCATGCTACGTTCGCCCTTTATCACTCTATCTCAATTGGTCTCAATCTCCCTCTCCCTCTTCTTGGATAAAAACGTCCCACATTTTGTGACACTTTACTGGTACATATAGACACTGGATTTAAAAAAAGATGATAATATCCATATTATTGAAATCATATATTTGCGCGGCGGCCATTTTGGATTTCAAAAATGATCCCCAATTCGTTTTCTGCACCCTCGAGAACCTCGGATACGATATCCATAATGTTGAAATCATAATTTTGCGCGGCGGCCGTCTTAGATTTAAAAAAATCCTGCACGTGTATCGTGCAGGATTTTTTTAGGCTAGTAGGGAAGCCCGAGAGTAAAAAAATATACTCTTCCTCAATCGGTGTTAATCGATCTCTCCCTTGAACAATAACCTCTTTCTCTTCTTGAACAAAAACGTCTCAAATTTTTGTGACGCTCTATTGCGTTTCATTCGTAAAAATGTTACCCTCATGCGCCTGAAGAAGTTTCACTTAAAAAAAACTTTAAAAAGATGCAAGACTATAAACTCAGAGTATCAATTTACTACTTAATTGCATCACAGTTGCGCGAATTACTGGGGAGACAGTACTCTTTGAACGACAAGATTCCTTTGTGTTTCAACAAGATACTGCGTCTTTCTACGTCTTGTACTACACCTGTCACGGGACGTGCGTCAAAAATAAAATTATTTTGTTGAATTTCATTTCCACTTATTATATTTATATATTATATCGATTAATAATGGTTAAAATGTTTGTTCTATCTTTAGCCTCACTAGCCGGCGAATTCACGGGAGTCTAAATGAGACGAGTGCAATACTTATTAAAATCCTCATCCTCCTCATTAATTAATTAATTATTAAATTATTGGGTTAAGGGCCCACCAATATTAAGTAGGTAAATATAACTAAAATTGAAAATAGGTTGTTGAAAAATAATATTTTAAAGCGTATTATTAACAAAACCTTAAACTTAAAGAATCAAGAATCTTAATAAAGTTGTTTAAAGTGTGTGGAAATAATTTCCTTGATCCCTTATCTTTCCTCTGTCGTTGCAAACGAGCATATTTTGCAGGGCGAATCACTTGCCACTTTTATATATTGCAAATAGGTACTTTGCAGGCTTATTTGCAATAGTATTTTGTTTACATGCCATGCCACCTAAGGATAAACTTCGTTATATCCGACCATACATTGATTGTGTTTGAGATACAGAATGAGAGCATCGCAGCGATCCTGCAAAATAATAGTGCTCAGTGGAATACGAATATCTATCAAATCTATATATAAAAAAATGATCTTTTTGACAGGCATCGCGTTGCGGTGCAGTTGCAGTTTTATAGTGGAATAGCTCTGCAGCTTATATATTAAACATGTCTAGATTGAGCTTCGTCATTAAATCGCTGCGTCACAGAGAGCTCAATTTCCATTGACATGTTTATGGGCACGCAAACATTTCTTGCTGTCGAAAATGATACCCATATTGTTTTATTGAAAAAGTCACATCCGCTATCTTGGATCTCAAAATAAATGTTATATTCGTAATTGACACTCCCAAAACTTTGAAAATGATACCCATATTGATTTCATTGAAAATGTCACATTCGCCATCTTCGTTTCGTCGTAGTTTTTTAGAAATAATAAAACTTAATTCAGACTGTGTTAAAAAAATGCAAGTATGGATAAAGGTACAAATTTACCGAAAAATGATTTAAATATTCTTCGTTTATTGTATTTTGGTTTGAGCTGATGGTCTTGTTACCAATGCTCTAAATAACTAAAACTAATGAAGGTACAAACATTGACTATTTAATTTTATATACCACAATTAAAATGTGAATACAATTTCATTTTAGAATTCTATATATATTTGTATACTAATACAAATTTATTAAACAGAATTATACTTTTGTCAATATTGCAATGGATTGATCGAATCATTTAATGGAGCAGACATCATAAATGTTTTTGTGGAAATCAACATATTTAAATGAACAAGACAACATCTCATTTTCTTATTAGATTGCTAACTCTATGTTTTTTTTTTTTTTTTAACACTGAACTAAACAAACGCACTCCGCTGGTGCATTTTAAAACTAATGCATGTTCTAATAATTAAGCATCAGCACAATTCGGCACTGTTCGGCACTGAGTCGCATTATGCTCTTTAATTGGAAAACTACCAATGCTTACAACTATGGTAGCTTTGTAAGCCTGTGTGAGTATGTACTCTATGTATCATTGCGTACTGTTATAAACAATGGTTTAATATATAATGATATAAATATATTAAGAATACAATTTTAACAATATAAAGTGAAGTGATAAGTGAACTGTGAAATGAAAAGTATAAATATTATTTAGATTATAAAAAAATCTCGACGTAAAGGTCTTAGTTACCAGGTCATAATATCCAAAAAAAGAATGGTAATGACTGACACTGACAGTGATCTTGACTTCACTGTTGGCATTTGGCAACGAAAATTCTTATCGGTGAACAGTTTTTTTTTTTTTTTGGCGGGAACGAGTGAACGAAGGAAGGCGCGCTTATACAAAAAAAAATTGTTTAAATTATTGTTCATTGTGCATATATTTTTCATACTTGTAAATTGTTTATCCTGGTTTATAAATATTCGATTTTTGTATATAAATTGTTAAGTGCGCTTCCCCATCGCCATGGGGAAGCGTACAGGTAAAAGGCCGAAGAACGGCCAGAGCGACGCAGAACCAGCAGACGAACTTCCCCTATCCGAATCCTCGGTATCTGACGCGGAGGTGACTGAACGTCTCATTGTAAGAAGAAAGGATAAAGAGAAGTATACCCCTTATAGAGCGACAAATTATTATAGGTTGTACGACGAAAATTCAAATAAGAAGGAATTTATTGTATTTCTCAATCGCAAGCAGGGTGAAGTCAAAATATCAGACAAGGACAGGTTGGGTCTGTCAAATGGAATCAGGAGGCATTGCGTATCGGGTGTGTTGCACCTGAGGTCCGTTAATGCTTTTAAAGTTGGTGTTACCTTTGACCTGCCTAACAATGCGAATGTATTTTTAAAAAATGAAAAGTTACTTAGCGAGTTGGAGATGGTTGCCTCAATTCCGGCTTCTGAAACGGAGGTCACTGGAGTTCTTACTTCTGTTCCCACTGATTACTCCAACAAAAAAATTCATCAATTAATTGCATCGAGTAAAAAAGTTATTGCTGTGAGAAGGTTCATGCGGCGAGTAAAGGACCCACAGGGTGTTGTCTCCTTTGTTCCAACGCAAACTGTTGCAGTCACATTTGCATCAACGTTGTTACCTGAGTATGTAACACTTGATCACTGGAGGCATGAGGTTAATGTATATGTACCCCCTATTAAACAGTGTCTACGCTGTATGAAATTTGGCCATATTGCTAAATTTTGTAGAAACAATGAAGTTTGTTCCATATGTTCTGACAATCACAATTTTAAAATGTGTCCAAAAACTTTAACAAAATGTGCCAACTGTGGTGGAGATCACATAGCTATCTCATCTACCTGTCCTTTGAAAAAACAAAAAATTGAAGAAAACAAAGTGAAGTCCCGTAGTGTTAGATACTCAGATCTCTTCAATGAATCTGCTTTCCCTCAATTAAACTCAAAGTATATTGACACACACCTGAGCAATCTTATAAAATCTGACAAATTTATGAACCTCTTGGTTGAAGCAGTTTTACAAATTTGTACGAATAAAGATAAGTTAACTATAAATTCAAATAGTATTAAGGAAATTCTGAATAACACTTTTAGAAAAAAGACATCTAGTTAATTGTTATTATGGATACATTGAATATAGTGCAGTGGAACGCTCAAAGTATTATTAGTAATAGGCTTATTTTTACAAGGTTTTTATATGAAAATCATATCCATATTGCTATAATTTCGGAAACTTGGTTAAAACCACATCAGTATTTTTTAATAAAAGGCTATAACACAATAAGGAATGATTGTGGTAATAAACACAATGGTGTAGCAATTTTTATTCATAATAATATCACATTTTCTAACATAAATACATATTTTGATAGTGCTCTACAAAATGTTTGCATTAAAATTAAAATTAATAACAAAGAACTGAGCATTGTGAGTTTTTACAGTCCTTCCAATTCAAATCCTCCATTTAATAAAAACAATTTAAACAGTTTAATTAAGTCCATTCCAGAGCCAATGATATTTGCAGGTGATTTCAATGCTCATCACATGTTGTGGGGATGTGTTGATACATTGCCTCGAGGTAAAGATGTTTTAGAGGTTATAGATGAGAATGGTCTTGTTATTCTGAATAATGGTCAAGCTACCACAATAGGATCTCCATCTTGGCGTCGTAATGCTCTTGACTTGACTTTGGTAACTCCATCATTGGCTCTTTTATGTGACTGGTCAGTTATTGACAGTCCTCTGGGCAGTAGTTATCATCTCCCTGTAATAATAAAAATGGCAGTAAGTAGTGATAGTAGTAGTTTGCAAAACACATTATGTAATAATCTACATTTGCCCACTCACCCTAATTATAAGCAGGTGAATTGGAATATGTATAGTAACTTAGTTGTTTCTTATTTGGATGATGTTAAATTTGACACTTTATCTTCAATAGATGCTTTTAATTCCTTTTGTAATATTTTACTTTCTGCTGCCAAGCAGTCAATCCCTAGCTGTCTGTTTTCCAAAAGTTCTAATAGTAATAATGTTACTAGTTCTTGTTCACAAAAATCTTTTAAATATCCTTGGTTGCCTTGGTGGAATCAGAGGTGTACAGAAGCAGTTTTAAATGCTAAAAATGGTTACATTAATTTTAAAAACAACTCCACTGATGAAAATTATGTGGAGTTTAAGAGATTGCGGGCTTTAAAAAAACTTATCTTAAAAAGTGAAAGAAGAAATAGCTGGATAGGCTTGTGCAATTCATTTAATCGTTGTACTCCTTTGTCTTCAATTTGGAAATACATGCTCAAATTTAACAAAACTTACATTCCTGACAGTGTGTTGAATGATAGTTGGATTCCAGATTTTCTACAAAAGTATACTTCTGACTTTGTATCAAATGAGTTAACTAACTATGTAAATGTTGTTAATGATAGTAATAAATATTTGATAGAGCCTTTTTCTTTACAAGAACTAAAATCCGCTTTATTTACTAGAAGAGATACATCTTTCGGTCTTGATACCATTCCATATATTTTACTCAAAAAACTTAATTGCCACAGTCTCAACATCTTTTTAAATAATCTTAATCGCCTATGGAAGGAGAATACTATTCCTGCAGAATGGAAAACAGACTGTTTAATCCCAGTTTTAAAGCCAGACAAAAATAAAATGTTACCTGACTCTTATAGACCTATAGCTCTCACGTCTTGTGTTGGGAAGATATTTGAGCAGCTTCTAAAACAACGTCTCGAGTTCTTTATAGAACAAAATTGTCTTTTGCCTAATAATCAGTTTGGTTTTCGCAAAGGTCGGTCTTCTAGGGAGAGTATAGCGCAGTTACAGCTTGATGCGCATCAATGTTTAGCAAGTAATCAGTATCTTTTGTCTGTATTTTTTGACATCTCAGGTGCCTTCAATAGTGTAAATATTGCCGTGCTTTGTGATGAGTTATCAATGTTAGGGATACCAGGTAAAATAATAAATTGGATGCAATCCTTTTTGACTGACAGAAAAGTATATGTAAAATTTAATAAACATTTGTATGGACCACGACTTTCTTCTCTAGGTGTTTGTCAGGGGGGAATATTGTCTCCTTTAATTTTTATTATGTACATAAGACGATTGAACCTTATTTTGGGGCCAAATATAGTAAACCTACAGTATGCAGATGACTTAGTCGTCTATGTATCGGGAGTTGATCTGATTAATTTAGCCGCTACTATTAATAAAGCACTTGTAAATTTATATCAATACTTTTCTTATCTTAATTTAAATGTAAATCCAACCAAATCAAAAGTCTTTGTGATTGGTCGTAAACGCATCATATTGCCTCCCATTTTATACAATGGTATTCCACTGCCTATTTCATGTGACATAAAATTTCTAGGTGTAACATTTACTCCAAAACTTTCTTGGAAAAAATATACAGATAGTGTTATAATTAAAGCGAATAAAGCTTATAATGTATTAAAATCTTTGTGTGCAACGTCGTGGGGAGCGGACCCTAAAATATTGTTAATTTTGTATAAATCGCTTATTCGTAGTCATTTTGAATATGGCTTTCATTGTTTCGCCGCAGACAGCAAAATTGTTAATAGTCTGGATAAAATACAAAATAAATGTATGCGTACAATATTGGGTGCACTTAAAACTAGCCCAATAGCTGCTATGCAAATCGAGGCCAACCTTCCTCCTTTGTGTATTAGATTTAGTTATCTTAAAGAAAGATTTATTTTAAAGCTCTATAGCTTGCCGACGAACAATCTTCTTAAGAATCTTATTGCTTATCAATCGTCTTCATTTCAGAGACAGTTGTTTATCTTGCAAGAT
The DNA here is from genome assembly GCF_905404315.1 of Leptidea sinapis. NCBI lineage: Eukaryota > Metazoa > Arthropoda > Insecta > Lepidoptera > Pieridae > Leptidea > Leptidea sinapis. Next base: position 5,929,792 of record NC_066294.1, on the reverse strand, counting down.
TTTTCTTCATTTTTTAAATTTCTACAAGATTTAAATATTCATCGGAATAATGATATACTTCCCTGCCATGCAGGTTCTTTTCGATGTAAATATTCTGCAATTAATGTTGTAATAGATCCAAATTTAACTTCAAAAGAGGAGGTTCATGTATTATTGTCAGAATGGTCTAATTGTAAATTTGTTTATACGGATGGCGCAAAAAACAATAATAATGTTTCTTTTGCAATCTACCTTCCTGAAATTAGGAAGGGTATTGGCTTTAAGATTAATAGATATGCCAGTATTTTTACTGCTGAAGCCGTCGCTATTCTTTTTGCTTTAAAGCATATTAAGAAACAAAATCAACTTAATAAGAAGTGGGTAATAGTTAGTGATAGTATGAGTGTGTTAAAAAGTTTGTCAAATAACAAAATGAGTGCTAACATCAATTACATCATTTTTGCTATAAAGGAATTGTGGTTCGAACTATGTTTAATCGATATTAAAGTGGATTTCGTTTGGGTCCCGTCCCATATAGGAGTAGCAGGAAACGAAAGCGCTGATTTTCTAGCTAGAACTATCATTAATATATCCGATCTATCCCTATATCCTGATTGCAAAGATCTAGACATTAACATACCATATACAGATATAATAAGTAATCTAAAACAGCGTATGACTCTTCTTTGGGGAAGATATTGGTACAATTATACAGAAGTTGAAAATAAGGCTCATTCGTATACTTTGTTAGATAATCCCGTTAATAGCACACCCTGGTTTTGTAAGTTTAAAAATAACGCTCACAGAAAGTTCTATTCTACAATAACACGAATGCGTATTGGTCACTATCGATTGAATTTTCATCTTCATCGCAAAAAAATTGTCTCCTCTCCTTTTTGTGACCATTGTAATAAGCAACAAGATCAGTCTCTGGATCACATCTTTTTTGATTGTTCGTCCTTTGGCATACAGCGCCTTGTGCTGATGGATGAGCTACTGGAAATATATGGTGCACCCAATATAATCCCGCTCTCAGTAATAGACCTATTAAAGGACACATCAACTTATATGTCCTTGTATAAATTTGTATGTAGTACTGTAAATACATTGTAATTTGTAGATACATACGTTGTAAATTTGTTTATAATTATGTAAATACGTTATAACTTGTACATATACAACTAGTAATAGCATAGCGCAATTCGCGAACTGAACAGATAATGTAAATAGGTAGGTATTATTCTAAAAAGTTATGCAAATTACACTGGATTTGACTTTAAGAAAAGGGGAAAATTATTAGAGACTATATTACTGGATTTGGACTTACTAAAAGGAAAATATGGAAAATATTCTTTAGAGAATTATACATTAACGGAAATGGTAAAATAACTGATGACTTTAAGACTGGATTGGATTTGATGAAAGAAACTACTATAAATATTCGCTATCGAATATACATAATTGGAAAAGGAAAATGGAAATAATGTAAGATGAAATGAGAACACTGGATTGGACTTTTTGTAAAACAAAATAGTGAAAATAATAAATACCAAAGAAATGAAAATACTAACGACAAGGCAGTAAGGCCCCTGGCTATAGCCTGTTCGAAAGAACGAATTAATATTAAAAAAAAAAAAATATCGGTGAACACTGAACACAATAATGTAATGTAATCATGTGAACTGTAAATAATAATAAAAATAAAGAGGCTCAAAAATCCAATTATTACATTGGTTAAAGAGTGTACTATTTATATTTTTATTTCGGAACTACTTAACAATACAAGTAGAAGCAAGAAAATTTGCGAAATGTCCGCCGAAAATAAATTCTTTGGACCTTTAACATTACACCAGAAAATTCAAAAGGATAATATATTCAAGAGCGATGAGCCTGTAGAAGTGCAATGTGTTTTGTGTGATAGTAAATACGTTTTACCCACCTTTGAAAAAGATATGCTGACGCATTTTTTTATGGAACATCGTCTTGTAATAGCTGATGTAAGCGACATAGCTGATTTGCCGGGCTATGTAAAGTATTGGAAGTCTAGATTTAAAGGTATGATCAAACTAAATTCAGATATAAAGTGCTTGGCTTCCGAAGTACAATAACAATTATTAGTCCTTTCTAGTAAGTAGTTTTATTTTTTAAATTCTAAATCGCAAAATCAACACCATTATTTTGTACCATTGTTACCAACTGTTGATTGCGTGAGATAACAGATTTCTTAAGAAGATATAGCATGTCTTTTGTTGATTTGATTATTGTTACTCACTTCTAGCATCAGCCTACACTTATCAGCCGCAATTACTGTTCTCAACATCTGAATCCCTGATTCAAGCTAGACATATGCCTTGTTGCATTTTGAGGGTCTGAGATTATACTGGAGGAGGTTTAGAGGACTCTCATCATGTAAAGCACCTCTGGTGCTAAGGAATATTCTTCTCTTAGTATTCATGAAAAATAAGACCTATAGAATTTCCTCAATCAATTCTATATTTTAATCTAATATTGTGTTTTTTTATTTTTAATGAAAATTAGGGACAAGACAAGCAAGACATTCAGTTGATGGTAATTGATTATTGCCAATTATAATGCAGTGCCGCTCAGGCTTCTTGAATAGCCCAAAAAATTCTGAGCGGCTCTACAATTGCACTCATCACCTTGACACATTAGATGTTAAGTCTCATTTGCTCAGTAATTTCATTAGCTATAGTGCCCTTTAGTAAGTTCCATAGTTATGTTTACACATTACTGCTTCACAATAATCTATCTGGCATCCTGTGCAAAGGAGCCTCCCACTGGTTATTTTGGTTACTATTCTGATTTTATCATTACAGATCAAAATCTACCATACTATTGTACAACTATGCTGTTAGATAATAAACCTGATGGAACAAAATCCAAAAATGAAGAATACTTCCTGTTAAGTGATGTTTTACCAGAAGATAAGGAGTTGAGGCTAAACTTAAGACAAAGTAAATTAGAATCACTACTGGAGCGACATGCGTATGAAAGGGAGGATAAAAACTACACAAAGGAGTGTTTGTTCTGCCGTTACACATCCGTAGGCACTAGAGCTATGTATCTCAATCATTTGTATGAAAAACACAACTTTCATATCGCTAAGCCAGAAAACCTTGTATTTATTGACAATCTAGTTGACTTTATCAGTTCCAAGTTAGAGCAGCTTCATTGTATATATTGTGAAGGTATATTCAAAGATCGCACTATACTGAAGGAGCATATGCGCAAGAAGGGCCATAAGCGAATTAATGCTCAAAATAAAGAGTATGACAAATTTTTCCTAGTGCATTATATTGGAGATAAACCTACTGTAAAACCAAATCAACACAAGAAATTGAGTAAGCCTAGGACTAATGTTGATAATGTTTCTAATGTGGATAGTGACCCTGAGTGGTCCGAATGGACTGAAGAAAACGGACCTGCCATCACCTGTTTGCTTTGTGATCATACAGAGACTGAATATGAGAGTATTTTAGACCACATGGAAAGAAAACATGAATTCTTCTTTGCAAAGGCAACAGCAGGTATGGATTTTTACCAAAAAGTTAAAATTGTCAATTATATCCGACGTCAAATACATTTAAAACAATGTTTGTCATGCGATACTAAGTTTGATGATCGAATTAACTTAGAAAAGCACATTAAAGAGACAAATCATTGGGTTCTACAGAGGGCAAACTGGGACCAACCGGAATATTACTTTCCTACTTATGAAGACGATTTGTTCCTTTGTTTTATACAAGATGATGATGAAAGTTGGTGGTCCAGTGACGATCCAGAAGTAGACAGAGAGAATAACTTGTCAGATAATATATCTAAGGAAATGGCAATGGCCGTGCTGAGTGATTAGGTATTTGCTACATTAAGCAGAAGACTGATTTTAAGGCTTTGGCCTACATTGCTATATTGTGCTTTGTGTGATGCCTCACTAAACCCAAGTCAATGTGTTAAAGACAAATTAGGATGTTGTACTTCAAATAGAATTATCGTATGGGTGAAGTGAAAACCTTTACTGGGTCCGAAACCAGTGCAAATAGTACTGAGGGAAGCAAGGAGCAATAACTTTTCATGATACTTATTAAAACCCTTGATAAAAATATTTTGAAATCGTACTTTCTCTAACCTATAAAAGTCTTAGCATAACATTTACTGGAAATCAGGCCTAACAATCATCTACATACAATAAGATTTTAGTAGAAAAAGTTCTTCACACAAAATGAAGTCAGATTCTGCGTAGAAGTGATCACCCAATAGTTCCGTAGTAGGTGTTGTTTTGAAGTACTGGTATATATGGAATAGATATGGATGGACAGGTAGACTGTCACTACAGTATCCCGGTACAATCTTTGTCTGCTAGATACCAATTTATATTATTACCCTGTTGAGTATGCTTTACAAGGTTGGAGAGACAGGATGGACCACAGTGATCATACCACCATATGACCCGTGTGCATGGAGCCTTGTTTGCCCTTCTCTTCTAAAAAAAAAGGGTTTTGGCCTGACAGGTGAAGTTGTGGTGCCTTTGCAGGTTGTGATATTTTTGTGGACATTGAAAATTTCATTAACAGTTTACATCCCTAAATAATAGTGGTCCATGAATTGTTCGCATTCCCCCATAATAATTGAAAAGGATATATTGGTCTGGCGGAGGATAATCTAGTTTAACCAAAAAAATTAAATAGATAATATATTCAGATTTATGTCCTTTTTTGACACCTCAATTTAACAAATTATTACTTCTTTAAGTTAAGCATTGTGAAAAAACTTGTGTATATGCATTATAAGTGATAGTTCTTACACAATTCCTTGTTGTTATATTTTTATATATGACACTTCTCTGACAAAGTTGCAATATTCTGAAAAATCTAAATGAGTAAAAGTTACACAAATTAAATTTTAAAACAAAATTTATGGTCGAAGCGTTCTCTCTCGCGTTCCGCGCGAGCGCTCTTCCACTGAGCCAATCGTTATAGTGACGTCACGTTCATAAATCTTGGTATGGTAGTGGAACAGCGCTCGCACGGAACGCGAGATTAATTTTGTTTTCAAATTTAATTTGTGTAATTAAACAGAAGTTAGGGTGATACTTTAAAAAAATTAATTGTTGAGTATAACTTATTACCGGACAGTTGATTGATTGCATCTTACATATAGTTTTAAAATGTTGCTTCCTTTTTTCATCATAGGGATAGGAACTAAATCTGTTTAACTACCACTTATAAAGCATGAAATATGTAAAGTATTTGTAATATACTTAGATAATTAATATATCTAGACAGAGTCTCTTGCTGTTAGACAACCAATAAAAACAGGCCAGGAATATTAGTTTAGTGTGCGTGAATTGCTCAAAATAGAGGCTAATCTCGTACTAATTCTAAACTCAATTTTTTTCGACGTTTTCACAGCTGTCATAGTCTGTCGAGACGTAAAAATTATTTAAGGTATAACCTCTGAAACATAATATTATGAAAGAAAAAAAAAATATTGTATGAAATATTATATGCTGTCATATGCGAATAGGATGATTGCTAGGATAAAATAGTAGACTGTTAACCGAGGGTCGAAAGAATCAATTCCCGAGGTATTTAGACGCCCGAGCGCAGCGAGGTCGGCTATAGTCCGAGTAGGAATTGATACTTTTACCCGAGTTAAACACTCTAATTTTCATTTCGAATATGAGGAAAATAAAACTAGTTGTTCATCTAAGCACAGATTAGTATCCCGCCAATTAATGTCGACTTTTTAAATTTTAAATATAGAACTTACCGCGTAATTGTTGCGGTTTATTCCTCTCAAAGAAGTTTGCGCTAAGTTCACACTGGCTGTTTAGGAAGTCACATGGCCACAGCATTTTTTTTAATTAGTTCTTTTTACATAAAACTTCACTTCACAGCAGTTCTATTTTTAAAGTTCATTCCGGCCCTTAGGTAGGAAGTATTTTGTATGAGTTTTTCCCTCTCTATGGAGGGAAGCAGCATTTTCAACCCAATAATCAGATTAAGACACAAACAACAACGACAACAAATACTTTCCGAGCATGAGAAATGAAATTATCAGCTGTCTAAATAGCTCATTATTTTGTGATTTGTTGCAATTAGTTTTGAGCAAAGTCTGATAAAAATAAGTTCCTGTTACGCTTCTGATTTATTCATCGTCTGCTATCTAAAAGGAATGGTTGTGATAACTTAACGAATGTCTTAACATGTGGGATGTTGTCCTCAATGAAGCTAAAATGGGCAAGTGTGAGACTGTCTTCCAAACAGAGATTGAATTCCTCTTATGAAATAATGAATACATAGACTTTGAATTAAATAATATATTAAATGGGTATTCAAGAAACCGCAAACCTTCATTTCATTTTAATTTTACTTAATTCATCACAAATTGAATACATACATACATACACATATAAAGTGGCCATTATTAAACTTTTAACATTATTAAACATTAAAAATCTTTGACCCTAAGATTTCAGTAGCTTACGAGAATCACAAGAGCTGTGGCAGAAAGTTGATTGAAAACCGTACTGTAGAAGAACGCCACACATCTGTTTCTTTAATATGGAGCCCAAAATTCGTCATTAAATTAACCAAAATTTTGATGGTGCTATTAAATAACAAGTGTTTTATTTTATTTGATTAGTGCGATTATATCAGATTTTATGATATAATTTTAAAAGGATAAAGAAATGTGTAACTTTAACTGACTTTTACATCGATGATTTGGTATATATTTTCGTATTTTTTTAAATTCTATTTTTTATGACAAGAGATGACGAGACTACATCTACGTTCACCTGATTGTAAGCAGTACGATCTGCCTAATTCAGGTTCAAATAATTTTATTTAAAATTGGATATAAAATCACTTATTAATAATGGTAATCATTTTACTTGTTGATAGGTAAATAGTTGATGAATTTTATTTATTTATTCAAGCAAACTTTACAGCATTTCTATTCTGTAAATTAATACTATAAACTATACATGTATTTATGCCTTTAACATAGATTGGCAGGTTAAATTATAATGTAATAATAACGCTGGTAATTAAATGGTAATTATATAAAAAAAGAATAATTCCTGAATAATAATAATATAATATATTATAACTTATAATAATATAAAAACAGTAACACAACATGAAATCCTAAAACTTAAGAAAAAGCAAACAAAAAAAAGTATTTTAGAAAATAATGGCCTCTGACACTAGATGAACACGCGAATAGAGCGCCCTCTATACTATAATAAATCCCAAAAATTACGCGCTAGGTGCGTGTCCGCACTACTGGCAAGACGTTTACGAAGAGCCGCACTGAAATGATTTCCCTTTCTGAGGTTGAGTTACTTTAAGTTGAGTTGTTTTAAGTCAAAAACAATAGGGACCCATTCGGAAATGAATGTCTCGACCTGCGAATAATGAACTTTTAGGTTTTTTTTATAAAATGTCGATACCTACAATCAAATTTATAATTTAAATACCTAGCCTGACGGCGGTTTATGTTAAGTGACCTACATAAACATATTTTAACAATTCTTTTGAAATTCGTAATACATTTTTTGTTTTTTTACTTTTTCTGGAAACTTTTTGTAAACATATGTATATCGCCCAACTAAAGACGTACACCTAAAAGTACTTTGTGGCATAATACGTCGCTCAGGGTTCTTAAAAAAAAACACATAATTCTGACATTCTGTTATGTGAATAATATTATGTAGGTCATACACAAATAAAATTTGAAAAACAAAATTTTATGAACGATGCGGGACTCGAACCCACGACCTCTGACGTTCCGTGCCGGTGCTCTAACCTGAACTTGAGCTAACCGTTCGAGTACCTCCTCGTTATAAAATTCTGTTTGCTTTGTTCAACTCTCAGGTTGTGGCTTCATCTCATCGTTTATAAAATTTTGTTTTTCAAATTTTATTTGTGTATTAATCCTAGAAGTGAGGGTTATCACTTTAAAAACATAACATATTGTATGTATGTCATGTGAATAGTATAATATCAACAATGTAAAATGGTTGTATAATAAAGTTTAAAATACCCTAATATGATATGATTTAGTTTTATTACCTAAGTACATCTCGTATATTCTATGTGATAATAAGTATGTAATACCAACCAACCAATTAACAATTCAAATTTAAACATTTTTATTCAAAATAGGATATGAAATTAATCATTACTTTTATTAATTTTCATTTTATTAGCCTTATAGTAATTTCTCAAATTGTTTAGATCAGTTTGGAGTTTCAGACAGTCAGATTGGTTATTAATCAGTTATTATTGTAGATTTTTGTGTCGTCTGCGTAGATAAGGAATTTTGTGTATTGAAATTATTTTCCTACATCAAGTATGCGGTATGTAACAAAGGTGAAAGCACCGATCCTTGCGGTACCCCGGAAGGGTTGTCTGTGTAGTCTGAACGATGCCCACCTACTGCTAACTGGCGGTGATTGCGCAGGTAAAATTCCGTCCACCTCAAGAGATCACCGCAAATACCTAGCTCTTGTAACTTAGTAGCAGCCTAGCAGGATAGTGTGGTCTAGTCGGTCGAAGGCTTTCTCAAAGTCCGTGTAGATCACGTCCACCCGTGCGCCAGCAACCATACTCTGCAATACATCGTTAGTGAAGATGGTTAGGTTAGTGCTAGTGGAGCGATGTTATATAAATCCATGTTATTGTGCAGGTATATTGCAATACAATATTTGATAAAAATATTGAAGAGTTATTTTTTCCATGAGCTTACTAAGTGTATTTAGTATTGAGATGGGGCGATAGTTCTCAATAGATCTTCTTCGTCTTCGTATCCTTTTTGTGAATAGGGATTATATGGACGTTTTCCAAATTTTCGGAAAGTAACCTTCACGAAAACATCGGTTAAACAGACATGAAATAGACCGCGCAATACGCTTCGCACACTTGGCATAAAATAACGCGGGTATTGCATCACTACCGTTTCCTTTCGTCGCATCAATGCTTTTGAGCTGTTTAATTATAAAATTTTCACCAGTATAAATAGTGTGTGTGGATCGCGAGCCACAATATTTCCAGGCAAGGATTGATCGTTAGATGAACTATTAAAATTCCTAGAGAACAAATTGTTAAAGGCGGAACATATTATTATCTCCTTTTCCGAGGAAAGTTCATCATTTCCATCGAACATCAGCTTAGGATTGTTACTGTTATTTTTTCTTCTGGATTTAACGTAAGACCAAATACTTTTGGGGCATGTCTTTATATTATTTTCTGATAATTTAATAAAGTATTTAAAGTCGTTGCTTAAATCTCTAATCTTAAGCTCTTTTTCATAATTGGCGTAACGGACGTGCCTAAGTGCAGAGGATATCTGGTCAAAGATGAAACGATCACGGGAGTGGCCAACCAAAGGTAAAAAATCCTCCAAATTCTAATGTTCTTGAACAGCTGCACTTCTGGGGCAATTTGGGCTGGTCGGAGTAACAAGCTAGCAAAATGGACCAAATAACGGAGTCTTATTGCGGAAAAGGAAACATCAAGTTCTGAATAGATTTCGCAGTCGCCTTTTAAATGTGTAATAAGTAACAAGGTGTGGGATCGCTATCGTATTTACTACACAAGTCGCGTCCCAGATCAATGGCCTTCCACGACACCTGGGTATAAAAGTCAAACCACCAGTAAAAAACATTATACCTGGTGACCCATGACATCCACTTAACTACAAAAAAATATTTCTTCGCAATCATTGAATAATACTTTTTATGACACCTACCCTTTTATTCTTATTGCTTTGAATATTACCCTTTTATGACTTTGCTTCTTTGTAAACGGTTTCCTTTGTGAAAAGATTAAGTTTATGAAAGACGCGTATCTTTTTATTGTTCTTGAGGATTTTACTCGTTTAGCAGGCATTGAGAAAGTTATATTGGTCCTGTTTATTTGTGTTTTTAGCTACATTTCTACGGGTTTACAACAGTAGATACCTATTTATGTCTACGAGAGATAAATAAAAATAACATAAAGAATTTGGAACGCTTTAATTAAATTAGACAAATTTGATCCTAAAAAGACTTTTCAACTTTCTTGTACCTACTTAGTAACTAACTCAAAATTCAAATATTTTTATTAGGATATATATAAAATAGGATAGGTATAATATCACTTATTGAAAGTCAAAAACTATCATCCATTCCGAAAGGTATGCCTCAGACCGGGAAGAACGGGCGCAAAAAACTCAGCGGGCTTGTTTTTTTTATAAAAATATGGATACAATGTAAAATCGTACTATAAAATTTATTATTTAATAGCCTGTCGCTCCATTCCCAATCTGTGGTATCATTAAAAAAGTCATGTTATAGTAACGTTTACCACTCAAACGTTTTTATACAATTCCTTTGAACTTGTTTTTTTTTTATCGTGAAGAACGTTTGTTAGCTATTAATGACATGTAGCCTAAAACCCAGTTATCGGCAAACGGGTTAGTAATAATAATATATAAAATAACTAAATGAAAACTCCTAAAAAAGCAATTCACAAACTCTAAACTCTATAACTCTTAAACAAAAATATTCATAAAATTAAAACCAAAACCACTATGTCAAGTTTTTATGGTACCAAATGGCAAACATTCCGCATCAAACTAAAGAAGAATCACGAAAATCGAATCATCAATCTCAGCATAATCGGTGTAATACATACAAAAAAAAATACCAATCGAATTGAGAAACTTCTTTTCGAAATCGGTTAAAAAGAAGCAGATGATTTCACTAGTGTAGGTATTTAAGCGACTGTTTGTTTCTAAAGCTTAGATTAATTAAATATACTTTGTTAATCTGTGTTAGAAGGTAAGTAAATTACCTAATAATGCTGCAAAATTAATAACTTTAATGGGTATTTTAAGGGTTGTGTAATTAAAAGCGAAACATCACGGACATTTTGAATTTAATTTTCAATAAAGTTTCTCAAGATCCTCTGCCAGATAACTTTACAAGTTCTAATATAAGTGGCATTATTTAAATAAGATTTGACGAGGATTCTTAATATTCAGTTGGAGATCAAAAGTTTAGTATCTACATATAACTTCTTCTAAACGTTAATAGCGTTCTCGAACTAAATGGATTTAATTTGCATGAATATTCTTAATAGGAACTTTGATAACAATAGCTACTTCTTTTATATAAAATTCTCATATCAGTGTTTGTTACCAAACTCCTCCGAAACAGCTAATCCGGTTTGTATGAAATTTTGTGTGTATATCGGGTAGTTCTGAGAATCGGCCAATATCTGTTTTTCATACCTCTAAATGATAAGGGTGACCCACCCCTAAATATGTTTATTTATTTTTTTGACATTTTTTTTTATTTTATTATGATTCAGCATAAAGAAAATACACACAACTACAAATTTTCACCCGTCTACGATCAACACCTATCCATAATTCCATCTACAATAGGATTGCAAGATGGCAATAGAATACAATTTTTTTTTTATGGAATAGGTGGACAAACGAGCGTACGGGTCACCTGGTTTTAAGTGATCACCGCCGCCCACATTCTCTTGCAACACCAGAGGAATCACAAGAGCGTTGCCGGTCTTTAAGGAAGGTGTACGCGCTTTTTTTGAAGGTACCCATTTCATATCGTCCCGGAAACACCGCACAAGGAAGATCATTCCACAGCTTTGTAGTACGATCATACTACGACGATTATTGTAATACGATCTATTTTATGTACGATATTTTTGGTAGATCTGAGAATCGGTCGTCATCTATATTTTTAGATCCAGCGAAGTAGGCATTTAACGCTTGCAAGAGTTGCCCGCGATTCCCGCGAAGCGAGTCGTGCGCTAACGTCGCTGGCGTGTCACAAATCACATTGTATCGTGTAAGCAGGCAGCTGTAGTTCAACTAAATAATTTGTTTTAAAAATAAAATATGAGATTTGACTAATTATTGTAAGATTGTTTTGTAATAATTCGTAATAATCGCAAAAACCTAAGACATTCCATTTGAATAGATATATTATAAAATAAACCCTTAAAAATATTTAAGAATTAATTTATTGAAATTGTAGTTTGTTGGCCGGGTGTCCCAAGCGCAATAAGTGCGAGGTCTCCACTAGTCTAAGAGCTCGCGATTAATTTACAGGAGGTACTTTGAGCGTGTTGAAATTATTGTGAAAAATACAATTCCGACAAACACCTAATCCAGCTCCGCAACTCGTTTAGCCAAGTAGCGGTTATTTTGATAATTCACAGCATGCTATTTGGCAATACAACGTTTGCTAGGTCAGCTAGTAATGTATGTATACCCAAGTAAATAATAGTAATTGATTCATTTAGGTATTACCTTAGTTTGTGTATTTATTACTATGCTACTCTTTGTTAAAAACAGTGATGATACTGAAATATTATTTGATGCTGCCTATATATAGCTCTGTAGTAGGTTACGATCGGTGGCAGATCACAGCTACAAACTGCAAAAAACAGGCATATCGAAATTGGATTGCGGCGCTGGGCTCAAAGGATCCGAACTGCAAAGTTCTAAAGAGGAAATATAACCATGCCTCCAGATTCTTTAAGAGGCAAATTGCCGGTGCATAATTGAAGCACGTAGTCAAAATCGGCGAGCAGCTTTCCAGTTACCCGATTGAAACGCGTAAGTTCTAGTCGTTGTCGAAAGCTGCTCTTTGTAACTTCAACTAACCGTCCCTGCCGCCGTTGCACATGAGAAATGATACCCTGGCTCATACGGCAAAAGAGAAAGCCGATCTTCTGTGCACTCTTTTTGCCTCTAACTCGACTCTTGACGGCAGCGGAATACTGTTCGGCGAGCTCTGTTTTCGTTGGACGTCAGGAAGTTGAGCGGGCCGGATTGCATTTCTCCGATCTTGCTAAGAACGTGTGCTCCTGAGTTGACGCCAGTGCTAACGCGCTTATTCCAGCACTCTTATTCAAAAGGCGTAGTCCCTGACTTATGGAAGTCAGCCCATGCAATCTAAATGTCCATCCGATCCAAAAGAAAGGAGACGGTTCGGATCCGGCAAACTATAGGCCTATTGCTATTACCTCCCTGCTCTCCAAAATCATGGAGAGCATAATTATCCGCCAGCTCTTGGAATACCTAAAAGGTGACCATCAACGACCGTCTTTGTCGGCTGTTTTTAACTTGAACCCGAAGCCCGTGACGCTGGAGAGCCCAAAGTTTGCTATCTCCCATGCTGTTTCTTCTGCATATCAATCATATGTTGGACATCTCCAACATACATTGATATACGACAACAGCACTGGTAATGTCGCATACACGAGCTATGCAGTTTAGTAATACTGGGTCTCGAAATCTCGTGCGATTGCCAATTCCGTGGCTATCTGGAGGGCAAAACCAAATTGGCTTCGAAGAAGCTGGGTGTCATTAATAGAGCACGATACTTTAAGCCGGCCCACATTCTAGCCCTCTACAAAATGCAGGTCCGACCACACTTGGAGTATTCCTGTCATCTCTGGTCTGGCGTACGCCAGTATCCATTTGATCGCGTGCAACGCAGAGCAGCTCGAATTGTCAAGGACCCAGTGTTCTGGGAACGGCTGGATCACTTGGCGTTGCGTAGAGACGTCATTTCATTGTGTGTCTTCTACCGTATTTTTCACGGGGGGTGTTCCGAAGAGCTGTTTCACCTGATTCACACACGACACGCCCCAAGTTTGGATATCTTCTCCACCATCTGGATGTGTGGCGGTCCTCCACAGTGCTATTTTGAAGGAGCTTTCATCCACGTACTACAAAGCTGTGGGATGAACTTCCTCGTGCGGTGTTTCCGGGACGATACGCAAATTCCTTGAAATAAAGGGCGTACACCTTCCTTAAAGGCTAGCAAAAAAATTGCGATTTTTTCGATTATGGCGAATATTTCACTGATAGGAGCCATCGACCCGAACAGTTACGGTGTCTGGGTTTGTATTCAAATCAATCCAAAACTATATTGTACTGTATATAAATCAACAATCATTAGGTAACTCCAGTAGTTTAAATACTAATACGAAAAATAATAATATATAAAAAGTCGAAAGAGTTAAAATGAAACAGAAATGTATTTCTGAATGATTTTATAATATGTATAAATAAAATGATAAGTATTAATATCATATAAAATCGATATAGTATGTTATCCTTATTAGATAGACATGATTAGACATTCTGTAGAACTATAAGTATAAGTTACACAGCTTCCTCCATACATTATTTTGTTATATCTCAAAGGGCTTAGGCAGCGTATTCATTGAAAGCTTCCAGATGGCTTATTTTTTTCCGACACATCGTATGACTATTAACTGAACCGAAATATCGTTAATGTATACAAATAAATATGTATTCAAAAACTTAACAAATTGTACACTTAAACCTTCCTCAAGAATCATTGGGACCAGTGGGAGGCTCCTTTGCACAGGATGCCAGCTAGATTATGGGTACCACAACGGCGCCTATTTCTGCCGTGAGGCAGTAATGTGTAAGCATTACTGTGATTCGGTCTGAAGGGCGAAGTAGCTAGTGAAATTACTGGGCCAATGAGACTTACCATCTTATGACTCAAGGTGACAAACGCAGTTGTAGTGCGGCCCAGAATTTTTGGGTTCTTAAATAATCCTGAGCGACACTGCATTGCAATGGGCAGGGCGTATAAATTACCAGTAGCTAAACGTCTTGCTCGTCTCGTCCCTTATTTTCATAAAAAAAAAACATGCTATCCATTGGCGAAAATACCACGAAGATTGGTGTAATAGTTTTTGAGTCTATCGCGAACAGACAAACAGACAGACGCAGCGGAGGACTTTGTTTTATAATAATATGTAGTGAATCGTGCTTAGTCATGTGTGTAAGTGGACGAACAAACAATAACTGGGAGAGGGGGTTGAAAAATTTGCATCGTATAATAGAGTACCCAGCCACATGAGCAAAATTACCAGTTCTCCAGTAACAGGCTCCTTTGCACAGGAAGCCGGCTAGATTATGGGTACCACAAAGGTGCCTATTTCTGCCTGAAGCAGTAATGTGAAAACATTACAGGGCGCCGTAGCTATTGAAATTACTGGACAAATGAGGCTTAACATCTTATGTCTCAAGGTGACGAGCGCAATTATATTGCCGCTCAGAATTTTTGGGGTTTTTCAAGAATCCTGTGCGGCTCTGCATTGTAATGGGTACGGCGTATCAATTACCATCAGCTGAACGTCCTGCTCATCTCGTCCCTTATTTTCGTAAAAAAAAATTAAGTTTCCTCGATCGTAATTGCTTTCAGAAAATTTCGAGTTACAATTATTTTTTTTGACTAGGAGTGCACAATGGCTTAAGGATATGAGCAGAATTAATAAGCTCTTCCTTTATATGTTGGTTAAAAATATACCATATAAACAGCTTTATTGATTTCATCTTATGAGGATACTTAAACGTTTAATGAGCGCTGACATAAATATCTCTTCAACGAGCTTTTCGTTCTTATAGCTTATGTTCCTATTAAAATTGATTTATATCCTCCTTAACTGCTTATTGATTCAAATAAAATTCTCAAATATTTATGACTTATATTTCCTGGAATCAGAACAATAACTAGTTTTGCGCCCGCATCCTGAGGACTTCTGTGATCTTCACCTGTTCATCGTAGTAGACCTGCTAACACTGCGCTTTCGTTGCCACTCCAAAGACTTCTGGCTTTATCAGCCTTACCTTTTTTGAAGACTTATTGAGTTTTACAAGTGATCCCAGAACAAGCCTCCGAGGATTGCGCTCTCCACTCCTCTCTGGATAGGATATTAGTGAGTGACTTCGTTTCCGTGCCGTGTTTTAGCAAAACCATGAGGCAATACACATTCGTCGAAAACATTTATCTTGACACCCTGCGCTATTGGGGACGACAAAATACTGCGCGGCTTCCCGAACGCTATCGTGTCGGATTCTATGATTGAACTTATTACCATTTGGCTATAACGTTATGTACCTCTCAAATTTTTATCTTCTCTCCAGTTTTTTCTGTTCTGTGAAGAAGACCTATTTCAAAAATATATTTCGTTAGCACTGGTTGTGTTTATCGACATTAATATTATTCTGTCGATAAAGCTATCGAATCGATGTTTACAACTTCGACATCTGGTTTTAGTATATTTAGAAACATGTCTGTTAAAGTTCTATTGTAATTTTAGTAGCGTTTTAAAACCTAGCCGTTGAAGTGTGATTTATTGTTCGTCATTGTAACGACATTGTAAAATATATATTATATTATGGTCACTTCAATTAGTTGGTAATATAGATGAAAAAAGCTGATTAAACCAATGAGTTTGTTAAAAAAAATTATGACAAACTGATTCTTAACTTCGTTAAAATTTTTCCGCGAATATTAATTATTTTTTTACGAATTCAACGCTTCTTCCAATTGAACGTACTATCAGCTGTTTTGCAGCTATATTTAGAAATAAAATATAACATATGGCTGTTTCATTACATTGGCATGACATTCATTCTTACATGAGGAACTATTATGACATTTTGAAGTGCACAAAATCTTACTATTAAGACAAGAACACTTTTTATATAGATAAATCCCTGAATTCCTTTGATAAATACAAACAAGTTAATATTTTACAGCTAATTATACAAGTATGCAGTTCTCTGTGAATAACTCTCCAGAGAATACTCCGGTAGGTCTCGATGTCAACAATTGTCTTGCATTGTTTAAGTTTTACTTTGATATTTTGTTTTTTCTTTCTCCTGAAATGACAATCTTGAGTATAAAAGGTGTAATTAAGGAACACTTTAATAATAGCACAAAGCAGTGTTTCATGAATAAAATCTTTCTCCCATCTTAGATATTCGTTGTTCAGCCGTCATTTATAATTAAATAAATTTACTCTTGTCTTTTACATACATTACCGGCTGCGAATTTGGTACTGTACAGAATACCTAGGCAAAGTATAAAATAAATAATATTTCATACATTACTACAAATTTTAGGTATTCTATACATTTCCTAGGTAACCATACCTACCGGATATACAGATGTATGTATACAAATACAATACCGGATTATACAGATTGCCGTTAACATAGTGATGAAACAAATAAGGCTGAGAAATACTAATTTGTGCTATCATTAAAGTGTTCCTTAATTACACCTTTTATACTCAAGATTGTCATTTCAGGAAAAAAAAAACAAAATAAAAAACTCAATATCAAAATTAAACTTAAACAATGCAAGACAATTGTTGATATTGACAGCTACCGGAGTTATTCTCTGGAGAGTTGTTCACAGAGAACTGCGTACTTGTATAATTAGCTGGAAAATATTCGCTTGTTTGTATTTGAATTGAATTTATAAGCAGAAAACTCAAGCTTTCTATATTGGTACATGTTGATAAGCAGATTATAAGAGATTAACAAATATTTATGCACTGGTTGTGAGGATGTTCGTAACTATATAACATATTTAAAAAATATATTACAATATTTACATAATGATACAGAACAAATATGTAACGGCGGAAGGAGGGTTGACTCCATCGAACGCCAACAGATGGCGCTGGCGTTCCGTGTTACGACATATGAATAAAACAAATAATAGAATAGGAACTCATAGGAAGTATTGCAAGTTTATTTGTAAAGTGCATTTTTGAACTCAGTGACTTCATAAGCTGCCGTCAATGACATTCTATGTATAGAATGTCATTGGCTGCCGTGCATTTTCTAACTTGGGACAGAGTGAAAATTCTAGCGTTATTGCCAAAAAACAAAATATGTCGACCGACGTTGAAAACAAACTACAATAAATTAAATAGAATTTGTAAGTTTCATTTCTATTCTCACAATTGCTAGGTACTTAGGACAATACGTCAATGGCGCTCCGAGAGAGAAGTAACGGCGCAAGAAACTCTCCCAGCATTCTTTTTTCGCGCTCTTTTCAATAAAATATACAAGATTACCTGAACAGGTTGGATTAGGGCAGCACAGGACCGATCGTGGTGTAGATCTTTGAGGGAGGCCTTTGTCCAGCAGTGGACGTCTTCCAACTGAAATGATGCTGAATAATGATGAGTGATAATTAAATATTTACTTTTCGGATTAGTTTTCGATATTGCTCAATTGATCGAACGTATGTATAAATTAGTTTTTTGGTACGATAGCTGGTCTGCGAAACATAAATAAAGAACTATATGAATAAAGGTAGTAGTCAAGTTATGTTAAACTAACAATCGTCTAACGAAGTGAAGCATTTTCAATCCGGTTTGCTTTTGAACTACATTTGTAGTTCAAAAGCAATTTGACGGAGTGTATCTTTTAACACACATGACCGAGCAAAAACTGTTCATTTAGAAAATGGACATCGAGTGCGTTTTACCGAAAACAACATAAATGACGGAAGCAGTCTCTGGGACACGAGTCCTCTTAGTAATTTTCTAATTCGGAATAGCAAATGATTTTAGCAAAATTCAGACGTATATATATAGTCAGGGGTGTTATTTAAATGGTAAGCATAGTATTGGTATTTTTGTGAGCAAAAAACTATAATCTGTGAGCAGAAATAGCTAATTGATCAGCAACTCATGGCCAGCAAACATTTCAAAATCAATCAGCAATTTATTACATTCTGGATGGCTGTTATTATTTTTGTACAGCATATTAATAAGGAACAGCTCATTGGAATTAATTAAATTAGTTCCAATGAGCTGTTCCTGTTTTATAAAATTTTAGTAAGCCCTCAGAGGTTAAGCAAAAAAGTTCAATTTAACGCCTAGAATTCGTTTTTGGCACTCGCCGGGCGCTGCCGCGGCCCGCTACGCTCGACTCGTGCGTTGTTTGAACTATTCTAACATAACGTAACCTAACCATCTTTTATAAAAAAATTTAGAAATCTTGCTGACCAAGTAGTTATTTTGCAAACTGAATGTTTAATATGCATATTCATGTTATTGTAAGCTGCCTATTTATGATATAATTTTTGACCATTATCAAAATTATTTGCGGAACAAGGATTGCTGCCCGATGTCTTTTTTGTAAACAAAATCTTTTCATGCTGACCAAATTATTTAAATGCTGTTTTCTTGTGACTTACCTAATTTTATAATTGCTAAACATTTAATTACTTCTCTATAAAAAGTACCAGTTGATCTTCTCCACCTTGTAAAGCGCTTACACCTCAGTGTTCACAGTGTAATTCTGACAGATTGTAAGAAGCTTTCAAGGCAAGTCTATCGAGAGGCGATGGTTGATCCATGCGGCATAGTTAGTTTAGCTGGGCTGTTTACACACATGGCCTCTTGGGCCATTGTGCGTGAACCTTTGTCTTCTTACTCCAACCTACCCAGATCATTCCAGAAGTTTTTGCAGTCTAACAGTATACCAGGGAGGCTCCTTTGCACAGGATGCCGGCTATGGGTACCACAACGGCACCTATTTCAGCCTTGAAGCAATAATGTGTAAGCATTACTGCGTCTGAAGGGTGCCGTAGCTAGTGAAATTACTGGGCAAATGAGATTTAACATCTTTTGTCTCAAGGTGACGAGCGCAGTTGTAGTGCCATTCAGTATTTTTGGGGGTTTTCAAGGATCCTGTGCGGCACTGCATTGTAATGGGCAGGGCGTAATAATTACCATCAGCAAAACGTCCTGCTTGTCCCTTATTTTCATTAAAAAAAGCTATATCAAGTAGCTGGCTCGTTTCGTGCTGCGTTTAGACACATACATTTAGTTTGGGTGAGTAAGATTGATGTATGGATGGAATTTTGAAGAATTTTTTTGTATCAGTATATATATGTATGGTAGGTGTTAAGTTGTTTTACGTCCATGAGGTTTGTTTGTTTGTATGTTTTAGAAGTAGGTAGGATATAAGCATAATGAAATATCATTTTTATGACTATGTTTTTTTTTTGTTTTCAATTAACTAGGTTTTTTTAAACACTGCCCCATATTTCAATAAATAAGGCGTTATTTAACTAATGAATTATAGTTTAGCATTCGAACTTATTGTATTATTTTTATTACGAGTTTCACAAATAATTCCTGTCGGTAATTAAAATCAACAAACCGTAAAACCTATTTTAAATGCTTTTTCGCCGCCCTCACAACTCTAAAACTTGCGTTTATTTCCTTTGTTTCCGTTCATTTCGTGAAAACATTAAAATAAAGCTTTCTCCATTTCCTTTTCATCGCATACAGAGTGCGATCATAAAATAAAATTAGCTCACTTCACTAAACATTTCTTACAGAGCTTCAGTTGAAAAATATAAATGTCATTTTATAACACCTAATTATGAAGATATTCCATCTTATTGATAAACGCGATGTAAAGTTACTCCAAGCCCAAAATTACTTCTCCCTGTCATGTTATTTTGTAGTGACAAAGGCTAGATAAAGATAAATAGCTTAGGTTTAGGATTGCTCTCGCTGCCCTCCAACTAGATACCGCAGGCGTAGTGCAAAGTAACTAATACTACGCCCAATTGAGCGTACTCGAGCCAGTATCGAACAATGTGTGACGTGCCACATGTTCTGTTAAGCTTTGCTTATAATTGAAATTAAAATGCCAGGTTGCATATTAGAGCTTTGTATAAAATTTGTAATAACTTTACTTCATCTTTATTAATAACACAGATTAAGTTTTCGACTACTCTACATTAAGAAATTTTTGTGAAAATAAACAAATATGTTCTATTTGTTAATTTAAACAAAATCTTTCAAAGAATTCTCCACCATCATCAAAGTTTCTTAGGTATTAACTAATTTTCAAAACACTTTTTCCAGTCTGCTTCAGACACCTCTTCTATAGCCTTTTCAAACGCTGATAGCGCATCTCTCGTCGAAGAAAACTGTATCCCTTTGATAGGAATAAAAAATTTATCACACGGGATTTAATAAGGCCTTTAACAAATTCTACCAAGGAATCGTTTAAGCAATTTAATTAATAATCTACACCAATTGGGTCTAATAGGTTAAGATCTCAATTATTTTCCCCGAGCAGTCAACAACCCATGCATATTATCAAAATCGCTAATTAGCCGAGGCCCGATTTCACCATTAAAGTAGAACGCGTTGGAACGCGTTTACGACTGTTATCGGGTTTACAGATTCAATTTCAGATTTCACCAACACAAAGTAACCGCAGTTATAGCATAATATAACCGCTTGGCAACGGGACAGTCGCGATAGAGAATATTCGCGCGGTGCGAACGGCGAAGCGTCTAGCGACTAGAATAAATGTATCAAAATGAGTACTGATCAAGCCACGTGCTTTGGCGAATGGGTAAGTGGCCGGCAAAATTTACCGAGTAAACCGTGCGGGCGACTGAAACAAATGCATGAGTCAGTACGATGCAAGCAACGGAGTCGAGCGGTTGACGCTGCGAATAGTACAGAAACTAGACAAGTTTAGTTGCTTTCGCCGGGAATAAACTGTGAAACTTTTATTCCTGAAGTACTTGCTATGCCAGCATTTCAGAATATAATCGAAGGTTTCTATGTACAATCTGTATTTCTCGTACTTGTGGAATTTTCCATCTATACCCCTATTCCTACTCAAATCATTTACTCCACAATTTCTTTGAAATAGTACCTATGTTTTGAACCAAAAACTATTACTTTCTAAGCAATATCGAGATAACTTTGATAAAGACATTGCTCTCGGCCTATTTGGTCGCGGCAGCGAACGTGACTACCCGTGGCCCCCGTAGCCAGGTTATAACGTTTTACTGCTGACCGCTGAATTTTAGATTTTCAATAAAATATTTGATCGCATTCGAGAGCTGTCACTGTCGTTATAGAAATAGAAAAATTGACAATTAACAATTTTGATTTTGTTCATACTTTTCGATGACAGTTTTTACAGATATTTGTTACATTCTATTGTTTATGATATGTATACTCAGTTTACGTCAACACGATCTAAATGTATCGGTGAAATCGCTTTGTGCTTAATCGAGATCAAGATTTAAACTTGTTTACGTAAAACTGAGTTTTATTGAACTCAGTTAGAAGTGTGATTGGTGAAACCGGGGCTTAAAGTGTCACATTTATGTTTTTAAAGGGATTTGTTGTTGTTTACAAAATACGTCCTGTAGACATTTCTTTATATAAACAGTAACGTGATAATTAAAATACATGATACTTACTTAAATTACAATTTCTAATTGTGAATATAATTAATTTTTCCTTTGTATAAAAGATAAAGCTAAGTTCTATTAAGATACATAAATCCGTTTTACATGTTTAAGACACAATAATTGTATTTCGTTACAATTGGTACAATTATAATTATTATATATATAAATATTATATAAATTGATTTGATTTATTGAGATGACTTATTCAGCCAAAGCATTAATTTACCCACCAATAAACCAGCTTATGTATAACTATAATAGAAATTTTGGACTTCCTAAATGGTACTCTAGTCACATTTCGAAAATTTGTTGGTCATTCAAACAAAGCCTGACACTCAGCGCTAATAGTTTCTCAAATCAAATCAAAATCACTTTAATCATGTAGGTCAAGGAAATGAGAAGAAGTGGCAAGAAACTCATTGCTACTCTTTTAAATCAACATTTACAGCTTCATCCTTTTACATATCCATTCAACTACAATATATGTAAAGTGACGGAACAAAAACACTCACACGACAAATACTTAAAGGTAATGCCTTACACGAGTAAGTCAAAAAGTAAATGTAAATTTTTGTTATTGAGTACAGTAGATGCGATGCATCAATCCCCACATACCGTAAATAAATAAAGGTATTCTGTGAGCATTTTATTAGCGATTGTATAAAAAAATAACAACTTTAATTTTAAAAACGTGAAACAGAGTTTCTTGTAACAGGATCATTCTGCCACCACAAGTAGCGCCAATTCACGAGCATGACGCCATGGTCACCCTCGACCGTATTTTAGGTAACGAGCCGTCACACGGCGCCGCCACAAGATTTAAGCGAGCATGCCGAGCACTAGACAACATATTATCAACACTCATTAAGCATTCAGTCGTATTTTCATAGCTGTATTAGGTATTATTGGACATAGTATATTTGTCTAAAAAATAAATACCAATAACTACTATATTTTTATTAATAACTAACAATAAAATATTAATTTCTATAGTATCATTAACTTCATAAGGCACAGAATTATGCCATTCTGCCAGATTTAATTTAACTTATTGTCTAGTTCTGCCCTGTGCTGCCTCGGGGCGTAAAAAGAATAGGGTAGTCCCAGGTCCAAGGGTGTCGTAAGAGGCGACTACGGGCTTTTTGAAAGTGGGAGAGTCACGCTGCTGCCTTATGACGTCAGCACAATCGGGCCAGACTCGTCCGGGTTACTTACCACACTCGCACAGAATACCGGCGTGAAGTAGCGGCCTAGTGCCGCTATGTTTCGCATAGGTTAGTGTCGAGGACCGGAGGCCATTCCCCCCCGTCCTTCCCTCCCCCCCCCCCCAACAAAATATGAGAGCGGTCCTAAAAAATAAATTACCCCAGGAGGGTACCGGCTCTTGTAGAGCCGGAGAATCCCTCCCCGAGCATTCGCGCTCGGGCTGCCCCTCGTATTCTGGGGAGGGCACAGTACCGCCGTATGTCACAGGATAATCAGGGCAGCAACACCACGGCACCCCGCTCCACGCTTAATGTTGACTTTTGTAACATCCGGGGAATTCACTCCAACTTAAACGCCGTCCACCACCACACCACCACTTGAGACGGCGCAGCCGGCCTTGTGTTTCCTTACGGAGACGCAGATATCTCGACCTAGCGATACGTCATATTTAACGTACCCCGGGTACAAAATTGAGCATAATTTCATGCCTCATGCCGGGGTATGTGTGTACGTTAGGGAGGATATCTGCTGTCGCCGTCTCGGCAATTTTGAGGGTAGGGGCCTGTCTACTCTCTGGCTCCGCGTAGATTTAGAGGACCGCGTCCGCATCTATGCGTGTGTCTACAGGTCCCATAGTGGTAACGCAGAAACGGATCACCTCATGGGCTGCGTTCAAGCGGCATTTGATGACGTGCTTGCTCAGATCCCCTCCGCTGGCATTTCTCCAATCGTGCTTAGAACGTGTGCCCCTGAGTTGACGCCAGTGCTAACGCGTTTATTCCGGCACTCTTATTCAAAAGGCGTAGTCCCTGATTCATGGAAGTCAGCCCTTGTCCATCCGATCCCAAAAAAAGGAGACAGTTCGGATCCGGCAAACTACAGGCCTATTGCTATTACCTCCCTACTCTCCAAAATTATGGAGAGCATAATTAACCGCCAGCTCTTGGTATATCTTGAGGGTCACCAGTTGATCAACGACCGGCAGTACGGCTTTCGCCATGGTCGGTCGACTGGCGATCTTCTGGTATACCTAACACACAGATGGGCGGCGGCTATTGAAAGCAAGGGGGAAGGCCTGGCAGTTGGTCTGGATATAGCGAAGGCCTTTGATCGTGTATGGCACAAGGCGCTCCTCGCAAAACTTCCATCATTTGGGCTTCCCGAGAGCTTATGCAAGTGGACCTCCAGCTTCCTCACTGGGCGCAGCATACAGGTCGTTATCGACGGTTATTGCTCGAATCCCAAGCCCGTGAACGCTGGAGTGCCCCAAGGCTGTGTGCTATCTCCCACGCTGTTTCTTCTGCATATCAATGATATGTTGGACACCGCCAACATGCATTGCTATGCAGACGACAGCACTGGTGATGCCGTATACACGGGCCATGCAGGTCTCTCTCGGGAAAACGTCAACCAGTGCCGGGTGAAACTTGTGTCTTCTATCGAGTCCTCTCTCGAGAAGGTCGCGGAATGGGGTAAGTTGAACCTTGTCCAATTTAACCCCCAGAAGACTCAAGTTTGCGCGTTTACCACTAAAAAAACCCCATTTGCCGTATCACCGCTCTTCGAGAACACTTCCCTTAAAGCCTCGCCTAGTATCGGAATACTGGGTCTCGAAATCTCGAGCAATTGCCAATTCCGTGGCCATCTGGAGGGCAAAGCCAAACTGGCTTCAAAGAAACTGGGCGTCATAAATAGAGCACGGCAATACTTCAAGCCGGCCCACATTCTAGCGCTCTACAAAGCGCAGGTCCGGCCTCACATGGAGTATTGCTGTCATCTCTGGTCTGGCGCACCCCAGTATCAGCTCGATCCATTTGACCGCGTGCAACGCAGAGCAGCTCGAATTGTCGGGGACCCAGTACTCTGTGAACGGCTGGATCACTTGGCGTTGCGTAGAGACGTCGCTTCATTGTGTGTCTTCTACCGCATTTATCACGGGGAGTGTTCCGAAGAGCTGTTCAACCTGATTCCTGCCGCCGAATTTCACCTTCGCACGACACGCCACAAGTTACGATATCATCCCCACCATCTGGATGTGTGGCGGTCCTCCACAGTGCGGTTTTCAAGGAGCTTTCTTCCTCGTACCACGAAGCTGTGGAATGAGCTTCCTTGTGCGGTGTTTCCGGGACGATACGACATGGGTACCTTCAAGAAAAGCGCGTACACCTTCCTTAAAGGCCGGCAACGCTCTTGTGATTCCTCTGGTGTTGCAGGAGAGTGTGGGCGGCGGTGATCACTTAACACCAGGTGACCCGTACGCTCGTTTGTCCTCCTATTCCATAAAAAAAAAATAGCTATAAGTTAAATTAAATAATACAGTACGCAATGGACCGACAAATAACCATGGGTGAACAATAGTTATTTGTTCAACAAGTGAGCAAAGTTATTTTTTGCTGCGAGTGCTGACTCTAAATCACGAATTGGCGAAGTAGTCTAGAATTGAATTACGAGCGTAGCGAGTCATTCTAAAGTAGACTACTGAGGTAGTGAGTGATTTAAAGGCACGAGACAAAAAAAAAATTTCTCTCGTGTGAAACATATAACTTTTCACCTCAACTAGCGAGAAAAGTGTTATAGGCTATACTAAGAGAAACAATTATGATAATATTTAACAATGTTTATTATAAATATCTTTACTAGTATTTATTTTAATTATTAAGGCTTTAAAGAGGCAATAGTAAAATTTATAAATCTAAATTGCGATAAGTAACATATAAATTTTTGTGACAATAAGATAATACGCAAGGCTAAAATGAGTTACGGAACGCACCGGATCGCATTGTTTATTTTTTTAACGCGGAGTAATTCCGGGATGTCTGGTCACGTGGGGTTCGAAATTTAAATCACTTTGCCTCACGCTCGCAGCAAAAAGCGTTTTTTCTGCGAGTTTTCAAATAGCAATAGCGCCCTTTTCGTGCTGGAGAGGTGAAATATAATTTTTATTATATTATATACCGAAGTTACACAAGCGTCCATTTATATTGAACAAGGCTGGAAAATTCATTATTCACCTATTAATGTACTGGGAGCAATGTATGATTTGCCCAACATATTTCGTTATGTTTAAAGGAATTTTCGAGTGGCATAATTTTTTTAAGCTTGTTTCTATCAGAGAGTAAAATGGTGTAATGAAAATTAAATTAAGAACTGATAAAGTGCTAGAAGAACACGTTTGCCGAAAGCACAAAGTTAAAGTCAAATAACCTTCATTCATTCAATTATCAACAAACTTTTAGGCGCTTTTAAATCGTCACTATAAATATTTCTTTTCAATTAGTGAATTAATTGGTGTCGAGACGCATGGCCCGTGGGGACCAGAGGCGCGGAGAATGTTCAAAATCAAAATATTATCTTCGCGCCTCAATAAGGCTACTGGAAACCCAAGCGCTCGCGCTGGCAACTATCTATCACCTATCCAACGCGGAAAAGCTGCCAGTATTCTTGGTACGCTTCTACGTAATGATAGTTTAAATTTTATGTAGTAATAGTATTGTAAATATAGTTGTAAGATTTGTTTTGTTTGAATAATATACTAATTACTGAATCTGCCTTACGTTCTTTTTATTTATAGAATAGGAGGACAAACGAGCGTACGGGTCACCTGTTGTTAAGTGATCACCGCCTCCCACAATCTCTTGCAACACCAGAGGAATCACAGGAGCGTTGCCGGCCTTTAAGGAAGGTGTACGCGCTTTTTTTGATGGTACCCATGTCGTATCGTCCCGGAAACACCGCACAAGGAAGTTCATGCCACAGCTTTGTAGTATGTGGAAGAAAGATCCTTGAAAACCGCACTGTGGAGGACCGCCACACATCCAGATGGTGCGGATGATATCCTAACTTGTGGCGTGTTGTGCGAAAGTGGAATTCGGCGGCAGGAATCAGGTTAAACAGCTCTTCGGAACATTCCCCGTGATAAATGCCGTAGAAGACACACAATGAAGCGACATCTCTACGCAACGCCAAGTGATCCAGCCGTTCGCAGAGCACTGGGTCCCCGAGAATTCGAGCTGCTCTACGTTGCACCCGGTCTAATGGATCGAGCTGATACTGGGGTGCACCAGACCAGAGATGACAAGATGTTCGGAAAAAGTACTCCAGATCGTGAGAAGAAAATAATTAATACAAGAAACTCTACGGCCACTCTTTTCAATCAATATTTTACAATTATTCCCGACAATTCCCGTTCTTTTTTTATTCTGTTTTGTTATTCATTCACACAATTCATTATGCTATATATCCATCTATATGAAGCTAGTTACACAACAATGTACCTAAGTAACGAGCCAAAGTTTTAGAATAAATAAGATCGTGTCCCATCTTGATAATAATAATAATAATATTGACACAATTCACTTTTACACAAATTATCTTGCCCCAAACTAGGCATAGCCTGTGCTATAGGTACAAGACACCGATATATTTAATACAATATACTAACCTAAACACACATAAATACAAATAAACATCCATGACTCGGAAACAAACATCCATTTTCATCATATAAATGATTGCACCTATCGGGATTCGAACCCAGAACCTCTAGCTTAATAGTCAGGGTCACTAACCATTCGGCTATATGGTTCGTCAAACTAGTGTAAATGTACAGTTAATCTATCAGGCGTTAGTTAAAAATCTGTTAATTTATTTTGTACTCGTACTCGAGCAATTGTGTTAAGTTCAACCCGTGTTATTAATTTTATGAAAACACAACAAAAGCTTTAATAGCAATCAATGTGTTTAATTTTATTTAATGTTCGTAAATTTTCGCTTTGAAACGTGATATTTGATGGTAGAATTAAATTTTATTCAAACAAAACAAATCTTATAGTTATATTTACAATACAATGAGTACATAAAATTAAAACTATCATTACGGGGAAGCGTACCAAGAATACTGGCAGCATTTCCGCGTTGTAAAGCTAGGCTGATCCGTTAAATTATTTAGAATTTATAAGTAAATGTTTTTGTGTAATTTGGAATTTGTTTTTGAGACATCTCGAGAAAACAGAGATCAATGTAACAGAATTAGGACTGTGTATTCGACTTTGCTGAATCAGTATGAATTGATCGGCAAATGGTGGCGCGCAAGGATTTATGTTTTTAAAATAATTGTGTAAAATAAATGGGTTCATAAGATTTACTGAAAAAACTAAACTGCATATTTAGCAATACCTGAATTTATTTAAACAAATATATTAGTTAAGTTTCTATTCTACTACTGTTAAATTAATTTAAATTTATCGATTTTGTATTTTTATTTTTTTTTAAATATAATAAAAATAATAGCCATGGTTCCACTGGACAAATGCATAAAAAAACAATTATAGCAAATTACAATGGTTGTATTCGCCTTGAAAGTTAAGTTTGAAGCTTAGATTAAGGATTGGTCTCCGCTGCGCTCCAACTAGATACCGCAGGCGTGGTCGAAAAGAGCTGCAACTAATAAGATGTTGACGCGCCACATGCTCTGTTAAACTTTACTTATAACTGAAACCGTTAAATTGCCGTGATGAAAAAAGCTATTGTTGTAAGGTAGTGCGGTATCTAGGTGGAGCGCAGTGGAGACCAATCCTTAATCTACGCCCTGAAGTCAGATTTCGTGAAACGCTACAAAGCAATTGCCTTCTTTTAAAAAAAATGTAATTTAAATCATATTTTACTCTGTACTAAACCAAATCAAGACTATAAGATCTTTATAATCATCGAATAATCTGCTCACTTCATTCGGATACAGATTCTGGAAGAAACTAGTTTTCGTCGCGAATCGAATACACCAATAAGAAGGTATATGTACCTTCGTAATGTAGGATCCGAGTCTAATATAATATAATAGTCTGCTAACTTAAGCATTGCTAATTCACACTCTGTCTTCTTCTATTGACCTAAGTCAGAATGAGAAAAAACACTCCTTAGCGTCTGCTTTAAGTTAACGGACCATTATGAATAAGGGGGTTAGAAAATATTATTCGATCGATCATTCACAACCACGGCAATACCTACGTAACTGTGGTATAAATTTACCGAAATAACTCGTTCAATTTATGATTACGTAGTGTGGGACATTGAAACGTTCAATCCACATCATTAATTTTATGGAACCACACCTGCAGAAGCTGTCATCAACAATGTGTTCCCGTGATTAATTTTATTACATTTAATGTATTAAAAAGAGCTTGTGCAAGGTAACGTTTGACATATTGCTCAGTTTAAATATTTATTTATATTTAGTTAGGACTACCAAAAGCTGTTACATTCAAAAAATTAATACTTAAATCTTTACAAACACACATTAGATGTACACTTATTACTCGAGTCACAATATTTTCAAAAAAATATGAGTTAAACTATTCTTATAAAACTTTTTACTAAATAATTTAAAAATTAATTGAGTAGTTAATTTAATTACACAAATGAAACTGAAAACAAAATTTTATGAATAACGTTGGACTCGAACCCCTCGCGTTCTGTGCGAGCACTCTTACCAACTGAGCTAACCGTTCGAGTGACGTATCATCATGAAATCTTGTATGCTTTGATCTACTCTCAGGTTGTGGCTTCATCTACAGGATCTAATTTACAGTTGATAACCTGTTCAACCCCAATATTTGCATATTACGAAATTGACTTGAGATGACGCTCTTGTTTTCATTTTAAAAACATTTCAAATTGCTTAGATTTGCAAGAGCGACATCTCAAGTCAATTTCCTAATATGCCAATATTTGATTGAGCGGGTATCAACTGTAAAGTAGATCATGTAGATGAAGAGTGAGACATTATAAACTTTATTTGTCTAAAATGACTTTGCTCACGGCTTGTGGCTTCGGTGCCCAATACGCAAAATGGATAGCAACATTTCGGCAGTGGCAGAGCATGCACTCAACTCCGACACCTTACAGTATATTAGGTTCGATAAAGTAAAAGTATTGGTCCCCGACAAGAACTTTGTGTCTCGCATTGTTTTAGAAACCGTAACCCGTCGAAATCAACCGTCGACCTAATTTAAATAGAGACAAGGGTTGGTCTCAAAATAAAAGTCAAAGTTCTTTATTTTCCAGAAACATTCACAAGTAAAGTTGTTACAAATTTAAGAGTAGGCACATGTTTCTTCTTGATTTGATTTGAAATTACATTTAATTTAACCAACGTAAATCTATACCTAAAAGACCCTACAATATACAATTTCAATAATTAATGAAATATTAAGAGATAATGTAGTAAAAAAATTAACAAATATTATAATATTGAAAATAGTATTAGTGCCAGTTACCACTTCGTTTGATAATATTCATTTATTGAGTAATGACAATATTTTTTAATAGTATTAATAATTTAAATCTATTTAACACTGTCTCCTCTCTTATTTCTTTTGGTAATTTATGAAATATTTTTCTCTGCCATATACTTGGAACCACGGGCAACGAATCTCGAAATAAGACCCATACTGCCGACGATTACATAGTTGAGATTGTGAGTACATTTTGAGCACCCGTGAACACCAATAGTGACAATAGTTTCGGTCAAACCGCGCACTGCGAGCGCAAATACGCAGTTTGAGACGGGATATCACCGCGAACTAACTGCACTCACTCTGATCAAGGACCTCCGAATGGTCTGAAACTAGTCGGTACCAACGCCGACAAACCGTTAGTAAAGTTTTAGACAAACCGAGTAGTTAATTATTGAATCAGTCTACCAATGAGCCTTTCATACATAGCACATTTTGCATAATATCTCTTAGTTCATTGTGCCTATGGCATAGGCATCCCCTAACATATTTCGTTGTTTTCTCTATCTCAAGAAACAAAATTTTATTATTACTACTACTAAATAATATCAGAATTAAGAAAACTTATAATTAATAATACAACATCAACCAGGTATTTCTTGAACAGGAAACGCTCCTTTACAAGTACTATCGCTCCTTATTAAAAATCTAAAAAAAGGTATAACTTAAAAGTAATTCACATACACACATAACCACACACGCACAAATACCACGTCTTATTATAAATATGGTAAATCCAATATTAGAAGTAAGTTCTACAATAGTATTTTTATAAAATAACTTAAATTTCTGTGAATTTTGTCATAAATAAATAAATAATTACTAATACAACACTAAAAGGATGAAACCTTAGCTACCTTAACCTTCGGAGCTTTTGGCTGAGGAATATTTAAAAGTATTAAATGGAGAACTATACCTCTACAATGTAGGGTTATGATCGACATAAGTGAAGAAAAAAGATCAGAAGAAAACGTGGGAGAACACTGTGAAGATAGTATATCACACGACACAAATGAAACACAGGAATTAGATTGTATTTGAAATAAAATTAAATAAAGATTCCAGATAAGTGTCAGATAGAACATTAATGACCTTAATCATTGACCTCTCAAACCACAAATAAAAAATTAAGGGAATAAAAAAATTAAATCAACAAAATAAATTAAAGAAGGAACATAAATACAAAATGTTAACAGTAAAAAAAATCAGAACAGACTTCAATATTGCTATAGTAAATATTAAAGTAATGTTTGCTGGTGAAATTCTAACGAATTAGTGTTCTATTTGATAATTATGTTATAAGCAGTATTTGTAGGATAGCAAAGGTAAAAAAATGTATAATAAATATAAATTAATCCAGAACATAAATTTTTAAAATCGTATTAATATCAGACGAGACGAGGAAAACAACACCTGATGGACCTAACACATAACTCAATTATCTTGTAACTTTGATAGACTTATCATACAAGTATTACTACCAAAATAGTTGTGTACAGCTGTATGCACTTATCATTTGCAACGACACATGGGAATATTGCCAATTTTCTACTGAATACATATTTATCCATTTACGATATTACGATGCTGGCTGCAGGACCTCATATTTGGCGAGATTTATTACGAACTTTATATGCCATCAAAAACATAACTTGTAAAGCAACCAAGTCTCGCAACTCAGTTCTTATACCGTAAAATTCAAATTCAAATTTGAATTAGAATTCCATATTATATATAATTAGATTGTTTAGTGCGGTTTAGTGTTTATACAATGCCTGCTTGCTTACTGAAAATTCAGCCTTCTAATTTATCCACAATGAAGTTATAGTGGGTCGACAATGGCTTGAATTGCTTCGAGAAAAGGATGGTACGGCCATGCCGCTTGTTTTTGCTCGACTTGGCGGGGGACATAGGGGGGGGCTAAATCAGAATTAAATTAATCTTCCACGATCGGCAAGTGCCCCCGCGCCGCGGGATGCTATAGATCGACGCCATTTTGGCGCGCGCGCAGCGTTTATTTTAGGGTATTTCGTTTACGTACATTAATAGATTGCTTATAATTAGGATGATATGAGAGAATATATAAGAAAACTATTGAAACAAGCTATAAGACCATGCAAAATAAACTCTCTTATAAACAAAATGAGTGTCAGAATTTGGTCAGGGCGTACGATTTTTGTATATGAAAAATCTAATCCATATAGTGTGAAGATCAGATTTCAAACAGACTTTTTCAGATAAGAGATGCAAGAAACAGGTATTCTGTTCTTAAAATATAATTCAATAGGCTCCTCAACTAATGCGTAAATAACACATATATGCGTATAACACGCTTACGCTATATTATGTATTATTTTTGTAAGAATCAACCGGAAGGCCAAAGTAAAGTAAATTAATCACTTGAACAAAGATACGCCCATTTCCAATTATTTTGAGAAATCGTTCATCCATTAACATTATTGTTTGCCACTGAGCTAAACAAATATCATAAAGTAATATCGAAAATTTCCAATATTTCTCAAATTTGTCATTGATTGATTTATTGGATTCATGCAAAAAATGGAACCAGGTTAAGTGTTTAAGGAAAGAAAAATTTGATTTATTTACAATAAACACAAAATAATGAAAAACAATCGTATGCATACCAAATATAATATTCTATATTAATTGTAAAAAGTGTCTGTCACAAATTTGTCACTCATTCCCATTTTATGGAAGTCCTTTGCACAGGATGCCGGCTTGATTATAGGTACCACAACGGCTCCCATTTCTGCCGTGAAGCAGTAATGTGTAAGCATTATTGTGTTTCGGATGAAGGGCGCTGTAACTAGTGAAATTACTGGGCAAATGAGACTTAACATCTTATGTCTCAAGGTGAGGAGCGCAATTGTAAGAATACCTAAATATTTTAACATTTTAACTAGATACAACATCGACCAGGTACTTTTTGAACAGGAAAAATACAGCACTGAAAGGATGAAACTTATGCTTTGTAATGAGCGGCACTGCATTGTAATGAGCAGGGCATGCCAATTACCAGCAGCTGAACGTCCTGCTCATCTTGTCCCTTATTTTCGTTAAAAAAACACGTCAGCATGATGCTGATTACTAGCGCAACCAGCACTGATCTTTATTATATCTATTAGGTACAGAATAAATTAGACCAATATTAATTACGTAACATAATTTACGTAATAAGACTATTATAGATGTAGATGAAATTTTGGCTCAGAATGAAGATGGTGAATTCAAAAATCGCCGTAATGTAAATAAAAAAAAATGTTTCTTATGCAAACGTATTTAAAAATTACATCATTCTTTTTCTCACTTGACCGGTATCTCTAATAGTAGCGAAACTTAATAAATAATGTAATTCAACATTACCTAAAACGTGTTAATATTATAATGATTGAAATTAGTAAGTGGAAACAATTGTTCTGCTACGTTAAATATTTTACACAAATAAAGGCAATTATTTCATCTGTGATACTGTATTTCATGAACAATGACGTTACTATTGAGTGAAACAGCAACATACAGAAACCAAATACACAAATACATTTCAGACAGTTCCTTGTTTGTTTTGCTATCGGCATTGATTGGTTTATGTAGGTTTGTGCTTTGTAGTATATTGCAAGTGCTTGTATGTCTACAACGTATATTAATTAGATCATGTTCAGTTTTGATCAAAGTAACTTCCATTTGGGTGCTAATTAATTTAAATTACTGATATATTATGACAGATATTTTTTAATGAGGAGTCCATCTGGTTTTAAGTGATCATCACTGCTTACATTCTTCTGCAACTCAAGAAAAATAACAGGAGCTTTGTCGGCCTTTTTAGGAGTTTTATTTACAACGTTAATTTTAACTAAATTCTGTGAAAATCTATCAATATTATAAATTAATGAATAGTCATCTGCAAAGAGAACAATGTCACATTCTTTCGAGGCTGCAAATGGCATATAATAAATGTAGACGAGGAATAAGAAAGGTCCTAAGATTAAACCCTGAGCTTATAGCTCTTTTTAAATATTCATTATTAATTACTACTTTTTTCGTACTAACGTAACATATAAAAATAAAATTCATTAACACACATACACTTATACTGACGCCTTGTTCCCGTCGGGGTAGGCAGAGACAATAGAATGCCACTTGCTTCTATTCTTACAAACCTCACGTGCTTCCACTACATTCATTACTCTTTTCATACATGCTCACTGGTTCAGGGTGCTTCGGACCTTTCCTTTCCTCAAAACATCCTCAATTTAGTCGACGAATATTCTACGAGCTCTCCCGGGACCGACTTGCCCACACACACTTGCCTCATATATTTGATAAGTCATTCTTTTTTCGCTCCACTTAACTAACAGTTAAAATTGAATTTAATTTTATATCTATTCTAAGCTATATCAGAAATAGCAGCTTTGAGATGCTAAAGTTGCATAAGGAATTCAAAGAATGTGGAGATAACCAGACTACATCCAGCTTGCTAAGCTGTACTGTGATTAAGTTTCTTTGTTCAAGAAAATCCCCGCATTTACTTAAAGCCTTACGAAGCCACTAGATAAATGTTTCCAAATGCCCATTAAATTTTGCATTTTGTATTGTATAAAAGCAAACATTTAACACATAGATGATATTTTGTTATCATATCTTTTTTAACTTATACTTTTATTTTTGTCATACTTTTAAGTCTTCACTATTTTATAAGCATAGCTATTTGCTATGTAGTGTATATATAGCTCTAGCTAGTATTACTAATTGGGCCAGTCTAATGTTTTATCTTTATCATATCTATATTTCATATAATAATCTGTGAATTTCTTTTTACTATTAAATGTGTGTTACCAACTCTAACTGTTAGAGTTATTTTAAGCTTATTGCGTAAGTGATACAGTATTTCTATGTCTGCCCTTATCTGATTAATAATACATCCAGCCAAAACTAAACTGTATTTAATATCTTAGATCATAATATAACTTAGTAATAAATTTACATCATAAGACTTACCAATAAATTTCAGAATTAGTGGGACAAGGCACGGGTCACTTAATATGGTAAGTCATGATCGGCGTCAATATTGACTTGCTATACAATGAAACAGGAGTGCTGCCAGCCTTATTAGACCAGGGTCGATAATTTTTGAAAACAAAAAAATAATAGTAGGATGAAACCCATTGGAAAAGGAAGAGAATATAACAAAAATGAAAAGAAAAATAAAGTAAGGGGGATCTGAGTTCGGGAAGTGGAAAAGGGGACGCCCCCCCCCCCCCCCCTTTTAAAGTATAATACGGCTTATCTCGACTTTCAGCAAAACTACAAGTCCTACGGAAAATAGTCTAATGACAAAGTTGTAAGTAATAAAAAGAACTACATCGTTTGTTTTCGCACTTATTTCACATAACGTCAAAATTAATATGAAAAAATAAAAAAAACAAATTCAATTTTTATCTTTTTACAAAAAAAGTCTGTATGTTAGAGTACTACATCGTCTGACACCGGAATTTTTTGCATAATGATGACATTTCCACAACTTGCGAAGCTTTTCTAAAGAATATATTCATTATATTTTGTCTCACGTAAAATATATTATTTTACGGACAGAGTAGAGAAGACATACAAAACTACAACATTTCTGATGAAAACTTTATATGCCAATTTGCTTCTTTTTAGATTAATTTATGGAATTAGGCGTTACTTAGCGGAAATCCATAATTATTCAAATGATTTGAGTTTTCTTTTATGCTAATTCCGCCAATATTTGTCTTAAAATAATTCGACACGTGTTTTGCCTCTACGCGACGTTCAGCTGATGGTAATTGACACCCAATGCCTATTACAATACAATGCCGCTCTGGATTCTTGAAAAACCCCAAAAGTTCATAATGGCTCTATAACTTTGCTCGTCACCTTGAGACATAAGTTGTTAAGTCTAACTACGGCGCCCTTCAGACCGAAACACAGTAATGCTTACATATTACTGCTTCACGGCAGAAATAGGCGCCATTGTAGTGTAGTACCCATAATCTAGCCGGCATCAATCATCAAATCTTTGCACAAGTGCACTTTGCACTGGTGATTCGAATCCTCCTGTGATTCATCTGGTGTAGCAACAAAATGTGGGTGGCGGTGATCACTTAACATCAGGTTATACCCGTATGCTCGTTTGTCTTCTTCTTCCATAAAAAAATATATAGGCTTCCTTTGTACAGGATGCCGGCTAGATTATGGGTACCACATCGGTGCCTATTTCTGCCGTGAAGCAGTAATGTGTGTCTGTGCTTCGGCGAGAAGGGCACCGTAGCTAGTGAAACTACTGGGTAAATGAGACTTAACATCTTATGTCTCAAGGTGACGAGCGCATTTGTTGTGTCGATCAGAATTTTTGGGTTTCTCAATATCCCGAGCGGCACCGCATTGTAATGGGCAGGGCTTTCCATCACCATCAGCTGATCGTCTTGCTCGTCTCGTCCTTTAGTATCATAAAAAATATATAGGTATTTTTTTTAAATTGTATTTGTTTAGTAAATAATACATTTTTACATAAATAAAATCTCGTAAAACAGCTCGTTTGTGATGCTTATACCTACATAAAAATTTATCTTTCCACCATCACGAACATTAATTACAATTCGGATAAAATTTTTGGCTTTATTTCGTGAAATTCCTCAGTACGTTAAATAAATTACATTTTCTCAAACCGTACACTTGAATTTTACGGATTGCAATTTGGCATTAGCATTTGGATATATTCCCACACACGCAAAATAGGCGCGCAGCCGTCGAGTTGTGAAAATTAGCCCGATTATACCATACCATACCATACCCGGCGATAAAAACACACCAACGCAAATATTCCAATTTGATTCAAATGTCAGAACGAATCGACAGTAAAGACACCGTCATGTGTGTTTTGAATCCCATCTTTTCCATTTCACGGATACTTACTTCTACATGCCTAGCCCTCATAAAATAGTAGTTTTCCCGGATAGTTGAAATCACAAGGCTCAGCTTATCTCGTATGATTTCAGCGCTGTGGGAATAAAATGAAACGGTGTGTTAAACATTTTTTTATTTGTAGGTACGTGTTTTTGCTTTTCTGTTGTATATTTAGTGAAAAATATTATTAAGCCTTACCACATTTGAGAACTTTTAAGTCGTAGAATTATATATTCATACTAGATTTTGACCCCGAATTTTCCTCGTTATTTGAAAAATATTTATTTGAAACGTATAATAAACACATAAATATAAAAGACTTCTAATAATATCTCATCAACAATAAACAAACACATTTGATACATTTATACGTAAAGCGTGCGTTAAGCTACAAACATTGTCCCAACTCAGTATTTTGCTGGTTTAAAAACCAACGCTGCTCTTCCGTTGGGCCATTTAATGCGCCGTTAATTAATGCTATTAATTTTTGCTCAGTCGCTAAAGATGTGTCGCTAAAGGGTTATCATGACGAAAGAACCCTCCCTTTCTATTGATTAATTTCAGTTGCTTTCTATCATTTTCTGATATTTTAATCTTTAAAATCTCAAGTTGTTGGTAGCACACATACAAATCGATGGTTCTGCCGGCGGTAAAAGCTCATAATGAACAATGCCATCCCAATCTCAATATACACACAGCATTATATTACACAGCAGTTCAGGCGAGGAAAGATATACAGGGACGGAGGGAGCTGACCTGGTTAATGCTGGTGCTTCTCTTCAGCCCCCGAGGGAGAAAATTGGCCTATATATATATATCCTTTCTTCTTCGTTTAGTGGATAGGTCACTTAGTCAGTGATGAGGTTAGTAAGGTGGCGCGTTCGCAATTAAATTACGAGATTACGCGGGTAGCGGATCGCTGCGCAATCATGTGAGCGCGAGATCTACCGGAGTATCTAGGGGAGAGAGTGTGTAGGGCAAGGTAGGGGTAGAGGGAACGGGGAGCGGCAGAAGGGATGAGGAAGCGGGGAGTGAAAACGAGAACTTGACAACTGACGTTGACACTGACAGTTACAAGTTCGTTCCGTGAATTAAGTGAATATTAAAATAATGCTACAAAACATCAGCTGATTTTGATTTGTTGATATCTAATATATAAAATTCTCATGTCGTGGTGTTTGTAGTTAAACTCCTTCGAAACGGCTTAACCGATTCTCATAAAATTTTGAGTGCATATTGGGTAGGTCTGAGAATCGGACAACATCTATTTTTCATCCCCCTAAATGTTAAGGGCGGTCCACGCCAAATTTTTTTGACATTTTTTTTTTAAATTTTGAGTCAGCATTAAAAAATAAACTTCAAATTTTCAACCATCTACGATCAGCAGTTACTTTTGTATCGCGATTTTAATATCGGCAATACAACGTTTGCTGGGTCAGCTAGTTTTGCTGTGTAAATAAATTGTGAAAACTTTTAAATGAACTATAGTAATTTTTATTCACATTTATAATACGAGTTAGGATTAAGGATTATATTAAAACCTGACCATACCTCGCTGTGGCTCAATCTTATATATCTAATAAAGAAAAATATTCCAAAAATACAAAAGCTTTAATCATCTATGAGATTATAAATGAGTCTACGAAATAAGCCACATCATTTACTGATATTTAACGAGCGTTCGTTTATAATGAAACAGGTTTGTAAACAGTAACTCACTATATACAAACACCGTTATTCTGACAGATTTATGACTTCTTTCATTCTCAATAGAAGATATTTTTGTTGTATATTATTATGCAATATTTTTCCCTGTTTACATTCAGGGAAAAGTAGAGTCATCCTGTTTCCATGGTATTGTAAAAGTCAACTAAGGAACAAAATGAACAATATGGTAATGTATTTGGTATCATTTGTGAAATATAGCTGATAATGATAGCCGATGTGCAAAACTATTATTTCAAAAATATGGGTAGTTCTTACATGTTTCAAATTCAAATTAAACTTAATTAAATAAAGAAACTTAATTAGATAAATAAAGTAATTGATGTTAGTGTGGGTGATGGTTATATGTGTGTGTGTAGTTATTATGTGTGTTGTGACTTGGGGTATGTGCTGTAGAAAATTTTTACCTTATTGTATTAAGTAAGCTCAGTTTCAGTGTAGTACAAGTGTTTCAGCAATTCAAATAGAAGTTTTTTACTTTTTTGATGTATGTAATTTTAGCACTTAGCTACCTGAAAGCTACCTAAATAGTATGGGAATTTATTGATGAATAATGTATTAAAATTTGGTACGTTAAAAAGTTTATGTTCTCGGGGTAGTATAGATTAATTTGATTTTTTTCAAATTACTTGTCTCGTTATTAGTGGTGCTTTTGGAAGCTGCAATTGATAATTTCAGCCACTGGCGCCATGTGTTCATGAAAAACTAATAGTAGATATATTGTCATAGTGGCCATTTGTGGTATTATTCATAGGTTCAGCTTTGTTTATGGATAAAAAAGATAGAACTAAAATATTTTAGAAGTTCCCTTAATGTCTATGCATACATAAAAATAGCTGTTTTATTTAGAAAGCTTTCAAATTAAGTCCAGTTTTTGAAACTGGACTGGTATGCCTCTGAACTGAGAAGAACGAGCGGGCTTCTTTTTTTTAATAATAATATCGCTACAAATATGATATCGTACAATAAATTTTATGTTTTTATTTCAGGAATTTACTGTCAGATTAGAGAAAAAAAAATAAGGAAAAGATACAAAATGTCGAATAACGCTATTTTTTACTCGAAAATAATTAGAATAAAAATCTAGTGTGTGTCAATAACAATAGGGTATGTGCATGTATTTTATATTTAATTGAAATATTATTTTTTATAATCTTAATACTAAAGTTGTCTCCGAAACACCCTGCATCTAATGGTACAAGAATAATTCTGATCGGGTCAGTAGTTTTCGCAGTATAACCAAAGGAAAAAACCGGCCATACATTTATACTAATAAATGTATGGCCGGTTTTTTCCTACAATATTATAGATTCTTGGGATAGACTCTGACGTCACAGAAATCCCGCGCAAAATGGCGCGTTTGTATAGCCGAAATATATTGCTGGGAAAGAATATTTATTTTTTAATTGAATAAGAATGTTTAATCTATAATTTGTTGTGTTTTATAATTTTAGGATATAAAATATCAAATTTAAGTATTTTTTCAAATTCATGCATATACCCTATTATGGAAGTTCTCATACCAACAGATTGCTTTTAATCTTATCGACCTTCGATGAGGAAGTTCCGTTTTCTGACTAAAAAATTAACATTATACCGTCATGTTAATGTCTTAATATTCTGATAACACTTAATTAACAAGTATGTGTTAATAATAACTCATATTTATACAACAATTTAAAAAAATCAAAGGCGGAAGAATGATTTTAGGTATTCACCATGTCATGTTATAAACATGTCAGAGATGGAAAAATACAGGCACAAATGACTTAACCAACAAGACAATATTATCAACTGTGTATCGTTAAAAAATAATAAATGTGTATAAAACTTTTAGTGACGCAACGTAATGTTGACAAGTGACCTTCTTCAAAGACCACTCCCCCCTCCCACCAGTGGGAGGCTACTTTGCGCAGAATGCCGGCGGATACTACCATAATCTATATGGTAGTATGAAGCAGTAATGTGTAAGCATTATTGTGTTTCGGTCTGAAGGGCGCCGTAGCTAGTAAAATTACTGGGCAAATGAGACTTAACATCTTATGTCTCAAAGTGAAGAGCGCAATTGTATTGCTGCTCAGAATTTTTGCCAAGAATCCTGAGTGGCACTGCATTGTAATGGACAGGGCGTATCAAATACCATCAGCTGAACGTCCTGATCGTATCGTCCCTTATTTTCATAAAAAAATAACCAAATGCTTAACTAAAAATCATCTACACAATTCTTATATATCACTTGAGCGAAAGTTATTTCCGCAGCTTTTGCTCTCTTGTAGGATCAAAGAAATTAGGGTCAACCCAAAATCTAGCCGGCATCCTGTGCATAGGAGCCTTCCACTGGTTCTCATTACGAGTTTCGTATTAAGTGGTTTGATAGCATAGTATTCAAAATACTAAGAAGTTATTTCCAAGCGTGACTGACTGTTTACGACTTGTCAATTAAAATCGGATACAGTAACAAATGATTCGCTATCTTTTTCTATCTTCTTTCAGGTGCTCTTCTCTATTGCACTCTTTGTTCACAGCTTTTCCTATATGCCACCTTCTTTAAAAAAATATCATAGGATAAAACTTGGATTCTGTAGTAAAAAAATAAGTAGAAACTCCATACTTCGCACTTAAATTTTGTCACTAAATAGGCGATACCAAAGTAAGTAGTACTATTAAAACCTTTTTACTATTAATAAATGTGTCATTTTTATCTAATGGAACCAGCTTGGGCCGGATTAAAAATCCGATCCGTACCCTTGAAAATACAGTCCGGTGTAGTCGCAGCATTTCTAACGGTTGCTGGAAAATAAACTGGATGATGGAAGCCGGATCTAGTGCGTAAACTACCATAGAAATAGTTCTACGACGACTTTCGGTCTGTGTTTTCACGGATACGGATCGGAAAGCGCTGTAAATGTGTGAAATTGCCGTTTTATTGTAATATGTACTTCGAATTGGCATAGAACCTTCATCGTTTGAGATTTTTGAGTGAACTTTTTTTCAGATGGTGAAGGTAGAAAAATATATTAAATTAAAAAGAAACAAATTTCAATTTTTCATTACAAACCGGCAATTTCATACTTTAACTCCTAATATTAACTGGATTATGAAGGGGCAGTGTGAAAATTACCGGGCCACGGCAGAACAATGTATGGAAAACACTGCGTTAGTAAATTGCAAGTCTGTGGTTTTCAATCAACTGTAAAACGAAGCCGAACTAACAGATACAGATGAGATTGGTGAAATATAAACATACTATTTTATAGGTTTATTTAAGTGTAATAAAAGTCTGGCCGGATCAATACACTTTATTGCTCTGTGAAATAACAGTATGAAGGAATAAATTGATTATATTGCAACGTGATATTTGGCGATAGTATAAAAAATAATAAAATATATTACACAATGAATATTAATGGGCTACTTAACCGGAAGTTAAGTTAATATTTAACACACCGCAAAGTCGACGCATGGATCACAAGCTAGTGTCGGGCCCGAGAGTTAGTTAATGGATGAGAGGACAAACGTAGCGTACAGGTCACTAAATGTCAAGTGATCACCTCTACCCACATACCTTTGCAACACTAGGGGAATCACAGGAGCATCGCATTTGCTTTTTTTGATGTCAAATCGTCCTGGAAACAGCGCACATGGAAGCTCATGTCACAGTTTCGTTTTACGTGGAAGAAAGATCCTTAAAAACAGCGCCGTGGAAAAACGCTACACATACAGATAGTGGAGACAATAACCTAATTTGCAGCGTATCGTGCGAAGGTGGAATTCGGCGGCAGGGATCAGGTGAAACAGCTCTTCAGAACACTCCCCGTGATAAATGCGGTAGAAAACGCACAATGAAGCGATGTCCCTACGCAACGCCAAGTTATCACGTCTGTAAAGCTAGAAAGGTCAAGTCGGCAGAATCACTCGTCTTATATCTCAAAATTTAGTGCTCATTTAGTGCTAATTTAGAGCTGATAACAGATATTTGGTGCTGTGATAGGGGGACTAAAAATGAAAACACTGCTAACTTTTCATTAAGCAAGCAGTGAACCATTCGCGAATAGAAAGGTCAAGTCGGCAGAATTACTCGTTTTATATCTCAAAATTTAGTGCTCATTTAGTGCTAATTTAGTGCTGATAACAGATATTTGGTGCTGTGATAGGGGGACTAAAAATGAGAACACTGCTAACTTTTCATTAAGCTAGCAGTGTACCACTCGTGACCGCGTTATTATACAGTTGGAGCGAGAGGCACATCAGCTAATAATTTAGTGC
The DNA here is from genome assembly GCF_905404315.1 of Leptidea sinapis. NCBI lineage: Eukaryota > Metazoa > Arthropoda > Insecta > Lepidoptera > Pieridae > Leptidea > Leptidea sinapis. Next base: position 5,886,244 of record NC_066294.1, on the reverse strand, counting down.
TCAATTAGTGCTGCCTGTACAAGCAAAAAGATTTTTCAAAAAACATTTTTTTCAGTTTTTAACTATAGATAGCTGAAAGATGACTTTAAAATCGGTATTGGTGAAATTGAAAAGAGTTACTAATTAGTGCTCAATTAATGCTACCGGTAAACCCAGTTTTTTTTTTAGAATAATCATTTTTCAACTGCCCGCTAAAAAAATCGAAGGTTTTCAATAATCGAAAAGTTATGGGTATTATTCTACATTGCATATATCGAGTTTTCATCAGATCTCAATGTTATAAGGTCACAGAAAACTACCCAGCGGCTACATCCCCTCGCGATGTAGCCGCTGTGTGTGTGTGAGTTAAAAATTGTTTTTTTAAATTTTTTTTTCAAAGCAACTACTGCTACTATAATGACGCCAGCAGTCTTAAGAGTGAGAAGAAAACTATAGAACGGAAACTAATGGAATTAAAAGACGTCATCATATAGTGCTAAATTAGTGCTACCAGTATAGCAAAGGATTTCTGAAAAATATATATTTTTTTTCAAATCAACTACTGCTAGTATAACGACACTAGCAGCCTTGAGAGCTAGAGAGAGACTTTAAAACGGAAAGTAATGAAATTGAAAGACGTCACTATTTAATGCTGAATTAGTGCTGTCGTTGTAGTAAAGGAGTTTTTAACAATATTTATTTTTTTATTTTTTTTCAAAGCAATTACTGCTAGTATAACGACTCCAGCAGTCTCAAGAGCAAGAAAAAGACTCGAAAACGGAAACTTATGGAATTAAATGACGTCACCATTTAGTGCTCAATTAGTGCTGTTAGTACAGCAAAAGGTTTTTTGAAAAAAAAATTATTAATTTTTTTTTTCAAATCAACTACTGCTAATATAACGACGCCAGCAGTCTTGAGAGCTAGAAGAAGACTCTAAAACGGAAACTAATGGAATTGGAAGACGTCACCATTTAGTGCTGAAATAGTGCTATCGTAGTTGTAAAGGAGTTTTTAACAATATTTTTTTTTATTTTTTTTCAAAGCAATTACTGCTCCAGCAGTCTCAAGAGCGAGGAGAAGACTCTAATCGGAAACTAATAGATTTAAAAGACGTCACCATCTAGTGCTCAATTAGTGCTGCCAGCAGAGCAAAGGATTTTTGAAAAATAAATTCATTTTCATTTTTTTTGAAAGCAACTACTATATTACGACGCCACCAGTCTTGAGAACTAGAAGAAGATTTTAAAACAGAAACTTATGGAATTAAAAGACGTCACTATTTATTGTTGAATTAGTGCTGCCTGTACAGCAAAGTATTTTTGAAAAATAAATTGTTTTTTATTTTTTTTTCAAAGCAACTACTACTAATATAACGACGTCAGCAGTCTTAAAAGCTAGAAGGAGACTCTAAAACGGTATCTCATGGGATTGAATGGCGTCCCTATTTATTGCTCAATTAGTGCAGCATAATCAATTTTCATCACAGTTTAATTACATTTCGCAGAAATATTTTCAATTCGACTGTCATAATAAATTTAAAATTATTATTATTAATATTAAATTTAAAGCATTAAGTCATGATGAACATTTTGGAGGCCACACATATATTAGTGTAAAAAAGGATTAGTTATTACGTTAATTACGTTAATGAGCACAAAATTTTGAGATATAAAACGAGTGATTCTGCTGACTTGACCTTTCTAGCTTTACAGACGTTAAAAAGAAATAAAACAGCATAAGAAATTGTATGTTTATAAAATATTGTATAATACACTGGCCTGCAATAGTAAGTATCACACTTTTCAAATTAATTTTTTTTCTTAACTATAGAAGGTAGAGATTTAAGATTTAAAACGTTTTGTTGCAAATTTTATAGGCTTTAATTCTTAGAAACTAAAATTATACATTAGTAACATTTTTAACTTAAAAAAGATAAAACAATGAAAATAGACATTTTTAGTTTAGTGTAAAAAAATTGAACTAAAATGTATTACATGTTATTTAATTTTTAATAACTGATATTGCCTCCTCGAGCTCTGATTACAGCTTCCAGCCGGTTTGGCATACTGAACACTAGGTTTCGGAGCCGATATGCAAAGTGACGCAACAAAAATACTCAAAAGTCAAAAAGTGAAAGGCTTACATGAGTAAGTCAAAAAAAGAAAAAAAAAGTAAATTCATACTTATAAACACAAGAGTTATTGAGTATAGTAGATGCATCAATCCACACATACCGTAAATAAATATAGGCATTATGTGAGCATTTCATAAAATAAAATATATAATAACTTTAACTTTAAAGGAAATAATAATAATAAAAAGACACATCAAGCAGACCTCCCGGTAACAAGATCATCCAGCCCCCACGAGTAGCACCCGTTCACGAGCATGACGCATGGACCAGCCATCGCCTCCCTTGACCATATTTAAGGGAAGGGAAAGACCCGCCCCACGTCACCGCCACAAGCAGAGGCATTTAAGCGAGCATGACGATACCTGCCACGAGAAATCTGTAAGATTAGTAGTAAAAAGAGTAGGTGGTGGTCTGCGATTTCTGACTAGCCTCCCAAGCTCATCCCAGGCGTGTTCAATCGGGTTGAGATCAGGACTTCTTGATGGCCAAGCCATCACGCTGATACCGACCTCCTGAATATACTCTTGTACGATATGAGCCGTGTGTGGCCGGGCATTATCATCGATCAGCATCGATCCATCACCCATATTTGCTAAATACGGCCCTGCATACTCATTGAGAATCTCTTGAGCATATCTTTGCCCAGTGAGGATGCCATTTTCTATGGCTACTAGCTCTGTACGACCTTCTGAAGATATGCCAGCCCATACATGTACACTGCCTCCACCGTATTGGACTCTTTCTGAGATGAAGGCTTGAAGTTATCGCTCACCAGGTCGCCTGTAAACACTTCGCCTTCCATCAGAAGTGTAAAGGGAGAATCGAGACTCATCTGCAAACAAAATTCTTGACCATTCTTCTTCATCCCACTGCATGTGCTCACGGGCGTATCGCAGTCTCGCTACTCGATGCTGTCTCTCGAGTTTTGGGCCACTTGCTGGTCTTCGGGGTTTCAAATTTGCTTCAGCAAGTCTTCTTCTCACTGTACTGTCACTAATGTAGTCCCTCCGGGTCTGAAGTAGCTGTTGTTGGACTTCAACTGCATTTTGGTGGCGATTTCTTAACACAGTGGAAATAATATAACGATCTTCTCGGGCACTGGTACACCTGGGTCTGCCATTACAAGGTCTCCTCAGATGGTGTCCAGTCTCTTCGTACCTTCCCTTTACTTTCTGGACCGTTCGTATCGTCACACCCACCATTCTTGCAGTGCGACGCATACTGATGCCTAGTTCCAGAAAAGCCATGATCCTAGCACATTCTTCAACTGAAAGAGGCATGATAAATAAATGTTATGTGCTTTATAGCATAAATTTTTAAAACAAGACCCATCGATCTTGAAAAAAAATTAAAACAGAAAGAAAAATGTGAATGGTAAAATTGTAATTCGGAAACGTCCACTTTGAAAAAGGAATGGTTTTGTTTTTGAAGTTTTTTTTCAGCCAATTCTTAATAGAAGGTTACCGACTATAAAGTTTTTATGCACAAAATTAAATTCTCTTTGGAGTCCTTTTTATTTCGAAAGTATATCTTGTGAACTTAAAACGTTATCCCAATTTTAAAAGTGTGATACTTACTTTTGAAGGCCAGTGTATATTTTAGGAAAACATATATGTAAAAAACTAGACATAAGCAAACCTTAACATAGGTGACGGCCCGTGGGGGATTCCACACGTATAAAAAAATAAGGTTAGGTTAGGTTTTTTTTATTTTTTATTATCTTGCGCCACCTCCTTCTGCGTGATGATATCCTCGCAGAAGGTCGCGACCGCGGTAAAATGCCTTTCGCTGCCGACCATGGAGCGTATGACGGCCGGCAGCGAGAGATCCTCTCCAATGACTGCAGTGAGGACCCGGCGCTGAATTACCCAGGCCGGGCATACTGCCAGCGTATGCTGAGCCGAGTCCTCACTGCAGTCGCAGTGGTGACAGGCGGGACTCAGTTCCTTCCTTGCGACTGAGTGCAGGTACTTCCCGAAGCAACCGTGCCCAGAAAGCACCTGCGTCATTCGGAAGGAAAGAGCCCCGTGCTGTCGCCCTGCCCACTCGACAGTAACCTAACCTAACCTAACCTAAATAACCTAACCTAACCTAACCTAACCTAACCTAACCTAACCTAACATAACCTAACCTAACCTAACAGAATCATTCGAGAACCTCGGATACGATACCCATAATGTTGTAATCATAATTTTGTGCGGTGGCCATCTTCATTTTCAAAAATGATCCCAAAATCGTTCTCTGCACCCTCGAGAACCTCGGACACGATATCCATATTGCTGATAACATATTTGTGTGTGGCAGCCATCTTGGATTTCAAAAATGATCACAGAATTGTTCTCTGCACCCTCGAGAACCTCGGACACGATATCCATATTGCTGAAATCATAATTTTGTGCGGCGGCCATCTTGGATTTCAAAAATGATCACAAAATTGTTCTCTGCACCCTCGAAAACCTCGCACAATATATCCATATTGCTGAAAACATAATTGTGTGCGGCAGCCCTCTTGGATTTCAAAAATGATCACAAAATCGTTCTCTGCACCCTCGAGAATCTCGGACACGCTATCCATATTGCTGAAATCATAATTTTGTGCGGCGGCCATCTTGGATTTGAAAAATGATCACCAAATCGTTCTCTGCACCCTCGAGAACTTCGGGTACGATATCCATATTGCTGAAATTATAATTTTGTGCGGAAGCCCTCTTGGATTTCAAAAATGATCACAGAATTGTTCTCTGCACCCTCGAGAACCTCGGATACGATATCCATATTGCTGAAATCATAATATTGCGCGGCGGCCACCTTGGATTTAAAAATGATCCCAAGCTTATTCTCTGCAACCTCGAAAACCTCGGATACGATACTCATAATGTTGTAATCATAATTTTGTGCGGTGGCCATCTTTATTTTCAAAAATGATACCAAAATCGTTCTCTGCACCCTCGAGAACCTCGGATACGATATTCATATTGCTGAAAACATAATTGTGTGTGGCAGCCATCTTGGATTTCAAAAATGATCACAGAATTGTTCTCTGTACCCTCGAGAACCTCGGATACGATATCCATTAGACCTTCCTTGGACCTCCCTCCTTGGAGGCCGGCGACCTTGAATGCGGGGCATGGCTGCATCGCAAATCTGCGTAATCGCATCGTGAAAGCAGCCTGCCCCCATGTCTACCTCCTCGTGTGGAGGCTGAGGAGACAACCAAGAATAAAGTATAGCTGCCTCCTCCAGTAGGTCCCTATTTAACTTAGTAATAGCCCACCGCGGAAAGCGGGAAGGATGCTGCGCCATGTGACCCCTTCTGGCGTCCTGAGTTCGGGAGAGCTCAAATCGGATATAAAGATGGTCCGAGAGCGTCTCAACCTCTTCCAGGACCCGCCAGTTCCTTACTCGTGCGGCAACAGCAGGGGTAGCGAACGAAAGGTCCACTATCGACCCCCCCTGCTGTCGCACACACGTATTTGTGGAGCCTCTGTTGAGTAGGCAGAGGCCCATCGTTGCCGCCCACTCCTCTACTGCCTGGCCCCGGACATCCGTTCCGGGGGAGCCCCATGCTACGGATTTAGCATTGAAGTCCCCTAGCACAAGAACGTGCCCAGACGCAATTTGCCGTATCGAGGTTTCCAGGTTGCCCAGGAAAACCTCGAAATCGCTCAGACTCCGGTTGGAGGAAAAGCAGACACCATATATGGTAATTCCCCCCCAATCTGCAGCAACATATCCCGCACCCTTGTCTCTTAGCGACAAGGGTGGGGAATGAGCCGCCGTGGAACCGACGATTGCTACAGAACCGTCCCGATCGCCCACCCAGTTTGGGCAGGGAGGAACATAGTAGGGCTCTGCAGCTACGGCAACACCAATAGACCACTGCGCCAAAGTTTGCAGGAAGAGGTCCTGCACACTGGCGCAGTGGTTCAGGTTCGTCTGGACAAAGAGGCTGGAGACTTGGTCCATTATTGGGCTATCTTTACAGCCTCCTCCATGGGCAACGGCGTATCAAGTATTCCGGAGGCAGCCTGGGCCGCCTGGCTCAGCCCCGAAGTCTTCTTGGCAGCTTGGGTAGGCTTGCAACCTCCCTGTCCCATCAGGTGATTGGCAGGCAAGTTGCCCGCCGCACATGCTGCACAGTGAGGGGCAGCAGAGCATCCCACCACCTAGTGCCCGGATTGACCGCAACGAAAGCAGAGACCGCTGCTGTCAAAGAGGCTCGTGCAGTTGGCACGAGTGTGTCCTGACCCAAGGCTTTTAAAGCACCTCATCGCTCTCGCCGCCAGGATTGTGATCCTGGAATTGGCGAAACCGAAAAGGATCTTGCCGGCGTCCGCTAAGGTTTTGGCAGCTGCCACTGGGCAGCTGACCCACACCGCACCAAGGCCTCCTTGACCGGGACGGATGGTGCCAACTCTTATATTGTCCGAGGAGCAACCCGTCTTCGTCTGGATTGCCACTCGGACATCGTCGACAGAGACGGAGTCGTCCAGGCCCGAGATGAGCATCTCCTTGATTTGGTGGGCCTGGCGACCCGCACTCCTTCAGAGTCCGCTAAAACACTCCGCAATTTCTGGGCGAATGTATCAGCGGACTTTGCGCCATCGGCCCCGGGAAACTCGAGGACTCGAGCCCCTGTCTGAGCGAGGCGCAGGCGTGCACCTACGCTCCCGAATTCAGACGCAAGGGTGTTTCGCGCCTTCTTCAAGACTGCAGCGTAAGTGAGACCTTTGCCAGCCGCCTCCGGCAGTAAGGTCACCACTACAGCTGCCGTTTTCGGCGGCTGTAGCTTTCGGGTCCTCTTAGTTTTCGTACTTACCGCCTGGGGCTGTGAGAAGGTGTCTGTCTTTTTCCTCCCCCTGTATTTTTTGGCACTTTTCACAACCGTCCAGCCATCATTTTGGGAGGCAGACGAGGATGGGCCAGGCTCAGTTTCCGTAACAGCAGGGGCAAGACCTGCCCTTGGAGCAGCCTTGATCGAGCGTGTTGGTTTTGTTTTTGGAGCAACGGCTGATGCTGGCGGTGGTGTAGCTGCCGAATTAGTCACTAGGACGCGGCCTCCAGAGATGGGAGGCCGTCTCGGGACCGGAGCGGGCTTCGGTTGGGATGAAGCGAGTGGCGGCCGGACTATAGGTGCCGGAGGTAGCCTAGCCTCCAAACAGGCGAGCCGCCCGTCCATCATCTTCCAAACTGCGTCAATTACTTGACGCAGGTGTGCGTCCGATGGCATAGGGGACGGAGCAGTCTGTTCCGGAGCAGAATTCGGCTGCTCCGAGTGCTCTGACCGCGCTCGTGCTTGAAATTGGGCGAATTGTGCGTTTAGGTCAGCGACCTTCTCTGTCATTCGCAGCACGAAGACGAACCACGTCCTCCACGAGTGCACTACACTAGAGATCGTCGCTGAGGAGTCCTTTAGGGCCCTAACAAAGGGACCTTTAAGGTTAGTGGACTTGGTGGCCACTTTGTTGATGATGGCCACCGCACAGCTCATCCTCTCCTGTAAAGACGCCGGTGCTTGGGAATCAGAATCCCCCACCACCGGCGCCCGGTTCTTCTCCAGAAGATCAGCAATTTCCTCTTCGGCGACGATCTCGCCTTCTACACGAGCCCTGTTGTAGGCCGCTCTCGAGAACGCTGAACCTGCTGCGGCCGAGACTGGGGTACGTGACCGCCCTCTTAGGCTTCTTGCCACCTTAGGAGGCAACAAGCCTTGGGGTGCGTCACCCTCCTCTTCCCTCGGGTGACCCCGCTTGCGGGTCTCGGCATCAAGCTCCGAATTTCCGCCTATTGTGTCTGATGAGAGTCACCTCAATTTCGTCGTCGGTCGACGAATTTCCGCTCTTTTCACATATGTTCTTCCTCTCATTTGATTTATTTGATTTTGTTTTATTTTTTGATTTGTTCATCTTTGTTCCCACGAGTGGGGGAGAAATAATGGTCGACCCGGGCAGAGATCCCCCAATACCCGGGCAAGAGTAAATTTGTGCCCAACCGAGGGGTCCGCAGGTACCCCAGCTGGGAGTGCGCTTGCGACTGAACTACCCATCAGCCATGCATCCCCTGGCCACGCACTAGAGCACGGGATTCGGGGTGATTTTTTAAAGAGGTTTTCTTCCTCACCGTCCGGGCGGCTAAGCCAAGACGGGCTTACTGACGGTGGCAGGAAAGCTAGGTTTTCCCACCTGCTCGGAGACAAGTCGAATGCACACCGAGCCTGTCCTCGATGCTCAACTATGAGCCCCCCCCCCAGTCAGGTTGCGTCCCAAATAGTTCTTAAGGAAAGAACTAGTTGGGCGCAGCCTCCCTAAGTCCAGTTGGCTTCCCCGAAGGTGCTGGATTGCACCCCAGGTACTGAGCCCTTTCCGCCACGACAAGGCCTGGACCCCGTGGGAATAGACACCCACAGGTGAAAGGGAACCTAACCTAACCTAATTAAATTAAATACTGGAGACATACCCACTTTTCAAACAGTTAGAGGCAACCAATACCTTAAGAGTTATATAGACATAACAGCGTGCTCCACAAACTTGCTCGATAAAATTGAAAATTGGAAGGTCAACACTAACCTCAATAAACTCAGACCACAATGTCATTTCGTTCACAATAAGAGCAAATAAATGTGTTGCCACAGAAGTGTCAAGAACAACCCGACTCTATAACACAAGAAAAGCCAACTGGATCGAGTTTCGTAAGAAATTTAACCAGTTGCTATTCGAACAAAAGTTAACATTGAATAGCGTCGGAAACGTCACAGACACAAACAAACTTGACCAAATAGTAAAAACATATACTGAGACAATAGTAATGGCCTGTAATGTAACTATTCCAAAAAAAAGCACTAAAGGAAAGATCGGTCTGCCTTGGTGGTCCGAAATGCTGAATGTACTCAAGAGGCAGGTAGCCACTCTAAAAAATCGGATACCAAGTGCGGCGCAAATACGACGCACTAGTGTGGTACAAGAATACTTAAACAAAAAAAGAGGAGTATGAATCTGCGGTAACAAACGCACAGCTAGAAAGCTGGAAGAATTTCTGTGAAAAACAGGATTGGGGAGCATGATGGACGCTAATTAAGCCCCAAGGACTCAGCTAGGTTATAAGCCGAAACCTTTTACCCTGAAGACAAAGAGGAAGATGAGAACGAATAACACCAACAAGTTAGACTCCTAGCTGATAGTATCAATATGGATAGTAGCACCAATGAAGTAAATGATCCTCCCTTTCAATCCCTAAAAAGATACATATACATAAACTCTTTCAATCCCAAAAAAGCTCCGACGCCAGCAGTCTTGAGAGCTAGAAGAAGACTTTAAAACGAAAAACTAATGGAATTAAAAGACGTCACCATTTAGTGCTCAATTAGTGCTGCCAGTAACAGCATAAGATTTTTGAAAAATATTTTTTTTTTCAAATCAACTACTGCTAATATAGCGACGCCAGCAGTCTTGAGAGCTAGAAGAAGACTCTCAAAAGGAATCTAATGGAATTAAAAGACGTCACCATTTAGTGCTGAATTAGTGCTGCCAGTACAGCATAAGTTTTTTGAAAAATATTTTTTTTTTCAAATCAACTACTGCTAATATAACGACGCCAGCAGTCTTGAGAGCTAGAAGAAGACTCTCAAACGGAATCTAATGGAATTAAAAGACGTCACCATTTAGTGCTGAATTAGTGCTGCCAGTACAGCAAACGATTTTTGAAAAATTTACTGCTACTATAACGAGTGATTCTGCCGACTTGAACTTTCTAGTCACGAATGGTACACTGCTAGCTTCATGAAAAGTTAGCAGTGTTTTCATTTTTAGTCCCCCTATCACAGCACCAAATATCTGTTATCAGCACTAAATTAGCACTAAATGAGCACTAAATTTTGAGATATAGAACGAGTGATTCTGCCGACTTGACCTTTCTAGTCGCGAATGGTTCACTGCTAGCTTAATGAAAAGTTAGCAGTGTTTTCATTTTTAGTCCCCCTATCACAGCACCAAATATCTGTTATCAGCACTAAATGAGCACTAAATGAGCACTAAATTTTGAGATATAAGACGAGTGATTCTGCCGACTTGACCTTTCTAGTCACGTATGGTACACTGCTAGCTTTATGAAAAGTTAGCAGTGTTTTCATTTTTAGTCCCCCTATCACAGCACCAAATATCTGTTATCAGCACTAAATGAGCACTAAATGAGCACTAGATTTTGAGATATAAGACGAGTGATTCTGCCGACTTGACCTTTCTAGTCGCGAATGGTTCACTGCTAGCATAATGAAAAGTTAGCAGTGTTTTCATTTTTAGTCCCCCTATCACAGCGCCAAATATCTGTTATCAGCTCAAAATTAGCACTAAATGAGCACTAAATTTTGAGATATAAGACGAGTGATTCTGCCGACTTGACCTTTCTAGTCACGTATGGTACACTGCTAGCTTTATGAAAAGTTAGCAGTGTTTTCATTTTTAGTCCCCCTATCACAGCACCAAATATCTGTTATCAGCACTAAATTAGCACTAAATGAGCACTAAATTTTGAGATATAAGACGAGTGATTCTGCCGACTTGACCTTTCTAGTCACGAATGGTACACTGCTAGCTTTATGAAAAGTTAGCAGTGTTTTCATTTTTAGTCCCCCTATCACAGTACCAAATATCTGTTATCAGCACTAAATTAGCACTAAATGAGCACTAAATTTTGAGATATAAAACGAGTGATTATGCCAACTTGAACTTTCTAGTCACGAATGGTACACTGCTAGCTTAATGAAAAGTTAGCAGTGTTTTCATTTTTGACCCCCTATCACAGCACCAAATACCTATTATCAGCACTAAATTAGCACTAAATGAGCACTAAATTTTGAGATATAAAACGAGTGATTCTGATGACTTGACCTTTCTAGCTTTACAGACGTCAAGTTATCTAGCGACGATTCAAAAGCGCTTAGTTTAAGCCTAATTAAATAAAGTCTATTTGACTTTGACTTTTGGTCCCCGACAATTTAAGGAGCTCTGCGTTGCACGTGGTCAAATGGTTCGCGCTGATACGAGGGTGTGCCTGACCAGAGATGACAGCAATACTCCATAACTGGCCGGACCTGCGCTTTGTTGAGCTTTAGAAAGTGGGCCGGCTTAAGTATTGAAAACCCTCGTAGGTATCACTAGTTTCTCTCCTAGGTGGTCAAAAGACTACTATTACATTTTGATAATATGAAATAACAAGCTGATGCCCGCATCTTCGTCCGTGTAGATAAAGGGTTTTTAAAAATAATAAGTTAGTTTGGAATTGACAATTAGGTCATGTCCTATTCCAGTTCCGTTTCCCGTTTTCGCTCCCGCTATATAACATGTGAATCTTATATCGAGGAAGATTTCTATAACAAACTAAACCTACTATTGGTATGTTATAGCTCATCGACGTGAATATAAATTTTCCACAAATCCCGGGGGAGGAATGATTATTTGAGGAATAAAATGTAGCCTATGTCCTTACCCAAGCTCTAGGCTATCGCTGTACCAAATTTTATCAAAATTGATTCAGTAGCTCCGGCGTAAAAGCGTAACATACAAACTTACATTCTTATTACATTTATAATATTAGTACGGATATCCGTCTTGGAAATTATCCAGTACATTTGGTTATCATAATAAGTTATAACTTACCAACCAAAGCCAAACACGTACGGACCGCCAATTTTCCCATAAGCTTAAGGTACGTATTTACCCCACATAATTTTGTATGAAATACCCATTTATATCCAAAGCACGAAAATTGGGCGCGATTCATGTTTACAATTATTTTTTGCAACCTTAGCTAGTTTATACATCTAGACAGAGCCTGTTGATGTTAGCCAACGCATGACAAACGCCAGGCTTATTACTTTTGTGTGCATAACTAATTATATTGTGTTTCGGTCTGAAGGGCGTCATAGCGAGTGAAATCACTGAGCAAATGTGACTTAACGTGTTATATCTCAAGGTGACGAGAGCAGTTGTAGTGCCGCTCAGAATTTTTAGGGTTTTTCAAGAATCCTGGGCGTCACTGTATTGTAATGGGCAGGGCGTATCAATTTACAATCAGCTGTACATCCTGCTCGTCGCGTCCCTTATTTTCATAAAAAAACGAGCTACGTATTACACTCACAATACGGCTGTCACTTTTTGTTAGTGTGCGTACTTTGCTGAAAATAAAGGCTAACCATTCGCTGCTTTTTTGACGTACTTGCAGCTGTCACAGTCTATCTATGTGTATAAATTAACGAAGGTATGTAACCTTGCAATTTAATCTAGATATCCATACTCTGACATATTATTTGCTTCCACGAATAAGATAAGTATGTATGTTATAGCCAGAGTTGAAATATCATAACTTTATACTAGTATATTCGTAGATTAAGGATTGGTCTCCGCTGCGCTCCAACTAGATACCGCAGGCATAGTCGTAAAGTGCGACATTGACGTGCCATATATTCTGTTAAACTTTGCTAATAATTAAACACTTTGTAAAAATAATACTCCAAGAAATAAGGAAGACGCTGGGATCACATATCATCAATAAGTATTTTGTATTTTATTTATTTCAATGTAAAATAACACGAAGCGTTATTTTACATTAAAATTACAAATTACAAAATTTTAAAGATGACATTGAGTGTCAAGATGCCACGCACGCAAGCTTCTAATAGTTGCCGTAATAAAAAAAGCTATTATTCTTAGATACTGCGGTATTGCTACTTTTTATGTTATTATGTAACTAGCTAACCTGACAGACGTTATTCTATACATAATAAATAAAGTAATGTTTTTCTATGAATTTGTCAATAATATTTCATAACATCAAGAATTATTTCGTAATATGCTTCCTGTTATTATAATGAAATTGTTTCACAGCAGAACCGTCAAACCGTGCGTCAATAAATTGGTTCATATAAAACAAATATTGGAAATAAAAATAATTATGGGTCCCAAATCGAAATAAAAACTATCCTATCTCTCAAGTTGGACTAATTTGCACATGAAGTAATCATAAAATCCTCATTAAAATCCGTTCATTAGTTTAGGATTTCACTGGAAACAAACATCAGGACACTGGATTTATATATAGTATAAGATAAATTGTTGCTTCAGTGTGGACTTCGATTTCTTTTGTTCAGAACCTCGGAGATTAAAACTAAACAAAAGATTAAGGTTAATATCAATTATAAAATTGAATATTAAATATCAATTGTTACGATAAACTTATATATTTTTGAATTTGTATACGTTTTAAATAACAAGAAGAAAATACCTAAATTCACGCGCACTATGTTCCCCCCTTCCCGATTCTGTCCTTTAGTCGCTAGAAGCTCGGACGAACATTATGATCGTGGCAGGCGTCCACATTTTATCGAATAAATGGCCCGTTATTATTCACTGATATTACTGTCATAAAATATAATGTACTAGAAGAAATTGTACACTTAATTACAATTTGGCCAGATACCTTTTACCTTACGTTTAGCTTTACGTGGTTATACAAAAGATAAGGTTATCCTTGGGAAGGGATATGACAAATATCAAATGATACAATTTATTTCCTTAGAGAACCTAATAACTAAGATCATTTTTACTTCTAGATACTTGTGGAAACATCGAAAATATTATTGAGGTTGACAGTCAAAATAAAGGTTTCATTTTGAGCAATGCGCGCACACTGCGAATGTGCTTCCCGGGACGATACGACATGGGTACCTTCAAAAAAAGCGCATACACTTTCCTTAAAGGCCAGCAATGCTCCTGTGATTCCTCTGATGTTGCATGAAAATGTGGGCGGCGGTGATCACTTAACATCAGGTGACCCCTACGCTCGTTTGTCCTCAAACATGTTTGTTCATTGCTATGATTGTTAATGGCTAATCTTATAAGATCACTTGAAATACTCAACTCTACAGTTTCTTGAAGCTATGAAAAAATCAAACTTCTAAGTTACCGTGAATACCGTAAGTTCGATTCATGACGAAGAATCACAAAGAAAACCATTCCTCTTTTTTGTAAATAAAAAAAATAGGTACCTAATAAAAATTACTTACGCACGTATATACTAAGTCTATGTGGTAAATACGTACCTGCCTAAAGAACCTTTCTAAAAATATAAAGTTATCATGCTGACATCGAGTATCTCTTCGCCTAATATAAGTGTCACGTCTTGTAAGACAGACACTTTTTCGTTCTACCTGCTCATAAAAAATAAGTAAAATGTAATAAAAAAAGACATATATTGCCGATTCCGTCGCTTTGGAAACAAATGACAATCTGAGAGAAAAGATACAACGCAAAAATTTGTGTTTTACTTAAAAAAAAATTAAGTTTCACTTTTGTGACAACACCTATAGTAAAAGTTGTTTTCTGAAGTATTTCTATGGCATATTACATTACTCAAATATAATTAATAGTTTTCTTAATTTTGTGCATTTTCTTGGGATGGCTATAAAATATTAAATTCGCTTCAAGACACGTGACCTGATCGAAAATTCGTAAGACAGTCGTTGAAATTATGTACGATTGACTGTTCTGAGAGATAAACTTTTTAACGTTAAATAATTGTGACAGTTTTGAAGTGTTAATTGTTTTATGTCATGCTTCACTGCCACTTCAGTTTCGCAATCATTACAATAACAATTGTAATTGTTACAATCTGGGAAATAGTTATATTTTTGTTCAATTAATAACAAACAGTGGGATATTCCGATATTACTTCCAAATATTTGGCAAACTGTGTAGTAAGCAATCGAGTTAATGGACAAACAATCTTGAAATAATAAATGGAAGGCGTGTTTCTTTACCAGGATGATTTAATTTACTTTAGTTTGACCTTCTGTTTCATTATGAGAGAAATGATGGTAATTGATACGCCCTGCCCATTGCAATGCAGTGCCGGGATTCTTCAAAAATCCAATAACTCTGAGCGGCACTACAATTTTGCCCGTCACCTTGAGACATACTCGTAAGATGAATGATTCGAACATAATTTATATAATTTAATAAAACAATTGGATTTTATTGTTATTTTAATCGATTTAATATTCATTCGATTACATTTTAAAAGATTTTCTTAATTTTAATGTTTTTTCGATTTGTAGATTGCAAAATGAGCTAGTTTTTTTTTTGTATTTTACATCAGAAAAATATAAACCCTTTTTTTAAAGAATATTTCAACATGTTAACATCAGGCCCAACTCTCCCACTCTCCTTTCTCTACAATAAAGCAAGACCTGACTCGAGAAACTCTTTTAACTCTACAGGACCTACTTTACGAAAGCCTCTAACATAACTTATCTTAACTAATGGGAGGCTCCTTTGCACAGAGATATAGATAGCTAAATTATAGGTACCACAACGGCGCCTATTTCTGCCGTGAAACAGTAATGTGTAAACATTACTGTGTTTCGGTCTGAAGGGCGCCGTAGAGAGTGAAATTACTGGGTAAATGAGACTTAACATCTTTATGTCTCAAGGTGGTGAGCGCAATTGTAGTGCCGCTCAGAAATTTTGGGTTTTTCAAAAATCCTGAGCGGCATCCTGCATTGTAATGGGCAGGGCGTATCAATTACATTCATATGAACGTCCTGTTCATCACGTCCCTTATTGACATAAAAAAATATAATCTACACACTCGCCAGATTTCTCCTGCGGTTTGGACATTTATTTGAATGGTAAAAGTTTTCTTCTCGAGAATATGTGACATATTTTCACAGATTGTGTTGAGCCCAGGTTCCTAGAGTTCTACCCAAAAATCATTAAATGTGAGATGACAAAATCGTATAGAAAACGCGGATAAATATTTATATTATATATACGAATAAATAAATATATTTTACATAACATATGAATATAATAAGGTTTCAGAAGGAATACACTTAAAAAGAATTACATGATAATATTTACTACAAAAAACAACTTTTCTGGTTGAAGTTGTCAAATCTAAATATTGTCTAAATGTTTCCGCTTTGCAGCAGACTTTTGCTCAACATTTGCGAGAAATTCTCTAGAATATTTTTAATCCAAGAGCTCAAAGAGTTTCCTTAATTTAAAGTAATTTTATGCTGTGTATTTACTACCATTAGTAGTGGCGTCAAGCAACGGATGCCTTTGTCAGTTTAATGGAATGTCAACATACGTTTATTAAGTCTTTAATTTTAGTATAAGGTTTTACTTACAATCTTTAACACCGGTATATGTCTATGTAAAGGAATAATTTTAAGTAAACTGTGTCCTGTATACCTTTGAGAACAGGTGAGTTTTACTAGACTTGCCGTTTTTTAAAAGATATCTGATCGATTGGAGTTATCTATCTATCTCTATTTTTACTATTCTGAGGTATACTCTCTCTGCGGGGGGAAGGTTACTGGGACCTATTTTCTCGTAGCCCCGTGATACGTCTTAGAGACGATTGGGTCGTTTTGTTGATGATTTTCTAAGTCGGTAAAGGCCTACGATTTTTATTTCTATGAAATACTTTTAAAGGACTAAAATCTTCATGCATGCCTGTGTAGGTCCCATAGCGTTTATGCAGAGACTGACCTGCTCCTTGAGCATATTCAAACAGCTTCAGAATCCGTGTTGAATATCCCCACCACTGAGATCGTCATTTATAGATTTCAAAGCCCACTACGCCGAATGGCTAGGCTCATGTACTACCGATCATGAAGGGAGTTCTGTTCACGACTTCGCTTTAGCATGTGGTCTCACACAACTTGTTATTGCACCGACGTGAATCCCAGACCTGGAAGATCATACAACTTTACTGTTGGACCTTCAGTTGACTTGACATCCGGACAGCTACCTAGTTTCCATTGACCCTGCTCTGGGATCAGATCAAATGGAAATCAAATCAAAATCAAAAAATATTTTTATTTCGTAGTTAAATTAACATCTTATGTCTCAAGGTGACGAGCGCAATTGTAGTGCCGCTCAGAATTTTTAGATCTTTCAATATTTCTGAACGATATGCTCGTCTCGTCCCTTATTTTCATAAAAAAAAATACATTACACTTGAAATATGTCATTTTTCAAACAGCCAAACATTCGGAGATTTTCGCAGAGTGGTACGAGCAAGAAACCTTAAGGCTGCTCTTTTCAAAACAGAATGATATTACAAGTTCTTATTTTCTAATCAAATTGCACGACTCGAACGCGAAGCGGCGAGGTTGTGTTTTATAACCGACCTGTCAAGGTCACACGATTTTCACTCTTTAAACTGCATAGTTTTTTTTCTATTACTCTTACACATTATAAAAGGCACATCAATGTAAAGCTTTTTTTAAGTTATGGAATACGTATATTATATTAAAAAAAAGGTTCATGAAAAATATTATCGTGGACGTGCATTTGTCTGTGGTTCAAAAAAACGGCGTGGTACGGATATCTCGAGAACGATTTGACGAAACGACTTAATTTTTTTTTCACAATTTTCAGAATTAAGCAGAGAAGTTTCCTTTCGAAAATCAATACTGTAGGAATTCTCGTTTTTTTTTAAATAAATATATATAACTGGCAATTTTACATGTAAACAAGCACACACTGTCGCCATTTTTCAATAGGAATTTCGAAAATTAACTTTTAAAAAAATACAGCATGAGCGTTCGAGGCGTGCACTTTTGCAACATCCAAATTTTTACAAATCATTTCAACACTATATATTATGCAAAGTAATGCAATAAAAATACTCAAACGTCAATTTCTAAATGCCTTACTCGGGAGTAAAACACAAGAGTTATAGAGTACATACATATAGTAGTACATATAGTACAGTAGAGTAGATGCATCAATCCACACATACTATAAATAAAATAAAGGCGTTTTAATAGCTAATAATTTTATATATCATAAAAAATATAATATAATAACTTAAAAAAAAAGAAATTAGAAAAACATGAAGCAGACCCCTTGATCACAGGATCATTCACCTACCACAAGTAGCGCCCGTTCACTAGCATAATGGACCAGCTATCGCCTCCCTCGACCATATTTTAGGGAAGGGAATGATCCGCCTCACGTCACCGGCACAAGCAGCAGTATTAAGTGAGCATAACGATGCCTGTCCCGAGAACTCTACCAAATAACATAAAATAATGTTCATCCACATATATTATGAAATACTCACTAAATGCCTTTTCTTACAAATCGACCATTTTGTTTATATTTACATAATATTACTCATTAGGCCTTAGGATATCTTATCTTTTATTCTTATTTGTCATTCTGAGACAGACATGTGAAAGCCTTGCAGCTCAGTCCCAAGGGCTATTTATATCCAGATATTCAGATATTGAATAGTACCCTTTTGTATACAACTATTTCTTCATAACTTTCTCATTTTACATTCGTTTGAAGGTAATTTCAGTATGTCAACAGGTAGCATATTGTAAAAACGTATACATAGACCTCTGAATTTATTTGTGACTTTATGAAGTCGACTTACGGCCGTATTCAATAACGTCTCTCTAGTTACGGATACATTGCTGTCACCGTTTTATGACAAGATCTTATCTATCTAAGCATTGGACTATAACTATATTATGTCCAATATAGTTATAGTCCAATGCTTTATGTGGATAGGTTATTGAAATGTAAGTAAGCGGAAAAGGATAGATTTGTCTTCCTCTAATAAGTTAAACTAAGGAGAGATTGGAAACGGCCGTTACTTGACTGGCAAGCTATTTCTAGTATGTACATCAGAGTTTAACTATTTTTTTAAACGATTTTTTTATACATAAACAAGGTTTTCATAATATATTATATATTGCAATGTCAAAGTCAAAATATTTATTTCGTAAAATTTATTTCTTAAAACTTTTGGTCCTAATTTATAGATGGCATGAATAGCTCGTTGAAGTTGAAGTTGCAGTGTGAAAACAGTGTTAACATCGGCAGCATGTGCCCAAAGTTAAATGTAATATAAACATATCATCAGAATATAAACATAGCTGAAGTAGACTAGCCTCGCGGTATTTTCATCCGTAAGTTGCCGAATTTTTTTAGCTGCGTATGTTGCAGAACTGAGCTATTTCGCCAAATTCAAATTCAAATATTTTTATTCAAAATAGGATGTGAAATCACTTATTGGAAGTCAAAAAACTACCACCCATTCCAAAATGAATGCCTCAGGCCTGAGAAGAATGGGCGCAACAAACTCAGCGGGCTTTTTTTTTCATCAAAAATATGTTTTACAATTAAAGTAACATTAACAAAGTAACATTGTACAATTAAACTTATTATTTAATAGCCTGAGGGCGGTCGCTCCATTCCCAATCTGTGGTATCATTAAGAAAGTCATTTATGTTATAGTAACCTTCACCACACAAACGTTTTTTAACAATTCTTTTGAATAACATAATACTTTTGTTTTGAACATTTTCTGGGATCTTGTTGTAAAAGCATATACATCGCCCCACAAAAGACTTAATAACTTAGCCGAGTAGTAGGCATCATCAGTTTATGTCTGTTCCTGGTGTTAACATTATGGTTATGACAGTTTCTGGCAAATTCACTTATGTGCCTATGAACATATATTACATTATCAAGAATATATTGAGAAGCAACAGTCAAGATGTTAATTTCTTTGAATTTTGCTCTCAATGATTCTCTAGGACCTAGGTTAGAAATAGCGCGAATAGCCCTCTTCTGCAGCACAAATATTGTATTAATATCGGCAGCGTTGCCCCATAGCAATATATCATAGGACATAATACTATGGAAATAACTAAAGTATACTAGTCGCGCCGTATCTATGTCAGTTAATTGTCTAATCTTTTTAACCGCGTATGCTGCAGAACTAAGTCTGTTCGTCAATCCTTCAATATGGGGGCCCCATTGTAATTTGGAATCTAGAGTTATGCCAAGAAATATAGCAGATTCCACCGGTTCTATCACCTCTCCCTTTAACAAAACATTTGCATTTACATTTTTGACATTTGGTGTGGTAAATTTAATGTATTTCGTTTTCTTTCTATTTAACAATAGGTTATTAGCGCTAAACCAGTACACGATGTCAGATAAAATATCGTTCAAAATATGAGGACTCCATTGAAGTTTGGTATAATATAAGGTAATGGCCAAAAATACTGTTCTATCTTCGGGTTTCAACTCATCATCTTTTACTACAATATTTTTGTAAAACATTAGGCAAGGAAAATTTAATAAATGTTTTTTTTTTCATTAAAAAAGAGATTATTCGTTATGAACCATTCCACTACTTTGGAGATAGCATTGTTCACGTCATCAAAAGTAGTATGCTGTCTATGTAGTTTAAAAAGTAAAGAAGTATCATCTGCAAACAATATTATCACATGCTTATTTTGTACAAAGTATTTTAAATGATTTATAACACAACAAGGAATAGGAATGGCTCAAGAATCGAACCCAGTAGAACGCCCATGGTAACGGGAGACCCAGCTGACCTTTTACTGTTCACCTTAACCATCTGAACCCTGCTACCCCAATAAGACTTCAGAAGACTAAGTGCTTCTTCCATTATACCATAATAATGTAGTTTCCTGATTAAGATTTCATGATGAACATAGTCAAATGCCTTGGATAAGTCATAGAAGGCCAACGGGATCCTGAGAATATTCCCAGGCTTCTAAAATTTGCTAAATAAGCTCAACTCCAGCATCTGTTGTTGAGCGACCCCTTGAGAAACCAAATTGTTTGATGCTCATTAAATCATTACCATAAAAATGGTAAAGCAATTGTTGAAAAATATGTTAGTAGAATAGATATAGATCTAAAATTTGTGGGGTCAGAAGAACTACCGGCGTTTAAAAATGGAATGATTTTACTCTGCTTCATCAAATCAGGAAACACACTATTGTCAACACATAAGTTAAATATGATAATCAAGTTTGAATTATTTTAGCTGAAAAACCATCATCATTTTTCAATTCCACTGATTTAAAAGCTTTCATTACATCATTGTGATTCATATGAGTGAATTTGAACTCTATCTTACATTCATTTATAAAAGACATTATTAAAGATACAGCAAGGGTGGCAAATGATTTCAGAGCCTTGGTGGTGGAAACTGGAATATCAGCAAAATCCACAAACCATTTTGGTCTGTATTCAAGTGTTTATCATTTATAACATGCATGAGCGTTTAAATGTCATTGAATATTTTTTTACATAGATATTAAAACTTTCAGTTTTTTTTTTTTATTGAAAATAAGAGACAAGCAGGACGTTCAGCTGATGGAAATTGATAGGCCCTGCCCATTACAATGCAGGATTGGATTAATGCCGCTCAGGATTCTTGAAATACCCCAAAAAAACTGAGCGGCACTACAATTGCGCTCGTCACTTTGAGACAAAAGATATTAAGTTAAGGTGACCGTCACGTGTGGCACTATAGGTTGGCAGAATGGGATGAGATGCGGTATTCTTTGCATCCTACCCGTGGAGGCAGATCTGTTCTTCGGTGGCCGATCCAGACGTCATGGGCAAGCTTCGCACCCGTTTGCCCCCACTTATATAAAAAATATCTCTTTTTTAAACATTGCCATGGAACATAATATATTATTTAGGGACAAAACACACTGGCGTATTCATGAGTAAGATATAATAAACTAAATAAGAATTTAAATTTTATAAGAATTTTACCACATGTTATTAATTACAAAATACATATTATAATGTTGTGAGCCATCTTGAGTGTAAATTCCGCTAAGATTCGTCTTCAATCAATTCGACACGTTTCACCTCTACATGAGGCATCCTCAGGAGATGTTGACTCGGCAAATTCTGGCATGAGACTCAAGAAATTTCTCCTCATACATATTATTTCCTCAAAAAACGCCTAATTCAAGAAATTATACAAAATACATGTTATTATCATCATCATCAGCCGGAAGACGTTCACTGCTGGACAAAGGCCTCCCCAAAAGATTTCTATGTCAACCTGTCCTGCGCTGCCCTCATCCAACGTACTCCTCGCGATCTTGACCAGAACGTCACTTCATCTTGCCTGCCTGCGTCTTCAGGTACTTGGTCGCCATTCGAGGACTTTCCTGTCCCAAAGGCCATCTGTCCGTCGAACTATGGGATCTGCCCACTGCCACTTCAGTATAGCAATCATTTGGACTTTGTCGGTAACTTTGGTCTCCTACGGATCTCCTCATTTCTGATTCGATCTCGCAGGGAAACTCCGAGCATAGGACTCTCCATTGCCCTCTGAAAGTGAGTGTCACATTTACGATATGAATAGCGAATGCGTGTACCGCAAAAAATTAACTAAATGCTGTTAGAGCAAACTAGATTGTGAAGCTCAAATAACTGTTTACAATATGTTTCGTAGCGTATTATCGATTATATTATCATTAACTATAATTTTTTTACTTTGAAATACAAACCAAAAACCAGACCGTCCTAACCACTACATCTGGTTCGACCAACCAAAAGTTTTGGTAAAAGAGAATAGATTTCTCCAAGAGACTGGTACGTGAAGCCATCGAAATTAAAAAACACCCAAATTTCAATAGAGAAGACGTTCTACAATTATCTAACACCTGGGATCTAATAATCTCTAAATTAAAACCCAAAACTACACATACCAAAAAAGAAGAGGACACTGTCAGTAAATTTTGTCAAAAACCATCTGTCTACAGCAAATACCACCTCCGAGTCAATAAATGGCGCTAAACTTCATAAAACTATGTCAAATACTATCTTTAACTCATTTCATCTGCAGTCCCCCTGAAAACGAGATCTGGAAAGGTACAAATACACGCGTTTTAATCCTTTAAAAGTGTTAATTATTTAAGCCGAAAATATAAATCATCTTAAATAAACAAAGTACGGTATTAACTGACACTAATACAGCATCCGTTTCTACTAAAACATGCTGATAAACAGAACCCCACTATATGAACGCCGTAATTCTGACTGATTTATGATTTCCTTCGCTTTTCATCCCTTCCAGAAGAAATACTTTTCTTTCTAGTATTCGCATAAATTTTATTTTAGCTAGTTTTGGTCAATTATTGTGTGTTAAAATAAAAAAAAAACAATAGGATTCTGTACCAAAATATATAGTAATTTTAGAATAGATTTTTGCTACTTCAATTATGTTATAAATATAATTAATTATAAGCTATTATTTATATCAATTTGAAAATGATATACAACTTAAAGTATTTGAATGGAAAATAGACTACCGATAAGGTCCTACATAAAAAAGTGTGTGTTTTAATATGTATGCACGCAAGAAGTTATACTTCTTTGGTCTAACGAAACACAAATGATAAAAATGATTTATTACTCGTGTTCTTCTACGTTTTTAAAAAGAACAATTTTGCAAAAATCTTGCAAAGATTTTTTGATAATTAATTATTTAATAATGAATACGGTACGGTATGTGCTTAAACTCTTTGCCTGTCCTAATAATGGACGAAGAAACAAAAAAATACAATAACGAATGACGCAAACGTCAGAAAAATTTAGGAACCAACTTCACCCTGTTACTTATGTATTACAGTGATGCACGTGCATCTTTAAATTTCACTCTCAAACTTTTTTTAATAATGCGCCTAAAGAAGTATAACTTCAAAAATTATAAAAATAAAATAACAATAACAGTGATCTATTTCGTAACTTGAAGAAGTTTATTTCTACTTTGCTTTGTTGCTAACATTGAATATTTGTTGAATAATTTTGGTGCTTAGAGGTTTGAATGAAATATCCAATAATTTGGCAAAATTTTAGATTTTTTTAAATTATAATGTTTCCACCTTAGATTAAGGATTGGTCTCCAACAAGATTCCGCAGGCGTAGTCGCAAAGTGCGGCAACTAATACTACGCCCAAATGGGCGTACTCGAGCCTGTCTCGAACAACATGCATGAGCGTTAAATGTCGACGTGCCACATGCTCGCTTAAACTTTGCTAATAATTGAAACTTAACTGCCAGGTTGCGTGAGTAAAACTTTGTCAAACAAATACTACAAGAAAGAAGAACGACACTGGAATCACACTTAAATATAACACTAAGCGTATGTTACAAAATTTTAAAGATGCCATTGAGTGTCAAGGTGCCACGCACACAAGCATCTAATAGTTGCCGCAACAAAAAAGGTATTGTTCTTAGGTAGTTTGGTATCTAGTTTGAGCGCAGCGGAGACCAATCCTTAATCTAAGGTTTCCACTAACACTAACAGTTGTCCTTGAAATTCCTAACCCTTTGTAACCGTCATACTTTGCATATGTCACTTGATTGCTATCTGTTTGATACTCTGTCAACGTACGTTATGTAGAGATCTCGCTTCATCGTGTCTTCCATCGAAATCATCGTGGGAGAGATCCCTGCCAACTCCAAGACCATATCAAGTGATATGATCTTGGCAAGTGCCATCACCATAATTTGCACCTTTTGGATGTGTGGCGTTCCCGACAGTGCCGCTTTCAAATAACTTTCTTCCACGTACAACCAAACTATAAAGTTAATTTTCTTGCGCATTATTACAAAATGAAACTACACGGATACAGTAATATCTAACCTTATAATATTACTAGCTGATGCCCGCGACTTCATCCACGTGGATAACGGTTTTTTTTTTAAAAATAAACAAGTTTGGAATTGAAGATTATCTCATGTCCTATTCCAGTTCCGGTTCCCGTTTTCGCTCCCATTCTCAACATATTATATGAATCTTATTTCGAGGAAGCTCACCGACGTGAATTACAGTCTCTTACAAATCCCGCGGATATCATCGATTTTTACGGGATAAAATGTAGCCTATGTCCTATCCCAAGCTCTAATCTATCGCTGTACCAAATTTTAACAAAATCGGTTCTCCTGCGGCGTTTAAGCGCAAACAAACTTACATTTACATTTATAATATTAGTAGAGATGTAACGTTACTGTTTTTCAACATTGTCAATTCACAAGTTGGTGTTAATTTTTAGTGACATTCAAAGCAAATTCAATAACAAATAGTCACAAATATTGATGTCTATCAAAACAGTTTTGTGTTTTTAAACCGAGAATCGAGAGTTATTGAAAGATACTTAAAATACAGAGGTCAACTGTCGTCGGTATTAAGTATGACTTTTCTACTAACAAAATCCGTAACTATTTGAAATATGTCTTTATTTGAAACCAAACCTCGAAATATATTAAATTAATTTCCTTTTTTCACGCTTTTTATTAGCTTCACCTGTATGTATGTTTATTTGTAACCGACTCCTTTGGGCACAATTTTGACCCACTTTAAACGGTCAGATTTTGTTCCAATTTCTATGATTTATCGAGGACATTAGTTTGATAAAAAATATTCCATTTTAAATTTGCAAAAAAAACTTTTTGTTAATTTATATTGACCGACCGACTTCAAAAAGGAGGAGGTTATCAATTCGATCAGTATTTTTTTTTAAGTATGTACACCGATTACTCTGAGATTTATGATCCGATTACGTAGTTCTTCTTTTGTTTGAAGCGAAGTATATGCCATTTAAAATGTTTATATAGTTTTCATTTTATGAACATTTATATGAAAATTTTCGTGTACCTGGATGACATAATTGTTTTCTGTGTACGGCTTTTTTGGAGTTTTCATTCAGGTTGATTATATATTATTATTAACTGACACTTAAACGTAAAAAATATAAAATAAACTAGATTTTAAAAAAGCGACTTTAAAAATTGAAAAGTATCAAATAACTAAAAATTTAATTTAATACATCTCTTATGCAAACCTTTACCTTAAATATTAATAAAATACTATTATTTGTATGTGCTACATATTGATAGCTTTGAAGTTGGTGCCAAGCCAAATGTAATAAAGGTATCTACACTCGTCACGCGTGACTTTGTGCGGGATAGCTTCGTCTAGAACAAAGCAACCCAAGCGGACAGACGCGTGGCCAGACAACCTTAATAATTACAGTAAGTAAGCTGTTGATAATATTAAGTTTTATTTTGTTTAGGGCTTGGCACTGACTTAAAACCTATCAATAGGTAGCACATACAAATAATAGTATTTTATTAATTTTAAAGATAAAGGTTTGCATAACACGTGTATTAAAGTAAATTTTTTGTTTTATGATACAACGGTTTTTTTAAACGTTATTTAATTTTTTCCTTCATATATAATTTGAAAAATGAGTATCGGTTTTACGGAACAGAGAAATAAGATTAAATACTGTTTGCATTTAACCTTATTTCCCTTTTCGGGCTTTAACAGCTGCGCCACGCTCATTTCACGTCATTCATTTCATGAGACCACAACAAAAGCTTACATTTACAATAAGGTCCCGTGTTCACGTTGGTTCAATTTAATACTGAAGAGCTCATTGAAAAAGGTACTGTTTGACTTTACATAAGTAGTGTTTGCTCGTATGTTGTGTTTGAAATTCCATAATAATTTAAATACTTTTATTTTGTTCATTCAAGGGATGTCCAATGCGTCTCAATCTCATAGAAATAAAGCTTCATTTTTAGGGTTCCCTAGCCAAATGGCAAAAAAAGAAAAAAAACCCCTTAAAGATTCGTCATGTCTGTCTGTCTGTCTGTCCGTGTATATCACAGCCACTTTTATCCAAAAGTATAAGAATTATATTGTTGAAACTTGGTAAGTAGGTGTATTCTGTGAACCAAATTAATATTTTCATACAAAAAAGGAAACAAAAAAACAATAAATTTTGGGGGTTCCCCAGACATAGAACTGAAACTCAAATTTTTTTTTCATCAAACCCATACGTGTGGTGTGGTACCTACTTTAAAAATGATATTGAGGTTTCTAATATAATTTTTTTCTAAACTGAATAGTTTGCGCTAGAAACACTTCATAAGTGGTTAAATGTGACCCGTCCCTGTAACTTCTAAAATAAGACAATAATAAAACTAAATAAAATATATCATGTACATTAGCATGCAAACTTCCACCAAAAATTTGCTTAGAACCAGATCTAGTAAGTGTTTTTTTTAATACGTATAAATGATGAGACATTTGCACTGTATGATTTTGAGCAAAGATTTTTCGTTTCCATTTAAATAATTTAATATAATTTTCGTTTCTATATAACTTTAATATTATGTTACTGCTACGGAACCCTTCATAGGCTGGACCGGCTCGCACTTGGCCCCTTTTTTCCATCTATTGTAAATATATTGCTAATTAAAATGATAAAGATGTGACATTGCACGTGTCGAAGTGATTTTGTGTAACTTAGCGTTGTACCTTAAGATCAACAATAACATTTTAAATTTAATGTTAACAAAAATAATGCAGAGAGTTATTTAGTTCTTTTTTAATTTAAAGACTGTCACATTGTTTGGTATGGTTTATTAGTAATCTTACGAAAAGGTATAGCCTAAAATAAAGTTAGAAATGCCTGTTAGAAGTTAAATTTTTTTTTTCTACTCGTGTTTTTGTTCACGCAAGAGTGTTCAAGCTTTTTCACCTTAACTTTTATACGAAAACAAAAAGAAAATGAAAAAATACTATATCGATATATATCGACAAAGTGTAGTGTAATAAAATATTTTTCACAAAGGGGTGAAAGTTAGCAATTCCTATCGAGGATGCAATTTGTAGCCAATCGAGTCATTACAACCGAGTAGGGCAATTGCACTTTTCGCAAGGGATACAGACTCACACTACACCTACGAGGTTAATAAAAACTGATCATTATAATTTTAAAAAATAAATTCAAAATATTATGAGACCAATAAGTAAAATAATTTAATAATAGGTTTAAAGACATTTGTAATCGTCCAGTTACTACATGCTCACTATCAGAACTAGTATATGACGCAGTATCCTAGGCGAAGCATGCAAGCTAAGTCTGCCGTTGTTTGGGGATATCTTTATGTACACCGATTACAATGAGAGAATATTTGATTTACGAAAGTCTTCTTTAGTTCGATGCAGAATAGATGCCATTTGGTCCCATTAAAAATTTACATAGTTTGGCCCAGTAGTTTCAATTTTATGAATTTTTTTGTATACGTAGATGTTTTTGTGTACGGCTTTTTTAGGAATTTTCATTTGTTTGTTTTATATTATTATTTTATATTATTATATTAACTGACACTAAAAATAAGTAGTAAAAAAAACTACACTAACTAAAATCGTCTACGAAATCACAAACCACAGGTGTCAGTTAATGTAATGTAAATATTAATAACATGTGAATGGTACCAAGAAGATTTATTGCTTTGTGAGGATGGGTGGTGTGAAAGAAAAACTCATCTCAAACCGATGAATTTTATTACTGAATGTGATTTTTAGAGACTCGGTTACAATGTTTATTTCGAAGTAAGTACCTTTACAGCATTTGATTATCTGAATGACCTAGAGATGGTACTTTGAAAATAACACACACAGATTTTTCCCTTCTATATTTCGACTTAAATACATTATTTATAAATGATGCTTCTTATTAAATGCACATGTCGCACCTACCCGTAACAGTTAGGAACTGTACTCTCGAAATTGTTGACGAGTACATTCTACCTTGGAGAAATAATCCAGTTGGGCAAATCCAATTTCGGGAAAGAGGTCACTCGTCGAATCCAACTTGGATGTGCAGTGAAGTTTCGGGAAGATCCGTAAAATCTACTCTAAAATAAAGTGTCTTAAGACGATGGTTTTTAACTAATGTGTGTTGCCAGTGATGACATACGGAACGCAGACGTGGTCGCTAACTATGGGCCTTATGAGGCCTATACTCAAAGTCACATAAACTTTATTCAATTGGGTTAAAACTAAGTGCTTTAGAATAGTCACTACAAATATTTCTTTTATATTACTGAATTTACCTTACCTATGTTCGTTAACATTTTATCTCATGAGGAGAACATTTAGAAGAACAAGTACACATAGTGCCGCTCAGAACAGTTTTTTGAAGATTTACAAGAATCCTGAGCAACACTGCATTATAATGGGCAGGGCATATAAATTACCATCAGCTAAACGTCCTGCTCGTCTCGTCTCTTATTTCATAATAATAAATAAAAAATAAATATAACATTCAATTCAGTCTGATTCTAATTGTGTCATGGAATTCCTTCTCACTGTCCAAATCTGAATAATGAAATGGAAAAAGTGTGGGAGGCTAAAGTCACATGTCTAATATCACATCATTTAATAGAGACTTTTCTGCGGTAGTATTGTTAGAAGTGATATCAAAAAGAATTCTAAAGGAATAAATTTTGAGAAAAGAAATGCCTTTTATAATCTTATTATTAATCTGTATCGGAAATTTGTAGGTCACCTAGGTAGAAAATGAACCTTTCAATAAGAAACTATTTATAATAGCAGTTAAAATGTATACATCATTCTAATTTTATACTCAAAATTATACTTATAACTTTTATGAAACGATATTAATGTAAAGATCGCGTCCTCATAATTACGGGGTTCACATGTGAAACAACTATAAGAAGCCTGCTCTATATTAGACATGGATGTAAAACGATTGATCGCAGATATCAGAGGACAAAGAAGTCGCAATAAGAATCTATTTACCATATCACCTTCAAAGTGTCGAGCCATTATCACGATTTGTAGCATCGTAAAGAAAAGTTCGCTCAAGTGTTTCTTTGAGAATCTTTATACAGTCCACATCTGGCGTGATAAAGATTGCTACTTAGTGATCAAAGAGTTTTATAGTATGCGTAAATAATATATTATCAAGATCGTGAATCATCAATAATTTTTCATTGCGGGACTAACACCTGTAAAACCTACCTTACCTTACGTACCTTAAAGGTATTATGTATCTTATGATGCCTACTACAATTGGTTAAAAGCAATCCCTTATTTCTAGTGTTATAATGATGAAAATCAATAATTAGAGGACAAATAGTCGGGATTGTGGAATAAGGAGACGTGGTTGGCGAAGGAGATAATCCTTGCTGAAGAGCATCCGGGAGTAGACTAGCATTACTGCCGTAGAACAACTGCTCTGTCACGCTTGTGATACAAATCCAAAAAGATGATGTCCAATCAATCTTTAATGATTGAAAAGTAAAGAAAAAATAACTGAAAAGGTATTAGAATAATATATATATATATATATATATATATATATATATATATATATAGATTATGGGTACCACAACGGCGCCTATTTCTGCCGTGAAGCAGTAATGTGTAAGCATTACTGTGTTTCGGTCTGAAGGGCGCCGTAGCTAGTGAAATTACTGGGCAAATGAGACTTAACATCTTGTCTCAAGGTGACGAGCGCAGCTGTAGTGCCGCTCAGAATCTTTTGGGGTTTCAAGAATCCTGAGCGGCACTGCATTGTTATGGGCAGGGCGTATAAATTACCATCAGCTGAATGTCCTGCTCGTCTTGTCCCTTATTTACATTAAAAAAAATCTATAAATAATTGTGTTCACCGCACTTAAACGTATTGAATGTTAAATTATATGGACAGTATAAAACCTGCTTACGGCCATTCCCAATATTCAGTCTATCTCTTACTTGAGATAAAAATCGTAACTATGGTTGACTTTTCTGTCCCAATAACCTAATCGACGGTAACTCACATTATCCTTACACGCTGTCTATCAATGGGACGACGTATAGCTTACCAGCGATAGAAGTTTGTATGAAAATTGCAATTCACGCGTCCCAATATAAGAATAACTTATCGGGTATATTGGGACTATTGTACCACCGATATAATATTGCAACATGAATATTGGTACACCACACCTTATATACAATTTGAAAAATGAATATCGGTTTAACCGAACAGAGAAATAAGATTAAATACTGTTTGCATTCAACCTTATTTCCCTATTCGGGCTTTAACAGCTGCGCCACGCTCATTTCACGTCATTCATTTCATGAGACCACAACAAAAGCTTACATTTACAATAAGGTCCCGTGTTCACGTTGGTTCAATTTAATATTGAAGAGCTCATTGAAAAAGGTACTGTTTGACTTTACATAAGTAGTGTTTGTTCGTATGTTGTGTTTGAAATTCCATAATAATTTAAATACTTTTATTTTGTTCATTCAAGGGATGTCCAATGCGTCTCAATCTCATAGAAATAAAACTTCATTTTTAGGGTTCCGTAGCCAAATGGCAAAAAAAGAAAAAAAACCCCTTATTGATTCGTCATGTCTATCTGTCTGTGTGTCCGTGTATATCACAGCCACTTTTATCCAAAACTATAAGAATTATACTGTTGAAACTTGGTAAGTAGGTGTATTCTGTGAACCAAATTAACATTTTGATACAAAAATAGAAACAAAAAACAATAAATTATTTTTCATCAAACCCATACGTGTGGTACTTCAAAAATGATATTGAGGTTTCTGATGAGTATAATTTCTTTCTAAACTGATTAGTTTACGCGAGAAACACTTCCAAAGTGGTTAAATGTGACCCCTCCCTGTAACTTCTAAAATAAGACAATAATAAAACTAAATAAATATATCATGTACATTAGCATGCAAACTTCCACTAAAAATTGGTTTGAACTAGATCTAGTGAGTAGTTTTAAAAAAAAAGCTGTTAAAATAAAGTAAGAAATGCCCGTTGGAAGTAAAATTTTGTCGTGGTTTTGTCCACGAAAGAGTGTTAAAGCTTTTTTACCTCAACTTTTGTACGAAAATATATCGCAGTTCCAGCCCAAATGTCACATGAACACGAAATCTATTTCCGACGAAAGTAGAGGTAGTGTAGTGTAATAGTATATTTTTCACCAAGGGGTGAAAGTTAGCAATTCCTATCGAGGTTGCAATTTGTAGACTATCAATTTGTACACCTACGAGAAGAATAAAAACTGATCATTATAATTTTCACAAACAAATTCAAAATACTATCAGACCAATAAGTAAAATAATTTATTAATAGGTTTGAAGACATTTGTAATCAACCAGTAACTACATGCTCAGTATCAGAACTAGTATATGACGCAGTATCCTCATCGAAGCATGCAAGCTAAGTCTGCGGTTGTTTGGGGATATCTTTATGTGCACCGATTACAATAAGATTTAATATTCAATTTACGAAATTCTTCTTTAGTTCTATGCAGAATAGATGCCATTTGGTCCCATAAAAAATTTAAATAGTTTGGCCCAGTAGTTTCAATTTTATGAAAATTTTTGTAAACGTGGATGATATAATTGTTTTGGTGTACGGCTTTTTAAGAATTTTTCATTTGTTTGTTTTATATTATTATTAACGGACACTAAAAATAAATAATAATAAGAAACTACGTTTAAAAAAACCGACTTCAAAAACTGAAAAGTACAAATTAAGTTATTCCATATTGATAGCTTTGAAGTCGGTTCCAAGCCAAAATATTATGTTACAGTAGAAGCCTACACTCGCCACGCGTGACTTTGAGAGGGATAGGTTCGCCTAGAATAAAACAACCCAAGCGGGCAGACACGCGCGGCCAGACGCTATAATATAAGCCGCGTTAAGCACATGCAGTCTCCATTTCGAATTCACATTTAGCTGAGACCTCGATGCTGACTCATCCTATCCGTGGCAGACTTTTTCAAAATATTTATAGACCGACGCGGCTTCCTTGCGAGGCTGATCGCACAGTCAGTACATGGCTTATGACGACAATTTTATCCGTAACAGGCGACTAGAACAAAGTTCATAGTTGACATACCCGGATTAGATATGCTTACATTACTCATACATATTAGTATCCGCAAGAGTAGATCAAAGTTGATTCTTTTATTGAGCAGAGTAATAATTTAATAAACATTGCTTCTATTGAGCAGAGTATTAATTTAATAACCACTGCTTCTATTGAGCAGTGTACTAATTTAAGCAAAGATTTGGAATATTTTCCAAAAAGTTAAATAATAAGACAATAGGGGACTCCTCTAGCAGTGTAAAAACACAATGTAATATAACAAGTACTAGAATAAGTAATAATTGTAAAATTGCAAACCTGATGCACCAAAACATGCAAGGATTATTAGGTAAAGAACTTGAACTGGAGTTATTTATAAATCATAAAGATATACATATTTTATGTTTAACAGAGCACTGGTTCAGAAAATATGAGCTCATCTTTAACTTCAGTGGTCATCAGGTGGCAATTGCGTTTAGCAGAGAAAAAGCTACACGTGGCGGCTCTCTTATTCTTGTAAGTAAATTATATAAATTCAAAGAACGAGAAGATATTGTGGGCCTCTCTGTTGAACGTACAATTGAAATAGCCTATGCAGAGCTCAAGTGCGCCATTGTTGTTAGTATATACAGACCCCCAGATGCAGGATATGAGTTATTTGAAAGTGAATTGGATGAGGTTTTATTAAAATTATCTGAGTCTAAGAAGTATATCATGATATGTGGTGATTTTAATATTAATTTATTAGAAAAATCCTCAACCAGTATTAGATTCAGGTCTTTATTCAAATCATATGATTAAACCAATATTTTCTTAGAGCCTACTAGAGTAATAGAGAACTGGCACCTCCAAAAGCTGTATTGATAACATATTTACCAATTATAAACCCATTTCTCAGGCAATAATTAACAAACTGAGTTCAGACCACTTTGGTCAGTTACCCTCTTTTAATATTGAGGTCAATAAATGTACTAAAATTAAAAAGTTTACGTTTGTTCCTGTGAATTATAGGCGAATGGAGAAATATAGAGGCAATGTGTCAGTTAAACTCTCAAATTTGAATTTATTCAAATATAATATTAATCCAAATGAAATGTATGATATGTTATTTAAAATAATTAAAATAGAGTTTGCTTCTATATTTACTTCTAAGACAGTCAAATCAGGTGGTCTCCTGTCATTTAATGATTGGGCAACAGCTGGCATTCATAGGAGCAGACAAAGGCTATATGAACTGTATAGTGAGAGATCATTGTATAATCATGATACATCTTTTCTCGAGTATGTTAAAAAATACTCTAAATTATTTAAAAGTGTTTGTTCTATTGCAAAGTCTATGCATATCAGACAAATAATTAAAAATGCACCAAATAAAACAAAGATGACTTGGAATGTTATTAACTGGGAATCTGGAAGAGCGAAAGACCGCAACATTGAATATAATCTATCAATAAACAATACAATAATTCAATCTCAGCAGGAAGTTGCTACTGCTTTTGAGAATTTTTTTTCTGATATTCCAGTTTCTATCACAAACACTCTTGTCTCCTCCACCAGTGTTGCTGAGTCACTTCTTCTGAAAAATGTTATAGGATGTCAACAAAGTTTCAATTTTAGTTTTGTTAGCCCTGGAGAAATAATTGAAACTTTTAAATCTCTAGACATGAAAAAAACTGCTGATATATGGGGCATTTCTGTTAAAATAATAAGTTCAATAATTGATGTCATAGCACCATATCTTGCAATAGTATTTAATAATTGTATTAATCGTGGCGTATTTCCTGACCTTCAGAAACATTTACACCAATATTTAAGTCGGGATGCTCTTCTGACCCGAACAACTATCGTCCTGTGTCGGTTTTGCCAACCCTTAGTAAAATTTTTGAAAAAATAATTTTAAGCCAAATGCTTACTTACTTTAACTCTCATAAGTTACTTCATTTGAAACAATTTGGCTTTACTAGGGGACGTTCAACAACGGATGCAGGTGTTGAGCTGATCAAGAATATTTTTGATGCCTGGGAGGAATCGCAGAATGCACTTAGCATCTTCTGTGATTTATCTAAGGCTTTTGATTGTGTTCAACATTCAACGCTGGTCAGGAAGCTATACCACTATGGCATAAAAGGAACTGCGCTCGATCTTCTGACTTCATATCTAAACAATAGAATTCAGAGGGTCGACGTGAATGGCAGGAGATCTCCTGGGACTCCTCTCAGTATGGGGGTACCACAAGGGTCTATTCTTGGACCGTTCCTCTTCCTTATCTATATAAATGATCTTCCTAATCTTATAGAGAAAAATCATAAGGTAGTACTGTTTGCGGACGACACTTCACTGATTTTCAAAATGAAAAGAAACCAAGCTATGTATGACGAAGTGAACGATATATTATCTGACATCGTGTACTGGTTTAGCGCTAATAACCTATTGTTAAATAGCAAGAAAACTAAATTCATTAAATTTACCGTACCAAATGTCAAAAATGTAAATGCAAATGTTTTGTTAAACGGAGAGGTGATAGAACCGGTGGAATCTGCTATATTTCTTGGCATAACTCTAGATTTCAAATTACAATGGGGCCCCCATATTGAAGGATTGGCGAACAGACTTAGTTCTGCAGCATACGCGGTTAAAAAAATTAGACAATTAACTGACATAGATACGGCGCGACTAGTATACTTTAGTTATTTCCATAGTATTATGTCCTATGGTATATTGGTATGGGGCAACGCTGCTGATATTAATACAATATTTGTGCTGCAGAAGAGGGCTATTCGCGCTATTTATAACCTAGGTCCTAGAGAATCATTGAGAGCAAAATTCAAAGAAATTAACATCTTGACTGTTGCTTCTCAATATATTCTTGATAATGTAATGTATGTTCATAGGCACATAAGTGAATTTGCCAGAAACTCTCATAACCATAATGTTAACATCAGGAACAGACATAAACTGATGATGCCTACTACTCGGCTTAGTCGAGTTAGTAATGTTCAAAACAAAGGTGTTACGTTATTCAAAAGAATTGTTAAAAAACGTTTGTGTGGTAAAGGTTACTATAACATAAATGACTTTCTTAATGATACCACAGATCGGGAATGGAGCGACCGCCCTCAGGCTATTAAATAATAAGTTTAATTGTATAATGTTACTTTGTAAATGTTACTTTAATTGTAAAACATATTTTTGATGAAAAAAAAAGCCCGCTGAGTTTGTTGCGCCCATTCTTCTCAGGCCTGAGGCATTCACTTTGGAATGGGTGGTAGTTTTTTTTGACTTTCAATAAGTGATTTCACATCCTATTTTGAATAAAAATATTTGAATTTGAATATAAATGTTTAATGACAGATAAAGATATGGGCCTGAATGCAACTAATATTAAAGATTTTATTAAATGTGTTCCCGTTAATAGAATTAAAGATAATATTAATTAATTTAGTGTAAATCTAAATTTATAAATAATAACTTCCTCTCTGATTTGTTAGTTATTATACTTTGTATAAGCCAAATGTTTTACACAAACCGTAATAAAATCGTATATGAAATCACAAACCACAGATATCAGTTAATGTAATGTAAATATTAATAACTTGTGAATGGTACCAACAAGATTTATTGCTCTATGAGGATGGGTGGTGTGAAAGAAAAACTCATCTCAAACCGATGAATTTTATTACTGAATGTGATTTTTGGAGACTTGGCCACAATGTTTATTTCGTACAACTAAGCGAAGTAAGTATCTAGTGAGGGTACTTTAAAAAAATACACACACAGATTTTGCCCTTCTATACTTGGACTTTGTAGTAATTTGTTTTTTTTTTTTCACGATTTTACTTATTACATATTATGCTACTTATTAAATGCCCATGTCGGACTTACTCCCGTAACAGTTGGGAACTGTACTCTCAAAATTGTTGAAGAGTACGTCTACCTTGGACAAATAATTCAGTTGTGAGGTCCAATTTCGGGAATGAGGTCACTCGTCGAATCCAACTCGGATGGGCAGCGTTCGGGAAACTCCGTAAAATCTTCTCGTCCAAAATACCACAGCGTCTGAACACGAAGGTTTTCAACCATTGTGTGTTGTCAATGATGACATACGGAACGCAGACGTGGTCGCTAACTATGGGCCTTAGGAGGAAGCTCATTGTCGCTCAACGGGCAATGGAGAGGTCTATGCTCGGAGTTTCCCTGCAAGAAATAAGGAGATCGGTAGGAGAACTAAATTCACCGATATAGCCCAAATTATTGTGAAACTGAAGTGGCAGTGGGCAGGGCACATAGTTCGACGGACAGATGGCTGTTGGGGCAATAAAGTCCTCGAATGACGACCACGTACCGGAAGATCTAGTGTTGGTAGGCCCCCCACAAGATGGACTGAAGTGTCGTGTTAGCAAGAAAGGCAGTAGCAAGAGCATCGCTCTGTTCAACAGCAGTAGTAGTAGATATTAATATGCGTTTTGGTTTTAAGGATCGAGCTACACGCCCAACATCAGCTCTAGGATTATCAATTTTTACAAGTGTTTTCTTCCATTTGTTGTCTGCCGATTTTTGCGCAGCGAAACTAATCAAGCCACAGAGGCGATTTATTAGACTGCGAACAGATCTTCTCAAAGCTCCTTTAGATAGATTATTGTCACGACTCTTTCACATTTCTACTATTGAAGAAAATGATCTAGAAGAAAGATTAATGTTTTCTTTCAGTTGTGTGCGATATTTACTCCAGTCAGCATCGTGATGACGGTAATAGCGAGTTTTTGGATTGTGTTGCATGTTACCCCCTAATGCTAAAATATATTGGATAGTGATTGGTTGATAAAGCTACTAATGCGTGGACTTCACTCATCTTTGGAATATCACGCGTTAAAACCAAATCTGGTTTAGTAGCTTTATAATGAGAGCAATAATTTACTTGTGTTGGAATATCCGGAGCAAGAATCGTATAGTCGCGTTTTACGAGTGATTAAATAGAAGCCTACCACGTGTATTAGTGTAACTACTTTGCTAGTAATTGTGATTAGCATTTAAAGCACCGGCGACAAGCACGTGACCACCAAGATTAAGTAAAATATCAAGATCATACTCCATTAGAGGTAAGTTGGGAAATTGGTAAGCAGATACTATAATATGTTCATTTCCTGATATTCTAACGCTAATGCCTCAATATTTTTAGTTTTAGGTATCGTAATGACGGAGTGATTTTGGTTATTTTTAATTAAAATGACTTCACCTTGCCCGCGACCAGTGTGATGCTTACCTTGTCGATAGCAAGTATGTAGTCCATGCCGCAGTTGCACATGAGGAATGACACCCTGGCCCATACAGCAAAAGAGAAAGCCGATCTCTTGTGAACTCTTTTCGCCTCCAACTCGACTCTTGACGACAACGGAAAAACACCGCTGACCATCCCGCGGTGTCAGAGGTCTATGCCTGAAGTACAGTTCAGACAGAAAACTGTAAGGTGAGCTCTGTTTTCGTTGGACGTCAGGAAGTCTAGCGGGCCGGATGGCATTTCTCCAATCGTGCTTAGAACGTGTGCCCCTGAGTTGACGCCGGTGCTAACGCGTTTATTCCGACACTCTTATTCTAAAGGCGTAGACCTGACTCATCGAAGTCAGCCCTTGTCCATCCGATCCAAAAAAAAAGGAGACAGTTCGGATCCGGCAAACTACACGTCTATTGCTATTACCTCCCTGCTCTCCAAAATCATGGAGAGCATAATTAGCCGTCAGCTCTCGGTATACCTAGAGGGTCACCAGTTGATCAACGACCGTCAATACGGGTTTCGCCATGATCGGTCGGCAGGTGATCTTCTGGTATACCTAACACATAGATGGGCTGCGGCTATTGAAAGCAAGGGGGAAGGCCTGGCAGATAGCCTGGATATAGCGAAGACCTTTGATCGTGTATGGCACAAGGCGCTCCTCTCCAAACTTCCATCATTTGGGCTTCCCGAGAGCTTGTGCAAGTGGACCTCCAGCTTCCTCACTGGGCGCAGCATACAGGTCGTTGTCGACAGATATTGCTCGAACCCGAAGCCCGTGAATGCTGGAGTGCCCCAAGGCTTTGTGCTGTCTCCCACGCTGTTTCTTCTGCACCTCCAACATTCATTGCTATGCAGACGACAGTACTGGTGATGCCGTATACACGGGCCATGCAGGTCTCTCTCGGGAAATCGTCGACCAGTGCCGGCAGAAACTTGTGTCTTCTATCGAGTCCTCTCTTGAGAATGTCGAGGAATGGGGAAAATTGAACCTGGTCCAATTTAACCCCCAGAAGACTCAAGTTTTCGCCTTTACCACAAAAAAAAACCCATTTGTCGTATCACCGCTCTTTGACAACAATTCCTTCAAAAGCTCGCCTAGTATCGGAATACTGGGTCAGGAAATCTCAAGCGATTGCCAATTTCGTGGTCATCTGGAAGGCAAAGCCAAATTGGCTTCAAAGAAACTGGGCGTCATTAATAGAGCACGGCAATACTTCAAGCCGGCCCACATACTAGCGCTCTACAAAGCGCAGGTCCGGCCACACATGGAAAAATAAGCGCGTACACCTTCCTTAAAGGCCGGCAACGCTCCTGTTGCAAGAGATTGTGGGCGGCGGTGATCACTTAACAACAAGTGACCCGTACGCTCGTTTGTCCTCCTATTCCATAAAAAAAAGTATAGCCAGGTGTTATAAAGAAAATATTTGATGTGAGACGAGTCTCGCAAATAAGAATTATATCGATAGATTCCGAATTCAGTGCAAATTCAAGTAATTCATGTTTTTTACTACGTACTCCATCAGCGTTCCATGAAAGTAGACACAGTGCGTTTTTATTAAACAAGGGTGTGTGAACACAAGCATAACCTTTTCTAATGGAGAGGTGCAAGATGTAAATTGAGTTTTAAGTTTACGTAAGATTAGCAATATCTCAAACATTTCCTTGGCTGCTGCATTCTCAGTGGTAGGTAAGATCAGTTCAGCACCAATTGGGTTTGGAGAGCAGGCTATTCCTACTTTAGGTACTCCTCCAACTTTAGCGTTTGATACCGCAACATTTGCCCAAGTCATGGTTTTCGATATGGGTGTCGACGTACGTAATAACGGCAGTGGCTTACGTGCATAAATTTTCGACTGCTTCTATTGAGCAGTGTAATAGCTTGTAGGACTCTGCTCCTTGGTATTGGTATTGGTAAAGGGCTCCATTAGACCGCTTAATTGGGTCCATTTTGCGTGCAGTGTTGGCCAGTCATTCCAACCAGCCCAGCTCCTTCCAGAAGTTCAGAACACTCCTGGGGTGTTCGCAGACTTCCTGGAGCGACCTTGTATTTACTAAGGTTTGTGCCCGTTGGTTGGCCACCCCAGCACATTCCAGGATTACGTGAGTGACCGTTTCATCTTCGGTTAGACAGCCCCTGCACTTAGGACTGTCCGTAACGCTGATTGTAAATAGGTGTTTGTTCAGTGATGTGTGACCCGTTAGGGTGCCGACCATAATTCGGATGTCATGTCTGTTTAGGCTAATAAGTCGACGTGTCAGTTTGGGCGATAGTGTAGGAATCGCCTCTTTCGACTGTCTGCAGCCTGAGACATTTGTCCATCGGGTTCCATGTAGGTTGTTGGTGAGAGAGCGTATCCATGACCGCATTTGGCTGAAGGGTAGCGGCAGGACTGGCCCTGGGCCAGCCACTTGCGTTTCCGACCCCCGCCTTGCAAGTGCATCCGCTGCATCGTTCCCCAACGAACCGCTGTGTCCTTTGATCCATTGCAGAGTTACCCAGTTGTTAGAGGCAGCTCGTTCTAAGGATCGGTGACACTCGTATATCAGCGCTGAGTTGTAGGTGTTGCTCACCAGCGCAGTCAGTACTGCCATACTATCGGATAGAATACGGATATAATATCCGTGTATTTTCCTTCTTAGTATCGCGTCTGCAGCTTCCTTGATGGCTATGCATTCGCATTGGAATATGGAGCTGTGTATGCCTAAGGGTATAGAGGTGTGTATATTCAGTTCCTGTGAGAAGATGCCAGCTCCAGTTCCGGCTGCCATTTTGGAGCCGTCTGTGTAAATTCTGAGTTCATTTACACCTGACTGGTTCCGGCTCCCACTTCAAACAGTTGAATACGGTAATTCTTTTGAAAGATGTGTGTTTTGGGTATTCTATCACAGGGTGCCTCACAGAGTGGGAAATCCTTCCTTACTCTGTTCCAGAGGTTTCCTGTGAGGCAGTCGTCATTCTTGCATACACCCATCAGCTTCAGGCGGAGAACCGACATTGTCGCTTCATGTTGGATATGTATGTCAAGCGGTGTGAGCCCTAGAATGGTTTCCAGGGCAGATGTTGGCGTAGTGCGCATGCAACCAGTTATGGCTGTGCAGGCCAGCCGTTGGAATCGCTGCAGCTTGGTTTGTACTGTTGTTAGCTCTGTGCTGGGCCACCAAGCTATTGCTCCGTAGGTGATAATTGGTCTAATAACTGCTGTATATAGCCATTTACATATCTTTGGAGCAAGACCCGAGGTTCTCCCTACGAGTCTTCTACACTGCCAAAATATTAAACATGCTTTTTCCAGCTTGTGGTCTATGTGTTTATTCCAAAGCAGCTTACTGTCCAGTATGACCCCCAGGTATTTAACTTCTTTAGTAAGGCTTATCTCGGTATTGAACAACTTAGGTAATGTAAGATTGCCAAAATTGCGTTTGTTAGTGAAAAGTATTAGCTCAGTCTTTGATAGATTAGCGGTTAGCCGATGTTGTGTGCACCATTCCTCGATTATCTTAAAAGCAGATCTCATGAGATTACATAGGACATTCTCGAATGGACCTGTTACTAGAATGGCGAGATCGTCCGCATAGCCTACTGTGTATAGTTTCTTTCTGTTTAGCTCCGCGATGAGCTCGTCCACCACAAGGTTCCAAAGGAGTGGTGAGAGTACCCCTCCTTGTGGGCATCCAGATGCCACCACACATCTTGTGCTGGTGTTCACAGTAAAACGTAACGCTCTGTGCCTCAACATGTTGTCTATCCACCCGGCAATTGTAGGATCGACATTCAGCTAGCGCTCGGCCTATGCTAGTAAAAGGAGTTTTGTCAAAGGCGCCTTCAATATCAATAAATGCACCTAAAGTTGATTGTTTACGTGATAGACCTTTACCTACAAGTGATGTTACGCAGTGAAGGGCAGATTCAGTTGATTTGCCTTGACTATAGGCATGTTGGTTGATGTGTAGTGGTTTGTGTAGGAGAGCATTTTCCCTAATATCCCTATCGCAAAGTCTTTCTAAAGTCTTTATCAGAAAGGATGTAAGACTGATTGGTCTGAACGATTTGGGATTCGTGTAGTCACTCTTGCCGGGCTTAGGGATTAATACTACTTTCACCTCCCTCCATTGGAGTGGCACGTATTGGTGTGCTAGACAGGCCCTGTATATAGCTGTGAGATGCAGGGCCAGCACCCCGCTGTCTCCCCATTGTAGCAGCCCCGGAAAAATACCGTCAAGGCCACCTGTTTTAAATGGAAGAAAGCTATTGATTGCCCACATTACCTTATCTGTGTCTACCACCCTGTGAGCTGTGGTCCAATCCGTCTGATCCGGTGTGCTACTCTGCGACGCCTCATTCCACGACTGGTTGTTGGTGATGCGGCAGCCAGGGAAGTGAGTTTTCAGGAGCAATTCGCAGGTGTCGGATTTGGTATGCGTTCCGTCAGGTTTTTTCAGGCAACCTAAGTCTCGCTCTGGGTCGCGTGAAAGTATGTTTTTAACTTTAGCCGCTTGATTAGTGGATTCTATACTGGTGCAGAAGCGTCTCCATCCTTCCCTCTTCCTATCGCGGATACGCTTCTTGAACCGGTACTGGGCTTGCTTGTACGCGTCCCAGTCGTCTGGTGCCCGGGTGTTCTTGGCTCTGTTGAACAGCTTCCTTACTTTGCCTCGCAGCCTTTCCAGCTCTGGACCCCACCACGCAGATCTGTTGCTTGAAATGGACTTTGTCGAAGTAAGAGGGCACGTCTGTTCATAGCTGTTGATTAATGCACGATAAGTCAGTTATATGTGTGTTAATACCCGCCGTGTCGTTGTATTCATACGGTATGGTGATGGACTGAAGCTCATTCCTCACCAATTTGCTGTACTTGGCGCGATCCGTTTTGCGCGGATTGCGCCTTGGTAGGGAAGGTTTTATGTTTATGTGTAGGTTAAACCTAATCCACCTATGGTCCGAGCATGAAAGTTCATCCGACACGTGCCAGTCGGTGATGTGTGTGGATACATGATCGGTTGCTAGCGTTAGGTCAGTAACGGTTTGGGCTCGGAGCCCCTGTTTAGTATATTAAGGTTGGTTGAAAAAAGAAAAGTAAGTAGATCCTCACCTCTTTTGTTGGTGTTCTGGCTGCCCCAGATGGTGTGATGCGCGTTGGAGTCTGCGGTGATGATGAGCTCGAGATCCTCTGTCTCGCAGTATGTCACCAGCGCAGAGAGCTCCGATGATGGTACTTCTTTGTCGCCTGGCATGTAGACCGATGCTAGGACCACACTTGGCAGGCCTAGGCGGTCATCTGCTTGGAGCTTGACAGCGGTTAGATCTCTGGAACATAGCTCGTTTATAATGGTAGTCGTTACATGCTTTGGTGTGTAGATACATGAACGTGGTTTACCTTCGGTGGCAGTGTCCACTAGAATTTTGCCTCCGATGTTATTCAGACCACATATTTTGCCATGTCTAATCCACGGCTCTTGGATTAGGGCTTTGGTCCCGGTGTTTTCCTCCAGCACCCTTCGCAGGTTAGCCGTTGCGGTATAACTGTGCTGGAGGTTTGTTTGTAGAATTTTAAGGAGTGGAGGTGGATGGGTCTGGGCTGCCATCACTATGCAGCAGACTTTCCTTCAGCTCCTTTAATTGATGGTCTTCCCCGACCCCTTGCTGCCACCAGTCCTTGGAGTGCGGCTTGGTCTCTGTGGGAGCTCCACCCTCTTTAGGAGTGGTGGTCACAGA
This sequence comes from Leptidea sinapis, assembly GCF_905404315.1. Lineage (NCBI taxonomy): Eukaryota > Metazoa > Arthropoda > Insecta > Lepidoptera > Pieridae > Leptidea > Leptidea sinapis. The sequence goes on along the minus strand of NC_066294.1, from coordinate 5,842,574 downwards.
GACACCGTCTGTCCCCTGACGGGTCGCCGCAGGGGCTGTTCCTGAGGTGAGGTCTTGTCCACCCTCCGGCTCGTCATCCATACGGATGTCGGGCGTTGCCTCAGGAGCAGACGAGGTAGGCAGATTCGGCTGCGGTTCGAGTCCGATTTGGGTTTCGGAGGCTCGCTGCCCTTACCTTCCTCGTCGGGGAAGTGTACATATATGGAGCCACATTTGTACGAGACTCGTCGGTCTCGTTTTTTGAGCTCCACTACGTCTTCTTCCGGAATACCAAGGACGATGCGAACTTTGCCTTTTTCGTCCGGTTCTGGAATATAGTACAGACTCCAGGTGCGGACGTTGTACCAGGGATTTGGACTCTGCTCCTATTGAGCAAAGTAATTATTTGATTAACACTGCTTCTATTGAGCAGTCTTATAGTTTAGTTTCTAGTTTGGAATATGTTCCAAATTATTTAAATTTAAGGGGACTCCTGTAGCAATATAAATACACAATGTACAAATAATAGTAAACATAATAATTGTAAAGTTATAAACCTGATGCACCAAAATATGCAAGGATTGTTAGGTAAAGAACTGGAACTGGAGTTACTAATGAACCATGAAAATATTGATATCTTATGTGTTACTGAACACTGGCTTAGAAAATATGAGCTCATTTTTAACTCCAGTGGTCATCGGGTGGCAAGTGTGTTTAGCAGAGAAAAGGCAACACGTGGCGGCTCTCTTATACTTATAAGTAAATCATTTAAATTCAAAGACCGTAAAGGTATTGTGGGCCTCTCTGTTGAACGTACCATTGAAATAGTCTGTGCAGAGCTTGAGTGTGACATTGTTGTAAGTATATTCAGACCCCCCGATGACCCGATGATGATATGAGTTATTTGAGAGTGTATTGGAGGAGGTTCTATCAAAATTATCAGAATCTAAGAAATATATTATGTATTGTGGTGACTTTAATATTAACTTATTAGAAAAATCCACCACAAGTATTAGATTAAAATCTTTGTTTAAATCATATAATTTATCAAATATTTTCTTAGAACCTACTAGAGTAACCAGCACCTCTAAAAGCTGTATTGATAATATTTTTACTAATTATAAACCTATTTCTCAATCAATAATTAGTAAACTGAGCTCAGACCACTTTGGTCAATTAGCCTCTTTTAATATTGAAGGCAACAAATGTACTTCAACTAAAAAGTTTATGTTTGTTCCGGTAAACAATAGGCGAATGGAGAAATATAGAGGCAATGTTTCAGAAAAACTCTCAAACTTGTATTTGAATTATAACAGTACTCTAAATGAGATGTATGGTAAGTTATTTAAAATAATTAAAACAGAGTTTGCTTCTATATTTACTTCAAAGACAGTCAACTCGGGTGGTCTCTTGTCATTTAACAACTGAGCAACAGCTGGTATTCATAGGAGCAGACAACGGTTATATGAACTATATAGTGAGAGATCATCGTGTAATCATGATGCATCTTTCCTTGTATATGTGAAAAATTATTCAAAATTATTTAAGAAAGTATGTACTATTGCTAAGTCAATGCATATTAGAGAAATAATTAAAAATGCTTCAAATAAAATAAAAATTACTTGGAAAGTTATTAACTGGGAATCTGGAAGAGCGAAAGACTGCAAGTTTGAATATAATCTAATAATAAACAATACAAAAATCCACTCTGAGCAGGAAGTAGCTTCTGCTTTTGAGAAATTTTTTTCTGACATTCCAGTTTCCATCTCAAGCACCCTTGTCTCCTCCACCAGTGTTGCCGAGTCACTTCTTTTGGAAAATGTTAAGGAATGTAAACAAAATTTCAAATTCAGTGTTGTTAGCCCAGCAGAAATAATTAAAACTTTCAGATCCTTAAAAATGAAAAAAACTGCTGATATATGGGGCATATCTGTAAAAATAATAAGTTCTGTTATTGACGTCAAAGCACCATATCTAGCACTAGTTTTTAATAGCTGTATTGAACATGGCGTGTTTCCTGACCTTCTGAAGTATAGTAAAATTACACCAATATTTAAATCGGGACTCACTTCTGACCCGAATAACTATCGCCCTGTTTCGGTGTTGCCGACCATTAGTAAAATTTTTGAAAAAATTATTTTAAGCCAAATGCATACTCACTTTAACACTTATAAGTTACTTCATATAAAACAATTTGGCTTTACTAGGGGACGCTCGACTACGGATGCAGGTGTTGAACTCATCAGGAATATTTTTGAGGCCTGGGAGGAATCACAGAATGCACTTGGTATCTTCTGTGATTTATCTAAGGCTTTTGATTGTGTCCAACATTCAACGCTGGTCAGGAAGCTATGCCACTATGGTATAAGAGGATATGCACTCGATCTTCTGATCTCATATTTAAATAATAGGATTCAGAGGGTCGAGGTGAATGGCAGGAGATCTCCTGGAACTCCTCTCGGTATGGGGGTACCACAAGGGTCTATTCTTGGACCCTTCCTCTTCCTAATTTATATAAATGATCTAACTTACCTTGTAGAAATAAAACACATGGTGGTATTGTTTGCGGATGACACTTCACTTATATTCAAAGTGAACGAAGCCAAGTTTTATATGACGAAGTAAACAATGCTCTATCTGACATCGTGTACTGGTTTAGCGCCAATAACTTATTGTTAAATAATCATAAAACCAAATATATTAAATTCACCGCGCCAAATGTCAAAAATGTAGATGCGAATATTTTATCAAATGGAGAGGTGGTAAAACCAGTGGAATCTGCTATATTTCTTGGCATTACTCTTGATTCCAAATTGCAGTGGGGCCCCCACATTGAAGGATTGGCGAATAGGCTTAGTTCTGCAGCATATGCGGTTAAGAAAATCAGACGGTTAACTGACATAGATACGGCGAGATTAGTATACTTTAGTTATTTTCATAGTATTATGTCCTATGGTATATTGTTATGGGGCAGTGCGGCCGATATTAATACTATGTTTGTGCTGCAGAAGAGGGCTATTCGCGCGATTTATAACCTAGGTCCTAAAGAATCATTAAGAGAAAAATTTAAAGAAATAAACATTTTGACTGTTGCTTCTCAATACATTTTTGATAATGTTTTGTATGTTCATAATCACATTGAGGAATTTTCTAGAAACTGTGACATTCATAATGTTAACACGAGGAACAAACATAAACTTGTTATGCCTACTACTCGGTTGGGTCGAGTTAGTAAGTCTTTTGTTGGGCGATGTATATGCTTCTACAATATGATCCCAGAAAATGTACAAAACAAATGTGTTACGAAATTTAAAACAATTGTTAAAAAACGTTTGTGTGGGAAAGGTTATTATAGCATAAACGATTTTCTTAATGACACCACGGACTGGGATTAAAGCGAACACCCTCAGGCTCTTTAATTATTAATGTTTATTGTACGATATTACATTGTAATCCATATTTTATATAAAAAAAAAAGCCCGCTGAGTTTCTTGCGGCCGTTCTTCTCAGGTCTGAGGCAGTCTCTTTTGAATGGGTGGTAGATTTTGACGTTCAATAAGTGATTATAAATCCTATTTTGAATAAAAACATTTGAATTTGAATTTGAATTAGAGGTGCAAGATGTAAATTGAGTTTTAAGTTTACGTAAGATTAGCAATATCTCAAACATTTCCTTGGCTGCTGCATTCTCAGTGGTAGGTAAGATCAGTTCAGCACCAATTGGGTTTGGAGAGCAGGCTATTCCTACTTCAGGTACTCCTCCAACTTTAGCGTTTGATACCGCAACATTTGCCCAAGTCATGGTTTTCGATATGGGTGTCGACGTACGTAATAACGGCAGAGGCTTACGTGCATAAATTTTCGACTGCAAACGTTCAATTAAGCTAGTCTCACTTTGCATTTGCTATAATTCGCAGGGTGTTCCTCATTTTTTCTACTCACTGTTTCTTTGACGTTTTCATGGGTCTTAAATTAATGTATAGATAATGTCTGAACAGTGGCTGGGACTTTATTATAAAAGTTTATACTTTTACCCATACAACTATTGTGTATCTTATGAAGCCTACTAGAATTAGTTAGAAGCAATCCCTTATTTCAAATCGCTTTTAAGAGCAAAAGATGACGATATTACATAATTACGGGGTTCATACGTGAAACAACTATATGAAGCCTGCTCTATATTAGACATGGATGTAAAACGATTGATCGCAGATATCGGAGAACAAAGAAGTCGCAATAAGAATCTATTTACCATATCACCTTCAAAGTGTCGAGCCATTATCATGATTTGTAGCATCGTAAAGAAAAGTTCGCTCAAGTGTTTCTTTGAGAATCTTTATATAGTCCACATCTGGCGTGATAAAGATTGCTACTTAGTGATCAAAGAGTTTTATAGTATGCGTAAATAATATATTATCAAGATCGTGAATCATCAATAATTTTTCATTGCGGGACTAACACCTGTAAAACCTACCTTACCTTACGTACCTTAAAGGTATTATGTATCTTATGATGCCTACTACAATTGGTTACATGCAATCCCTTATTTCTAGTGTTATAATGATGAAAATCAATAATTAGAGGACAAATAGTCGGGATTGTGGAATAAGAAGACGTGGTTGGCGAAGGAGATAATCCTTGCTGAAAAGCATCCGGAAGTAGACTAGCATTACTCCCGTAGAACAACTGCTCTGTCACGCTTGTGATACAAATACAAAAAGATGATGCCTAATCAATCTTTAATGATTAAAAAGTAAAGAAAAAATAACTGAAAAGGTATTAGAATAATATATATATATATATATACCTCAATACCAGTGGGAGGCTCCTTTGCTCAGGATGCCGGCTAAGATTAGGAGTACCACAACGGCGCCTATTTCTGCCGTGAAGCAGTAATGTGTAAGCATTACTGTGTTTCGGTCTGAAGGGCGCCGTAGCTAGTGAAATTACTGGGCAAATGAGACTTAACATCTTGTCTCAAGGTGACGAGCACAGTTGTAGTGCCGTTCAGAATTTTTGGGGGTTTCGAGAATCCTGAGCGGCACTGCATTGTAATGGGCAGGGCACATCAATTACCATCAGCTGAACGTCCTGCTCGTCTTGTCCCTTATTTTTATTAAAAAAAAAAATCTATAAATAATTGTGTTCACCGCACTTAAACATATTGAATGTTAAATTTTAGGACAGTATAAAACCTGCTTACGGCTGTTCCCAATATTCAGTCTATCTCTTACTTGAGATAAAAATCGTAACTATCGTTGAATTTTCCGAACAATCTGTGTGTCAATGGGACGACGTATAGCTTACCAGCGATAGAAGTTTGTATGAAAATTGCAATTCACGCGTCCCAATACAAGAATAAGATAGTATATTGGGAACGGCCGTTAGTAACTAAGCGAAAATACGCAGAATCTTCCAAATACCTAAAATAGACCGTCAGGGCGAATCAATAGTTTCACTGACTTTGCTCGTGATTTCGAATCCATCTTGTACATTTCACGGATTATAACGTCCATAGAACCCTCATAAAAAAGTATTTGATGTTCAGCTGAGATCAGAAGGCTCGGCTTATCTTTTTCTAACATAGAATACATTTTTTTTCGTTGATGTTAGAATAAAAATGTCATTCTATTTACTGTTATTTGTAGACCTTGTTGGGCGACTATCAGGTATCTAAACCAACGGAAAATATAATTTTTATACATACTTATCTACACAATAATTGAAAGCCAATTAAATGATTTTACATTTAAGTATGTAGGTACGAGAACACCATTTCGCGACTAAACCTTATGCCTGTAAAGATAAAAACTAAAAAATGAAATAAGGACAAAATATGATACTTAAAAAAAAATGTGTGTTTGTACTTTTTTTTTTTTTTTTTTTTTGTTTTTATTATGAAAAATATAATTACAATTTATTATTATGTAACAGGCCAAAAACCACAGAGGTTTGTCCGGCATGTTAGAAGAAATACTATTATCGATTACAATTACAATAAATATTAATATTAACTTATAAATACACAATTTAATAATATAGGTACAATACAAACGAAAAAATTAATGTAGGTACAACAACAGTACTTATTGTAGCACGGGTGAGTCGCATGGCCTGCCACCGCAATGTATTGAATTCTTGAATGACCGATGACTTATGTATGCACGCGAGAAGTTATACTTCTTTGGCCTAACGAAGCAAAAATCATTAAAATGATTTATTCGTCGGACCATTCTACGTTTTTAGAAAGAACAATATTGTACAAATCTTGCAAAGATGGCTTTGTTTTCATAACGCGCCTAAAGAAGTATAACTTCAAAAAAAAATGTTATGGGTTATTGCATTATGATAGCCATGCCTTGATAATGTTTGTGGAAAATATATCAATATCTCATAATCTACTAACATTATTCACTGTTCTTTATGCCCGAACCATATTATAACTATGAATTTTGCCTTTAATTACTACTAACTCTAGAAACACCAAGCTATACAAAGCGATTTTTGTGGAACAATAAAAGTTACTTTCTGGCCAGTCAATATTATTACATGTAATTTTTAACATGAAAAATTTTTTTTACGAAAATAATGGATCAGACGAGCAGGACGTTCAGCTGATGATGACTGATATACCCTGCCCATTTCAATGCAGTGCCACTCAGGATTCTTGAATATTGAATCTCGGTGATATGTGTTGTTTGTTGCTTTGGGGCCATGGCCTATCTGTTTGGCTTTGGATGATCCAGTGGCAATTGTGATAAGTACTACAAGTAATAAGGCATTTATTCCATAACCCTTATTTTACATTCAAATATTGTTAGTAACTTGATGTGCTTAAAATGTAGTGTTAGTTTCATTAAAGTAAACAAATTCATCATTTCTTCTAATTTAATTTTGTTTTTTTGGACCCCATTTTGGGTAATAGGTCTCCCCAATTTTTTACACTTCTTCCTATCCTTATGCCCTGATCGCGTTTACCCCACCGCATGCACAATGTCATCTGCCCATTGCTACTTTGGTCTACCGGAGCTTCTTTTCCCTGGTGGTCATTCCTATTTGGTGATAACCAAATAGTTATTGAGCTTGCTGTTTTAATTGGTCCAATAGGAATATATATTTGTTTGTGTGTTTTAACCACGAAGATTATTAATAGCTAACCAATCTCAGAGGAAAAAGAAGAAAAATCTCTCAATTATAAATAATAACTCTTGAAAGTTTCTCCGTCTAAATTAGACGTTAGACGTCTTGTAGCACATCACTTACATATTGGAATTTAAAAAACGTTAAATGGATATCACGATGTTTTCTAAGGTGTATATTCAAACATTATGAGTTCCTTTCGTAAAAGTACAAGTCAATACTGGCTGTACGAAGTAATTTACGTAATTCAACGTTTAACGATCGTCCGTTTATAATGAAACAGTAAACAGAGACAGGCATAAATACCGTTATTCAGACTGATTTATGACTTCCCTAGGCTCTTTTCATCCTAGTTAGTATTGCAATAAATTCGTTTCAATCCAATACGATTGAACTTAAAAATTAGCTTTGTCAGATTTTTAGGTAGGTTTACGCACTCTTTTCGACCCATACCGTTTCGTCCTGGGAGGATCGCGGAAGGGATATTCCTAAATTTGGTAGAAGGTGGCTGAAACTTGAAAGTTAAACTTATTAAAAACAGATATTTTTTATAGCTTGTCCCTTTTAAATGAATTAAGACAAGTCTGCAATAAAGTTAACACTCACAAGTGACTACAATTGTAGCTTTACATGAGTATAAAATAAATGGAAGGGAATGTTATGATTATTAAAATTTGTAATATGACACGGTTTTATAAATTTGTGCTGATAGTTTTAAATTTTTTTTTAAATATCGAATAGAGATGAATCATTGATTGATATTTTTTCTTTCATTCGAATTTTCCTAAGTTTAATGCTTCGGTAATAAGAATAAAACAATTCGTAAGTATTTATATTTAACCGACTTCAAAAAGGAGGAGGTCATCAATTCGATTGGTATTTTTTTTGTGTATGTACACCGATTACTCTGAGATTTATGATAATTTTTCTTTTGTTCGATGCAGAATGGATGCCATTTGGTCCCATAAAAATTTTACATAGTTTGGCCCCGTTTCATTTTATGAACAATTTTTATGTGAATCTTTGTTTACCTCGATGATATAATTGTTTTTTGTGTACAGCTTTTTTAGGAGTTTTCATTCAGTTGATTATATAATATAATTATTAACGGACACTAAAAAGTAAAAAATAAAAAAATAACTACGTTTAAAAAACCGACTTAAAAAACTGAAAAGTATCAAATATACAACTTTACCTTTAATATTAATAAAATACTATTATTTGTATGTGCTACATATTGATAGCTTTGAAGTCGGTGCCAAGCCAAATGTAATAGTAAGTACCTACACTCTCCACGCGTGACTTTGAGCGGGATAGCTTTGTCTAGAACAAAACAACCCAAGCGGACAGACACGCGTGGCGAGACAACGTTAATAATTACAGTAAGTAAGCTGTTTATAATAATAAGTTTTATTTTGTTTATGGCTTGGCACCGATTTACAACCTATTATTTATATGTGCTACATATTGATAGCTTTGAAGTCGGTGCCAAGCCAAAAGTAATAGTAAGTACCTACACTCGCCACGCGTGACTTTGAGCGGGATAGCTTTGTTTAGAACAAAACAACCCAAGCGGACAGACACGCGTGGCCAGACAATCTTAATAATTACAGTGAGCAAGCTGTTTATAATATTAAGTTTTATTTTGTTTAGGGCTTGGCACCGAATTCAAACCTATCAATCGGTTAAATTAAATTTTTGTTACGTTGTTATATACTTTTTAGATTTTGAAGTCGGTTATTGTTTTACTTCTTAGTGTCATTTATCAAGTAAACTGTAAGATTTCGTTGCTTTTTATTATCCTACTTTATATACTATTTTTTTAAGTAGCTACGGGTAGGCCTACGACATTCCACGTATCTTAAACAATATAGATCATAATATCATAATACAGAGATTATCACGTTCTTGTGGGACACTGAAATATCGTGAATAAAGTTTGTTAGCTATGAATTGCAGGTAGCCGAAAGTCCACTTATTGGCAAATAAGTTAGTAATAATAATATATAATCAATCTAAATTAAAACTCCTGATACAAACTATAATAACATCATCCACGTAAACAAAAATATTAAAAAAAAAGTTCATAAAATGAAAACAAGTAATTTTTAAAAGAAGAATCACGAAAATCGAATCATATGCCTCAGCATAATCGGTGTCCATACATAAAAATATCCATTTGAATTGAGAGCCACCTCCTTCTCCAAGTCGGTTAAAACCACTTTGGTTTTTTGCGACATTATAGTACTTACGGTAAACAAAGCTCTGTTAGGCCATAGAGTATAGACTTTCTCAAGAACTCAAACTTCCCTTCATAGGCCCTGAACCCTTTTGTGAAGCCGGTGAATCTCTTATCCGCAATGTCCTAATGAAGCAAGAAATGCTGGAGGCAGCCAGCTACTGGGCCTCGTTACCAGGCCATCGCCAAGCTAAGCTGCTCCTAGGCAACTATCAACGTAAGTGTGCCAAAAAATGCATAGGCTTGGACAGGACACAACTGAGAGCCCTCACGGGGTTCCTATCCGGCCATTGCCAGCTGAATGGGCACCTAGCCAGAATGGGTCTCAGTGAATCAAACCTGTGCAGATTCTGCTGCGAAGCCATTGCCAGAATCAGGCTGGGGTGTCTTAAAACACCTTCATTTAAAGCAGAGGACTTGCCATGCCTGGACCCTCTGAGGATCCTACGCCTTCTAAAAGTAATAGGTCTCGAGGATATAATTTAAATCTCGGCACAGTAACACGTATCCTAGTTAGTAGCCTCGATTCTCCTCCTTAACTTTTATGCTTGCGAAAGAAAGGGGAACAATAGATCCTAGGATTTAAAGGCATTGAAATCCCCAAATCATAATAATAATAAAATAATAAAGAACTCAATAAAGTATGTCCTTATATAACTAATCGTGGCTGTAGATATAAATGACAAATAAAAGTAGAGAAGTAGAAAAAATATTAACTAGTTACTTAGGTAGAATCAATTCATTAGAGTTTAACAGCAGTACCAGTAACAGCACCAATCATACATACATACAATCATACCTTTCTTTCTATGGCACAGCTTCCATGAGAGTCTGCCATATTTGCCTGTCTTCTTCCACTAGCATCAAACCTTTCATACATGTTCGTAAATAATTATTGTGACTTCCAGTAAAGTAATGCAATGTAAATGTTAGAACTAGAAAGGTTATTTACAACGTACCCGCTATAAAACTCAGCAGTTGAACTACAGTCAGCTTACGACATAGTTATTATTCCTTAATTGGTTGTTATTTCGCTGAAGTATAAGTAAACAATTTTAGAGTATAATAAATGAAATGCCATATAAATTGGTAAGATAAAATTAACTACAATAGGTGGACAAGTACGGGACGCATTAGAGTGGAGCTCTCGAATTCAATGACGAGCGGACGAGATTGAATGTTTTGCCATTTGGACGATAACGGTAATAAAAGATATCGTCGGACTAAAGATTATTATAAGAACCGTTTCACGTTGTATTATTTGTATTGTTAGGAACAGCTAGCCAGCGAACTAAGTTTGCTTCTATTTATACTCGAATGCAATCGTATAGAAGCGAGCGTAACTCGAGGTAACACTAATTCTTCTTCGTCGGATTACTCTTGACAGAGCTGTCGTTATCACGTCGAACGACGTGATTTGAACGATTCTACGCCATTTATCCGTGGCTGTTGCTTCTCTGGCACATGTGTTGAGGGGAGCATTGGTTAGGGCTAACACTAATAATTGCAGACGGAATTATTTAGAGCCGGTACCAACCACAGGATTGAACAGCATAACCTACGGGTTATTTCTGCTGAACGCCAATAGATCTCACGGCTTGTTAGAGAAGCTATCAAAATTAAAGTTTTTGACTAGAGTAAAGATGGAATCCCGAGGTCTCACTGCAGTACAAATGCAACAAAAAGACCCGAAAGTATGGACGTCGTCAGTAGTGTGTCTCATTAGGGAGTCAAATATCAAAACGAATTAGGCGCCACGTGGACAGATTGATGTACTATTAGTGTCAAATGTCAATGTGTCAAGAGTTTCTCGTCGCCTCCGCAGTTCCGCCGCGACCACGATTCATGCAATTGGATCGAAATATCGACATCAAATTTATAAAATCTATATCGTGACTTCCCCTCATAATCATAACAATGTTGAAGTTCCGCGGTGATAAAAGTTTAAAAACATATAGTAATTACATAAACTAACTTGTTAATTCCCTACAGTTCGTCATATTTGTTACCTCACGCAACATTGTTAAATTAACAATAGCTAGGCAGTGGTTGAATGTGGTGTCTAAACTTCTAATTACTAATATTTTTTTATTAAATCTTACAAAGTAGTTCCTTTATTTTCCCTTTAAATTGTTTGTTTTTCGATTTATAATGTAAGTTAGCATGAAAGCAATATTTCTAAAGAAAGACACGCAAATGTTTTTTTTATTTATATGTATATGTAGTTGTATATATAGTTTTAATCTACTGTTTGTCTTCCTAATAAAGTAAAATAAATAAAATAACAGTGTAGGTATTAGAGACAAAGTTTAACAACACAAACAGGTTGTTTACAAAAACAGGTACACCTAGCTGTCAATCCGAAATGAATTGCGACCTTGAAATCTTGGTCGAGCTTTATTTACACCGGTAGGTAAATCTCACAAACAATCGATGTCGGACGTAACTTTTGTATTATTTGGCGCCACTTCACAATCGGCGATTAAATCCGAGCACGATCGTGTGGACGGCTTATTCGCATCTAGTCGCTGTTCGTCGTTTATAATCGTTATAGTGATCGCGGTGATCGATGAATTGTCGGTTTTTCGGGCACGCATCAAAGAATATTTGCGTGTAGTTGCGTGCCCACACGATCGCCGGTCATTTATTCACTGGAGGATACTGAACTGTGAGCGAAGCTAGTAACTAGGATTATATAATGAGTTCAATTTACTTGGATACGTATATTAACTTTATTCTATTAAGATGAATGCTCAAACACCTCTATCCTCTCTTTTTCCTTTTTTCCACAACGTTTGGTTCAACTAAATTCATATGATGATGGTAGAATAGTAGCAGCAACTATGCCTGCCATGCATGTCATGTGTGGATTGATGCAACTACTGTTTTGTACTATATGTTTGTACTCAATAACTATAACTACGTTTTTACTTATATATATAATTTATATTTATTTTATTTACTCGTGTAAAGCGTATTTAGTAATTGACGTTTGAGTATGTTTGTTGCATCACTTTGCATATAATATTGTAATTAAAATGATTTGAAAATTTAATTGAAAATAAGAACTTGTAATATCATTCTGTTTTGAAAAGAGAAACCTTAGAGTTTCTTGCTCGTTCTTCTGTAAGGAAATCTGCCGTCCGAACGAGCTGCATGGAAAACTAACATATACCAACTGTAATGCAATTTAGCTACGAAATTAAATATTTTTGATTGATTCCTATAAACTCCATCTTTAATGACTGCCTCTCAATAAATGATCACGGACAATTGTGTGGAAACTTACACGATGATCAACGATTAACTTGCCGATGACAGACGATCATACAAGTAACGATCATTGCCGATAGTGGAGATGAGGCTTTACAATGAAATCTGTTAACAGCAATCTTCTATTAAACAAAGTGCTGGTATTTTGTTCGTCAATATTGTTAGTATAATTGTAATACATTTCTAATGTTTGACCTAATTCTGAAGAGAAAATTAAAAAGTTTATTTGTTTTGAATGCAGAAGTACTAACTTTTAAAAATAACATAAAGTCTTCTTTCAGTAAAATAGCCTATCTTCGATATTTAAGGTACTTTCCCTTCATGTCCCATAACTTTGGGATTTGGACTTTTGGATTGGAATTTTGCATATGTATTCGAAAACCGAAAACACATTGGTACGTGTCGGAGCCGGGAAACTATCATTTTTCATGGATTGGTAGAACAATGTCTACCTAGATGACATGCTTGCTTATTGCACATTGCTGTACTTAGTAACGTAAACATTTTTTTTTGTAATAGATATAAAATATAGAAGAGATAAAAAAGTCTTCTCTGTGTGATTCAAAATACATCCATTTAAATATATATTTTTAAAAATATAAAAATTGTCAGTGGAATTATTTAATGAAAAGATTAAATAATAAATAATTAAATAACTTTAGCTAAGCAATTGCAAAGGGTGCGGAAGAAAATAGAACGATTGAAGTGGTCTTGTGATGTAGGATAAGTATCGGATACTGGGACTCGGAATCTCCAGCGATTGCCAATTCGACGGTCTTCTGGGAGGCAAGAACAAATTGGCTTCGAAGAAGCTGGGCGTCATAAATAGAGCATTGCAATATTTCGAGCCGGTCCACATTTTAACGCTTTGCAAAGCGCTGGTTTTTTTATGGAAAAGAAGGACAAACGAGTGTACGGGTCACCTGGTGTGAAGTGATCACCGCCGCCCACAATCTCTTGCAACCAAAGAGGAATCACAGGAACGTTGCCGGCCTTGAAGGAACGTGAACGCGCTTTTTTTTTAATGATAGAGTGAGTTGGGACTAATGTTTCTAAAATTCAAACAAAACAAATGTTATAACTATATTTATATCACTGGAATTTCACAATGAATGTTTGATGGAATGACGTCAGTTGGTGCTGGGGCTGCTACTTCGATTGCCGAAGATAACAAGCGTCGAAAGTATGCCGGTCTCAGTGAGTCTTACATCTTTGTGCCATATGGTATCGAGAGACTTGTGCCATGGGGCCCAGAGGCGCGGAGAATGTACAAAGTACTATCTTCGCGCCTCAATGAGGCTACTGGAAACCCAAGCGCTGGCAGCTATTTCGGTCAACGGATCAGCCTAGCTGTCCAACGTGGAAATGCTGCCAGTATTTTTGGTACGTTTCCCCATAATTATAGTTTTAATTTAATATAATCACAGCATTGTAAATATAGTTATAATATAAATTATGATTTAAAATTATTTTTGACCTCTCAATATAGGTTAACAATCCATTAGCGACGAAGGCTGTTGTAATACTGCTACTAATGGCAACACTAACAATATAAAGTTACTGTAAATTGAGATTGCAAAAAAGCTTGGGACAATTTGCTTTCAGTTTCTTAAGAATGTTACACAAAAATCACTTAATTTTCAAATCGATGTGATAATGTAAACTCGTGCCTCATTTTATTATAGTATTGATGCTAAAGTAAACGATATTACAATGTGGAATTTATTAATGAAACAAACAGTTGCATCACTATAGTAAAAAATAAAATAATTCTTCTAATATGTAAAATTCTCGTGTCCCGGTGTTTGTTACCAAACTCCTCCGAAACAGCTTAACCGATTTGTATGAAATTTTGTGAACATATCGGGTAGGTCTGAGAATCGGCCAACATCTATTTTTAATAGTACCCCTAAATGATAAGGGCGACCCAACCCTAAATATATATTTTAATTTTATTGACAATATTTTTTATTTTTATTTTATTATGAATCAGCATTAAAATTACATATTATAACTTCAACTTTTCACCAATCTACGATTTTTGTGTCGCGATTATTATATTATTAGGGGGCAATGCAAATAAAAAACGAATATAATAATTATTGTGTACGATATATTTGGTAGGTCCGAGAATCGGTCATCATCTATTTTATTATTCCCCAAAAATTTTAATTATTTTTTTTGTAACGCTCAATATGGCAATACAACGTTTGCTGGGTCTACTAGTAAAATATAAAAATAACAATATTGGACATATCCTAGAACAATTTCACTGAGAACACAAAAGAATACAATTATGCAGACATGACAACAGAACGTTAAGATTAGTAAAAAGTAGAATATTAAGACGAATACATAATATTATATAAATCAAGACACAGACAGACATACTAGTGTTTAAAATAATGAATAAAGATACAAGGCTTAATAAGGTAAAGTTAATAATTGTTGTTTTAACTTATTCTTACAGACGCAGCATAGGAGTGCGAAAACAGGTCGACATTAATGTGAGAATCCAATGAAGAACACGGTCTGTGAAAAGGCGCGCGAAACCCAATATTAAAATTACGGCAATTGGTTCCCGCGCATGACATATTAAGAAAGCTTAGTAATTTTATTATTACATCATTTATGGGGGACATGGGCTAGGAGTTTCTTATCAGTTCTTCTCCCTATGTCAAAGCCCCTACGAACTGATGTAGCTTCATGATGCTTACCAAGTATTGTTGCAATATTTTGATATGTTTTCTTCTTTTCAATGGTAAATAAATATATTTCTATCATTTAGAAATAATAACCAAAATCATATTCATTGTATTTCAATCAAACAATTGGAGCATGTATTCTAAATACAGACGAAAAGATTAAAGTAATTGGTCGAATCACAGAGAAAGCGCGAATAGACTGATATGAATAAATTATGCAAAATACGTTCGGGTTTCCAATTAGAATTCATTTCTAGCTGATGAAGGATTTTGCACTGAATTCATGGAATTTAGATATTGCTGTTAATGTAGGCATTGACTCACCACTTTAATAATCACTAGATATTATAAATTAGACTACGCCACATCTGTCTGTCTGTTTGTAATAATAAACTCAGTGGGAGCCTCCTTTGCACAGGATGCCGGCTAGATTATCGGTACCATAGCGACGCTTATTTCTGCTGTGAAGCAGTAATGTGTAAGCATTTCTGTGTTTCGATCTAAAGGGCGCCGTAGCTAGTGAAATTACTGGACAAATGAGACTTAACATCTTATGTCTCAAGTTGATGAGCGCAGTTGTAGTGCCGCTCAGAATTTTTATGGTTTTTCAAGAATTCTGAGCGGCATTGTATTAATGTGCAGGGCGTATTAATAACCATCTGCTGAACGTCCTCCTAGTCTAGTCCCTTATTTTCATTAAAAAAAAAACTCAAAAACTACTCCACAGATTTTGAAGCGATTTTCACTAAAAGACAGAGTGATTTATGACCAACCTCTGGTTTATATGATAAATGTTTTTCAAAGTTTTTTTACATTTTTATTAAAGCCTGACTGAGCTAGTGGTCCCGGGTTTGAATCCCGGTAGGTGCAATCATTTATATGATGAATATGAATATTTGTTTCCGAGTCATTTATGTTTATGTGTATTTTTGTATGTTTAAGGAAGTATATTGTATTAAATATACTCGTATTGTTGTCTTGTACCCATAGTACAGGCTATGCCTAGTTTGGGGCAAGATAATTTGTGTAAAAGTGTGTCAATATTATTATTTCTTATTATTTAATTACAGTATATAATAAATGTCCATTGTTACAGAAATTTTAGTACTTCTGAAAAATCAGTCCTTTCAGTTCGACCTATACAAATCCAAACCATCTGACGCCGTATTTATTTAAAATATAAACGGTGCTATTACAAAAATTAATTTAAACATAGCTTAGACACGCGTTTTGTTAAACAGTGACCTAACTAAAACAAAGTCAGTGACGTAATAACGACGTCTAAAATGCAGTTTATCTCTTTTTATTACAAAACAGTGTTTAGTTTGTGTTTAACTAAATCGTAGTTAAACACAACTCAAACTCTGACGTGTACAGGAACAATTAAAAGAACTGAACGCAATTTTTGTCAGCTGTCATCTATCTGTCATCATATTATTATGAATGTGATCTTTCCGTGAATAATAAGCAAGGTCTAAAGATTGTTGAACAACAGAAAGATACACATTTGTAACAGAACTTTTTTAAAACAAGTGTTCAACACATGTTTAACTTTTTTGTAATAAAACAGTTTATTTTAAAACAAACGACTACACTACTGTTTTAGTTTACAGAATTTAATGAAATGTAATTTCTGCTGTAGATATCAGTTGTATAACTATCACGAACATTTTATGCGTATAAATCGAGAATTCAATTTTCAAACTAAACTCTCCTAACTTAACCGCCAGTAAGGGTGGTTAATGGTCCGTAAAATAAAAAAACCAGCCAAGTGCGAGTCGGACACGCTCATGAGGGTCCCGTAGCAGTAAGCAACATTAAATAAAAGGTAAATTGCGGTTTATGATTTATGACGTTTTAAAAGCTACTATCTAGATCTCGTTCAAACCAATTTTCGGTGGAAGTTTGCATGGTAATGTACTTCATATATTTTTTTTGGTTTTATCATTCTTTTATTTTAGAAATTACAGGGGATAAAACGATATTAGAACACTCAGTATTATTTTTAAAAAACTATCCATAAATACCCCACACGATTTGATAGAAAAATTTTCTTGAATTTCAGTTCTAAGTATGGGTACCCCCAAAATTTATTCTTTTTTTTTCTATTTTTGTGTGAAAATCTTAATGCGGTTCGCAGAATACATCTACTTAGCAAGTTTCAACAGAATAGTTCTTATAGTTTTGGAAAAGTGGCTATGATATACGGATGGGCAGACAGACAGACATGACGAATCCACAAGGATTTTTATTTTATTTGACTTAGGACAACAAACAATCATACAAACAGTGTTACTTATAACTAATTATTCAAATAGTTAAATATTTCTACAATAAACCCGTTATCCACGACTTACATTACATCACTTCCGTTTTTTGCCATTTGCATACGGAACCCTAAAAAAAAGATTGTAAGACATCTTAATGGGTGAGTTTTTCAGTAGTTCAATAGAAAGGACGGTCTAAAATTATCTAACATCCAATAATCTCTAAATTAAAACCCAAAACTACACATATCAAAAAAGATGAGGACACTGTCAGTAAATTTTACCAAAAACCATCTGTCCATAGTAAATACTACCTCCAAGGCAACAAATGGCGCTCAACTTCATAATGACGACTATGACAAATGCTTTCGTGACTCATTTTATCTGCAGTCCCCCTGAAAACGAGATCTAGAAAATGAAAAGTAAGTTTCCGCAAAAATTTTGTGTAAAAGCACAGTTACAATTCACACTTTAAAAGTTTTTTTATTTTAATGTGTAACACTCGCGTTAACCAAAAAAAATCCGTTTTTTGCCATTTGGCAACGGAACCCTAAAAAAAGATTGAAAGAGATCTTAATGTGTGAGTATTTCAATTATTTGTTTATAAGCGAGTCGTAAATCTGCCCACTGTCATCATCTGCCAGACGAACCCGTTTTCTTACATTTATTTCAGTGAAAAACCGTTTTAAACTAACAAGATTACTTTTCTTGCTTTTACTTTTTTGCTGTAATAAATAAAGTTGGATTATGTTGTTTTGTGTTCAGTACAATTTTTCGCAATCTCTCTCTTTGAGTTTATCTAGATATCAATTTAAAAGACATAAATAGGTAATAAAAACAGTTTTCATCACACTTTCAAAAAAAAATATTGAATTAGGCGTTACTTTGTGGAAATCCATAATTATACAAATGATTTAAGTTTTCTTCAGTGTTAATTCCGCCAATATTTGTTTTTAAAACAACTCGACACGTGTTTCGCCTCTACACGAGGCATCCTCAGGACGTGTTGTCTCTGGCACGTACGTGCCAGATTTTGGCGAATCAAAAGATTGCTCGTCAACTTTAAACAATCATCAAAAATACTATACAAATACATGTTAATTTCACAAAAGATTAAACATATATATTTTTAAAATAATGCAATCTAGTAAAACAATACAAAGCTGAACCATAAAAAAACAACTGTAATACTATTCAATTCCATATTGTAATATCGTTTACGTAATCTTCAATCCTGTAATAAGCCTTCGACATAAGTGTGCGTTTAATAAAAGATTGAAATTTATTTATTGATAATTCAGATACACTTTTTGGTAATTTATTGTAAAATTTAATACCACTGCATGCAAAAGAATTGTTTATTTTACAGAGCCTAGTAGGGTCACTATATTTCTTGTAATATAAAGCTTATTACATCGACTTTACGCTCATAATCCCATATCACGCGTGCTTTTTTTGTAATTTCTCATTTCATAGCAGTTATTTTTAAAACTTGCAAAGTGTTTAATTTGATTTAGGCTGAGATCCATACAACGTACTTAGACTTAGCTCAGACTTTACTAACGTATAACTTGGCTCAGTGTGATAAAACGCGAACTTGACTTTTGCATTCGGCTGTCTTAGCTTAAGCTCAGAATAATTTCAGCTTTAAAACGAATATAAAAACGAAGTCCAAGATTATGAATTACGAAAAACTTTTGTGTGGGAAAGGCTTAGTGTGGTAAAGTTAATAATGAATGTAATTCCTGTAGGAATTACAGGAATTAATTAATTTTGTGATGTTTCAATCACATTAGACCAACATTAAGTAACGTTATAAATTTGAAAGAAACGCTTTATTAAAGTGGTGTTATTGAACGAGACTCGCTAAGAACATTATGTATCATCATGACACTCTCGGCTTCCTTATCATAATACTTAAGTGAGTGTAATAATTTAACTAAAACACTTTTAAATGATTAAATCGCGTGTAATTGTAACCGTGTTTTTACATTAGATTTTTGCGTAA
Organism: Leptidea sinapis; assembly: GCF_905404315.1. Lineage (NCBI taxonomy): Eukaryota > Metazoa > Arthropoda > Insecta > Lepidoptera > Pieridae > Leptidea > Leptidea sinapis. The sequence goes on along the minus strand of NC_066294.1, from coordinate 5,822,963 downwards.
ATGTTATTTTTTATTGTTAATTTAGTTAACCCGACGTTTCTAGACCTTTCTAGATCTCGTTTTCAGGGGGCTTGCAGATAAAATGAGTGAAGATATTTGTCATAGTTGTCATTATGAAGTTTAGCGCCATTGTTGCCTCGGAGGTGGTATTTTCTGCAGACAGATGGTTTTTAGGAAAATTTATTGATAGTGTCCTGTTCTTTTTGGTATTCATAGTTTTAGGTCTTAATAAAGGGGTTTTTAGATCCCAAATATTATTGCGTTTTGATTTAAAGGCGCTCAAAACTGGCACTAACTTCAAAATGTTTTAGAGTGTTCATATTTTCATGTTTAGTTCAATTGTTTTAACAAAACCCTCACCTATTTTAATATTATTTTATATTATGTTGACTCCATATAATGTAAGTTATGAAGAAATTTTCCTATATTCTATTTCGAATAAAATTTCATTAATTGTTACAAAATCAATGAAATTGATCCTTTGCGTTCCCATCAAGCCGGCAATACGTGCTCAGAAATCTACCAATATATTATAAATATTGTAAATCCGTTATTAGATGTAAGTTATACAAAATAGTATTATTATAACCTAATTTAAGTTCTGTGGTTTTTGTGATGTTTTAAATAAATAAATAAATATATTACATAAACTTTGTCCAACAGCCAAATCAAATAATAATTAAAGTATTACTCTATAGATATCTCCAAGTCCGATGTCTCTACTCCTATCAATTTCTGTCTACCACGTAAACTGCAAAATAAGTAAGATGTCGGGATAAATAATAATATCAGACGGAGGCTCCTTTGGGAAGGATGCCGGCTAGATTATGGGTACCACAACGGCGCCTATTTCTGCCGTGAAGCAGTAATGTGTTTCGGTCTGAAGGGCGCCGTAGCTAGTGAAATTACTGGGCAAATGAGACTTTACATATGATTGCTCAAGATGACGAGCGCAATTTTAGTACCGCTCAAAACTTTTGGGTTTTTCGGTACTCCATTGTAATGGGCAGGGCGTATCAATTACCATCAGCTGAATGACTTGCTCGTCTCGTCTTTTACTGTTATAAAAAAAATTAACACTTAGTAATTTACCCCTTTGATTGCTTTAAAAGTTCAGTTATAAATACACGCACGAATAATTATGAGCATTTAAGTAAAGTGACATATAATTAAATTTGTTGATAATAATCACTTTGACCCATAACGAAATAAAACGAAGGATAATGGGAAGTGAAATTGTGGAGATTCACAGAATTTTACAAACAAAACATGTAACCCGCATATTGTTCGAACAATGAATTAAGCAATTTCAGGATAATGGGAAGTGAAATTGTGGAGATTCACAGAATTTTACAAACAAAACATGTAACCCGCATATTGTTCGAACAATGAATTAAACAATTTCATTTCGAGTCTAAAAATCGAGATGATAATACAAAAGTTATATTTTATACTGTTTGTATATAAGAAAGTGTTTGGAACACATTTTCATAATTACAAAAACGTTTCAGATGCGAATAAGAAAATATTAATTTATGTTAGTTATATAGTAAAAGCGTATATTTATAATTAAAAGTAAAAAATTAAAATAATCTAACTCTTAGCTTCTAAGAATAAATTAAGAAAATGACAAAATGGCTAATATTGATAGCCCAAATGATTGCGAAACTGAAGTGGCAGTAGTTCGACGGACAGATGGCCGTTGGGGCAGTAAAGTCCTCGAATGGCGATCACGTGCCGGAAGACGCAGTGTTGGTAAGCCCCCCACAAGATTGACCGACAATCTGCACTCATCCAACGGCGATGGACCGATCGTCGTGGAAATCTTTGTCCACCAGTGGACGTCTTCCGGCTGATTATGGTGATGATGACTAATATTAAAACAGTAATCCCTTACTTGTCAACGGTTGCAGTGGAAATGTGTCGACGCTAGGGAGACATCGACTCTGATAGACATCATCTGTCCACCTGTCACTTTCAACAATATAGTAAGAACAAGAAAGGTTCGATCCCCACCACGTGTGCTCTTATTCATGTTTTTTTATGACAGTAAGGGACGAGACGAGCAGGACGTTCAGCTGATGGTAGTTGATACGCCCTGTTCATTACAATGGAGAGCCACTCAGGATTCTTGAAAACCCAAAATTTCTGAGCGGCACTACAATTGCGCTCGTCTCCTTGATACATAAGATTTTAAGTCTCATTTGCCCAGTAATTTCACTAGGTGCGGCGCCCTTCAGATCGAAATAGAGTTATTCATACACATTACTGATTCACGGCAGAAAAAGGCGCCGTTGTGGTACCCATAATCTAGCCGGTATCCTGTGCAAAGGAGCCTCCCACTGGTATGTAGTATGTATTGATAATCACAATGTCAACATTAGGAACAAACATAAACTTGCTATGCTGACTACTCGGTCAAATTGAGTTAGTAAGTATTTGTTGGGCGATGTATATGCTTTACAACATAATCCCAGAAAGTGTACAAAACAAATGGGTTACAAAATTCAAAAAAATTTTTAAAAAATCTTTGTATGATAAAGGTTACTATAAAATTAATGAGTTTCTTATTGATACCATGAATTAAAAATTATCTATCGGCTATCAAATAATATTTTTTACTGTACAACATTACATTAAATATTTTATTACAAAAAAAAAGAAGCCCGCTGAGTTTCTTGCGACTGTTCTTCTCAGGCCTCAAGCATACTCCTTCGAATGGATGGTAATTTTTAATGTTCAAAAAAGTATTTTAAATCCCATTTTTAACCGACTTCAAAAAGGAGGAGGTTATCAATTCGATCGATATTTTTTTATGTATGTACCTACACCGATAACTATGAGATTTATGATTCGATTTACGTAATATTTTTGAAGTCGGACTTAAAACCTATCAATTTATCACATATAAATAATAGCGTTGTATAAATATTAAAAGTGAAGGTGTATTAAATTAAATTTTTAGTTATTTGATACTTTTCAGTTTTTGAAGTCGGTTCTTTTAAACGTGAATTTTTTTTATGAATAAAAATATATAAATAAGAAATTGAAAGAAAACACCAAATTGAGCTATCACCTCTTTTCTTGATTTCTTCCCACTATTGTAAATTGGATGTAAAATAGATGTATCAAGTTAAAGAAACAGGTTCAGAAAAGTCTTTACCCTATTGCTATTATCAAACAGAAGACATCGAGCTACGAACAATATCCGGAAAAATCTACCTACCATACTGTACATAATAATACATATCGGCCAACTATGATGGGATTAAATTGAACCATTGGGTTATTACCTAAGCATTAATGAAACTAATAGATAGTTCTTCTTAAAAACCTTAAGCTTTACTTTATTAAGATATATCTTCTCTTCACATAGAATAATATAATCTATATTCTCACGCCCAGAGAGCGCAATCTGCTAGTAGATGCCATTTAAGATCCAATTGTGTTCGAAATAGCTTACGATGCAGGCATGTGTCTAGTTATTTCATTATTTGCGCATTTAATGAAAGATACGATTAATATTTGAAATAGATGACTTGACAATATCAATTATTGTTACAATAATTTGGAGACTTGAATACAAACTTGCAATATATCTTCATCATCATCATCATCATTATGATCATCAGCTGGAAGACGTCCACTGCTGGACAAAGGCCTCTCCCAAAGATTTCCACGAGGATCGGTCCTGCGCTACCCTCATCCAACGTATTCCGGCGATCTTGACCAGATCGTCGGTCCATCTTGTGGAGGGCCTACCAACACTGCGTCTTCCGGATCGTGGTTGCCATTCGAGGACTTTATTGCCTCAACTGCCATCTGTCCGTTGAACTATGTACCCTGCCCAATGCTACTTCAGTTTCGCAATGATTTGGGCTATGTCGGTGACTATGGATCTCCTACGGATCTCATCATTTCTGATTCGATCTCGCAAGGAAACTCCGTGCATAGCCCTCTCCATTGCCTTCTGAGCAATCATGAGCTTTCTCATAAGGCCCAGTTGGCGACCACGTCAGCGTACTTCTTCTTAATTTCTTCTTTATTTGAACAATTAATCATACACACTTGATAACAGATAATGTTCGCGCCTTTTACTTACGATTAAATACATATTATAATATTTACAGTATATTTATTTTTTGAGATCTTTTAAAATACTGTACAGACACTCTATTTCGTTTTTTTTTGTTCATTTACTTTTTTAGATTCACCAGTGGTACTAATATTACATTTATAATGATGCTAAGTTACAAAGGTCTTATTACTAAATGCACTACCTTTTAAGGTGAATACCACATGCTAAAATATGTTTGAAATCTTAATACATATATTTCTTTTATGCGTCTGTTGAAACTGAACTCCTAAACGGCTGGACCGATTTTAATGAAACTTTCTGTGTGTCTTTAGGTGGATTCAGGATTGGTTCAGATTAACAATTGAAGTACCTCCTAAATGTCTGGACTGATTTTTCAAATTTAAAACGTGTTTACAGGACAACTTCTGTCGGGTCCACTAGTAGTTATATAAAATAAGTATTTATTAATTACACAAGAATACACATTCATTATTTCTTTACAACATATATTTTACATTTTTGCTAAGCCTTGGCAACGAATCACTGAATAGATCAGGTGAATTGATCCCCAAAATAGTTCTGCGAGAAGGTTTTTCAAATAAGTTTACAGGTTTACGTGGGCATCTAGGCACTCTAAAAATAAACATAGACACAAGAAAGGAGTTGTCATAAACACTGTTAATACTTTTGAATAAGAAAAGTAAATTCAATATGTCACTACATTGTTCAAGAGTTTGTATATTAAGAGTTTGTATTGCCAAAGTGAGAAAGACAAGTGACAAAGAAAATGGTTCTGGATTCTTTCAATTCTGAGACAATGACAAAACTTGGAATATAATATTTATTATCATCGCCAACATAATAACCACTAACTAATTACCTTAAACATCATTCTAAATTAGTATAAATCTAAGTGTTACAGACCTTACAGGCAACGACCACATGCAAGTATAACAAACCTATACATAATTTTTGAATTTTACTTTTACAACGTAAGACTAATACTAAGAAATAATATAATAAAATACAATACAATTATATAATTAGTTTATATAAAGTGAAAATTAAATAAAATGAACAAAACTTATTTTACTTAACAAATACTTATTTTACAAACCAATTAAAAGTAATGATAATCTTACAAATCTTTAATATGGCTAATGCTGTTTTTTTCAAACAACATAATATAACAATTTATTTTATGATCAATTATTAATATTGGCTGGAATTATAATACGACAAAATATTTACTTAAACTCCTAATTTTTTTTCGTGTATTATGGTTATTACGAGAATAAGTAGTAAGCATTTTTTTTTTCTATTGATGTTACTATTTACCAGTGCTTCTTTGCACAGGATGCCGGCTAGAATATGGGTACCACAACGGCACCTATTTCTGTCGTGAAGCAGTAATGTGTAAGCGTTACTGTGTTACGCCCTGAAAGGCGCCGTAGCAAGTGACTTGACATCTTACGTCTCAAGGTGATGAGCGCAGTTGTAGTGCAACTCAGATTTTTTTGGTATTTCAAGAATCCTGAGCGGCACTACATTACAATGGGCAGAACGTCCTGCTTGTCTTGACCCTTATTTTCATAAAAAACTGTGTTTTCCGCCTAAGATGACTATTCGTATGACATTGTTTTAATTTTAATGATGAATGATTTATTGCCCATAGATACAGATTGGCTGTTTTTTTTTTTTTTTGCTAAAATATTGTGGGGGTTATTTCGCTGCCCTGTCGTTACACGAAATAGGATGGCAGTCGTACCCCACGTTCTGATTGATAATCTTATAAATCACCATCAAGATCAACCTATTTAGTCTTTCTGAAGGCCATATCACTTGAACAATATGTTATTTTTAAAGCGATATACCTCACCTCTGGGATTAATTAAATTAAATTTGTAACCAAAATTTATGATTGACCCGCGGGGCCCTTCGGGTTCTGTCCGAGCGCTCTTCCACTGAACCAACAGTTCGAGTGACGTATTGTACGTTACTCGTACACTGGAGTACTTATTTAAAATGATAATACCGAATAAATTGTAGAAACGTTTTAATGTAAGTACTCGTTAATTACAATCGAAGTTTGATATAAAGAATGATGCGAGCAACCTCCATTACGTGTCTATAAAATCAATGTGACAGATCCAACTACAACATTGTGGGTAATGTTAGAAAAATATTGACGCGTTGTGAAGTACCGCCGTGCATGTTTTTAGACGCCTGAACATCCTCCCGGCCGTTAAAAGTCTCCGAATTTTAACTCTCGACGAGTTAACCTCCGCGGCTAGTAAGGGGCAGAGTCGTGTGAAGGGCCTCCGGTAACATCCATGGGTAGTTTGAACGTCAGCTACACGGCTTACACCATCAGGGCCAGGAAAGAGTTTGATGATGCGGCCCATACGCCAGCATAGTGGTAGCAGGTTGTCATCCTTTAGCAGTACTAGATTACCAACGTTCAGGGAAGAGTCATTAGTCCTCCATTTTGATCTTTGTTGGAGTTCGGACAAATACTCCTTCTGCCATCTACGCCAAAAATGCTGCCGGATTTGTTCTATTCGCTGGTATCGCTTCAATTGAGAGGCCTTGCAATCTTCTAAGCTCGGTGAAGGTAAAGCAGTCAGCGGCCGTCCAAGCAGGAAGTGCCCTGGGGTAAGAAAAAGAAGGTCATTTGGGTCGGTGGACATAGGATAAAGTGGCCGACTATTTAAAACGGCCTCCACTTGTGCAAAAAATGTGGATAATTCCTCAAAAGTTAAATGTGTGTTGCCCATCACACGTCTTATGTGAATTTTTGCCGACTTGACCCCGGCCTCCTAAATGCCACCAAAGTGGGGAGCGTACGAAGGAGTGAAGACAAACTTAATTTCTTCTTCATTGGAAAAATCTAGAATTGACTTGCGATTAAGTTTCAAGAAGTTACTTATTTCCTTAGCTGCTCCTACGAAGTTGCGACCATTATCGCTAAATATTCCTGCAGGTCTACCCCGGCGAGATATGAATCTACGTAAAGTAAGGATGAAGGAGTCCTTCGAGAGATCACTGACAGGCTCCAAATGGACACATTTGTATCTTAATCAAATAAAAATACACAAATAGCATTTAGTAGTCTTACCTCCGCGCCCTTTCTTATTTAAGACAAGCAAAGGTCCAGCAAAATCTATTCCTACACTACGAAATGGAAAATCCACCGTAACGCGCTGTGATGGTAAATTCCCCATTAAGGGTGATAAGGTCTTACCCTGTGTCTTTTTACACAAAATGCAGTTATGAACAGTTTTCCTAGCTAGGTGCCGACCATTAATAGGCCACACATACTGTCTAACGCAAGCAAGAAGGAGCTGTGGTCCGGCATGTAATTGGTGGATGTGTTCCCTTTCAAATATTAATTTAGTGAGATGATGAGAGGATTGTAGCAAAATAGGATGTTTACTTTGATAAGGTACATCTGAAGCGTTCAGACGACCCCCCACGCGAATTAAATTATCTGCATCCATGAAAGGTGTGAGTGAAATAATGTTAGACCTTGTACTAATGGACTTCCCTTTAGAAAGTAGGACATATTCAAGCGGAAAATATTGCTGTTGTGCCTTACGGCATAAAAGATGAAATGAAGATTGCAGTTCTTGGAGGCTAAGAGCTCCAGAACGTCTAAGTGATTTAGGGTTCTGTAAATTATAAAAATATCTTAATATATATGCGTAATCACGTTTAATTTTATATAAACTACTATATTTATCAAATGGAATTATATTGTCAGATGAATTGTTTTCGATTTTAGCTATATTTAATTTTATTTCAGGAATTTCACAATCATCAATTTCAGAATGAGGTAATGTGGGCCAATAGATTTCTTCCTTATATAAAAAATCAGGCCCTGACCACCATATTTTATGGTTCTTTAACTCTTCTGGGTATACACCGCGTGAAACCACATCAGCTGGGTTGTCATAGGTAGGTACATAGCGCCAACTAGAAAGATTTGTATGTTCTATTATTTCTGCTACTCTATTAGCTACGAAAGTTTTTAATTTTCTAGGGGTTGTACGTAACCAAGTAAGGACGACGCTGGAATCACACCAAAACAACTGACGGGTAATCGGGAACCGAAGAGAGTCAACGACTGCCTTGTAGAGACGAGCGGCCAGCAATGCCGCACATAGTTCTAGGCGGGGTATGGTGCAAGCTTTGATAGGGGCCACCTTTGATTTTGAACATAAAAGTGTTACATGTTTTCTACCTGCGCCATCACAGGCACCATATGCCTTTTGAGAGGCATCGCAGAAAGTATGCAACTCCGTCACAACAGGTGAGTGGCAAAGAACCAGTCTTGGTATCTTAATAAGAGATAGATTAAATAAGTCACTAGAAAATTTACGCCAAGACTTTTCTATTTCTTTAGAAACATATTCATCCCATCCGACCTTATCAAGCCTAAGTTGCTGCATTATTAATTTAGGTATTATAATACAGGGGCTCACCAAACCAAGCGGGTCGAAGACTTCAAATGATGACGATAAAATATAGCGTTTAGTAATTTTGCCATTGGCTGGAGGAATTTCAAACGAATTATGTAAACAATCTGTCCTAGAATTCCATCCTAAACCAAGAGCATTTGAAGATTCACTAATGATCAGATCAGAATCTGTAGAGTTTTCACAGCAAGCTTTAAGAACAGAAAGTGAATTTGATTTGTATTTTCGCAAATTAAAGCAGCCTGTTTTTAATGCATCTGACACAGCTCGTTGTATATATTTGAGTTCATTTTCGGAATTGCTGCCTGTAATTAAGTCGTCTACATAAAAATCGCGCTGTATTATTGTTTTAATAAGTGGATCCTCTCAGTCCTCTCCAAGCTGCCAGAGGCATCTCGTGCTCAAATAGCTGGCACTTGCGAAACCGTAAGTAACAGTATTTAAGCGTAGAATTCTATGGGGTTGATGCTCTTCTTCTCTTGTTGAAGATTCCGATCGGAATTTTCCAATTCCACTTGACGGAATAACTTCTCAACGTCGCCCGCCAGGATATACTTGTAAAACCGAGCTCGAATTATTATGGAGAAAAGTGAGTCCTGAATTTGAGGCCCCGTCATTTGTATGTCGTTGACACTGAGACCAGAGGTAGTGCGAGCCGATGCATCAAAAACCACTCTAATTTTTGTGGTCTCGCTTGCACGCTTTGCACTCTTCCTTGAAAACTGGATGATGAGGTAAAAAGTAGCATAAGCTTAGTTTTAAATTATTAAATGAAATTACAGAGAGATGACCAAACTCCTCATATTGTCTAATGAACTGCACATATTGCGATTTAATATCGGGCTGCCTTCTGAACCTGCGTTCTAAATTATAAAACCTTTTTTCAGCTTGATTGAAGGAGTCGCCCAGACAATCAGGTGAGTCAATAAGAGGTAATTTAACTGAAAATCTGCCATTCTCTAGGCGGCAAGAGTCTTTTTTATGCCGCAGGGGACCCCCAATCAACCATCCCAACTTTGAATTATGTAATTTAGGAAGGTTGGGTCCTAATGACCGCTGCTCACAACCTATTAAATCCCAAAACAATTCTGAGCCTATGAGTACATCTATAGAAGAAGGCCGATAGAAACTGGGATCAGCTAAGGTAATATTATCAGGAAAATTAAATACCTTAATATTTATGAACATTTGTGGTACTGCACTCGTTAGTTCATTCATTATTAAAAAGTTTGAAGTAATACTAAATGATGAAATTTTCGATTTTAATTGGGCAATGCAATATTTAGATACTGTGCCTGAGTCATTCTTGCCAAAACCGATTATTATTGTAGCGTTAATAGGATTAGCCTTTAAAGACAACCTTTGTTTCAGGTTCAAGCTTATAAAAGAAGATTGGCTCCCACAGTCAAGTAGAGCCCGAACTGTTTCAGATTGATTAGTGTAAGGATTTACAACTTTAATCAAGGCGGTAGATAAAAGAGCTTGGTTAGTACCTTGATTGCTACAATCGGCTAGCGTCTCAGTGGAACTATTGGGGTTTGTTAAAGGAACGGCTTCGTTAGTAGGAAGATGCAATATCGTATTGTGTCTCTTGTTACATTCATGACAACGTCCTAAGCGACATTTGAACGCAGAGTGACCAGACCTTAAGCAATTAAGACACAATTATAATTTAGTTGCTTCAGTAATACGCTCGTTTATGCTCTTTGCATAAACGAGCGTATTACTGTCAGCAGAATTACAACACGGGCAGAGATATGATCAGGACGCTTGAGGTTGTGTATGATTGTTGCTGTTACTAATGTACGCGTATGATTTAGAAAGGTTATGTTTCTGTTTGTTAGAAGTAATCTCCTGACGCTGCTTAATATGAGTATGCTTGGAGGTGTCTTCTGTCTTATTACGATTTAAAGACTCTAGTACAGAAGCACGATCATTTAAAAATTTAAAGAAGTCCTTTAGACTAGGTGTGTCAGTAGTCAACGCGTTACGATGTTCTTCCCATTTCCCAAAAGTATTATTAGCCACTTTGGAAGCTACTAAATGGATTATTATTACGTCCCAGTGTTCTGTAGTTTGTCCTAAGTTGGAAAGAGCACGCAGATTTTTTGTTACATGGTCGACCAGGAAGCGTAGTGATTTCTCAGACTCCTTGGGTATAGAATTAATATTAAACAGTGCACTTAAATGACTAATCAATAACCGTTTATTGTCGTAACGCTCAAGTAACAGGTTCCAAGCTTCCTTGTAATTATCAGAAGATACCTCTAGGTTTGATACAATTCGAGCTGCTTCACCATCTAAATACGAAAGTAAGTAGTGGAATTTATTTATTGAACTTATTCTATTATTCTCATGAATTAATGATCTAAATGTATCGCGAAATTCCATCCAGCGAAAGTATGATCCGTTGAACTTAGCTACTTGTATTAAAGGTAGCTTGAAACCCATCTCGTTGTGATCAAAAGCGCACTGACTTGCATTTTGACAACTACTTGAATCCTGAATTCCCTCATCCCGACTATGCAACTGTAATAATTCCTGGGCTGTTACAATATTGCTAATAAATTCTCCTTCAATGTTCTCACGCTCTTCAAGTTCGTGCTCTAACTGACCAGAATTAAAAATTTCTATTTGACTTTGAGGGTCGTCAAATTTAGTAGATAAAGTTTCGAATTTGCTTAGTTTAAGCGTAAGTTCTGCTCTTTGTGCAGCAGTAAATATTTCCAACGTAGATAATCTTTCTAAATAATTCTTAAATTTAGTAACTTGACCCTTAACTGAACTACGTCTAACATTTAATTCGGTCAAGGTCTCATTTCCTAAACCCATTTTAATAGTACTTAAATAAGATTTTGGACGTCACGTAATAGAAACAAAATGTTGTTTGTATAAATCTCCACGAACAAGAAATTAAGTTATGTTTTAAATTCAAAATTATTAAAATTACAAAATAAACCAAACAAAAGTTACGCTCACTCAGTTCGTTAGTGGTATTTGCTGCAGAGGAGACCGAAGCTGTTGGCTGCGATGCACCTGCCACCTGCTACCACCTGACTCCACGATGTCGAGGTAGTGCCGGAAAGCTAGCGACGCACGGGCAAGCCTGGAATGTTCGGCGAGATAATCACTAAACGGAATCAACGAATAAGGATACGGCAGTCTTACTTTAATAATACACTTAGCGAAGGGGATATTTTATTATAACTAATATATTTATTTAATTAACTACCTACGCAACATGAAGTTTATTGAACGAAAATTAGTTCAAGATTCAATTAAACTACTTTGAATTCGTAAATTATTGTAATTTACTATTGGGAGCTTTAAGAATAACTGTTTTAAAAAACGATAACTATCACACAAACGTATGTAAATAACAAATAAAATTGTATGATGCAATAGTAAAAACTTTGACCTTTGAACTTATAGGTTAACAACCAACAACTAAAACTGCACAAGCGAAAACAATTCAAAAAATGGATTAAGAGGATAGGATGTAGATGTGATTTAATAGAATGGAAAGGAAAGGCACTTAGCTTGGTGAATCCTGCTGCGCTGCGGCGTGACGTTGCAAATTTCATCAATGTCCGGCGATGCTAGATTCCTTCTATGCTATTCCCGTTGTATATTCCGAAGGCTGGTTGTGGCGCGGTGCTGTGCTGGCCAACTTCAGCTAGACTTTGAAACTGTGTAATAATTTCGGATCTCGATTCACTATTCCGGTCCGTTTGGTACGTGTCCTGTCACGGTCGCCAATTATGTACGTTACTCGTACACTGGAGTACTTATTTAAAATGATAATACCGAATAAATTATAGAAACGATTTAATGTTAGTACTCGTTAATTACCTCCATTACGTGTCTATAAAATCAATGTGACAGATCCAACTACAACATTGTGGGTAATGTTAGAAAAATATTGACGCGTTGTGAAGTACCGCCATGCATGTTTTTAGACGCCTGAACACGTATTATTCGTAAATCTTGGTATGTCTTGTTCAACTCTCAGGTATGTCGCTCTTTCAAGTAAGGAATATCATTCATCATTCTTTCAAAATAACAATTTGTTATACCAGAGGAACCACAGAAGCGTTACCAGCCTTTTCGAAGAGTGTACGCGGTTTTATTAAGATACCCATCTAAATCATTCTGTAAACACCGCATAAGGAAGCTCATTCCATAGCTTGGTTGTACGTGGAAGAAAGTTCCTTGAAAGCCGCACTGTGGAGGAGCGCCACACATTTTTTTATGGAAAAGGAGGACAAACGAGCGTACGGGTCACCTGGTTCACCTTCGCACGACACGCCACAAGTTAGGATATCATCCCCACCATCTGGATGTGTGGCGGTCCTCTACAGTGCGGTTTTCAAGGAGCTTTCTTCCACGTACTACAAAGCTATGGAATGAGCTTCCTTGTGCGGTGTTTCCCGGACGATACGACATGGGTACCTTCAAAAAAAGCGCGTACACCTTCCTTAAAGGCCGGCTACGCTCTTGTGATTCCTCGGGTGTTGCAAGAGAATGTGGGCGGCGGTGATCACTTAACACCAGATGACCCGAACGCTCGTTTGTCCTCCTATTCCATAAAAAAAAAACCTGATGTTAAGTGATCACCGCCGCCCACATTCTCTTGCAACACCAGAGGACTCACAGGAGCGTTGCCGGCTTTTAAGGAAGGTGTACGTGTTTATTTTAGAAGTACTACATGTCGTATCGTTCCGAAAACACGGCACAAGTAAGCTCATTCCATAGCTTGTTGTACTTGGAAGAAATTTCCTTGAAAGCCTCACTGCGGAGTAGACACATCAAGAATGTGGGTGGTAAATTGTGGCGTGTCCTGCAAAGGTGAAATTCAACAAATCTTATAAAACAGATCTTCGGAACACTCCCCGTGATAAATGTGGTAGAAGACACACAATGAAGCGACGTCTCTACGCAGCACCAAGGTATCCAGCCTTTCACAGAGCAATGGACCCTGATAATTCGAGCAGCTCTGCGAAGCACGTGGACAAATGGTTCGTGCTCATACTGGGGTGCACTAGACATGAGATGACAGCAATACTCCATGTGTGGCCGGACCTGCGCTATGTAGAGCGATAGAATGTAATATTGCCGTGCTCTGTTGACGCCCTTCTGCTGCCCTTCAGCTTCTTCAAGCGAATACTGGCTTTTATATAATATTATATCCATCAGAGGGAGAGAATAATAATATTAATATGAATAAATTATGCAAAATACTGAGCAGTTAACACTTAGATTTTAATTTACTATTCTAGACGACTTTGCACGGTCTGATGAATACAAAATTCAATTTATAAATATATAACCTCTACTATTTTGATTTTTTCGTTCATTGCGCATAGTATATTATACAGTACTTCAGCTCATCTACCTATAGAAAGAACCATTTTAATCCCACGCACCAACTCTTTCATTTCATTCATCATTTATACGTCTAGATAGACTGTGACAGCTGTGAAAACGTCGAAAAATAGAGGCTAACAGTAAGCCTCTATTTTGGGCAATGCACACTAACACGCAGAGACATACAAATACATACATACATGCGACACAAGCACATCTCACCTATAACTATGTATGTAGTTACAAACCTACTATGGCTGACACCGACTAAATTTAGACCGACCGACTGAAAAAAACTACATTTGAATTGAGAACATTCAACTCCTTTTTTGAAGTCGGTTAAAAATCTGAAGACAATCCGCTAAACAATTTATACACGAAAGCACGAAAGGTTAATTCAATTCATAGGATCTGCTTCAAGCTTATTACATTTGACGGAATGCTGGAAATTTAACGAGTGCCTGTTATTTCATCTGCCTTATATTCGGAAAACGTATTTTATTATATTGACACGTTCATTTATAAATATTAAACGATCATGAATAATAATATAAATATATTCTGAATCTCGGAAACGGCTCCAACGATTTTAATGCTAGGTTTCAAGTTAAAAAAATGTAGTTGTATCCGCGTTTTAATGAGAAACAGCTACAATAACATTAGAATACAAAGATAAATTTCGCCACTATATTACATGACTATAATAGCTCAGATGGGACATTGGGTGATCCGGAAAGCAGAAGACCCCGGTTCGAATCTAGATGTCCTATTAGTTTTCTTTTTGTTAAAGTTTAGTACCTTCTTAAAAAACCGAGCAAGTTTAGATCGTCCAGGTACTGTTACAAATGGAATATTAAAAGTATCTTCTATATAAATTTTCTCTTTAATGTAGAATATCAATCGGAAATGATTTGACTTGGTCTGTTCAACAAGACTTGTGTTCAGTTTTGCTTGCCTATTAAATTCAATAACGGGCGATTTATTTATTCAGTCACAATCTTATATTGGCGATCCGAAATATTTATTGGAAATTCAGTAATCGATCTATGGTACGTTTTGGTGATCCTTTTTTTCATTTCATCTATTGGATGACGTGTTGTTTTATACTATTTTTTTTTTTATGAAAATAAAAGACGAGCAGGACGTTGAGCTGATGTAATGGATTCTTAAAAAACCTCAAAAATTCTGAGTGGCACTACAATTGCGATCGTCACCTTGAGCAATAAGATATTAAGTCTCATTTCCCCAGTATGCTAGCTGTAGCGCCCTTCAGAAAGAAACACAATAATGTTTATATATTACTATTTCACGGCAAAAATTGGCCCCTTGTGGTACCCATAATCTTGACTTTCTAGAGTATCGTTTCCAACGGAATTCAATAAACGAGATTTTTCTACAAAAAAAAAAATAGTTTAAATGTCTGATGCTCATGCTTATGTTATTCAATGAAAATTGTATTGATTTTACGTAATTGTATAGCTTGTATACCGGTCTTCCGGTACGTGGTCGCCATTTTTTCAGCCCCACCGGTCATCTGTCCGTCGAACCATGTGCTCTGTCCATAGCCATTTTAGTTTCACAATCATTTGAGCTATGTCGGTGACTTTGGTTCTCCTACGGATCTCCTTATTTCTAATTCGATCTCGTAGGGAAACTCGTAGCATAGCCCTGTCCATTGCCCTCTGAGCGAACATAAGCTTTCTCATCAGGCACATAGTTAGCGACAACTTCTACGTACCGTACTGTAGTTCAATTCAAATTCAAATATTTTGATTGATGTGACATCACTTATTGAAAGTCAAAAACTACCACCCATTCCAAAATGAATACCTCAGACCTGAGAAAATAGGGCGCAACAAACTCAGCAGGCTTTTTTTTAACGAAAAATTATGTTTACAAAGTAATATTGTACAATTAAACTTATTATTTAATAGCCTGAGGGCGGTCTCTCCTTTCCCAATCTTTGGTATAAATAAGAAAATCCTTTATGTTATAGTAACCTTTACCACACAAACGTTTCTTAACAATTCTTTTGAATTACATAATACTTTTGTTTTGAACATTTCCTGGGATCTTGTTGTAAAAGCATATACATCGCCCCACAAAAGACTTACTAACTCGACTTAGCCGAGTAGTAGACATTATAAGTTTATGTCTGTTTCTGGTGTTAACATTATGGTTATGACAGTTGTCATAGTATTATACCAGTGGGAGGCTCCTTTGCACCGGATGCCGGCTAGATTATGGGTACCACAACGGCGCCTATTTCTGCCGTGAAGCAGTAATGTGTAAGCATTACTGTGTTTCGGTCTGAAGGGCGCCGTAGCTAGTGAAATTGCTGGGCAAATGAGACTTAACATCTTATGTCTCAAGGTGACGAGCGCAATCGTGGTGCCGCTCAGAATTTTTAAGTTTTTCAAGATTCCTGAGCGGCACTGCATTGTAATGGGCAGGGCGTATTAATTACCATCAGCTGAACGTCCTGCTCGTCTCGTCCCTTATTATCATTAAAAAAAAAAGTTTCTAGCAAAAATAAATATATATAAAAAGCGATGCATAAATAATTATAAAAAAGCGAGTTGCAATTCCCACTAGAGCTAGTATAAAGTACGTTATTGTAAGCCAAGTTAGACAGTCATATAGTGATACATAAGATTGTGCCTTTCATCACCACAGAAAGCACTTAAGATTTTTCCGCTTAGTTTCACACTGGAGTATTGTGACATGACTGATGGCCTGAAAATAGACGAATAACGAATATGCTATTGTTATGAGTCAGACTTGCAGCCTAAGATTAAGGACTGGTCTCTGCTACGCTCCAACTAGATACCGCACTAACTAAGAGCAATAGCTTTTTTATAAAGGCAACTATTAGATGCTTGTGTGTGTGGCATCTTGACACTCAATGGCATCTTTCAAATTTTGTAACTTACGCTTCGTGTTATTTAACATGGAAATTATAAAATACAAAATACTTACTATGACGTGATCCCAGCGTCTTTCATATTTCTTGTAGTATTATTATTTGTGAAATGTTTTACTACACTACCCGGCATTTTAGTTTCAATTATTAGCAAAGTTTAACAGAACATATGGCAAGTCAACGTCGCACGAACAAACAAACAAATAAAGCTGTTCCTGGACGGTCAAGCGCCTTGATAACAATCACATAGATTTATGCTTGTGCCAAGCATGTTTTTCGTTTGTAATGTTTGCTTGATGCTTGAGTCCAGCATTAATGTGAATTCTCCGTGCTTCATAACCTTCCGTGATCGGCAAGTGCCCCCGCTTCGCGGTATGTCTTGATCGACGCGATTTTGGCGCGCGCGCAGCGGCTTGTCAATGCGTATTATTTTACGTGTATTAATAGATTGCTTATAATTAGAATTATTTGAGTGAATTTAACAGAAAGCTATTGAAACAAGCTATAAGACCATCCAAAATAAACCAACTTATAAACAAATTGAGGTTCAGAACTTGGTCAGGGCGAAGTGTGCTGTACGGCACTTCCGATTTTGGTGTATCTGAAAAATCTAGTAACATAATATGGAACTTTCCGATTTCGGGGGATATAATGGTTTAGTTATAATTGTTTTTAAACCACGCGACGTTTTTACAGTGAACCCGGTTTAGCACTAAACATGCGAACAAAGACGACGAATATTTGCATCAATATTAATTTTATTTCGGATTACCCAATATTATCAAATACTTGGATCAAAGGAACGTTTGCGTAACAAATGAAAATAGAGCCTCATGCTGGCTCAATCTACTTGAGCAACAAAAAAAAAAAAACAATTACGAGCTTGCCGTCAAACCAATTGACCGTCTAGTAACCGCTTAACTTGGATCGATTTTTTTGTTTAGCTGTAATATTTTTTTTGCATTGGTCATTAAAATTTAGCTCTTATTCAATAAATTTTAAAAACTCTTCTTAAATGAACAGTTAATGTAATGATACCCATTGTATTAAAACAATTTTAGTTTTTGCGTTAATGATAAGATTTAGCATGTATCAAAATGACGAGCGAAAGTATTGCACGTGTTTTTGCTACAGACAATTGGGTCCTGGGCGGCAGTAATGGGCAGGGCGCATCACGTTCTATCTTAAGTTAACGTATTGCAACAGATCAATATTTTTTTTAAAACATTGTTGGTAGACAAAAGATACTAAAGTAATTAAAGTGACCTTTTCACTGTCAATACCGCAATTATAACAAATTGAACAAGATATTATATAGCGCTTTCATATATTGTTTTTGGACTTTTTTTACGCCCATATTTGGGAATGGAGGCCTTAAAACCTCACCTTATTTTAAGCTTGTGAATTACTTCACCAAACTTCTATATTGCATGTTACCAAGGTCTTACAAAACCATCTTGAGTTCTCGCAATGCAGATAATTAATCGTAAATCATACAATAATTCTGTTTTATGCGCCATTATATTTATGTACGCCATGGAATAATTAAAAGTAGTTTTAACTACTAACTTTAAGATTTCCGAACTACTTACGACCTACGACAATACAATATTTAAATTACTTTAGCCTTGTATTCTGACTTGGAACACCAGGAAATAAAAAAAGATTAACGATATACTTACGATATGAGAAGACATTGAGCCATTTCACTATAAGTCTCTTTGATGCTGTTTTCTTACTAAAAACTCAATAGAATTAATAATATTACAAAAAATAACACAAATTATTATTTCAAACGATTTAAAGTTGAAAATAAATGCTAAATATTGAATTCATTCTTGCAAAATTAAGTCCACTGGCTTACTATAATTATAATAAATTTTATTTTTATCGATATGAAACAAATTCTCTAAACTTATGTTTCTTTTAGCTTTCCCAAATACACCCGTGAAAACCGCATTGAAATCGGCTGTTTCAGCAATTGGCGTGTACAAACAGACGGCAAAAATTCATCAGCCTAAAACAAGAAACAGTTAACAATTGCTTGGGTGTAGTGTTAATACTTTCTATCATACACATAATATCTTAACTTATCCCCATCACAACACCGACTCAATTTGTTTTCCCTTGGGAATAGACCTTCCTCAAGTTCCCGCCTACACCATCTATATAACTTCGCCATCAATATTGAATACCTCTATTTCTATTCCCATCTCTTGGCTACCAGACTATGAGCCTTTTGATCTATTTGTTAAATTCACAAACCATAATATATCCACACCACTTCCTCTACTATCTATCACTATCGAATCAGAAATTAGGAGATCCATAGGAGAACCAAAGTCACTGACATAGCACAAATGATTCCGAAACTGAAGTGGCAGTGGGCAGGGCATACAGTTCGACGGACAGATGGCTGTTGGGGTAGTAAAGTCCTCGAATGGCGATCACGTACTGGAAGACGCAGTGTTGATAGGCCCCCACAAGATGTTCTGGCGATCTGGTTAACATCGCGGGAATACCTTGGATGAGGGCACTGCAGGACTAATTGTCGTGGAAATCTTTGGGGGAGGCCTTTGTTCTGCAGTGGACGTCTTCCGGCTGATGATGATGACTGCCACTACAATGTTCTCATTTCGTATTCAACTTGGTTGAATTTCTCACTTTGTCTCTAACGTGTAGCATGCATGCTCCTCTGAATGACTCATTGGCATATTAACAAGTCTGAGAACTGTCACAATGTTTCTTCTGCATATCTTTACGGATGCCTCCAACATACATTGATATGTGGAGGACAGCGTAATATTTCATGGAATTTTTTATAAGTATGATGATATAATACTTATCAGGAGACACACGTCCTCTGCTGGGGAGAAAAGGCTCTCCCAAAGATCTAAGCGTCTTATCAAGTGAATGTCATCTCAACTCCTTACTGTGTCTCATAAAAAATAACGTGCAAATCGGTATCTTGTGCGTCTAATTACAAAATGCCTCTGAAAATCCAAGAGAAGCGTTAATAAATCGTGCCATATTCCATAATCAATGGCTCATAGATCGACAAATTGCATTGAAACGTTAAATTTACTGGACAAAATTAGCTGGACGTTCAGCTGATGGTAATTGATACGCCTTGCCCATTACAATGTAGGCCACTCAGGATTATTGAAAACCCCAAAAATTCTGAGCGGCACTACAATTGCGCTCGTCTCATTTGCCCAGTAATTTCACTAACTCCGGCGCCCTTTAGACCGAAGCCCAATAAAGTTTATACATTACTGCTTTACGCCAGAAATAGGCGCCGTTGTGGTACCCATAATCTAGC
Source organism: Leptidea sinapis (assembly GCF_905404315.1). Lineage (NCBI taxonomy): Eukaryota > Metazoa > Arthropoda > Insecta > Lepidoptera > Pieridae > Leptidea > Leptidea sinapis. Next base: position 5,802,795 of record NC_066294.1, on the reverse strand, counting down.
CGGCATTCTGTGCAAAGGAGCCTCTCTATTTTCACCAGACCTTAATGTTTTACCATAACTGATCACATCAAAACATTATTTTTACTTCCGATAAAATAAATGTATTATTATTTATATTAACTTTTAAAGAAAAGTATCTTAATATAAAGAACACAAAGGACGACCCGCATAAATCAAACTGATCATGACCTGTTAAATACTTTTGTAGTATCGTAAAATATGGCCAGCGAAAGAATAATGTTTGTTATAATAATGCGAAGAGTATGTAGGCTTGAGATTTCCCGCTACGGTGAAGCCTAAAAGAAAACTTGCGCGCGAATTCAGGCAGATAGCGTTCAGTTGAATGTAAGGTTCGGGTGAGCGCGGTAGTAGCAACACTGCTAGGGCTGGCAACTGTTTACGATACGTGAACTTTTCAAGAGATTGTGCTATTAGTAATTTCTATACTCTTTAAAAAACAGCAATACAATTGTTAGTTAAGATGTGAAGTTTGGACATTTATTTAATATTTTTATGTGCAAAGTTCTTGTTTTTCAAGTGCACTGGAATAACTATCATTGTATGTGTTATTTATAAACTTGGATGAATTATACAGGTTAGTAAATTACTAGTTTTAAAATTTTAAGAATCAGCTTTGAAGTGTGATTTGTCTTATTTCTTACACTGTTCTTGATAAGACTAACTTCCATAAATTATATTAAGCTTAATGACTTTAAAGTTAAAATTTCTTTTTAGTTGCAACGTTATAAACAATTAATTCTTATTGTTTATAACGTTGGGTCATTAATATCCCATTTTTTGTAAAATTTGATAGTATTACTAAGTAATAAATTCTAATTCCTCTTCATAAAATTAAATTGTTGTAAAACTAACATTGCCTATGATGTTTTCCTGTTTATATATCATTTTAAATTACGAAGGGTTCTCAAACTTTTTTAAATCTCGATACCGCACTACCTAAGAATATCTTTTCTACAATAGCTTTTTTATTACGGCAACTACCTATTAGATGCTTGTGTACGTGACATCTTAACACTTAATGGCATATTTACAATTTTGTAATATACTCTTCATGTTAGTTACATTGAAATTAATAAAAAACAAATGTATACTCACCGATGATACGTGATCCAAGTGTCTTTCTTATTTCTTGTAGTATTATTTTTACAAAGTTTTACTACGCACCCCGGCATTTTAGTATCAATTATTAGCAAAGTTTAACAGAACATTTATGTCATGTCAACGTCACACATTGTTCGAGACAGGCACGAGTAAGCCCGTACGGCGTAGTATTTGTTGCCGCAATTTGCGACTACGCCTATATACGGTATAAACCTGTAATGTAAGTCTCAATATATTTATATATTTGTCCTCCAATTAGCACGGCAGTGCCACTTTCATTACTTAGACAAAACACTAAACTGAAAGGAAAACTTACAAACAAAAAAGGAATATTAAATAATAATTGAATTAAATATACAATTTCAATGCTCTCCACGTATCTTAGTATTTCAGAAACGGAAGTCCACCCATAATTGAATGGATCCCATTGAGCATTCTTGTCCATATACGATTTCTCAAAAGTATTTTTCAACGTATGATGTGTTTTCATCAAAATTATTGATAAAAACACCATCCTTAAAATCTTGCTTATCGTTTATAATGAAATATTGAAAAACGAAACGAAAAACGTTTATTTACCTTATAATTAGGAAAAACTAACATAATCACCTGGCAATACAGTTTTATGAACTTAATTTTGAACGATTTATAGATTTTTTATTAGATTCTTTTGGTTTGGCAATTGATTGTAAGCGGAATATTCGCTCGGGTCAAAAAGTAAATTAATAATAATAAATAAGCTCACTTATTGATATTATATTATTTTAATGGTGAAAGAATTTTTGTAGTGTTTTGTTTAAGGGAGAGGTGATAAAACCGGTGGAATCTGCTATATTTCTTGACATTACACTAGATTTCAAGTAACTCTTTTGTGGGGCGTTGTATATGCTTTTACAATAAGATCCCAGAAAAAGTTCAAAACAAATGTATTACGAAATTCAAAAGATTGTTAAAAAAAGTTTGTGTGGTAAAGGTTACTTTAACATAAATTACTTAAAGACCGATTGGGAATGGACCGCCCACAGGCTATTAAATAATAAATCTTGTTGTATGATTTTCATTGTAACAATATTTTTATAGAAAAAACGAAGTCCGCTAAGTTTGTTGCGTCCGTTTTCCTCAGGTCTGAGGCATACCTTTTGGAATGAATGATAGTTTTTGATTTTCAAAAAGTGATATTATATCCTATTTTGAATAAATATATTTGAATTTGAATATAATCGGTCAAATGGTTTTTGAGTTTGATCATTACAAACAAAAAAACATACTGGCCAGTTACTTTAAAAATAATCGATTGATCCAAATTAAACCTTCAGTTTCAACTTTGAAATTCAGATAAATATATATTTGTAAGTTTAATTTTTTTTCATTCTACATAAATAGTTATAAAGCATAAGTTTCTCCAAAATTAATAATAATGCCTAGGTAATCGTTGTTTGTAGTACCACTATCTAGGATTAATCTGGGTCAAAACGCAACTATTTCTAGGCTCTGTAGGTCATATAACTAACTGGCCAAATCGCAGAACAATGATTTATTCTTGCCGCTTGCTGAATATAAAAAGAACACATTAAATTTACACAAGTGATTTAGAAACCTTGTTTTCATATTTTATTTTTTTATTATATATTACAATATGTATAGATTTTAGTTTTTAAATTGTTAAAATTACTGTCTTAATCGTAGTAAAATTATGAATGCAGTGGTAGCTTTTAAGTAAATTCACTCTTATCGATACTATTACTATATTTTAAGTTTAAGCATGTATTTAATAATAAAAGTGTAATTTGTTAGTTGCCCAAATAAATAAATAAATAGTTTTTTAATGAATGTTAGTAATATATTGAAAATAAATGCATAATAGAATTGCAGCTTCTAATACAGAAATATTGGTCTTGCTGCTAGCAAATTGAGACGTTTGGTACATTGCGACATAAATCATTGTCCTCAATTACTTGAGGCTGGTTGTACAATGAACACGGGAGATTAGATAACAAATGGCAAATTGTGGGTTTCTTCAGGGCCATCTCTTATGACAGGAATAAATTTACTGCTGTACCCCGCGGACGGACTGTTTTAATCATAAAATATTGCATTTGAAGAGCTTAAGCTGATATATTTCAACTGTTTAAACCTTAAGCCTCCTCTCCACTATCGGCGATGATCGTTATTTATATGATCGTCTGTCATCGGCAAGTAAATCATTGATCATCGTGTAGTGCCTCCTCTCCACAATTGCCGATTATCGTTACTTGTTTGATCGTCTGTCATCGGCAAGTTAATCATTGATCATCGTGTAGTGCCCCATTTCCACTATCGACGATGATCGTTACTTGTATGATCGTCTGTCATCGGCAAGTTAATCGTTGATCATCGTGGAAGCATCCACACCATCGTCCGTTATTATTTATTAAGCGGCAGTCCTTCAAGATGGACGTGGCTTATAGCTGCTACCATTCACTAAATTTCAGTATACCTACAATTATTTTGTCAATTTAGTTGAACGTTTGTTTTGATGTAATAACTTTTTTAATAAAATTGGTGAGCGATTATAAACCTCAAAGTAACGATAAATATCTGACCGTCGTACGACGTCGATAAATATTGTACCTATATATTTACCTTTATTAATAACTTTGTGATAGTTATGTTTGGGATTCTATATTTCTGGGTAGTTCTATGAATTTAAATGTTACTTTATTTGACTGCCCAGTAGTCATTTTATCGTACACGCGCTATGTAAATAAAAGGAAAACAAAACAACGCCGCGACGACGAGGCCAAGTACGAACGGCTTCCCTTACTGTCCAGTGTCCTCCAGTGAATGAATGACTGGAGATCGTGTGGACACGCCCACGCAATTACACGCGAATTCCCTTTGATGCGTGCCCGATATACTGACAAGTTAACTCGAGCGGTTGGCTTAGAGTGAAAGAGCGCTCGGACAAAACCGAAAGGTGGCGGGTTCGTTTCCCGCGTCGTCCATAAATTTTGGTTGCAAATTTAATTTGTAAAATTAATTCCAGAAGTGAGGGACAGTATTAGAAAAAATGTTTAGTTATACGATACAAAAAACTACGTTTAAAACAAAATAGCTTCAAAAACTCAAAATAGCTTAATAGATATTTTATTACCTCTTATGCAAATCTTATACCTTTAATATTAATAAAATACTATTATTTGTATGTGTTACCTATTGATAGGGTTTAAGTCGGTGCCAAGCCAAATGTAATAGCAGGTACCTACACTCGCCATGAACGTTTGAAGAACGTTTGTTAGATATTAATGACGGGTAGCCTAAGACCCACTTCTCCGCAAACGGGTTAATAGTAACAATGTATAAACAAACTAAATGAAAACTTGAAGAAATGTTCATAAAATGAACACTAGTGGACCAAATGGCAAACATTCCGCATGAAACTAAAGATGAATCACGAAAATCGGATCATAAATCTCAGCGCAATACACAAATATATACCACTCCAATTGAGAACCTCCTACTTTTCGAAGGCGGTTACTTACTATAATCAAATAACCTCAAAGCGATATGTTATACTGTGTACAAGCTATCTATGGCTTTTTGTCCTCTTATCTTGAACATAAGTACAATGGGTTCGTTAATCGAGTAAGCAGAAGACATATTACAAAGACGCTGTGCTCTTCGATCCCACAGACATTTTAATCGAATTGTTCTCCCGTTGTAGAGAGACAAATAGACATTTAATGTACCTTTGACATTATTATTACGTTTAGAATTGGAACTCACTGAGTGCAGTCCGAGTAAGGGAAACACTTTAAATATAAGCAATAGGTATTGTGTTTTGTTTTAATGAAGTGCGCAAAATTTTTGTTTTTTTTTTGATGTTATACCCAATATATGGTAAGTTGCTATATTTGAAATACATCTAGACTTTAGATATTTAGTGGGAGGCTCTATTGCACAGGACGCCCGCTAGAGTACCACAACGGTGGCTATTTCTGCCAAGAAGCAGTAATGTGTAAGCATTACTGTGTTTCGGTCTGATGGGCGCCGTAGCTAGTGACATTACTGGGCATTTTAAATGAGTCTAACATCTTATGTCTCAAGGTGACGAGCGCAATTGTAGTGTGTCTCAGAATTTTTGGGCTTTTCAAGAATCCTGAGCGGCACTGCGTATCAATTACCATCAGCTTGCATTTTTATTGCAATATTACAGCATTGTCATATAAAATTGTGTGTGTAAAAAAATAAAACAAAATATGAATAATTTATGCATGGTCTTATAGCTTGTTATAATAGCTTTCAGAAACATTCATTGAAATTATCCTAACTATAAGCATTATTTTGCTACACTACACTTTAGCGCGTGTAAAATTTTCGCGCCAAAATGCTCGGTACTCAACCTTTTTTTTATTTTAGTTTAAATCTATTGCGTTGGTTCAGTTCATACTTACAAAATCGTGTTCAGTCTATTGTTATTAATGGGCATCTTTTCTCCCCCTGCCGTAACCTCATCGGGCGTCCCTCAAGGATCTATCCTAGGACCATTATTATTTGTACTCTTCATAAATGATATCTCAGCTTGTTTCAAACATTGCAATTTCCTTTTATATGCGGATGACTTAAATATATACTCCTGTGTTGGCGATCAAAATGATTTAAAATTAATACAGTTTGATTTAATGAGATTTGAAGAATATTGTAACATAAATAAACTTTTTTTGGCCCTTAGCAAATGTATTCATGTGACATTCACAAGAAATTTAAATATATTAACAACGAGTTTTCAACTAGGTGGCTACATTCTTAACTCAGAAAAAACCGTCAGAGACCGTGGTGTGTATCTAGATACAAAACTTACTCTTGATTTGCATGTAGAAAATGTACTTAATAAAGCTTAACGAATGCTAGGTTTCAGTTCTAATCTAAAAATCTTATTATTTCTGTTTTCTACATTCTAGTTTTACAATTATATAGCTTACTTTTACCAAGTTTTACTTACCTTTGCTGCGATTACCTTTTATTGTAAATTGTACGTGTACGCTTGCATCTAAGCAGATGTCGCTTTTATCTTTAACATTATATTCTCAGTGAGATGTCCCAAGGGAATAATTGTAATTATATTAGTTAGTTATAATTTGTATATGTATTTAATCTTTTGTTTCCGTTTTTGTCTCCAATAAAGTAAAAAAAATAAGTAAATCGAAGCTTAGAAGGATCGGATCGCGAAAGATAAAAACAGCCACATCTTAAGCCACAACTATGCAGATGATCTTTTAAACTATTATAGGAAGATTATACCATAGCACTTAATATGAAGTGATCTAACTCCTCTTTCTGTGACTTTTAATTTTATTACCTAGTACGCTACTAATACTAATATTATGTTCGCAATACAAACAACTCCTGGGGTGGGGTATAGAACTCATCAGCTAGGTAAGAAATTGTAAATAATTACTATAGGTTTCTATTTATAATATAAGATTATACAGTATGTTAAAAAAACCCTGTACAATAAGTGACACGGCAATGAAGTTGAATACGGACACCATTTGAAATAATATCAAAATCCCTTAGATTAAATGTAACAATAAAAAGAACATTTCATATTAAATGTTTACAAAATTCTTGAGAAACCCTGACATTTATTTCATCAGTAAACTAAGGTAATCGCCCTGGCCTCGCTCCAATGTCATATACCTAGCATCAGATGTTTAATATAAAACTTTCGTTTTGACTAACGCCCGCCCGCTGCCTGCCCATCTTCTCAGGGTACATGAATGAAATGGGTGTGGGCGGGTAAAAATTAAAAAGGTCCGCTGGCAGACGTGTCCAATCTTTTACAATTGGATACGTTCATATTTTTTATTTAAAGTGCTTACTTCCTGAAAATCAATATTTGTTTGTTCTCACTATTTGATACGCCTCAATATATAGTACAGGATTTTTAACACCCTATATAATATTTATGTTCCTCCTCATGTGGTTCTGAAAAGCTAAATTCGCCCTTATTAGGCATTTATATGATTCATTCCCCTAAACAAATATGATTAATTAGTGATTCAGGATACAAGCATCGCTTTGAGTGCGAGCTAAGCTTAAGTCCACTATAATGACGACTTACGAAAAACAATTCTTGCATCATCAACAACAGCTGCTGTTCCGTCGACCCTCCAACGTTTTTAAATACCCATAATTATACGAGATAACAAAAATTATAAAATTTACAAACATAGCTGTCACGCATCTAAAAATGCGTTACGTTTCTCATACCAAATAAGTAAACACGAACGCATTTCGCATAAATCATTCATCTCTTTAAGAAATAAGTTTTGGATACTGTAATCATTTAGTTTACTATCCATTGTAACAGTTTATTTAATAATAATCGAAAATGCACTGTGTATAATGTACAAGATCGCCATAGTTTTAATTCGGAATTAGAAGCATTTTTTATTTATTACAAACGAAAATACAATTCTTTACAAGATATACAAAACTATGTCATGTTAAATAGTATTGATGTACAATTAATAAATTGTCGAACAATTTTTATATAGATTGAATGATTAGCATAGCTCCAACTGTAAAAGTTAGGGGTATTTTGGTGATTTTTTTTCGCAATGGTTATAAGAATAGAAATGTAATGAAAAAATGAATTCTCTTCTTATTTTTTTTTAAATATAAATAAACCGTCGAGAAATGGTGTCAACTATGCGCTATTTCGGTAATTTCTTCTTATCTTATTATGAGTCTTAGTTTAAGCTCAGCTTAATCTCAGCTGCCAAACGATAAGTACCACATCAGAGTTTGTGCTAAGCTTGATCTTAGCTAACTTTTACGTAAGTTAAGGCTGAGTAAAGTCTAAGTACAATATTAAGGTCATATTTTTTATCAACCGACCTTAAAAAATAGAAGGCTCTCAATTCATCGGTATATTCCTATCATAAGTTTACAGAAACCCTCATTTGGTGAAAATATGAAAATAACAAAGGACCACCTTGCTTTTGAAAAGAAAGTTTTCAGGTGTTGTGATAAGATAGTACCATTCAACTATTCTGATGGTGACGCCAGACTTATGGGCACTCCATAATAGAACCATGTCGCTTCCAAAATCTTTCGCAGTTCTTGTTTGCCTCATCGAACTCCCTCCACTTAGCTCAATCTTTTGTTACTGTCTTACAAACCAGCTGACGCATTAAAATATAGACTTGTTCTCCGCAATTCAAATTCAAATATTTTTATTCAAAACTAGCTGACCCGACAGACGTTGTTCTGTATATAATAAGTAAAATAATGTTTTTATATGATTTTGTCAATAATATATCAAAACATCAAAAATTAAATATGCACCCTTGGATGGTACATTACTTAGGCATTGAAAGTCAAAAATTACCACCCATTCCAAAACTGCCTCTGACCTGAGAAGAATAGGCGCAACAAACTCAGCGGGTTTTTTTTTCTTAAAAATAGGTTAACAAAGCAATATTGTACAATTAAACATATTATTTAATAGCCTGAGGGCGGTCGCTCCATTCGCAACCTCACGTATCATTAAGAAAGTCATTTATGTTATAGTAACCTTTACCACACAAAAGTTTTTTAACAATTCTTGATGAATAACGTAATACTTTTAGTTTGAACATTTTCTGGGATACTTTCAGAATACTCTGTGTTGCTCTCGTGAACATTTTGTTCGAAAGTCGTCTTTAAAAAAACTTCACAACTCTTTCGTCCATCAACTGTAGATCTTCTATAGAAATAAGACCTTGTAATTTAGTTACTTATTAAAAACATAATCTTTTTTTACGAAAATAACGGACGAGACGAGCAGGATGATGGTTAATGATACGCTCTGCCCATTACGATGTACTGCCGCTCAGGATTCTTGAAAAACACAATAAAATTGAGCGGCAATATAATTGCGCTCGTCACCTTGAGACAAGATGTTGAGTCTCATTTGCCCAGTCATTTCACTAGTTACGGCGCCCTTCAGACCGAAGCACAGTAATGCTTACACATTACTGCTTGACGGCAGAAATAGGCGCCGTTTTGGTACCCATAATCTTGCCGGCATCATGTGCAAAGGAGCCTCCCCCTAGTAAAAGTAAAAAGAAGAGTTACTTATTAAAAACATAATCACTAAGTCTTTATAATTATTCAATTATAATGACTTAGACGAGTATTCCCTCGGGGATACTCGATAATCGATTTACCAATTTGAAACCTTAATAAGATTCGCTTGCACAATATAATACGTATTTAAATTTTAATTAAGATCTCTAACGTTCATTCAAAAATAGAAAATTCGCCAAGTTCAGAGGGATTTGTTTACACAATTTGCTAGAATTCAGTTGACAATTCTCATGTTATAAACAGACTCTTTTACACAGGATGCCAGCTAAATTATGGGTACTACAACGGCGCCTATTTCTGCCGTGTAATATAATACCCATAATCCAGCCGGTATACGTAGTGGTGGTAAATTAAAATATAAGAAAAGTAATTTTTGATATTCATGAGCGTCATTTTCACGACCTACGTAATAAAAACAAAGTAATTTTGATTTGATTTGAATCGTGATTGCGCCTGTCACTGTGAGAACGAGTAATCACTAAATATGCCGGAATCCACGCAAGAAAACTTACTCTTACTAAAAGTAAAATTATTAACAAATTAATAAGCAAAATCACATGTAAAATAGAAAACAACAACTTCGTATCATCGACAAAATTGCTTAATGGCCTACATTGCTGATAATTATTTAAAATTAATCATTAAAATAGTTAGGTTTATATTTGCACGTAAGAGATTCTAAGACAGGTGGTGGTCTATCAGTGTCTAATAAAATGATTTGATTTGATGAATGAAAGTTACATAGGTTCAAGTAATTTCGATCTTATTTGTGTATTATGACTGTAGGAAAATGACATTAAGGTGGTTCACGATTACATTTTGTCGATAGTGCAATTTTTTTCCTTTATAACATAAGCGCAGATTAGTTGATAAATGTTGACTGAGATGAATCCAAAACAATAAAAATATCGAATAAAAATGGCGGGGATTCGAATAACTTACTTTTTTTACGGCGCGCGACGTTCTGGTAGTGTGGAACACGCGTAAACGAAAATGTTCTTTTTTTGAAATTCATACAGATACCACGCATCGTGCAATAAGAATGTGGGTGTCTGTTCAAACTCTTTGAGCATGAAGGGATGGAAAAAAAAATAGGAGTGTTGTTATGAAATTCAGTACAACATTACAACACTCGTTTGGAGGATGTAATGGTTATTAGAACATTGGGTGTTTTAATGTTGGCAATAAGCTAACTGTTTCAGAATCTTTAATAGAGGATTTAAAGCATCGGTGTAGATAAAATAATTTATCTAGGTATTTGTTTTTTTTTTCATCAGTTGTGGACTGAGTATAATTTAAAATGTATATAATATGTATGTGAGCCGCGTCGAGTGATCAAGCGAGAGCGAAGAAGCGTAGAAGGAGATGTGGAAATAACGAAATCTGATTGATTATTAAAATACATTTCCTCTCCTCTCCCTTTTGGTGGATACACAGCCTTACTTCGAAATTGAGCACGCGACCTTGCCATTGAATATGAATTACGCTACTCAAAAGCAGCTTCATAACTCGACGCTAGCATATTAATTGCATAAGTTTTCCATGAACAGATTTACCCGAAATTGAGAAAATTTAGCAATATTATTAATATTAACATAAAAAGGAAGTGAAATAGAATTGAGCTGTTTTACTTTACTTCAAATTGATTAGAACCACAGAATAAAGACGAATATGCATAAAAGGCATTAATTTTCTCAAAATTGATTCCTGTAGAATTCTTTTTGATGTCATTTCTAATATACTAGATACTACTACCGCCTCGGAAACAAATGGCGGCCTGAGAGAGAAGAAGCTTTTTTTGCGCTCTTTTAAATAAAATATACAATATTTTATAATAATCATAAATTAATCCCAGGCTGTCCGATCACTTAGATATTCAGCTTTGGAGTAGGACTTACGATAGAGTAATTTTTTAATAAAACATTCAAATGTATTTTTAGATGAATACCTGAACAACGGCTGGGAATTCATTATTATAATTTATATTGTAATAGTTTTTTATTTAGAAATTTTACTCAGTCAACACCTTTTTAAGGCATAAAAGGCATAAAAGGCATTTATTTTCTCAAAATTGATTCCTTTAGAATTCTTTTTGATGTCATTTCTTATACTACTAGATACTACTACCGCTTCGGAAACAAATGGCGCTCTGAGAGAGAAGAAGCGGCGCAAGAAACTCTCCCAGCATTCTTTTTTTTTGCGCTCTTTTCAATAAAAATATACAATATTGTACAGTTGCTATAAAATAATCACAATCTAGTCCCAGGCTGTCCGATCATTTAGATATTCAGCAGTGGAGTAATAGGATTTACGACAGAGCCATTTTTTTATAAAACATTTAAATTTATTTATAGACAATGCCTGAACAGTGGCTGGGACTTTATTGTAGAAGTGTATACATTTACCCTTAAAGCTATTATGTATCTTATGAAGCCTACTAGAATTAGTTACAAGCAATCCCTTATTTCTAGTGTTATAATAATGAAAATCACTATTAAGAGCAAAAAGGTGACGATTTTTGTGAACATATATTAAATTTTCATAAATGTACTGACAATAAACAGTCATAATATTTATTTCTTTAAATTTTTCTTTGAGAGACTGTCTATAACCAAGCTGATATATAGCACGAACAGCTCTCTTTTGCAGAGCAAACACTATATCAATGTCAGCAGCATGACCCCATAGTAATATACCGTAAGTCATGATGCTGTGAAAATAACTAAAGTACACTAATCTAGCGGTCGCAACATTCGTGTACTCTCTAATCTTTCTAACTGCATATGCCGCAGAGCTGAGTCTATCTGCTAGATGGGTAATATGTGGACCCCACTGAAGCTTTTTATCTAACGTGATACCCAGGAAGACCGTAGTGTCCACAAGTTCCAATCTCTGGTCATTTATAAGTACGTTGGTTTGTACCTCCGCTGTGTTTGGTGTAATGAACCGTAAACACTTTGTTTTTTTACTGTTTAAGTGCAGATTATTCGTCTCAAACCAACGCACTATCTTTGAGAGTGCATTGCTTACCTCGTCATCAATATCCGCACGTCGCTTCACTTTAAAAATAAGTGAAGTATCATCAGCAAACAATACAATCTCATGGCTATCATCTACCACAAACGGTAGATCGTTAATATATATAAGAAACAAGAAAGGACCGAGAATAGAACCCTGTGGAACACCTATTCGCACAGGTTTACCCGAAGACCGTTTGCCATTTACATCGACTATCTGAACTCTTTCGCTTAAATATGATTTTAACAGATTTAGGGCTCTATTTTTCACTCCATAATGCTTTAGTTTTAGGAGTAAAGTTTCATGGTGGACGCAGTCAAATGCTTTTGACAAATCACAAAAAATGCCCAATGCATCCTGTGACTCTTCCCAGGCGTCAAAGATGTGCTCAATGAGTCTAGTACCCGCATTAATTGTTGATAAACCCCTAGTGAAACCAAACTGATTTTTGTTCATTAATTTACAAAAATGCATTTGTAGCTGTTGAAGCAAAAGTTTTTCAAAAATTTTACTAAAAACAGGCAGCAATGAAATAGGTCTGAAATTAGCAGGGTCAAAAGAACTGCCCGATTTAAACAAAGGTATAACTTTGCTGTATTTCATGAGGTCAGGGAACACACCCTCATCTATGCATTCATTAAATATTATTGCTAATTCAGGTGCTATAATGTCAAGTATGTATTTAACAATATTAGTCGAATGGCCCCATAGGTCTTTTGTATTTTTTAGGTTAATTAATTTGAAAATTTTTATTATATCGCTACCTGTAACATACTTAAATTTCAAGTCAGTAGAAGATACTGGTACGTGTAATTTAAGCATATCATATGCTGCTTTTGGCGAAGCGTTAAGGTATTTGGTCGTGACAATCGGGATTTCGGAGAAGTATTTATCAAATTCATTTGCAATTTCTATTTCCGAATTTATAACGCGATTATTAATATTTAAACAGATAGAGGTGTTACGGCAATTCGATCTACCAGTTTCATTGTTAATTACACTCCAAGTCGCTTTTACTTTATTATTACTGTTTTTAATTTTATCTGCAATGAAACGTGTTTTCGCTTCATGACAAACTATTTTAAAAAGCTTGGAGTATTTTTTTACATATATTTTAAATTCTTCACTATTATTGTAATGTTTCTCATAATAAAGGTCATATAAGCGTTTACGACTGTTGTGGATACCCATTGTTGCCCAATCATTAAAACTATGTTTGTTGTTTACTGTCACCGTTACTGGAGTAAAAATCCTGTCAAATTCCTCACAGAAGGAATTGAAGACTAAGTTATAGTGAAAATTAGCAGTTTCACCACAGTGTAAAAATGGTATCGTATTTACCAAATTATTTCTAAACCTCTCAAGACGGCTACCCGTAACTGGTATAATCGTCACCTTTTTTGGTCTGACATTGTCCAATCTTGTATTTACTTTTATAAGTTGCCCACTATGGTCGGACTGAAGATTATTAATTATGAGTTTACTAGTAATAGTAACATCTGTAAAAATATTATCTAAATAGGTTGCTGTTGTAGAAGTGATTCTAGTAGGTTCCCAAAATACATTGAACAAATTAAAACTTTGAAATAAATTTTTAAGGCTAGTACAATTGGCCGAAGGTTCAAGCAAGTTTATATTAAAATCTCCACACACTATAATTGACTTGCTAGTTTTGCTAAATTTTGATAGTACCTCCTCCATTCTATGTTGGAATTGTTCATATGATGCAGTGGGGGGGCGGTATACACTTACAATAATAAATTGCTCTAGTTCTATACAAGCTATCTCAATTAGTTGTTCTATAGAGAGATTAACAATATCTCTTCTATTTTTACATTTTAATCTATTATTAATAATAATTAGGGAACCTCCATGTATTGCCCTACTTCTACAAAACGAACTGACTACTTTATGTTCTCTAAAACTAAACTGGAGCTGATGACTCTTACGCCAATGTTCTGTAATACATAATATATCTATATTACAGCAGCTCAAAAACAGTTCAATTTCTAATTCCTTACTTGAGATACCTTGTATATTCTGGTGAACAATATTTATGAGCTTTATATTATGATTATCTATAGCAGTAACATTTATATTTGGTGAATGTTGCCTATTTTGTATGATATTGCAAGAGTTGTCCTCCCTTGTCAAATAACTTAATTTAAATTAATTGAAGAAAAATCTTCATTGTTATATTTTTGTACATTAGTACTAATACATTCCCCAATAGGGGCTTGTATGTCGATTATTTTACAATTTTGCCCAATAGAGGCATGTTTATTAAATAATACTACAGAGGAAGTAGTTTGTTGACTAAGACTATAAGCTACTAAAGTAGCCAGCTGTCGCTTAACTCTAAATGGTAGGTATAGGTTACCATTGGTTATTTTCATTTTATAATTAATGAATTTATTTGTGTCAAATAAAATTAAATTTTCATTGTTGTGGAATGTCGCATTATACAAAGTTGTATTTAATTTAAATATTTTTCTATTTTGCTCCTGTGTCAAATCCGAGGAGTATGGGAATGTACACATCATCACTTTAGATTTTGTCTTATTGGAAATATTAATTAATTTTTCTATATTTTTAATTAGGTCCTTATTTCTAATATTATGAGAGTTATTACCAAACATTATACCTATGATTGTTTTTTCTTTTAGATTTATTTTTGGTATGGAATTTATGAGGTTATTGAAAGTTATATTGGGTTTACATATATTTATCAACTCACAATTCTTTGCAACTGCATTATTTAATAAAGGTCCAAACCCTTGGCCAATTTTGTCTGAAAATAATATAAACCTACTTGATGCACTTGTATCCATACTTTGACTAGTTTTTAATGGGGATACACTTTGGTCTTGATAATTTTCTAGTGAATGTTTATTAGTTGTGCTGGAGCAGTGGCACATATTATTATTGTTTATAAAGGATTCAAAGTGTTCCATGTTTTCATTGCCTAATTTAATTAAGCAATCAGCCTGCTTTATATGTTCTGATATTTGCTCCTGCGCTGAATTATATTTTTGAGTAATGTTTTGCAACATTGTTTCTAGAGAAGATATTTTATTATTTAATATATCTGTATCAACTTTATGTATTGTAATTATTATATTAATTATTGACTCTGTTAATTCTTTATTATATTTTTGTAATTTTTTCAGCAACTCTTGGTTTTTTGACCTAATTTTGCAAAATTTTTGGCCTAGGAATTGGTTATTAAGGAGTTTGCTACTTTTTGCTATAAACCTTTTGATTTTTAAATATTTCTTTATCTTTTTATGAGAATTTGTTGTAATATAATTCTTATTATTAGTGGAGCTTTCATTTGTTAAATCTACAGTTACCATGCTTTGTTTTAGAAGCAATTCAGACTCAAGTATGTTTATTCGACTTAAAGTCCATTCATATTCAGAACTACATTTGTCAAATGAATTAATGATTTTATGTAAGCTGTCCCTTTCTAAGGTTAAATCTGAACATTTTTGGTGCATGTCTGCCAGCTCGGACTTAAGAGAAGAGTTTGTTTTAAATACTTTTTGGATCTCCAATTCACACTCTTCCCGTTCATTTAAAAGTGTTTGACAAAGATCCTTTGACTTCTTTAGCTCCTTAGCAGCACAGCTCAGCTTGTTTTCCATTTCTTTCATGGTAGCCTTCCGGGTTTGCATAGTGAGGCTTGAAGTCTTGGGAACTTGTAGGCAGTAGTTAAGTAACTGTCAAAATATAAAACTATGTATAATCTTGTTATAATAGTGTGTGAGAAGAGGATACAGGTTTACAGAATCTAGAAATTAACTCCAAAAGTGCAGAACTCAATGGTTTACTATGGTTAATTGCCAATTAGATTAGTTACTATATTTTTCCTTGCTATTATTAGTATGTATAGTGTAAGAAGGATGTAGGTGAATATTGTATGCGGCAGTTGATGTTGTGGTCTTCAGCTCAGCTTCCACATTTTTGTCAAGTTGAGAGAGACAAACAGGGCCAATGTAGTGAGTATGAACGTAACTCACAACTGTGAGTAGTGTAAAAGTGTTATAAATTGAATATAGCTACGAAACGAACAACGCACTACAACGCTAACAACTATTAGTTGTAAGTAAATAGAACAAAATACTTCCCTCGTTTTTGTTTTTTGAATTTTGTAATATGACAGTTGGGCCGGTACAACTAAGTTAGTATTCCATTATCTTCTTGAGATTATTGCGGTATTCCACACTTATTTTATATAATTTATAACTTTAATGTACACAATAGCAAATCAAGATTTATTGATTTTCAATATTTCTAATTATTTAAAATAAAATTAAAATCAGCTGTTAATTTTACGTCTCAGTGCCGGGGTTGCCAACCCAAAAAAAAAAAAAGGAATAGATACCTTAGCTGAGCGCTAATAAGATTCATTTTAAATTATACTCAGTCTGCAGTTGACGTGAACTCAAAATAATATATTGATAAATTATTTTACATCTACTCGTACTTAATTATAGGATATATACTCAAGTCTGAGGCGCACAAAACAGCCAATAGGAGTCACTAACACTACTTAGCTATTTACTGTTACAACCATACAAGGCCACAGCTTAACCTTATAACTTGCACGATGGCACTAGAATTGCCGATTTACTTTTTCTAATTAGTTCGTTAACATTATTTATTTATTAAGCTTAAGTTACAACTTGCATGGTCATGGCCATAACAATTGATGTTGTAAAGCATGCGAAGGCTTGAAAAAAGTGCCTTAAAATTTATATGTATTTAAAAATCAATAATAATATTAAGGGTGCAATTTAACGTAGTAATAAACTCAAATAATTGATATGTTATGTATCATAGAATCAATAAAAATGTAGACTATACAATGACGTTCAGTGACATGTAGCCGCCCGGAAAAATCATGAAAGTAGACGCAAAATTATCGAGAAAAATCGATTAAATGGGCTTGTATCTGTTGTAGTTTTTTTAAAACGTGCATTTATCTTTTTTGTTGTGAAAGACTGTTAAAAATCATCATATCTATGTGTTTTTTTCAATCGGTAGTTAATAACATGTTCTATTACATAAATAACCAGTTTCATGGAATTATTTTAAAAATTTGGAAAAACATACTTATCTATCTAAATTTCTTGCAATAAATAATTATAGTCTTTTTTTAAGAAAATCGCCTGAACTTTGGAACCACCCTAAATATTTTCTAAAATACTTAGAACATTTATTTGACTCGAATACTTTAACAAATAGGAAGACACCAAAGTTATTTTACATACAATAGAGAGTGTGAACAATAAAGCCAAATTACTATATATTATCGCAAGGTCAAGGCATCATTAACCGGTGGACATCAAGTTCCAAATAATGATATCTTTGAAGTAAGTAAATCTCCTTACAACTCATTTGTCACGCACTAAGAGTTTATTATACTTACTAAGTTTATTACATAGATGTAATCACAATTCCTACCCTGAGCTGTCGTTTACAAACTTCGGCCGTAGATCAAAGTTTAACTCATAAAGTTGTAAAGGTATTTTAACGACTTGACAGTAATCATGTCGTTTACATAATTTTTTTTTTGAAGTGAAATTTTCTTTAGAATCGTTGTGATTTCAAACCGGATGCAACGGAAAAACCGACAGGTAAGAGACACAAATACAAAAATGTGTAGGATTAAGCTGGCAAAGAATGAGACAGAAATATGCATACTATTTTATTGTTATGTATGATGCGATACTGACTGAGGCGGCCCCGACACCTCAATCTAAATTGCACAATTCAACAAATACACCACAACCTATAATCAACACTTCAACAGACTTAGAACACAGCACTTCATCGCAAGAGAACGTTCAGCATATTAATATAAACAATAAGAAATGCAACATAACCGATGGCGTGAAATCTAAATCTACCTTCAATAAATCGCCGGGCGAGCATTCAACTCGACGTCGTCCCGCTACAAATATAGGTGAAAATATAAGTAATGTACAACGCCGAACTGATCGTGAATTAAGAAATGAGCGTAAAATGGTAAATAGATATAACTTTCGGACCTAGTTCAGACATGAACACACAAAATATTACAAACAGATCGTCAAAACAGTTAAATATCTTTTATCAAAATATGCAAAGCATCTGCAATAAAATACATCTACTTGACCATTTAACTGTTGAATTACCTAATCTACAAGTTATGTGTATCTCGGAAACCTGGTTATCTATAGAAAAACAAAAAACATTACACATAAATAATTATATCATGGCAGCTTCCTTCTGTCGTATACATCATGATGGCGGCGGTGTTTGCATATTTGTTAAAAATAATTTAGAATATTTAGAACGTGTTGATATGTCAGTTATCTCTAACGAAATGGTATTCGAAGTATGTGCAATAGAGATACCTAAAAATAATCTACTACTGATTAATCTGTACTGGCCTAATAGTAGTAGAGAAGTACAATTGTTTTACAACTTATTAGAAAATCTCCTCATTAACATTAATAAAAAAGAAATGAATAAAAACATTATTATTAAGGGAGACATGAATGTTGATTTTCTAGATGCAAAGGAAAAAAGCAGACTCAATAACCTCTTGTTGTGTTATAACTTCCATCAAAAAGTCTCAAAGCCTACTAGAATAACTCCTACAACTAAAAGGTGCATAGACCTAATTTTTACAAATTTCTATCTAGAAGGCTCAAAAATTGAAGTATATGATTTTGGATTATCAGATCACAAGGGCATCATTTTCACATTACCTTTTACCTTCCACAATAAACAGTCTTTCATTAAATTAAAACGTAAATTTAATGACTTTAATATAAATAAATTTAAAAACGAACTCGCGAATATCAACTGGGATGATCAACTTAAGCCTAACAATAACGTTAACGAAAACTATAAGATATTCCTAAATATAATTGTTACTGCCCTGAATAAATGCATACCTAAATTACTAACAAAATTTATTCTAAACCAAAATAAACCTTATTTAACACTAGGAATTAAAAAATCATGTCAAAATAAAAGATTATTACAACGCCTTGTATCACAAACCAAAAATAAAGTATTAACAAATTTTTATAAGAGATATTGCAAAGTTTTAAAAAGTTGTATAATCTAAGAAAATTATAAATATCCGTAAATTCAGCTCAGCTGATAATAAAACACGATCCATGTGGAAAATAATAAAAAATGAAACAAATAAAAGTACTATAAGAATAAAGCAAAACATAAGTCTTAAATCTTCAGAGAATAATATTATAGTAGATCCGAAAATTATTGCTAATACATTTAATAGTTTCTATTTATCCATCTCATCAAGCCCTAAAGTAAAAAACGACAATATAGCTATAAATTCTAATAAATTAATTAATTCGTTATTTCTAAATTCGTTTGAACCCAAAGACATCTTTAACATAATAAAAAATCTTAAGAATAAAAACTCTTTCGGAATAGATGAAATCCCCCCTTTTTTAATAAAAAAATGTGCTGATATTTTAACCTACCCCTACACTAAACTTATTAATCAATCATTCTGTGAAGGATTATTTCCGGACGATCTAAAGATATCCATAATAAAACCGGTATATAAGAAAGGAAACACATCTGATGTAAATAATTACCGACCTATTGCCCTTCTACCTACATCAGCGAAGATATTTGAAACTGCAATGGCTATACGCCTAAGTAGTTTTCTGGAAAAATATTATATCCTAAATGAAAGCCAACATGGTTTCAGGAAAAACCATTCCACAACTTTAGCGATATACAAATACATACAAAAAATATTTGATTCACTTAATAATAAAAAATATTCAGTTGGCCTACTGCTTGACATGAGCAAAGCATACGATAGAGTCTCTTATGATATCTTACTAGAAAAATTATTTCTCTCAGGAATTCGAGGAATTGCCCATAAATGGTTCAAATCTTACCTTAATAATCGTTTTCAATATGTGGAAATAGAAAATACTAACTTCGAGACTGGAAAGATAGACCACATAAGATCTAATAAAGCTCACTTATCAGGATCGATTCCACAGGGCAGTGTGTTGGGTTGTATATTGTTTCTCATATACATAAATGATCTTCCTAACTTAATAGATGATGATTGTACTCTTTTTGCTGATGACATTTCTATTTTGATCCCATGCTCTAATTTAAAACAACTAGAAGAAAAATTAAATATTACAATGGACAAAATCTTTTATTGGCTAAATAATAATAATCTTGAACTTAATATTAATAAAACTAAAATTATACCTTTTAAACCTTATCAAAAATCCCCCTTACATATATCTTATTCTTACAAAAATTCACAACTTGAAACAGTTGACACAGCTACACTACTGGGAATTGATTTAGACTCACACTTGACATGGAAGCCATATCTACAGAAATTAAAAAGCAAAATGTCATCTTTTACTTATGCTCTTTACCAACTAAAACGCGTAACAGATTTCAAATCTGCCCTTGCTGCTTATTATGCATATGCACATTCTAGATTATCATATGGAATATTAATATGGGGAAACTGTATTGAAATAAAAGATATATTTATTCAACAGAAAAAATGTATCAGAATTTTAGAAAATATTCAGCAGATGGATTCATGTAGACCATATTTTATTAAACACAAAATTTTAACCCTTACTTCAATTTACATCCTAGAAGCATGTAAATTTGTTAAAAAACATTCGGACTTATACTCAACACTACCAAATAACAAGCGAAATAATAGAAATTTAAACAAATTAAAAATTCCCCAAACAAGTATGTCATAAGTGTCATCGAGCCCTCACCACATGGCAATAAAAATTTATAATCACATCCCAAACGAAATTAAAAATAAAGAGAAGCCTTCTCTATTTAAAAGACATCTTAAAAATTTTTTAGTTTCAAAATGCTTCTACGATTTACCCGAATTTTTTAATAACAAGTGTGAGAATTAGTTACAGAATTAGTATAAGAATGTAAAAAATGTATATGACTTCTTTTTTTTTTTATGTATAACGTTGCTGTGCCCTTGCAGGGCGTCACATATTGTCTACCCATCAATGTACCAACCATCCTACTGTAAAATGTGACTTGCAATAAAATATTTTGATTTGATTTGATTTGATATATGTATACGCACATATATTCTTATGTCATACGCACGACTTATGTTGAAATCATGTGTCATCCTAGCAAAATTAACCAGGACTTCATATGCAGTTTAGAGGTTCATGCACAATGCAGGTTTCACTTCTCACATGCGTACTTTGTACACACGTAAAATTTTATTCATATAAATCGACCTAACTCACGCTTCATCAGTGTTGGTACCGACTAGCTTCGGACCATTCGGAGATCTTTACTAAAACTACCACCGGATTATTAATCATTACTAACGTTTTTTATTTAATGGGGAATAAAGAATTGTATAAACTGTTTTTTTTTTTTTAATTTCCTATTGCCAGCCAAGTCGGAAGAACATAATATTTTGTGAATTTCTATATTTTATTATTTTAAAGGAATTTGCAATACATAGGAATTTCTTTAATGGAATCCCATTAACATTCAAACCAATATTGTCTGTCAGAACTGTCATTATATCAAGCTGTGCAGAGGCAAACCTAGAACGCACCCATTTTAATGGGATGGTTAAATCGGTCAAATTTTCCCCGCGTACTTTATACTAGCATCATGACTAAACAATTGTGCTAATTTATTCGTATTTCCTTTATGCAACTAAGCGCACTGTATATTGATAAAATAAAATAGATGGGCCAAGAGTTAATTAGAACGTAAAAGGCTGAAAATACAAATTGCAAATTACTTAATTTGCAAATCACCTAAAATGCGAAAATACGGTCTGTCTTGATAAAATATTCATACCTGTGCCATAGGCAAAAGCTCTGTAAAGAGCTATAATACAATATGCTAATAAGACTCAGTATTTAACCAGTCCATTTCTGGAACCATAACCTATTTGTGGAAATAGCATGTCATATTGTATCATTTGCGGTCTTGGGTAATATTATTAGAAATATCGAATCCAATGAAGCTAAATTTGCGTGTAAAATATAATATTAACCTACATTTTTTCTAAGCTATTATAAATATTTTAAATTTCGTTTAAACAGTTAACAACTGGATATCTTTCGCGATTTAGGCCTTCTATGAACTTCTGCTATTTTGACGCTATTGGAAGTTACATGTATGCTGTATCTGGCGGTTTCGAGTTGATAATACCTGAAATTATAAGGAACTAGCATTTCGTTCTCAATTCTTTACTTGTCTTTTGCGATTCTCGCTATTAGAACTCTTATCTCTACTAACTTGTTACTTGCAGTAGTATAACGAAATATTGTGTCAACAATAGTGCATAATTTTTTTATAAGAAAAAATTTCGAGATGATCAAAATACGCGCTTACAATTATAATACAATGCTGCTCAGAATTCTTGATTGAACTCAACCTTCTGAGCGGCATAGCGATTGCACTCCTCCCTTGGGGAAATAAGATGTTAAGCCTCAAATTTAATTTGTACCGAAATTTATGAACGGTGCGGGATTGTGTTCAACATTCAATGCTAGTCAGAAAGCCAAAGCTAAAGAAAGCACTGTAGCATAAAATAAACTACACTCGATCTTCTGATTTCATATTTTAACAACGGTATTCAGAGGGTCGACGTAAACGGCAGGAGATCTCCTGGGACTGCTCTCAGGATGAGGATACCACAAGGGACTATTCTTGTACCGTTCCTCTTCCTTATCTACATAAATGATCTACCTAACCTTGTAGAGAAAAAAAAAAACATAACGTAGTATAGTTTGCCGATGACACATCACTGATATTTAAAGTAAAAAGAAACCACGTTATTTATGACGAAGTAAACGACATTCTATCTGATATATGATATCCATATTTAAAGATATTCTGAAATTATATATTTCAGTACAGTGTGCTATGAAAACCTATATTTTTTTATATTTATACAGATAATGCAGTATGGAGGATTACAACGACACATTGTTCCTCCTGAACGAGACAGAGGGTTACCTGCCGTACTCGCAGAGGGTGGAGACGTACGTCGTGCCCATACTGTTCGCGTTCATCTTTATCATTGGAGTGCTGGGAAATGGCGCGCTAGTTGCAGTCTTCATCAGACACAAGGCGATGAGAAATGTGCCTAACACGTAAGTTGAAATTCTGTTAGGTAATAAGCTTAGTGTTGGTGATAGGGCGAAGAGATTAAAACAATTATGAACTTGATGTAAATGTTTATTCTGAAGAACACACACACACAGCACTGACTATAATATAAAATACAAAAGTAATGCGGGCGCGCGTAGTATTGCGCGTGGGCGGTAATTGACAACTGACGCCTCACATATTCGTTGATGCGGGGCGGCTTCTTATTAAAAATTCTTATTTTAAATACAATTTTTTTCTATCTATGGTTGTTATGCCAGGTGGAACCATCGTCAACATTCTCCCCCACCGTGTCGTTGTCACGGCACTCACCCTTAAGGAGTAGAGCTACGCGCGATGCCGGCCGTTTCATTAACCCATTTTGGGTCTAAATACCCACGAGTCTTATTCGCCCATCAGCCCCTGGATGGATTATGCCTTTCGGCCAAACATTTCGGGGAGAAGAAGGGTCCACTATAATAACTAAATCACCCGCTTGTAACTGTGTCCCCTCACGATTCCATTTACTACGAGGAGCTAAGGTGGGAAAGACTTCTTTCATCGATCTAGACAAAAATAAATCGGCTAAGCGTTGAGCAATTTGCCACTGCTTTCTAAGATATAAGTCATCGTCGTCAAATATACCGGCTTGTGGAAGATTTAACGAGGAACCTAAAAAAAATGGTTTGGTGTTAAGGCCTCTAGGTCACGCGGGTCCACAGAATCGTGAGTTAACGGTCGGCCGTTAATCATGTTTTCTACTTCAGACAGAAAGGTAAACAAGGTCTCATCTTTGGGACTATTCGCAATAAAAGCTTTATATGTTCTACTATGATTATTAATCCAGTATAGCACAGTTGTGGCATCTGTCCAATAATACGTATTTTTTGGTACTAAGCGATGCTCGGATTTAATACTATTTACGAGTTTGCATGCTAATACAGCGCCTTGCACTTCTAAACGCGGCACGAACACCGGTTTTGTGGGTGCTACTTTGCATTTGCTCGCGATGAACGCAATTGTTACGTGACCATCGCTCATTTCCTTACGCCAGTAAGCGACGGCTGCGTACGCGCTGGGTGATGCATCGCAAAATACGTGAAGTTCTAATTGTGAATCAATTTCACAGTCACTATCAGTTTTCGAACCGACCCGAAAGTACCAACGCGGAATTCTAATATTATTTATTTCATTAGCTTGTGTTACCCAACTTTTAAATGAACTATACAAATAGTCACTTAACTGGTCGTCCCATTTTAAATTTAATCTCAATGCTTCACGCATTAAGATTTTGCCTGTAATAGTAAATAGCCGTAAATGTCAAATATAGACATAAAATCTTATGTCTCAAGGTGACGAGCGCAACTGTAGTGCCGCTCAGAATTTTTGGGTCTTTCAAGAATCCTGAGCGACACCGCATTTTAATGGGTAGAGCGATCAATTACCATCAACTGAACGTCCTGCTCGTCTCGTCTCTTAGTTTCATAAAAAAGTATACTTGTTTATTAAGATGATTGTTACTAGACAGTAATTGGTATGGTATACAATTTATAACCAATGTAACTCAAAGTATTATCTACGCCCCTCAATAGGGCTACTGGAAACCCAAGCGCTGGCAGCTATTTCAGTCAACAAATCAGTCAAGTTATCCAACACGGAATGCTGCCAGTATTCTTTGTATACTTCCCCGTAATGATAGTTTTAATTTACTGTAATCGTAGGTAGTGATGTAAATATAATTATAAGATTTGTTTTGTTTATATCACAACATTAAGATTGTATAATTTATGACCTACATTAACAATTCATTTCATATATTCGTTTTGTAAAATCATTGTTCGTGGTAGCCTACTTGTATAAATGCCCATCTTGGCACCATCATAACTTTATGGACTACAGCAGAATTTAGAACAAAAGTAGGTTTAATCTTGAGAGTATACGCTATTTTACTGGTTTCAACCTCTTTTTCATTATTCTATCAGAACCCGTTGTTAGTGTTCGGTATAATTAATGATATGTTCACATAGGTAATAAATTACTTTTAAAAGCGCAACAAGGGAAACAAAAGTGTTCAAGATTCAAATAAAATAAACATGACAGATAATTTGCTTTTTACTGCCATTTTTACGAGATAGAAACAGTTGTCGTAAATAATGTGAAACTAGATAGATGTTTTTCAATCTAGCTAATTTGTCACGTAAATTTCTCACGGTATCAGTTTTGTCATCAATTATGTTATATCAAAAGTTTGCGTCTGTTTCGAAGTTCTACATAATATTATTATTTTTTTTAGAAATTTTATTGAAGTAAGGCGTTACTTTGCGGAAATCCACAATTATCCAAATGATTTGAGTTTTCTTTGGTGTTAATTCTGGCAATATTAGTCTTTAAACAATTCGACACTTAGACACAATCTGGCACGAGACCAATGTCTCGTTGTCAATTTTGGCGACTCAACTTGTGCTGAGGATGCCTCGTGTAGAGGCGAAACACGTGTCGAATTGTTTAAAGACAAATATTGGCGAAATTAATACTAAAGAAAACTCAAATAATTTGGATAATATTATCATGTAAGACTCAAACTCAACACAAAACTCTTACAGATTCATATTCTTACGATATATCAAAGTGAAACAATCAAAAATCTACAGTCTCGAATTATTTGAGTAAGAAAAAAACTAAAAATGTAAGTTAATTATTTAAAAACACAATATTTTTTATGTATGTATGTATATTGACAACAGTAGATGCATCAATCCATACAAACTGTTAATAAGATTACTTAGATCACTTATGCGTATAGAAAGACTGTGACAGCTGTGAAAACGTCGAAAGAAATTGAGATTTACAGTTAATCTCTATTTTGAGCAATGCACGCGAGATGGAGATTGTCACGCACACTTAAATATTAAACCTGGCCTGTTTTCATCGGTTGTCTAGCAGCCAGAGGCGCTATCTACACGGATAAATTATCTAAGAAAGAAAGAATTAAAGATAACGTAAACAGTATATCCATATTACAAAGATTGTATTTATAAATCTCTAAGATAACTTGAAATTCAACTACATGAAGATTTCTTGACGACCTTATTGTAGGCAAAACAGATCTGCTCATCAGTGCCATCACAAGCAATAACATTGAAGCCTTTACGACGCTTTTTACAAGAACTGAAGCAAATCTCAAGAAATAATGTATTTTCATTGCAGAATAGCATCTTTACTGCAACAGTTTTCCCCGTTGCATACATACCAGATATTTTGATAGCATGCTCTATAGCTGATTGATCTATACAAGTCCTTCCTGTCATCTTTTGTGGGATTTTTTTACGTACGGGTCATCTGATGTTAAGTGATCACCGTCGCCCATATTCTCTTGCAACACCCGAGGAATTTGTCCCATTAGAAAAGCCTTTTCGGATCGTCCTGGAAATACAGCATTAGGCAGCTCATTCCACAACTTGGTTGAGCGTGGAGAAAGTCAGCTTCCTTGGTTCCTTGAAAACCGCACATCCAGATGGTGGGGATTTGACATAAGGTCATAATGTTATATTTAAACTAGCCGTTCCTGCTCGCTTCGCTGGTCGAATTTTAAAAGGAAGGAATGTTGGAATTCGTAAGGTAAACCGTAAAGTAGCCATAAACCATCTAGGATAAATTTCGCACCGAATGGTGGTAGTTTCATGTCGATACGATCAGTGGTCTATGCGTGAAAGTGCCTCAAACAAAAACCATTTTCCTTACATAGATATAGAAACAAGAAAAAGTAAGATTTGAGGCGTACTCATCACTTGAGTATTCTTCACGTTAGTTAAACAACCAGAGACATAATAACGCTCTAGCAAAGACGCCTCAAGTGAACTCTGAAGTTCCTTGGGTAATGTTCCTGAATATAAGCTTGTCGCGTCCATTGCAAGCTTGTCATTAACCCAGACATAATTCAAGGTAAAAAAAAATTAACAACAAAACAACCGACTTCAAATACACTATTTCAAAACAATAGATATGATACGCACTTAAAAGTATAAAAATAATTGCATATTTTTATACAATCTAATTAATTAATCTAATTCTAGTAACGATTATTGTTATTTTTGGATTCGGTGTCCTTGCGCCGCGACCCGCTCTCGCCTCTCGCTTCCTCACTACTCAAGCACACCTCACCTATAACTATGTATGTAGTTACAAACTTATCTTAGATGACACCGAATGGGACCACACGGAAAGCACCAGCATTCGAATAAAAAAAGAATCATCAAAATCGGTTCACCCAATCGAAAATTTTGAGGTAACAAACATATAAAAACATACCGACGAATTGAGAGCCTCCTCCTTTTTTGAAGTCGGTTAAAAAGTAAACAACATCTTAATCTTAATATACCTATATATATATGTGTATGTATATAAATACAGTGTCCTGATGTTTGTTTCCAGTGAACTCCTAAACTAATGAACTGATTTTAATGGGTATTACTTCATAGAGTGCAGTTTAGAGTCCAATTTGAGAGATAGGATAGTTTTTATTTCGATTCGGGACTCATAATTATTTTTACTTCCAATATTTGTTTTGTATGGACATAATTTTAATGAGAGAATTTATTGACAATTCTGCTGTGAAACAATTTCATTATAACAACAGAGCATATTTAACGAAATAATTCTTATATATGTTATGAAATATTATTGATAAAATCATGAGCAACAGTATTTTATTTATTATGTACAGAACAACGTGGGTCGGGTAAGCTAGTTAGTATATAATGTATATTTTGTATTAAAACAAAAATAGCTCTTTGAAATTTACAACTTAATCCGAAAGCAGACAGCTAATTTGTTTTGTTTACACTTGCAGCTGTATTTATGTTGTGAGACGTGACGTCTTATAAGCGAAGTATAAAAGATATTTTACTGCGCCACTTTCGTCCAATTAGCATTCGTTTTTCCTTCGCCGCTACCAACCGCTGAGCTATACGGAGCAGATTACTTGTCTCAGATTTTCTTGCAATCTTTATTAAACGTCCCAAGAATCTAATTTAAGACCTCCTTAAAATGACATTACATTTATTACTATTGTAGTTGCCTACAAATTTCTGGAGCTTTTCTAAGACGCTTAAACCTTTTGAAGTTAGACTCATTTTATTTTATAACTCTGCATTGTGATTAAAATCTTTTTTATTCGTTTACAAGTGCTGACCCGGCAAAAGATGTTGTTCCATGTGGATTAAGCACCCCGCGCCCGCTCGTTGTTAAATATTGTCATTGACAGAATTATTTGTATTGAGAATAGGTATGGTTATGGTTTGTAAAGTATCTTTGGTACAGTTCAGTGCAGCCCTGTTTCACTGCGCCTAATGTAATTTACTGTGATAGCCACTGTCAAATATAGCTTACTACTAAGATTGATTCTTTTCATAAATCATGAATCTTATTATATTTTTTGTAATGAAATGACGTATCTCAAGTGGTTGAATAATTGGACTCCCCAATACTTAAACCACTTGATATTGCGAATAGGTATCTCTAAGTCAAGAAATATAGGTGCTGAATAAGTAATCACCCACATATCGTATACCAAGGATATACGCTGCATTTATTAGTATAAGTATTATTCTGATCGGTTCAGTAGATTTCGCAGTATAAGCGAAAAAAATCACCAGCTGTTCTTTTTTAGTACGAAAATTAGTTATTAATATATCGTCTTTTAAGATTATGTACCCTTAAGTTTAAAATATCAGGTTCTTTATATTATTCAGTGTCTTTGTCCGACTGTCGACCTGCATTGAAATAAACATTTTGTAATTAAAGGCCTTCCTCCAAGGATTTACGAACTTAGTATAAGATCTTTGTATAATGTTAAATATTAGGAATAAATTTTATTTTATGCCTCCTCTCCACTATCGGCGATGATCGTTACTTGTATGATCGTCTGTAATCGTTAGTAATCGTTGGTCATCGTGTAAGCATCCACACAATCGTCCGTAATCAATTATTGAGCGGCAGTCCTTTTAAATGGACATAATGGATTTCATGATTTAATAATATTATTATTAATATTAGTGAGCAATTATAAACCTCATAGTAACGATAACTATCTGAGTACCTATATACTTACCGATATTAATATAGGGGTGTCCATATAGTTCTGATAAAGTTCCATGAATTTAAATGTTTCTTCATTTGACCAACCAGTACTTACTCGCGCTATGTTTGTTTTGCTCGGGTACTGGTTGATTGTTTTGCCTTGATGATTGGTATATTAAGAAGGACATAAAAATAATAACGATAGTGGCAATCCTCAGAAATATTATTGACTGAGGGGTGGATCTTTAATGAGCTATTTTATATTGTAATATTTTTGGTGGACTGTATATTAATTAGGAGCTAATTCAGCTCAAATCCACACTACGGTATTTGCTTCTAATCTCAAAAATAACCCTTTGTATTGCATACAAAAATTATACACATTGGATTATAGCTGTCCGCGCATTGCCAGCAGATTGGGATTATGTCAGGAAAATTGAGAGACTCACGTCACGTTTCTTCTTGAGGTATTTGACGCACACGTTGGCGTCCAATTGTCCAGAGTAGACCACGCCAATGCACTGATTTTCTTGATGTTCACGAAAAACACTTAACTCACAGCAGGCCTGCTAAATTTCACTGTATCTCACACAATTTATAATGTTTTAATTAGGACCGCACTATTTTTTAAGGTTTTTTTACACAAGATTCAGCGGGTTTAATTAGGATAGATTATAGGTATCGCGTTACACGAGGGTGGCCATTGAGGTTTTTACAGACACCAAATACAGGTGTCTTCTAATTAACGGCGATCGATGTACTGGCGTGCTGATTATCCAAAGGAGGGATAATGACACTAGGAAATGAAAAGCGATACACAGACAGCTTATTCATTATATTATGGTGTCTAACGCCAAGTAACAAATTGGCGCGAATTTTGAATGAAATCTAACAGCAACGCTCACTGCCAAGTGTCCTCTAGTGAATGAATCAGTGAACCGGCGATCGAGTGGGCGAGCGCACGCAACTACATACGAATTCCCTTTGATGCATGCCAAATAAACCGACAAGTCACCGATCTCCGCGATCACGATTATAAACGATGATCGGCGACTAGACACAATCGTGCTCGCGCGTAATCATCCTTAAGCGCCGATTGTGGAGAGGTGGCATTATATATTCAATAAATGAAAACGAAACAGATAATCTGTAGCTGTATGTATTTTCTCAGGTACATTCTGTCGTTGGCACTCGCAGATCTTCTGGTGATTGTGACCTGTGTGCCGTTCACTTCGATCGTGTATACGGTGGAGTCATGGCCCTGGGGTGCCACCGTCTGCCGTCTCTCGGAGGCCGCAAAGGACGTAAGCATCGGTGTCTCCGTATTCACCCTCACAGCACTATCAGCTGACAGATACTTTGCCATCGTTGACCCATTTAGGAAACTACATGCTTCAGGTAAACATGATTTTTGTTCTTTATTAACATGGCTTTACTCGCGGTTTATCGGTGTGGGTACCGCCTAGTTTTGGACCATTCGTAAGTCAGTTCATCAGTTATATAATGTCCCGGCTAATACATTGGAGATGTGCTCGTAGTGCGCGGCTTGAAATGGCGAGAGTGTAAGCCGTCTTAATAAATAACTTTTGAATGTCTTACGTAAGTTTTAATTATTTAATGTGTTTTATGTTTATAACAGTAATCGGTGGAACAAATTCACCATTAGCCCATAACAGTGAGTGTCAAGTCACAAATTAAAATCAGTTGAAGCGTAGTTTTCTGTCTTATCTGAATACTTGACACCTGAGTATTTGAGAATGTTTTATGAACCACTTTTTAAGTAAACTTGTTCTCTTAGCCTTAGCCTCCATTTTTTATTCTATTTTTATTTATAAAATTCTCCCCGTCGTCATTTATATTCCATTTAGTTAAAATTAATGCATATATGTAACACCAGACGAATTGCAAGAGCATTTCTGATATTATAAAATGAGGAATAAACGTACATATGAACAAACTCATTATTTCAAGGCGGGGGGGATGGAACCGACGAAAGTCAACGGTTCTACATATTTTGGAATCGATGATATCTCGGACAAAGAGGATCAATCATTAAAATATTACCATATCTACTTCCTTTTATGATTTGAAACTTAGATCATTTATACGTCTAGATAGACTGTGAAAGCTGTGAATTCGTCGAAACAATTTGAGTTTGCCAGTTACCTCTATTTTGAGCAATGCACGCACACTAACACAAGATTGACATCCAAAGTGTAAGACGTAACTTGTCACGCACACTTAAGTAATAAACCTGGCCTGTTTTCGTCAGTTGTCTAGAAGCAAGAGGCTCTATCTAGAAATAATATAAATGATCTAAGAAATGCAACTTTATATTAAATGCATAATTGGCTCGCCAACGCTGATCATACTCAACGCTGTATTTCACAATTTTTTTATGTCAATTTGTATGAATTTAATTTATTTGATTTAATTGGTGATGATGTTCACCATTATTAATTACAACTTATTTGATTTAATTGGTGATGATATCAACCATTATTAATTACGACGTATTTAATTGCGTCGTAGCTAGTGAAATTATTGGGCAAACGAGACTTAACATCTTATGTCTCGCTATCGTATTGTCGCTCAGAATTTTTGTGTTTTTCAAGAATCCTGAGCGGCACTGCATTGTAATGGGCAGGGCGTTTCAAATACCATCAACTGCACGTCCTGCTCGTCTCGTCCCTTAATTTCATGAAAAAAACTATTACAGCACGCTGCTATTCTAGGCTTCTATAAACAGCTGTAGGTTCTTTCGCATAGACTCACAGTCTATGTATGTGTATGTAGGCTGTGTTGTGGTTTAAAGGCCGTCCTGGCTAGTGAAATAATTAGTCTAATGGGAATTAACAACTTATGTCTCAAAGTGATTACGATGCCGTAGAGTTTTGGGTTCAATCAATAATCCTGTGCCGGGATCTCATCTTCCAACGAGGTAGATCTTGCTCACAAACACACTATATTAAGCTTGCAGCAAGATTTAGAATAGAACTTTTAATTGTATTAGGGATTATGTTTGTAGTGTGATTAAAACCTTCACGTGATACACGATTGACCCAAATATGACGGTAGAAAATGTTTATGAGCCAGCCGAAGAGTACTAAACTTTGCTTAGACCACAAATACAACTGAGAACAAAATTTTATTTTGAAGATGCGGGACTCGAGTTCCGCATCTTCATAAAATTTTGTTTGCGAGTTCGAACCCGCGACCTCTCGCGTTCCGTGCGAGCGCTCTTTCCAACTGAGCCAACCGTTCGAGTTACGTATCGTTTATAAAATCTTCTATGGTTTGTTCAATTCTAAGGTTGTGGCTTCATCTACAGGATCTATTTTACAGTTGATAAACTGCTTAATCCCAATATTTGCATATGAGGAAATTGATTTGAGATGAATCTCTTGCAAATCTAAACATTTTTTTTATGTTTTTAAAGTGGGTTTGAGTCCCGCATTGCCCATAAAATTTTATTTTATTTCTGTAATTAATCTCAGAAGTGAGGGTTATCACTTTAAAAACGACCTCCGAAACTGGCTTTTACTAAGAAGGATCTGTCCTATTAATGGAGACCGTACATTTAAGGTCTTAATGTAGGGCTGAATAAATAACTGTAAAAAAACAATTCTTAATTCCTACCCTTAAACGTACTTTTGCAGTTTTCACAAATTTATCCATTAACGAGATTTTCCTCAACATTCATAGCTGAATTTTATTAAAAATACATAAACAAACGTCATTCTTAAAATCAAAATCATACTTATAGCCACGGACGAGTAAAAAAAAAGGACTCCGCGCCGTGATATTAGCAAGTGAAGCACCGTTATGCTAGTGTGTGTGCGGTTACGGGGGATACTAGTACACAATTTTTCTCCCTTAAATAATCATATATGGCCACAAATACTTATATACTATCGTTTTTACATTTGTTCACAACGCACGACGGCATTTTTAAAATATTGTATTGAACCGCAAACTGATCTGCCACAGACGATGACAATTCTCATAATGGCCGCCTATCGGCCTGTAGTAGTGTAAGTGTGTACGTGGGGCTATGTATTTACACGTTAATCGGCTTGTTTCGGTACATGTCATGTAAGGTGACACGGAGTCCTTATTATTTACTAGTCCGTGCTTATAGCATAGCGATTGAATAAAACATAGTTCTAAAAATATTAAAACCAGATGTGTTGGACGTAAACATTCACTCGATAATCAAATTAACTTTTATTGATCGGATAATAAAAGTGTCAATAAACATTGTTGTGTTAACAGCGATAGTGTTTTGAAGTTCAAACAAAAATAAAGATGTTTTTATTTTGGAAGTGAGCAGATTTCACATCTTGACGGAGTTTGTGTGGGATATATGGAACTATCCATGTCCACAAGTTACCTCAGTATAGCTTTTTACCTACTATTATTCTCAGCTTGATGTGTTAACAAGCGCTACCAAAGTCATGAACTACCTTAAAAGATATCCCAATGAATAATAACATTTATTTAACTAACTCATTACTGTGTTAGTAATGTTATTTTATATAATTATTATCACTGATTAGCAATAACGAATGGCATATAATATTCAGATCTTAAATTAACTTAATTCGTGTAAGTTAGTTGGCACTACAGCAGTGCCATCGAACAGTTGGTAGCATCATCACGGTAAGCGGTCGTGCCCTACTTATGCCAGAGCGCTAAGTTCGAATGCGCATTACTTATTGTGAATTGTTAGGGGACCTATCTATTAATTTTCAATAATAAAGTGTATATTGTAATTTTAAGTGGAAACTTTAAAATACAGATGCAACAGTTTTATTATGTGCGTTAAAATTGCCAAACCCTTCTACATTATGAACCATTTTTGGGTGATTGTTATAATTTTTAATTGGTCTGATTCCTGCCGCCGAATTCCACCTTCGCACGACACGCCACAAGTTAGGATATCATCCCCACCATCTGGATGTGTGGCGGTCCTCCACAGTGCGGTTTTCAAGGAGTTTTCTTCCACGTACTACAAAGCTGTGGAATGAACTTTCTTGTGCGGTGTTTCCGGGATGATACGACATGGATACCTTAAAAAAAAGCGCGTTCACCTTCCTTAAAGGCCGGCAACGCTCCTGTGATTCCTCTGGTGTTGCAAGAGATTGTGGGCGGCGGTGATCACTTAACAACAGAAGACCCGTACGCTGGTTGTCCTCCTATTCCATAAAAAAATTATAATATGATGCCACTGAATCAGCTCATTCCCCAATATCTCAAAACAAGTTATAGTACAGTAGCGTAACTCAGCGGTCTCCAACGGTATTCTAAACACACACACTCATGTTAGTACTTTATTTTTAATTTTTTTTAACTTTCTTTTAAATTAAGTATTGAAAAATTTGTAGTTATTTAACTAAATTGTTATTTGATAGTTCCTTAAAAATTTGCCATAGAAAAACCAATGACGACTACCAAATTAAATGGTTTACTGTTAATCATAGCTTTATTTGATGCAACAATACAGTCTCCGACTAGTGTGGCGATTCATTGACAATCACAATGTAGTCATATATATATGCTTGTAAATTATTTAAACCTATTGTAATTTAATAACAATGCATATGAAAAAAGATCGATTTAAATAAATTATTCCTTGAAATTTATACCTACGTCTGGGTGGAGCGCTAGGGTTGTTACAAACAAAAAGATTGACTACTTGGAACGCTCGGCGCAGCTAATTGAACTCGGACAGCGACCAGCCTCGGTGGCGCACGGCGTGGCACTCAATAATTTTGTATCCCGAAGATTGCTTAGCGGTCGTGTTTATTGTGTCTATGTGTGCGTGCATCGAATCGGGCGCTCTAGCGCGACGTTAAAGTACTCTCCAATTACTGTATTGTGCCAACATGCTATACATTATTATACATCACACATGCTTGATAAAGTCACCAATGGCAACTCCACTGATTTTTAAGTCTTGTAAGATAAATAAATATATATATTAAATATATTATCTATATCTAATCCATGACAATTGTTAAGTAACTATATATAATAATTAATGGTTCTTATGATGAATACGCGGATCACTACTATTAATTGGTTATAATGGTTACTCGGACTGGCCCTGTAATGGTTATAGACGAATGGTTAATAGTAATTGGGACCGGCCTGATCAATGGTTAAACGCGTACCGCATTACCGAAGGCGAATCGAAGCATTATTTGTGATATAATGCTGTTCGATGGATTTTGCATGGATTCGTATACAGCGTATTTTTGAAGAATTGAATTGATTTGAAAGACCTTTGGAATTTTAAAAATTAATTTTGATTTTTGAAAGATTAATTTTGATGTATTAACTTGAAGTCGGGACAATATGTAGCCTACATGTACATTTTGTCGCGCTTGATGCAGGTATGGTAAACTAATTAAATTTGTAACCGACATTTATGAACGATGCGGACTCAAACCTGTGACCTCTCGGGTTCCGTGGGAACGCTCTTTCTAACTGAGTAAACCGTTCGAGGATGCATGGGTCGTAAATTTTCTTATATCTTGTTCTACTCCCAGGTGGCTCCATCTACAGGATCTACTATACAGTTGATAACCTGCTCAACCCCAATAATTGCGTATTAGGAAATTGACTTGGGATGTTGCTCTTTCAAATCTTAACAATTTTTTATTTTAAAGTGATAACCCTTACGTCTGGGAATAATCATACAAATTTAATTTGTAGCCAAAATTATTGAACGATGTGGGACTCAAACCCTCAACCTCTCGGATGGAACCGTTCAAAAACGCATGGGTCGTAAATTTTGGTATACCTTGTTGAACTCCCAAGTATAGTACTTTTGCTGCGTCTAAGTGGACGACGTCGGGGGCAACAGCTTGTCTACAATACCAGAGATCAAGTGTGCTTAAGGTGGGATTATGTTCCAAGCCAGAAGTTCCCTAAGTCGTATCGATTCGGGAATACTGCAGCCTTCAAAGGGGCTATGCGGGACAAAAGGTTACTTGCGAATCGCGCGGTTTTGTAATACTCGATATCATGATGAGGGAAAGTTACTCTAAAGTAATTTTTTTTATGATAGTAAGGGATGAGATGAGCAAGACGTTCAGCTGATGGTAATTGATCACAATGCTATGCCGCTCAGGATTCTTGAAAAACCCAAAAATTCTAATCGGCACCACAATTGCACTCGTCACCTAGAGACATAAGATGTTAAGTCTTATTTGTCAGTAATTTCCCTAGCTACGACGCCTTTCAGACCGAAACACAATAATATTTTCACATTACCGCGTCACGGCAGAAAAAGGGAGCCGCTGTGCTGCCCATAATCTAGCTGGCAACCTGTGCAAAGGAGCTT
Organism: Leptidea sinapis; assembly: GCF_905404315.1. Lineage (NCBI taxonomy): Eukaryota > Metazoa > Arthropoda > Insecta > Lepidoptera > Pieridae > Leptidea > Leptidea sinapis. Next base: position 5,765,927 of record NC_066294.1, on the reverse strand, counting down.
CCCACTGGTCTAAATCTAAGAACTTAGACCGTTTTAGTTAAGTTGATGAACATTGAAAATAATTTAGAATAAAATATTTGTTGGGACAGGGTTCGCTATAACGTTCAAACGCTCAATCTTTTTATCAAATGACACTTTGTGAAATATATTCTACTCGTGATCGCCTCAGTATCCTTAATATAACATTATTATTAACTTTGAATAGTTTTATAGCATTATTGATCAATTGTAATAATAAATTCTTGTAGAGGGAAAGCAGGAATAGATATTTAAATGGATAGGATAGGATATATGGTCATGAATGCTTGGGAATGAGTGCCGCTGATCATGGCCACATACTCTAGGAAATGCCTTCTACTAATGAGCATAGCCTGGGTGTCTCACTGTTTTTAATTAAATATGTTATTTTTACTACTTAGATATTTTTAGAATCATAGTTGGACGTAGTTCCTGAAAAACTATCCCAGCCACAAACATTTTAAGGTATTCGTGTTTAAAGTTTAATAAATATTAGTGTATTCCAGCTTGGCTAATAAGTGGTTATTTAAAGAAAGACAGTAGGGCTGCCATTTTTTGCCAGTCCGTTAATATGAGTCACAATCTTAACTCAATTTCGACATGATTGTGGTTTGGAACGTTTTTCTGGAATTACGTTCAATTATTAAATATAATGAATTCATTTCATTTCATTTAAATTTCATTAATTTCATTTAAATTTAATTTATTTCATTTCATGAATTTGATATATATTAAAATATTTTAAGTTTAGAATAAGTGAACTCGCTATTCCTCTCATAAACACTTAAGTTATAAATATCAAAATGTTATAATCCTTTTGATTAGATATCTGTACAGAAAATGAAATAAAGTGGTTACAATTACAAAATAATAAGTAGTTATCTGGAAAAAAATAGTTGAAAACCACAGCAGGCAAAAAAATGCTGGGAGAGTTTCTTGCGCCAATTCTTCTCTCAGAACGCCATTTGTTTCCGAAGCGGTAGTAGTAATTCTCTATTATATACTATAGTATACTAGTATATTAGAAATGACGTATAAAGAATTCTAAAGGAATCAATTGTAAGAAAATAAATGCCTTTTATACCTTTAACAGATATTTACGTAATTAAAATGCAATCTGTTTTACTCAGAGGTTATATGTGCTGTAGTTATACTTAATTTGTCAAATAAATTTTCTCGACTATCTTGTCTATTTTTTCGATCTTGTAGAGTTCTTATTGGTCCAACAATCACCATGTCCAAGATTTAATTTTTGAATTCGCTCTGCAGTATTTTCTTGACACTAGTATTGTAAACAACACTTAGAAGTATGTAAAGAGTATTTTTTAACCGCCGTTTCATTGGTCTCAAGGCAAAATCTGTAAGTTTCTTGATTCTGAATACGTTGCGTGTTTTGGCGACAGTGCTCAGTCAGCATTTCGATAAATATTCGTATATTCCTGTACAGTGATAGGGCTTCAGTCGCGCTTCTGCTATTAAATGATTTAATCAGCGCATTGGAATGTTTAAAGCTTGTTAATTCACTCCAACGATTAAGTGCTTCGTATTGACTTCAGGGTCTCAAGTAGCGCTCTTAAGCAGCCCAGACTAAAGTTCCGGACTATATTAGACGGCTCTGTCTCCAGCTTTTGCGAACTTTTCGGCCATTTTATTGCCTACAATTCCAGTATGCCGGGTCTTCTCCTTCCCTCTAATATATACGAAGGGATCAATAGCTGGTCTATGTGTGAACTCGTATGGTGCCAGTTAGACCTGTTATAGTTAAAAAATAATTGTATTTGTTGGATGCAATTACTAATTGTGACAGTAATCAAGACCATCATGTTCTCGAAGCGTTCTTACACAAACAATGAGTTCATGCTCTACAGGTTGAAGCATCCAATATATTATAATATTTTATATTTTAACAGTTAATTATTTATCGCTTTTTATGAAATAATTTATATTATTTAAACATGACACATATATTGGATACAGATGCATTACATAATAATTTGTTTATGTATATTACAACCATTGTAAAATACTCTATTTGATTGAAAAGAGTGGCCGTTGAGTTTCTTAAATGTTCTTCTCACGAGCTCAACTTTTTACAAACATATGGTAAATTCAGTAATTTAAAAGAAATATTTGTAGTGACTATTCAAAAGCACTTAGCTTAAGCCCAATTGAATAAAGTTAATTTAACATTGCATACAATATATATTAAATAATAATTTGATGAAAGTAAAAACACCGTTCATAAACTTAAAAGTCGTTCAAAATGACAAAAGTTTCTCGAATGTTCTCGAATCGCACCTCAAAGTTAAAAGGAAATTGTATTGTTTGCGCATCATTTAAATGTAACTATCTTACTAAGATTACTTAATATAAGATAAATGTCAAAATTTCAGCTATTACTATTTCGACTGATATACAAACCACTGTAATGCAGACAGACAAACGCAATGAGGACCCTTTGGCAACGCAACCCTAAAAAAAGCCTTGGGACTTAACAGCACAGTATGGAAACGAATCTAACCATGCAGATAGTTCTATAAATATTTGCAAGTATAACGTTATTATTAATTCAGCAGTAAGACCACACATACGTATAATCAAATGCTAGTGATAAATTCTATTTTAGTTGAAAGCCAATGATTTATTGTCTCCGAAATGAACCGAGTAGTTTTATTACGATCTACGTCAGCACAACACTAATTGTGAGTTGTCAGTATTGTGCAAAATGCATTATGATTTATCTTTGAACAAACACACTTTGAGAAGCAAATTGCTTAAATTAATTGTGTTTACATCTGCGAAGTTGAAATTTTAATAGCTGAGAGAATTATTGATATAAAATTGAACTGCAAAGGGAAATGAATCTGTTTTTATTTAATGACTAGCTTACCCGGCAAACGTTGTTTTGCCATATAAATTACTTTTAGAGTTAGACCGTTTCTTGGGCATTGCAACATTACCTACTTTATTTTTCTAAAATAAACGATTTTTTCTAAAAACAGCCTAAGTTACTCCTTATCACATCAGCTACCTGCCAATAAAATTCCCCTCAAAATCGGTCCAGCCATTTCAGAGATTAGATTAGTCCTTATTATTAGATTAGTCTGTCTGTCTGTCTGTTTGGAACAAACGACAAAAATTTTAAAAAATGTTATTTTGGTGTATGTTACCCTATATTATATTCGTATACATGTAGTAAAAAACGGTTACTTCAATATTACAACCTGACAATCCAATTTTAGTTATATGTATAGATAATGATTATAAAAAGCACAGTCTGGTTTCAGTTTTGGGAAAGTGATAAATAAAAGTTTAAATTAATTTCACTCGCCAAAATTTTAATATATAGAGTATCAATAAATCAAATAGGGTTCTAAGATAAAATACAGCTATAAATTATGCTCGCACAACATTTGTGTATAATCGTTTTAAGATATTTCAACACAAGTGCGGGTAGCGGATAAAATTTCATAAGTTTTTTCAACTCGCCAGTTCTCCTTGAGCATACAGTGGTATGGCAAAACTTGTAATGAATGTTACTTAGTTTTTTTATTGAAAATAAGGGACGAGACGAGCAGGCCGTTGATGTTAACTAATACGCCCTGCCTATTACAATTCAGGATTCTTGAAAAACCTCAAAATTTCTGATGGCACTATAATTGCGCTCGACGCTTTGAGATATCAGATGTTAAGTCCCATTTGCCCAGTAATTTAAGTAGCTACGGCGCCCTTCAGACCGAAACATCGTAATGTTTACACATTATTGTTTCACGGCAGAAATAGCCGACGGTACTTACTAAAGTGACGTGGAACACCTTATGGCAATAACAACCGAATCAAACTCAAAATGATTTAATCTTAAAGTTTTATAAGTTTCACAAAAAAAATCTTTAGTATCGTCCCAACGATTTAAAGTCTATCTTTACTAATTAAAAAGTGAAAGTATAGATCAATATTTTTTCTTCTTTGTTCAGTATTTATGAAAAATAGGCATTTCAATGAAAATTTCAGCATTTGATATGATAACCAAGGATTTAGTATCCTGCTAAGTTTACTGATACAAAAACAGGATTGGTCACTGCTTTTAAAAATAACATAACTACAATAATCTATAAATATACACATAGAGGCTGCTGCTTCGACTGCCGAAGACAGCAAACGTCTCACGGCCGTTCCCAATATACTATCTACAGATAGATATTAATTATTACCTTCTACTCTCAGTAATTAGCTGTCAATAATCTGAAGCTGTCCCAATATAACCGATAAGTACTTCTTATCGCCTTATATTGGGATGCGTGAATTGAAATTTCCATACAAACTTCTATCGCTGGTAAGTCGTCATCCCATTGACAGACAGCTTGTACGGATAAGGTCATACCGTCGATAAGTTTATTGGGACAGAAAAGTCAACGATACTAACGATTTTTATCTCAAGTATGAGATAGACTGAATATTGGGAACGGCCGTCAGTGAATCTTACATCTTTGTTCCGTTTGACACTTGGTCCGTGGGGCCCAGAGGCGCGGAGAATGTACAAAGTACTATCTTCTCGCCTCAATATAATATATACTTGCTACCCAAGCGCTGGCAGCTATTTCGGCCAACGGATCAGCCTATCTATCAAACGCGGATTTGCTGCCAGTATTCTTAGTACGCTTCCCCGTAATGATAGTTTATAGTCGTGGAAATCTTTGGGGGAGGCCTTTGTCCAGCAGTAGATGTCTTCCGGCTGATGATGATGATGATGGTGACGATGATGATAATGAATCGTAGTATTATAAATATAGTAATAAGGTTTGTTTTGTTTGAATAAATTTATAAACTATAATGATATGATATGGAAACAATAATTTCTATTACATTTAAAATGTATCTTCTTATTACGATTTGTGTTTATGAATAATATATAACATAAGTTATGTTATATTTTAACACACAACTGAGTCACTAAACAACTATTTGTTTTTTAAAATCAAAAGTTATTCTTATAAAAGTTATAGGTCAAAAATATATGTTATTAAATGTTTAAAAATATATTTTTACACAGAATGTTGAGTTATTCACGATTTAAGGTAATTGATTTGCTTTGAGAAAATTGAGCTTTAATGTAAAGAAGTGACAAGAAACTCTTTGGCACTCTTTCAAATCAATATTTATCTATTCATTATTCATATAACATATTAATATAATAATGAAAACGATTTATTGAGCACAGTTGATGCATCAAACCATACACGTAAATAAGTAATGGTATTATTCGAACATTTCATTAAAATTTTATGTTAGTTATAAAGATAACATAATTTTAAATTTAATAACAAAAGCAGCAATTTAATAATTTTATGCAGCCCTGGAAAATCCGTCCCTGGGCGTCCACAATTAGGGCCTGTACCTAACAGTGGTTGCCCAGGCTGGCCCGCGTATTCTGGAGGGGGCAAATCTGCGCTGACTCGGGGCAAACAGAGCAGGAGGCTCAAACCAGCCTCCTCCACACTCGCTGTGGACTTTTGCAACATCAGGGGGCTTCGCTCAAATTTAAATGCCGTCCACTTTCACCTGGAGACGGCGAAGCCGGCCCTGCTCTTTTTAACCGAGACACAGATATCCTCCCTGGCTGATTCATCTTACCTTTCCTACCCGGGGTATAATTTGGAACACTCCTTTATACCACGGGCTGGCGTGTACGTTTACGTCAGGGAGGATGTCTGTTCTCGACGCCTGAGTTTTCTTGAAGGACAGGACCTATCCATCATCTGGCTGCGTGTAGACTGCGATGACCATCCGCAAATCTACACATGCCTGTATAGGTCCCATAGCGGTAACGCAGAGACTGACCGGCTCCTCGAACACATCCAAATGGCTACAGATTCCGTGTTGGAGCAGATCCCCACTGCAGAGATCGTGTTTCTTGGCGATTTTAACGCCCACCACGCCGAGTGGCTAGGCTCACGTACCACCGATCATGCAGGGAGATCTGTTCACGACTTCGCCTTAGCATATGGTCTGACGCAACCGGTTAATGCGCCAACGCGAATCCCAGATGTGCAAGATCATACACCTTCACTGTTGGACCTTCTGTTGACCTCACATCCGGACGGCTACCTAGTTTCCGTTGACCCTCCTCTGGGATCGTCGGACCATGCCGATCACGCGCCCAACACGGCCCCGCTTCTTAGGCTGTCGCCGCGTGTGGCACTATAGGTAAGCAGAGTGGGACGAGATGCGGTGCTTTTTTGCATCCTACCCGTGGAGGCAGATCTGTTTTTCACTGGGAGATCCAGATGCCGCTGCTGATGCTGTTGCTGATGTGGTACTGCAAGGTATGGAACTCTTCATTCCATCCTCCTCTGTGCCTATCGGTGGCAGGTCCCAACCATGGTTTGACCGCTCCTGCAAAATGGCCTCTCGCCGAAATCAGGAGTGCTATCAGGCTTGGGTCAATGCCGTGGTATCTAAGTATGTGAATTCCAGCGAACTTAAAAAACACTTCAATCATGTCTCCAGGTCCTTCAAAAGAGTTATTGCTGACGCGTAGTCGAAGCACATTGGCAGAATTGGCGAGAGACTTGCACGCCTTCCCTCGGGAACTCGTGCATTCTGGTCGCTCGCCAAGGCTGTCCAAGGAAACTTCTGCCAGCCAGCCATTCCGCCACTGCACAGGGATGATGACTCGCTGGCCCATGACGCGAAAGAGAAAGTTGATCTCCTGGGCTCCCTCTTCGCGTCCAACTCGATTCTGGATGACCACCACCGCATATTCCGCGGTGCGATTCATATATGCCGGAGGTAAAAATACGGCATGGTGCCGTGCTTAAGGCGCTTCTCACCTTGGACATACACAAATCGAGCGGGCCCGATGGTATTCCCCCGATAGTGCTGCGGGCATGTGCTCCGGAACTGGCGCCGGTCGTTACCCGTCTTTTCCGGCTCTCCTACTCATCAGGTGTAGTCCCGAAATTATAGAAGGCGGCTTTAGTGCACCCGATCCCTAAGAAAGGTGTACGCTCAGATCCGTCCAACTACCGCCCCATTGCCATTACCTCCATGTTCTCCAAAGTAATGGAGTCGATCATCAACCGCCAGCTCTTGGGAACCTAGAGGGGCACCAGCTGATCAGCGACTGCCAGTACGGTTTCCGTCAGGGTCGCTCAGCTGGTGATCTTCTTGCGTACCTCGGGCGCAAGCGGTTGAGTCGAAGGGAGAGGCGTTGGCAGTGAGTTTGGACATAGCGAAGGCCTTTGATCGGGTGTGGCATAAAGCGCTTATAGCGAAACTGCCATCCTATGGGCTTCCCGAGAAGTTGTGCAAATGGGTCACTAGCTTTTTGGCTGATCGGAGCATCAAGATTGTTATCAACGGTGCATGCTCCGACTTAAAACCCATAAACTCTGGTGTCCCGCAAGGCTGTGTGCTATCCCCTACGCTGTTTCTTCTGCATATCAATGATATGCTGCAAATCAGCAATATTCATTGCTATGAAGACGACAGCACGGGGTATGCTTCCTACACCGGCCGTGCCAACATGTCCCGGAATAGCGTCGACGAGAACCGGATCAAACTTGTGTCTGAAATCGAGACTATGCTTTGCAAAGTCTCGGAATAGGGCCGACAAAATTTAGTCCAATTCAACCCCAAGAAGACACAAGTTTGTGCGTTCACCACTAAAAAGTCTCCCTTTGTCGTATCCCCTCGATTCGAGATCACTCCTCTAACTGCCACAGCCTGTATTGGCATACTTGGCGTCGATATATCGAGCGTCATTCAGTTCCGTGATCACTTGGAAGAGAAGGCCAAACTGGCCTCTAAAAAGCTTGGTGTACTCAGTAAGGCGAGACAGTACTTCACTAAAAGCCACCGCCTGCAACTTTATAAGGCGCAAATTCGGCTTCACATGGAGTACTGTTCTCACCTCTGGGCGGGTGCTCCCCAGTACCAGCTTCTTCCATTTGACCGCATACAACGAAGAGCGGCTCGAATCATCGACGATCAAGTCATCTCCGATCGGCTTCATTCTCTAGCATTGCGTAGAGATGTGGGTTCTCTCTGCATCTTCTACCGCATTTATCACGGGGAGTGCTCAGAGGAGCTGTTCGGGTTGATTGCAGCGGCCGAATTCCACCATCGGACATTACGTGCAAAGTACCATCCGCATCACGTAGACGTCTGGCATTCCACAACCGCGCGTAGATACGATCGCTAACAACTCGGCTATACAGGTCGTCTGTACTATACATATATGTATGTTATTTGCTATTCCATTCGACTTTTCATATAAATAGACTTCAGAAATTACAGATAGAATATTTGGAAGGTTTCCATGAAAACCATAGTCATTCAAACGATACCGGTCTGTTGGTTAGTGCTATTTATTTCCGGATACGCATACATAAAAGTATTCACTACACTCTGACGTTCAAGCAATCACGAAAACATTAAATTATCTATAAATTGAGTTTCTTCAATCCCGACATGTTCCATTCAATAACTTCGCGTATATAATTGGTAAAGTTCCCTCGCCTTTTTGTTGCATATCATATTATGGTAGAGAGTGTCCAAATCGAGGCTGATACTCTAAATTTTTCACTGAAATCCCAAATATTTTTTGTGAAATTGTAGCATGTAATCATAAAAAGGCATTTATTTTTTCAAAATTGATTCCTTTAAAATTCTTTTTGATGTCATTTCTAATATACTAGATACTACTAACGCTTCCGAAACAAATGACGCTCTGAGAGAGAAGAAACAGCGCAAGAAACTCCCCCAGAATTCTTTCTGTGCGCTCTTTTTAATAAAATATACAATATTGTACTGTCATTGCTATTGCTATAAAATAATCACATATATCTTTCGGATTAAGCTTAAAGTATTTTTTTTTTTACTATGAAAATGTGACGAGACTTTTACCTCACATTAAGTGACACACATAATTCTGTGTGAATTCGGAAGTGCTCACGTCACTTTGAGACATTCAAATTCAATTACTTTTAATCAAAATAGAATATCAATTCACGTGTTGAAAGTCGAAAACTACCACCCATTCGGAAATGTGTGCCTCAGATCTGAGAAAAACGCCAGGACATTCATGAAACTTCAATGCCTTTAGCGTAAAGCCTAAAGCAACAGGCTGTTTTTGAGCAAAATCGGTGTATGAAGAATAAAGGAATATTTTTGTTTCCATGATTTATATTAAAAATAAGCATTCGTACAAAATATGACCTTTAATTTACGTGAACGATGCTTTGGGAATAGATAGCATTAAAAATAAAATTATAATTACACTAACATGCTATATGATGCCTCATTTATAGATGAAAACAAAATACAAGATGATACAATATGTACGAAAAATATAAACAAAATAGATAGTAAAGTTAATAGAAATTATAGATAGTAGAAAGATAAACTAGATAAAGATATAATAAATCAGAGATAGTTCAATAATGAACAATAAAGGCCTGAGGTTTACAATATTAATATAGATAACTTAATTAAATATAGTTATACAAAATTAAAGACGGAGACAGTATTGTATAAGCGCGTTCATAGGAAAACATATTATGATATTAAAAATGAAAATTGGTTAAGGTGAAACAATAGACAGACATTCCTGAGGTTCCGAGGAAGAGATGGTCTGAAGCTGGGGGCCCCCGCTAATCCTCTACAAACTCCTGGTGCTAAAGTGATGCGATGCAAATATTCAGTTGACCACTGATGAATTATTAATGAATATGCGTGCGACTATGCGGGTGCTCGGTGACAATTGGTTATTAACCGGCGCGAGAGTCAATTGGCATTAGATTAGCCAATCAGATACCAATGCGTCTGTTGTCTATAGGTATCTCTCTATTTCTACAGGAACTATCTGCATTGTTTGCCATAAGAAAAATTACAAAAGAGTATAGACAATTGCGGGGCAACCAAGTGTTTTAAATACAATTTTCTCTAGGTGGAAGTAAACGAGCAACTCGTCTGACCGTGGCCGCAGCTATCGGTATATGGGTTCTGGCGGCTGCTCTTGCGGTGCCAGCCTACATTGGTTCCTATGTCAGAGAATTTGTCGTCAGTCCCACGAAAAAGGTAAGAAATATTACAAAATTATTACTAACCTGAACAAAGTTTCCTCGTGTTGAATTTATTTGATAACGCTTTGGGCTTTTTAACAGCTCAGTTAAGCTGATTCACATTGGCTGCGTTTTTTATTAAAACTTCAAGTTTTTCAGTCTTTGACAACCATAAAGGCCTATTCTTGAATACTTTTGGTAAACTGTATATCGTGTGGATGGTTTCTGTGTTTTTTGCTTTAAAAATTTCCAGAAATGCACTGCAACGCCAAAATTGTACATATGAATATGTAAAAGAAGATATTCAGTGTAAAGGAAAATATATTAGAAACATTTATGTGGTCCTGGAAATTAATTTAGCTTTGTATTTTGGATTTATTTTTAAGTACTAAATAATTTTCGTGTATTAAATGATTCGTGGCAACAACTGATTTATCGCGTAATTGTTTTCTACAAAAAATAATTAATCATCACCTTAGTTATTATGCAGTGAAATTCCGTGCAATTATCCTCAAATGTTCATGAATTCAATTTTTTTTAACATTGTACGTTTTTTAGTTCCTCGTATGCTATCCGTACCCAGTGGAATGGGGCGAGGAGTACGCACGTCTGGTCGTGTTACTGAAGTTCCTGATTTACTACTCGATGCCACTTGCGGTGATTGCGCTGTTCTACGTTCTTATGGCAAGACATCTAGTGCTCAGTACTCAGAACATGCCGGGAGAGATGCAAGGAACGCAGAGACAGGTAATTAAATAAAACAATGTTAAATAAAAATAATATTTTGTTAGATGCTGCCAGTACCTTACTAATTTTAGTAAATAATTCTTTATGGCAAAACTGCCATCCATTTATGCCAAACAACCATCCATTCACCAATGGGAGGCTCCTTTGCACCGGATGCCGGCAGGATTATGGCTACCACAGCGGCGCCTATTTCTGCCGTCAAGCAGTAATGTGTAAGCATTACTGTGTTTGGTCTGAAGGGCGACGTAGCTAGTAAATAACTGGGCATATGAGAGATATTACGTCTCAAGGTGACAAGCTCAGTTGTAGTGCCGCTTAGAATTTTTGGGGTTTATCAAGAATGCTGAGCGGCACTGCTTTGTAATAGGCAAGGCGTACCAAATACCATCAGCTGGACGGCCTGCTCCTTTCTTCCCTTATTTTCATACAAAAAATAAGAGAGAGATTCAAATAATCAATCAAAGCATTGCAAACAAATAAAATATATAAATATAAAACACTGTTATTTGATTAAAGTGGATTTTATTTTGATATTTATTAACATTTCTTGACAAGTACCATTACCATGTTCAATGATGCCTCTTATCTTTCTTCGTTCTCTTATGTTTCTTCAGCCAATCACAAATTTGAAAGTTTTTTGACAGATGCGAGCCAGAAGAAAAGTGGCGTTAACAGTTCTTGCGTTCGTGTTGGTTTTCGCAGCGTGCTTCTTGCCTACCCATGTCTTTATGATGTGGTTCTATTATTGGTATGTTTTATCTTATAGTTCTCAATAAAAAACATATTGAGTAATTTTTTCTTCTCCTCTAGTTGTACTTGTTTTTTAGTTATTTGTCACGAAACGTCGGCTTGAAGAAAATAATAATGAAACTGTAAGTTTAACGCTTAAACCTAATGTAATAAAACAGTTTCAATATAACTTGCATTTTGATCCTTTATTGTCATAAACATAATGTTAACACCAGGAACAATCATAAACTTACAATGCCTATTACCCGGCTAAGTCAAGTTAGTCTTTTGTGTCATCACCCATGTTGCTTTTACAACTTTACAAGATCCCAGAAGATGTTCAAAAGAAATTTATTACGAAATTTAAAGGAATTATAAAAAACGTTTGTGTGATATATATTAAATGACTTTTCACATATTGTGAATGGAGCGATTGCAGTCAAGCTATTGCAATTTAATATAAACGTGATTGTATGTATCGAAATTTTACTTAATTAAAAAAACAAACATGACGCCCGCAGAGTTTCTTGCGTCCGTTCTTCTCAGGTCTGAGGCATTTTCGAATGGGTACCTTATAACTCTTAATAAGTGGTACATCCTATTTTGAATAAAAACATTTGAATTTGACACTCACGTTAATCAAAGAAAGTTCTAGAATGAGATTCGTTTTCAGCCCAACAGCGGAAGAAGACTTTAACGCATGGTGGTCTGCTCTACGGATTGTCGGGTTCTGCCTATCTTTCCTCAACAGCTGTGTCAATCCTGTTGCACTGTACTGCACAAGCGGAATATTTAGGAAGCATTTTAATAGGTAAGGTATTAACGTTATTTAATACATAAATGGCCTTTCAAATAAACTTGGTATAAAGTTATACCTTGGTATAATGTTTACAAATAAACATGTTGCTTATGATTGGTTTATTCGGACGTATATCATTTCCCGCGTTTGTTTGCAAGACTGACCGACATTTAGAAAACATCATAATTATCATTATATTGACAGTATTGTGAGCGATATAATCAATATTTTACACATTCTCGGTTTATACTCAGGTATAGTATAATATAAACAATTTGCCAATAAATCGGCATACTAATATTTGATAGTCAATATTACAATTACTTTATTTAAACGTCATTACATAGACATAATTCTATAATATAATATAAACATTACTTTGTAGGTACCACTCTCAAAGAATTACTTTTAAATATTATTATTTTTAGTTTAAGGATTCTTTTAAGCTATAGAAGCAATTATCTATTAGCCATAATTTAACTTTTTCTACATTATTGTTTTAGGCATCTCTCTAATATATTTGAAAAGTGGTTACAGACCTTAATACTCATAAGGAGAGTTACTTTTTTAATTTAGTTAGGATTTTTGAGTTTTTAGATTTTTTTGATATTTGCTTACGAAGCTTTTGAATTAAAATTATAAACGAATTAACAGATACCTGCTCTCAAATAAAATTTTATGAACGATGCGGGACTCGAACCCGCGATCTCTCGCGTCCCAAGCGAGTACTCTTCCAACTGAGATAACCGTTCGAGTGATGTATCGTTGATAAAATCTTGTATGCTTTATTCAACTCAGGTTGTGGCTGCATTCATAAAATTATGTTTTCAAATTTTATTTGTGTATTAATCCCAGAAGTGGGGGTTATCACTTTAAAAAACACAACAAATTGCTTAGATACCTGTTCTGCCGATCTACACCTCCCCATGGTACTCGAAGCTCCATGTCGTTATCAACATCCAGGCGATTGAATTCTAGCAGGAAGACCAATGTCAGCATGATGCCCAGAACGTAAGTCTATAAATAAATTGGTCTTACCAGTACAAACGATGACATACATAGAAAAAATATACGATTAGTTATTTATGCAACTGTTGTGTAATAAGGGGTATTAAAACATGACACATTCATGGTTTATCTATTTATTTATATATATACATTATATTTCTTCATATATATTTAGTAATAATAGTATCACATGAGTATTTTAATACCTAATTGTCAACAGTTGCATACAAGACATTATCTACACCCATGATATGAATCCTCTATATTCTTAAGATTCTGAAACAGTTAGCAGCAAGCTAATATTAAAAAAGGCAGTCCTAGTAACCATTACATCATCCAAACGAGTGTTGTAATGTTGTATTGAATTTCATTACAAGATTCGTTTGGATGACGTAATGGTTATTAGGACATTGGGTATTTTAATGTTGGTAATAACTGATTTAGAATATTTAATAGAGGATTTAAAGCATGGTTGTAGATAAAATATTATACCGTCTAAGTACAAGTGATTACAACATCACGTTTGTTCAAAAGATAAAACTGAACGTTCTGAAACTATTATTCTCTATTGTTTTAAATTTGTATTTCTTACGATGACTATATTTTTTAATTAAATTTTAATAACTTTTGTCATGTCAGGAAGAATTGAAGAATATATAACAAAAATAGTGTGTTTCAGAATACACGACAGAAGTCAATTCTTTATAAAGTCGAAGTTTTACGATATACAATTGTTTTTTGTCCTTTATTCATTTAGCAATAGGACGTGTACCTCTCGTAAAACTGCTGTAACTGATCGCGTTTAATAAGAGGATAGAACGAACGTTACCTGTTCGAGCGTGAATGCTCAATCTAATTCAATACCCACGAAATAAAGTAAATAGCGCATGTAAATGAGATTTCCTTTGAATGTTGTTATAAGAATAGAATTTGAAATGAATGAATATTTTCTCAGGACAAGTATTGGTCGGGAGAGCAGCGTTCGGTTACTGAACAACGGATCATTGAAGCCTTGAGACAGAACTTGTTCGCGAACATTTGCGAACATTTATGAGCTAGACAAGATGTAGTGTGAAACAAACTGAAGATAAATGATAATTTTGAGTGGAAATTTTGGACGAAATAATGACGGTTTCTGTTTTATCACAATACGAATATCATTCTGGGATATGTATTATACTACCTAGTATTGCCATAAATACTGAAACAAAGAAAAAAAAATTTTCTATTGCAAATAACTTTTATTACTTTTTCAGTGTGTTAGTTTAATACATAAATATAAAACAAAGATATAAAAAGCTTATTCGAAGTGGTGTCCATCGGCTGCAATACAGTCCTATAAACGTTGAGGCTAGTTATCAATAGAAGAACGCACTACTTCCATGGGAAAATTATTCACTGCCAATCGTACGGATTGTTTTAGGTATTCAAAATTATCATGGCGCTTAGAGCAAGCCGCACTCTCTAAAACTGACCATAAATCATAATCCAGCGGATTAAGATCGGAACTAGACGACGGCAAGTCTTCAGCTCTGATGAAGTCCAAAACAATAGTTTTCAACCAACACTGCGTAGACCGAGCTTAATGACCCGGTGCCGAGTCTTGCTGGAAGGACCATTTTTGGTTATTGAATATGGTGTTGTTAAGGCTTCACAACCTTCCCAAGAATTGTATCTTGTTACACTTGTGCCGATGTTTTTATACCTTTTTCACAAAAGTATGGCTCAGTCACTCCTTCATAGCTAATACCCCACCAAACTACAGGACACCAGGTTTCCCCTTGTTTGTCGTCCTATGCCATAAAAAAACTCCATTTTAATATCGCAAAATACTGTACAATGTATTGGCGCCAAAATGAGAAAACTCAATGAACAATAATATAAAAATGACAGATTCCAAATTCAAATGTAATATTTGGTTTATTTTTAATTCCTACAGTATTTATGGCCTGACTAAGTATTTGCTTACATAAAAGTTGTTTTTTAGTTTGATAATAAAAATTCTATAAAAATTGAAACAAATAAGCTCCACATGATCCCAGTAATTTTACTAATAAACGAACTGGCTTTTATTATACAATTTAATAACCTATAGTCATTTTCATCCATCAATCGGGCTTATTCTAGTTTCGAATACTAAGGAGAGGAAAATAGAAGAATTAGTGATCATGTAAATAAATTATATTTAAATGTGTATTTTATACTTAACGACACTAATATTTGTAAAGGAGGTTCACAACCTCGTCTAAAACCATGAACAATACCCAAAATAGTTCTTGACTTTCAAAACACGCCGTATATCCAAAGACCATTATGTCAGCTGTCAGTCTCGGTTGATGTATGAGAGTATCTAAATCTGTGGGAAGATCTACGCATATTTTAAAAGGCATATAAGGCATTTATTTTCTCAAAATTGAACCCTTTAGAATTATTTTTGATGTCATTTCTAAATATACTAGATACTACTACCGCTTCGGAAACACATGGCACTTTGAGAGAGAAGAAACGGAGCAAGAAACTCTCCAAGCATTCTTTATGTAATGAATGAAATATACAATTTTGTAACTAGCTTCCATTTCCGAATAAATTCGAGGGAGAGGCTGTCTTTGTGAACTTAAATTGTAGTTCTTTTAAAAATTGCAATTCTTTTAAATGAATATTATGTATAAAGTTGGATTTTATATATAACGTTATATCATCTATAGTTATTATTTTTATATCGACGTATAAGATAAAAATATTTGTAAATTTTTTGGGCATTATATGTGACATATTTAGCTTTGAATAATAGAACGAGATATACAGTTACTATAAGGGATTATACAATAAGATTAAATTAAAATTATACTGTTTTATTATAAAATTAAGAGATCTAGTCATGAAAATGTTTTTCAAATTTGATATGAAATGATGTAGTAAAATAGTGACATGTTAGAAGGTTATATTTTAAATGAGTAAACAGTTGTAAAAACCAAGGAAAATATTATATAATTCATGTTATTATCCTTTCAATTTATAATACTACTAGTTTGTTCTGAAAATAGTATCATAGTTATATTCCTAATTTATGAAAGCTTATAAAGCTTAAGTCCATAATAAACAAACTAGCTCAAAAGTTTCAAGCGCTGTATGTAGGATTTAGTTCGAAAATACATCTTAGGCGGCAGGAGCAGGTGACGTAAATCTAAAGCGGAGGATATATGCATCACTCGGTGATGGATATATATTTGTTCTCTAAGGGATGGAAACGATGGCCCCTTGGGGTTCATAGCCACAAAAATTTATGAAAGAGATTTTACCAGTGAGAGGCACCTTTGCACTGGTTGCCGGTTAGATTATGGGTAACATAACGGCGCCTATTCCTGCCGTGAAGCAATAATGTGTAAGCGTTATTGTGTTTCGGTCTGAATGGCACCGTAGCTAGTGAAATTACTGGGCAAATGAGACTTAACATCTTATTCTCAAGGTGACGAGCGGAAATGTGCGCAAAAGCTCAGAATTTTTGGGTTTTTCAATAAACCGAAGTACTTCATTGTAATGGGCAGGGCGAATCAATTACCATCAACTCATCGTCCTGCTCGTCACATCCTGATAAAAAAGTGTAAGGGTCGATATCGGTGCTTTTAATTTTAGTGAATCTGGCGTGACAACATTGGATTTGCTTTTTATTTAAATCGCACAATGAGAGAGAAATATTTGTGCTAAACGTAGAATATATTTTTTAATTCTTGTCTCTTTAAATATAATGAAGACTTGCTATAGATATACAATAAGGCCCTAAGAGTGCTTTCGCATGTCCGATCCGAATCCGATCCGTACCCGTGAAAATACGATCCGGTGTAGAAATCGTAGAACTATTTCTATTTCTACTATTTCTGCTACTACTATACATTACTATTTCTATATACGTTCTAGATCCGGCTCGCGTCATCCGATTTCATTTCGAGCAACCGTTAGAAATAGTTCTACGATTACACCGGACCGTATCTTCACGGGTACGGATCGGATTCGGATCGGACGTAGTGCGAAAGCACTCTAAGAAATTTTGTGATGGCTAGATTTTATTTATAATTCCTATTAATATCATAGAATATGGGACGTTCTATATATATAAGAGTATTTATTTGATAGTATTTAATACGGGGATTAATAATGTGTTGATTAAAGACATTCATTATAATTTTACATAATTTAACTAACAAAAAGTAGTCAATCCTGGACTTCCAAATGCCAAACTGGAAATCGTATTATGTTTGCGAAGAAATCGATCAAAGTAAATTAGATTACCCGGAGTTAGAGACACTTGTAGCGGTCGATCAATCTAAGGGATTGATGTTTATTTTTATTTAAGTAATTGTTGTCTTTTCTGTTCTACAAATCATGTAAAATGTATGAATCATAATAAATTATGAGAGGACGTCGATGTATTTTTGTAGTCGTGAATGAGAAACCTAATTATTGTACCAAAGTTTCTCCTAGAGATATATTAGATATTCATAAAAATAGATGTCCAAAGTATGTTCATATTAAGTATCGCAAAATAAAAAGCGATGTAGTTGATAAAGCTATTGATAATGTTACACTTAGGTTAGTCTCCGCTGCGCTCCAACTAGATACCGCAGGCGTAGTCGCAAAGTGCCAGTCTCGAACAATGTGTGAAGTTGACGTGCCACATGTCCCTGTTAAACTTTGCTAATAATTGAAACTAAAATTCCGGGTTGCCAAGTAAAACTTGGTAAAAATTATACTACAAGAAAAAACACTGGGATAACATATCAACGGTAAGTATTTTGTAATTATTAATGGCAATGTAAAATAGCACGAATAGAACACGAAGCGTATAAAAGTTACAAAATTTGAAAGATGCCATTGAGTGTCAAGATGCGACGCACACAGGCATATAATAGTTGCCGTATGAAAAAGCTATTGTTCTGAGGTAGTGCGGTATCTAGTTGGAGCGCAGCGGAGACAAATGCTTAATCTAAGGAGTTACGATATAATTTGCATTTGTATGCAAGTACGTGTATGAAACTGACAGTCAAAAAGTCATTAATCCCGCAAAATATTTGCTAGCTAATTATGAATTAAGATAATATCATTTAGTTCATGAGCTTCCTTGTGCGGTGTTTCCGGGACGATACGACATGGGTACCTTAAAAAAAAGCGCGTACACCTTCCTTAAAGGCCGGCAACGCTCTTGTGATTCCTCTGGTATTGCAAGAGAATGTGTGCGGCGGTGATCACTTAACACCAGGTGACCCGTACGCTCGTTTGTCCTCCTATTCCATAAAAAAAAAGTATAGTTGATGTGGTTTCTTTGTAGTTTAATTAAGTTAGTAGATGCCTGTGTAAAATATAATATATCTGTTGATAAAATATCTATATATATAGAAATATATCACTAGATATAATATATTTTATTCACCACACATTACCAATTTTCCAGCCAGTATATGCCTCTTAGATTTTTAATACAACATATTTGAATCAATTATTCTATGAGTTGACCGCGAGTAACTATAAATAATTAATAGCTGCAATAAAAGTTGCAGTAAAAGTTGAACAATGATATATTTATAATAATAATAATATCTTTTATTTGACACACACATGTAACATTACATTGGTACAAAAATAAGAATAAGAAAAAACAAAAATTATAACTAAAACTAAGCTAGAACATATTTTACAAAGAATAAATAAATAACTTTACCAAGATATTATAATATAGCAGCTGTGTGGCAGTGTGTATCAAAAGGGATGCTACTCAGGTTACCTGTGACAATTGGTCACAGCACTGATTTTCAGTAGCTCCCGTTTGACGCTTCACGTCGCGGTGCTGAGTAATAAATTATAAATATTTATCACAACATTATATTATATAATAAAAAAACAAAGAAAAGCCCAACCTAGTACTGTTAATGCCTATTATTTTTTAGCAACCAGAGCTGAATCAATCTGACTCGCCATTACGTATTTCTTCATTTTTACTCGAAAGTTTGAAATTGTAGTGAGGTCACGCAATGGTGGAGGCAGGTTGTTCCAGCATTTGGTCGCGCTATAACGAAAGCTACCTCTGAAGGCAGCTGTATGGTGTTTAGGCACGTCTAGCATCCAGTGTGATGCTCTGGTACTATAGGCCCTGTTTTTATCTCCTAGCCAAGACAGTTTTTTATATAGGTAAGGAGGCATATGATATTTTACAACTCCAAAGAGTAAAACTGCAAAATGCGTGCGCCTACGACTTTCCATATTGGGAACTTTGGCATTGTTTAGATATGGTGTTATGTGGGATCGAGGTGGAATATCCCAGCAATAGCGAGCACACGCGTTTTGAATGCGCTGAATAGAATTTTGTGTACGAACAAGTATGCGAGCGCCATAAACCGTATCACCATAGGTTAATTTAGAAAGCACCAGTGCATCACATAGCTTCTGCCGGAGTTTAGGAGTCATGTGATTTCTAATACGGTAGAGTAATTTTAGGCGATAAAAGCAATTGCATATTACTTGGTCGATATGTTTGTCAAACCTTAAGCTTTCATCGAACACAATGCCAAGATTCCGAGCTTCATTCACGCGTCCCAGCGATATTCCCTTAATATGTATCAATGGATTAGCTTGTTCAAAGTTTTTTATAAGAGAAGGTGTACCAAGAATCATATATTTAGTCTTATCTGTATTCAAGGCTAAAGCACTTCGTTCCGACCACTCAGCAATACGTTGTAGATCAGCGTTCAACTGATTTATGGCTACTTGAATCTGATCTGTAGGAAACGAAAAGTAAAGCTGTATATCATCCGCGTATATGTGATACTTGCAGTGCTCTATATTATTTATGATATCAGTAGTGTAAAGGTTATAAAGTAAAGGGCCAAGAATAGATCCTTGAGGTACACCTCTTGGTATCGACTTATATCGGGAATAACGTGTGTTTCCACTATCCTCTGTAACAGCAACGCTCTGGTACCTATTTCCAAAATAACTTTTGAACCACAATACAGTCTGAACACTGAATCCATAATAGACAAGCTTAGAAAGCAGAAATTCCACATTGATAGTGTCGAAAGCACGGGAATAATCTAATAAGACTAACACAGTGCACTGACCCTTGTTTTGTGATAGCAAAATATTATCCACAATGTCTATCAATGCGGTGGTGGTACTCCTACCCCTTCTGAACCCAGATTGCAGGCTTGGAAGTATGCCATTAATTTCCAAGTACGTCATAATTTGGCCATGTACAACTTTTTCTAATAACTTAGACATACATGGGAGAATGCTTATTGGTCGAATGTCTCGGAAGTCTAATGGATTTGCAATCTTGTTTAGTGGATGAACGATAGCTTTTTTCCATTGATCCGGATACGTGCTAGTGGTCATAGAATTATTGACTATCTGTGTCAGGACTGGCAAAATGTCAGATTGAATGAGGCGTAGCATTTCGAAAGAAATACCGTCACTACCAATGGCTTGAGATTTCAGTGTTCTTAGAATTTTCAAAATTGTAGACTCATATACAGGTTCAAAACAAAAAACGGTGTTACTGTATGAGTTATTCATAAAAAAATTGACATCAGCAGTAGAAATTTGGTTAACTGCTGCTACAATTAGAAAATGAGCATTAATAGTATCCGGATCATTAAGGTGTGACGGTAGAGCGATTTCTTTTTGCGGCTTGATGCGTACTTGATACTTGCGTATTTAAAACCAATATTAACGTAAGGCCATTATCCACCAAAATGGAGAGGAGAGGAGAGGAGATAAACCGAGAAGCTGTCAGGTTATTTCCACCAAAGCGGAGAGTAGTTATGCAGGTCCAAATTCGCGAAAGAGGTCACTCGTCGAATCCAACTCGGATGGGCAGCGTTCGGGAAGCTCCGTAAAATCTTCTCGTCCCAAACACCACAGTGTCTGAAGACGAAAGTTTTCAACCAGTGATGACTTACGGTACGCAGACGTGGTCGCTAAACTATGGGCCTTATACGAAAGCTCATTGTCACTCAGAGGGAAATGGAAAGGGCTATGCTCGGCGTTTCCCTGCGTGATCGAATCAGAAGTGAGGAGATCCGTAGGACAACCAAAGTTACTGACATAGTCCAAATGATTGCGAAACTGAAGTGATAGTGGGCAGGGCACATAGTTCGACGGACAGATGGCCAGTGGGGCAGGAAAAACCTCGATGGTGACAACGAACCGGAAGACGCTGTGTTGGTGGCCCCCCCACAAGATGGACCGACGATCTAGTCAATATCGCCGATGAAGGCAGCGCAGGACCGATAGTCGTGGAAATATTTGGGGGCGGCCTTTGTCCAGCAGTAGACCTCTTCCGGCCGATGAGGATGATGATGGAGAGGAGTTGTGAGCTGTGTGCGCTCGAAATCAGTCAAAGGGAAGATGGAAAATGTCTAGGAAAGGGGCATGAGAGCGCAGGCGCCGCCCGGCCGCCGGCCTACACACAATATATCCGCTCCGCCGTGCCGCGTGATCGGTTGACACAGCACAAAATTCTATAGATAAATGAGACATCTCCTTTCTTCTCCTCTTTTTTTTATATATTTATTTTTGGAAAAGAAACAGTATTTAAAACATTTACAAAAATACATATAAAATGTACACACACCAATTAAGTTTCCACATTAGTTTATATTAATACATATCATGTAAGCAGTCAAAACAGAGGATAAACTAAATAAAAAACTTACAAAACTCTAGAAGAAAAATAGCAAACGGATTATTGCTAACTTAAATGAAATTATATATATACAAGTACTCTCTTATATTTCAATAGTATAAAATTTTTATACTCATTACAAGCCCGACATATAAAAGTATTTTGAACATATTTAGTACTTGTTCGTGGAACATAAAACAATGACTTATTTGTAGTACCAACCTCAGGACATCTGACGAAAATATTACTTAACAAAAATGGAGAGTCTATAAAAATTTTAAGAATTTTGTACAAAAATATACTCTTGATCCATTTCCACCGAAGCTTAGCGGAGAGGAGATGTGGAAATAATGAAATCTGATTGGTAATCAAAATACATCTCCTCTCATCCCCGCTTTGGTGGATACAGGACCTTACTTGCTAGAGATATAAAAAGATTTCGGTGTAAAACATCTTGTGTGGCTGCAAAACCGGCGTTTGATAATTACTGTCGGGCATTTGTCGCTATAATGTGTGGTTGTGGTATAATGCATGGACTTCAGGCGAACTGTTAATGTGTGGTCACCTCTAGTGTTACTTATTTATTTTGTTTGTCAAAAACATATTGTAAATATAGAATTTTGAAAAATGAAATGGCTTTGTTTGTTTCTTATTTTCAGCTTCCGAATAAAAATAGTATAAGCACAAATTAATTCGACGTCAGTTGTCGATTCTCTACTAACAATAATATTATAGTAAAGTATAGTAATAAATGTATGACATTTATTTGACGTAACTTCTAAAAAAATGTTCGACTAATCATGATGATATTATGATACTACGAGGGCATTTCACATGAAAGAAATATCGGAAATTAAAATTATCATAACTTCATAAATACCTCGCACTCGCTTAGATTTTTTAAATAAAAACAAATTCACTAATAGGCATGTAAGCCAAACCCTCAAATTCAAGTGGTTTTATGCAAGTATAAATTTAAGATATTGGATAGAAATAAACCAGCCAAGATTCACGAAATTTTAGAAGGGTATACAAATCTTCACTGAGCTGCTTAGACATATTTTATATTTAACTAACTGACCCGGTAAACGTTGTATCGCCATAAAAATAATCAAATGAAATGCAAAAAAAAAATTGGGATATAAAACAGTTCAGCCGTTTCGGAAGAGTTTGAAAACGCCGTACGAGAATTTATATCTTAGATATGCAGTAGTCAAGAATGTTGAGCCAAGAAACGAGTACAAAGATGATTCGGTATTCTTAACTCGGATATAATCAGCGTGTGGTGCGAGTGTGGACGAGAGCGGCCGCCGGGCGACCACTGAGCGGACAGTCAGGAAAGAACTATCTAGCTAGGCAGTTGTGTCACGTTAACTAAAAGCCGTCTGTTTATAAGACTTTGACGACTTCAAACCAATTAAAAAGTAGTATTTTATTAATATGAAAGGTAAGACAAATAATAGGATAGGATAAGGCGTGTATTAAATTAAATCTTTATTAAGTTATTTTAATTGTTGAAGTTGGTTTTTTAAAGTAGTTTATTTTTATTATTTTTAGTTTTTGTAATAGCTTGTTCTGTAATTTACAATAGGATTTTTCTAGATTACATCAGGTAAACTGTATTGGTTGCTTTTTGATTGTCATATATTAAGTAAGTATGGGCCTACGAAAGGTGCCGCGCGCCTTAAACAATACAGTAGATGCATCATTCCACCCACACTATTATAATTAAAATAATAAAGTTATTATGAAAGCACTTGTCCATATTATGAAGATCTAAGTATAAAACTCTTTAAGATAACATTCAATTCAAGAATAAGAAGCAGATATCTCAATTATAGTAAAAAAAAACATGTGTGCAATGCAATTCACACGTGGTAAAAGTGTAAGATTCAAAAATTTTGACTTCAAGATAGTCAGCACTTGTATAATAATTGTAAGATGTGCATTGTGCATGAACCTCTAAACTACATATGAAGTCCTAGTTGATATTGCTAGGATGACACATGATTTCAACCGCTATGAAAGACATTATTACTATCACCGCTACCATACTTATGTTCTCCTGGTGTCTATGTTGTAATACGACGTGCGTATGACGTCAGAATATATTAAAGGTATATTCGCGGCATACATAAGACAATCTCTTCTTCAGCTATGATCTCCTGGTACCTAAGCACTTTATTATGCTTCCTAACTCATCTCTCGCCGGCTGAACATTTACCTGTTTGTGTCTATATCGTCTTGCTTTTTCGGTTCATCGAGTTTCAAATCATAACGATTCTAAAGTAGTTTCATTTCAAAAATAATGTTTATTAATTATGAACAAAACCACCAGAGTACATGTTCTGTTATTCCGTCAAACGTAGCTCTTGAATACGTAGGAATGCATTTGATTGCTTTAACTCGGGAGATAAAAGATCCGGAACATAAAAGATTCTAGCTCCAGAACTGACGTGGAATCTTGAGTCGCTCATTAAAATTGCCTGCACGTAATAATGGACTTATTTGATTTAAAAATAGATCCATAAGAATATTTGATTTATAAAATTCAATATTATATATGGCTTCCGGTAATTTATAAATAAGCTACATTTGTAACAGTGGGTATGTTTATGATAATCTGTTTTATTAAAATCTTCGCCGTTTATGGAACTTGTTAGGTTTTTTAATTTAATTGGTGCACAATTGTCATACTTGCCGAATGCAAGTTGGATAAAAATCCAGTGCTAATGAATCCACGAAAGAACTCCCCCATATTTAAAGGTATATGATATGAAATGTTTGTTGTTTTTTTTTAACAATACATCAAGCGTAAGGTACTGAATGAATAATTGGAACTTACGATCAAGACAAAAAATGGTTTTCGATTCTTAGGGGCACCTATTACTACAACTTTTCTGTTTAACTTTTTTCCATAGGACTTGTAGTTTCGCCGAAAATGAAGAACAAACATTTTTTAGCCTTAAACACCCCCTTTTTCCACTTCCCGACCTCAGATCACCCGTAATTTATTTTTCCTTTTATTTTTGTTATATTCTCTTCCTTTTCTAATAGATTTCATCCTAGTATTATTTTTTTCACTATTTATCATTATCAAAGGCTTCAGCACTGGTCTATGTTTGGTAATGCCTGGAAGAAACTCCTTAGTACCTCACCGAGTATCGAAAGTCATAAGTTATTAGAGAGTGGATTACAAAAAAATCTAACAAACATCTTACTATAGAAGGATCGAGGTAAATATGACATGGGTATAACCCTCATACGTGGACCTTTGGTGGATGGAACCTTGGCATATTAACGTCTGTCTCACCTCAACATGCAGTCGTCAGCTTACATAAAATAATTTTGCTACGTAATTCAATGACCGCCATCCTTGTGACGTCACGGTAGACTATCCCATGTAATGATTTACCTCTAAAGAACGTAGTTATTACAAAAAATAACAGGTTGCACTCCAGGAGTGCAGGCCTATATATACCTATATTAAACTGATGTATGTTAAAAGGGCCGTTATTACATGGGTTAATCTACGTAAT
This sequence comes from Leptidea sinapis, assembly GCF_905404315.1. NCBI lineage: Eukaryota > Metazoa > Arthropoda > Insecta > Lepidoptera > Pieridae > Leptidea > Leptidea sinapis. Next base: position 5,740,349 of record NC_066294.1, on the reverse strand, counting down.
CTTTAACGTGGGAGTTTCAGCAGCTTGCGAGGGAGCCTGAAGTCTATATGGAGTAGGGCCTCTTTGGCTTGCACCCTCTCACTTCCGTCCAGTATTTACTTTGTAATTCCTTGGTATGTTGTCGTACGACCGTTGCAGGCCATCTAGAGGGTAGACTGTACCAAATTAATTACGATACTTATTATATTTTGTATTCACATTATATTTGGGTAATAAAAGTTCTGAATGACGTAATTTTTATGTTGAACTTGAAATGAACTTTTGAATTTTTTAGTAACTAGTTTTTTTTAATACGTCATAAATCGTATTATCAATAACTTTATTAAAAGAATACACTATTATTAAAAGTTCGATCAAAGTTACAACGAACTACAAGAACTCTTATATTCTGTTACTTGCTGCGGTTATTTTTTATTGGAGATAAGTTTTATGAAATAAAGCTGTCCAGTATAATTGTGAGACCGTTGGTCCTTTATGTGACACGAATGTGGAATGCTTTAATATAGGAATTTAATATAAAAACCTAATAAAAAGGGGTCAAATTCGAATCATAGATATTCATTTTATGGGCTTCTTGCCATCGTATGAGATATTAAAACATCATTTAAGTATTGAAAAGAAATACTTTGTAAATGGCAAATACAATACGGCACCTATTTCTGCCGTGAAGCAGCAATGTGTAAGTGCCAAGTAATTGTGATATGGTCTGGTTGGCGCCGTAGCAAGTGCAATTACTGGGATGGACGACTTAAATCTTATGTCTCAAAGTGACAAGCGCAAATGTAGTGCCGCTCAGAATTTTTGGGTTTTTCAAGAATCCTGAGTGACACTTCATTATCTATTCGCGATAAACTCAAAAACGGAGTCGGTGTCAGCCAAGGTAGTCTTGTAACGGACGTGAGGAGGCGAGAGCGGGGCCGCGGTGGGAGGACACCGATCTCAAAAATAACAATAATCGTTACTAGAATTAGATTAATTAATTAGATTATATAAAAATACGTCATTATTTTCAAACTTTTAGTGAATATTATATATATTGCTTTGGAAAAGTGTTTTTGAAGACGGTTGTTTTTTTGTCAATTTTTTTTTTCAAATAAATAATTTAATGCACATCTTATGCAAACCTTTACCTTTCCACTTAATAAAATACTATTATTTATATGTGCTACTTATTGCTACGTTTAAAGTCGGTGCCAAGCCCTAGGCAAAAATAAAACTTAATATTATAAATAGCTTATTATTAAAAAAATCGTACACAAAATACAATTACCTCATCCACGTAAACAAATATTATCATAAAAAATGTTCACAAAATGAAAACTACAAGGCCAAACTATGTAAACTTTTTATGGGACTAAATGACATCTATTCCGCATCGAACGAAAGAAGAATTACGTAAATCGGATCATATCTCAGCGTAATCGGTGTGCATTCATAAAAAAAATATCAATCGAATTGAGAATCTCCTCCTTTTTGAAGTCGGTTAAAAAATATACAGAAGAATTGAAAAAAATCTCCCGTTTTTGGAGTCGGCAAAAAAATTATGATTATTCATTGTTTAGCAATCGAATAATACGAGGGGTGGCTGATATAAAATCTACTTTGTTAAAGAAAGTTTTGAAAATCGAACTGGCCACTGCAAAATCATATTCTATATTTATTCCTTTTTCAAAATTATGACGCTTACTTTTTTTCGCTTGCTTTTGTTTTTTTTGGCGCGGCTTTGATTTCACCATGTCGAAAGAAAATTGTAAAATGATGAAATTTGAGCATCGAGCAGTGATTAAATTCCTAAGTAAAGAAGGAAATACGCCTACGCAGATCAGAGAGCGCATGTTAAAGGTGTTTGGTGATTCAAGTCCTTCTGAATTCGTCATAAAGTTTTGGTCGAAGCAATTTAAACATGGCCGTGAGAGCCTGGAAGACGACCCACGTAGTGGAAGGCCAATTTCTGCTGTTACCGCAGATAATGTTGAAAAGGTGAAGAACCTGATTCTTGCAGATCGGCGAATCAAGCAGTGGGAGATAGCCAGAGATGTGGGAATCAGCAAGGAACGAGTTCATGAAATTATTCACGAACATTTGGGCATGTCCAAGGTGAGCGCGCGTTGGGTCCCTAGAATGTTGACCCCCTTTGACAAACAAAGGCGAATAGAATGTTGTCAGGCATTTCTAGACCTGGTCAAAGGTAAAGAAGAAGAGACTATCTCTCGAATTGTGACCTGTGATGAAAGTTGGATTCGCCAGTGGGATCCGGAAAGCAAACAAGAGTCAATGCAATGGAAATTTAAAGGAGAAAAGCCGCCAAGGAAGTTCAAGGTTCGTCCGTCGGCTGGAAAACTAATGGCCACCGTATTTTGGGATGTCGAAGGGATTTCGATGATAGATTATTTGCCTAAAAATACAACAATGAATGCTGAATATTATGCAAAACTTGCTTGACCAGCTTCGTGAACAAATCAAAGAAAAGCGGAGAGGCAAACTCAGCAAAGGTGTTCTGATTTTACAAGACAATGCTCCTGTACACACAGCCTTAACGGCGAGGTCAGCCCTGAGCAAAAACGGCTTCACAGAAATTAACCATCCACCTTATAGTCCAGATCTGGCTCCCTGTGACTATTTCTTATTCAAAGATTTAAAGAAAAAATTGAGGGGTCGCTGATTTTCGACGGACGAAGAAATGAAGGAGGCTGTGACTGACCATTTTGACGAGCAAAATAAAAATTACTATTATAACGGCATGATGTCACTTATTTGCAAATGTCATAAGTGTATTTCACTTGCAGGAGACTGTATAGAAAAAAAAAAAAAAACTAGCCATCAAAGTCTTTTCTTTCATAGTTAGGTAGATTACTTATCAGCCTCCCCTCGTACAATTGGAAAGTTTTAATCGTAATAACTTAAGGTTTCGTGTCTTGTATTACAGAGAAGAAATTAAGTCCAGCGTTTAATAAGCTTCTATTTTAAGTTCATGGATATTTTTAAGGTCAGCTGTTCTTGTTTTAAATAATATATCAGCGATTCATAATTATGCACATAACTTGCTTTATAAGATCTCTTTAAGAATCTTTCTGGTTTAATGGTAAAAATAGGCTAGAAACTGATTTTGTGGAAAATCAATTTAAAATTTATAAAGTGCTCTGTGAACGGCTGGATCACTTGGCGTTTCGTAGAGAGGTCGCATCATTGTGTGTCTTCTATCGCATTTATCACGGGGAGTGTTCCAAAGAGCTATTTCACCTGATTCCTGCCGCCGAATCCCACCTTCGCACGACACACCACAAGTTAGGATATCATGCCCACTATCTGGATGTGTGGCGGTCCTCCACAGTGCGGTTTTCAAGGCGCTTTCTTCAACGTACTACAAAGCTGTAGAATGAACTTCCTTGTCCGGTGTTGCCGGGACGATTCGACGTGGGTACCTTAAAAAAAACGCGTACACCTTCCTTAAAGGCCGGCTACGCTCCTGTGATTCCTCTAGTGTTACAAGAGAATGTGGGCGGCGGTGATCACTTAATAACGGGTGACCCGTACGCTCGTTTTTCCTCCTTTTCCATAAAAAAGGGTATTATTGATTTGTTTATACTTTTAACAGTTAGAAAGGCGAAGGAATATATTAAAAAAAAGTAAATATTGCCTCAAGTTAAATTGTGTTCCAATTAAGCTGAATAAATGCTTGTTAACGTAATAAATTTAATAATTATAACTCAATTTCTACAGACATCAGAGGTTTGGTAAATATTAGCGTTTTCTATTTAACCCGACTTTTGTTTTCATTGCGGATCAATGTTTTCAATAGGTCTCAGGTTGACGGGAGTCGAGAAAGTAATTGTCAAAGTTATATATTAATAGTGACAATAATCTCCAATTTAGAATAAGATTTGGTCTTCGCGCTCCAACTAGATCGCGCACTACTTAAGAACGTTAGCTTTTCTATTACGGCAACTATTAGATGCTTGTGTGTGTGTGCATCTTGACACTCAACGGCATCTTTCAAATTTACGCTTCGTATGATTTTACATTGAAATTAATACAATACAAAATACTTACTGATGATATGTGATCCCAGTGTCTTTCTTATTTCTTGTGTTATTTTTACAAAGTATACTATGCAAACCGGCATTTTAGTTTCATTTATTAGGTAAGTTTAACAGAATATGTGACACGTCAACGTCACACATTGTTCGAGACAGGCTCGAGTTCGCCCACTTGAGCGTAGTATTAGTAGATACCGCCTATCTAGTTGGAGCGCAATGGAGAACAATCCTTAATCTGAGGAGGGGTCCCGTAGAGTGCGGAGTCCCGCAAGGGTCGGTGCTGGATCCGCTCCTATGGAACATGGGCTACGACTGGGTGTTGCAAGGTGCGCTTCTGCCCAAGATGCGCATATTCTACTATGCAGACGACACCCTGGTGGTAGTCCAAGCGGGGTATTTTGGGGAGGCAGACTTACTGGCCTGGTCAGGACCTCCCTCGTTGTGGAGGCTATAGTCTATAGCGGGGTCCTGAAGAGCATGGCTCTATATGGGGCCCTCATCTGGCCGGATGCCTTAAACAGAAAAGGGATTGGGTGACTCTTCCGCAGGCCGCAGCAAGTGATAGCAAATCGCATAGCTAGGTACTATCGGGCGATATCATTCCATGCGGCTTGCGTTTTTGCGAGCACTCGGCCCGGGTCTGGAGGCACTGATGAGCGCCGCCCTATATCACCTTAAGGCGGAAATGGGTGGTGAACTTTGGAGGGCCATAAGGCGCGTGGCTGACAATACCATTGTGCAGCAGTGGCGGGAGGAACTTAAGTCCTCCCGAGTGGTTGAGCTCACAATAGGCGCCATTCTTCCAGTCCTAATCGACTGAAAGAAAAGTTGCAAAGGAGACATCTCCTTCCACCTGGTACAGGTGCTGTCGGGCCATGGCTGCTTTGGACGGTATGTGTGCCGGATTGTGAGGAAGGAGGAGGGGTCGCCTCGGTGTCACCATTGTGATGAAACCGGGGAGGGTACGGCCGATCACACCCTCCGGGATTATGTCGAGTGATCGCCCAGGACCTCTCACTGCCTGGAAGAGCAAGCTGGGCAGCGAAGAGGCTTGGAAGGCGGCTTTTTCTTCCTTAGACCACGTTATGCTGCAGAAGGAGGAAGCAGAACGCAACAGAGAGCAGCATTGCGGGGCAGGAGGGGGAGAGGGGTCCAAGAAGAACTTACAACCACAGCCGCGTCTGGAAGCCGGTAGAGGACCACTGATGGCCTCTTCCCCAAGGTTACCGGTGAAATGCCCTGCAAAGATCCCGGAGAACCTTTCAAAAAGGGGAACTCTCTGATTTCGACGAGGTATTACCAAACTTGACCAACTTCTACCTGCGTAGAAGATGGTCTATGTGGTCGAGTTCCATACATCCTGTGCTATAATATATAGCGCAGGGGTAGTACGTACATGTATTTCCTCCTCGTCAACAAAATGTATCTGTCAGTGTGAATTGTTTTTCTGTAAATATTATACTTTGCGTCAAGCTGAAAAATTAGAAGTAATGAACGCACACCAGACAGAAATAAAATGCCTCCTCAAACTCCTCACTAATTAACATTGAGTTTTTCCGCCTGGAAATCAAAAAAGGAAAAGTAACGTTGAGTTTAATAAAAACCACCATATAATCAGTAAAATTATACATGTTTAGATATAAATTAATCCTGAAAAAGTATTTTATGTTAAGAATCAAATACAATGTAACAGGAAAAAATATAATATTTAGATGCTCATTTTACATTCACACTTATTTCTTCCCAGATTGAAATACTGAACATGCTTTTATATTATCATATTAAATTTAAGATATCGTGTGTAAATATTTCAATTAAAATTATATATTTTCATTTGATATATAAGTGTATGTTTTTTTAAATACTTGCTCATTCATTTTAACAAAATAAATCTAAATAAGAAGTCGCTAAAAGTTGCAAAGCGTTAAATATTTCGCCTAAAAGATGACTATTAGATCACAAGCAAGTAGTGACCACGGACGAGTAAAAAAAGTAGGACTCCGCGCCGTGATATAAGCAAGTGAAGCACCGTTATGCTAGTGTGTGTGCGGGGGATACTAGTTATTTTTTCTCCCTCAAATAATCATATATGGCCACAAATACTTATAAAGAATCGTTTTTACACTTATTCACAACGCACGACGACATTTTTAAAATATTTTATTGAGACGCAAACTGATCTGTCACAGATGATGACAATTCTCATAATGGCCGCCTATCGGCCTGTAGTAGTGTAAGTGTGTGCGTGGGGCTATGTATTTATACATTCATCGGCTTGTTTTGGTGCTACACTGTTATGTAAGGCGACACGGAGTCCTTATTTTTGTACTAGTTCGTGGAAATGACTTATTATTAGTCTAAACAGCGGATACACAATGCATATAGCCCAGTGGTTAGTGACCCTGCCTGCTGAGCTAGAGGTGCCGGGTTCGAATCCTTGTAGGTAGGTAGACATTTATTTGATGAACTAGCTGACCTGACAGACTTTGTTCTGTACATAATAAACAATTATTATCATTTCATAATATCATGAATTATTTCGTAAAATATATTCCCTGTTATTATAATAAAACTAGCTGACCCGGCAAACGTTGTTTTGCCATATAAAGTATTTTTAGTGTTCGACCGTTTTTTCTCAGACTTACTTTTCAAATCAGACAATCAAGAAGTATTTTCATGTTTCTGGGTAATATTTACACTCACAACAATGTGGCTTTCTATTGGTAACAGTCAAAGTCAAATAAACATTATTCATATAGGCTTAAACTAAGCGCTTATGAAAAGTTACTATAAATATTTCTTTTAAATTACTGAATTTACCATATTTTCTTAAAAAATTGAGCTCGTGAGAATAACTAACTAACTCAACGGCCACTAACATGATGATTATGAGTCTAAATTATTTCATGATAAGTAATAAATAAATATATATATATATTATATAAATTATCGTATATTGGATGATTGCTTCGTGAACATGGTGGTCGTGATTACTGTCAAAATTGGTAATTGTATTCAACAAATACAATGATTAATTAAATATGACAGGTCGATCTGGCACTACAAGCAGCACCCGTACGCGAGTTGACGCATAGACCAGCTTTCGTTGCCTTCGCACATATTTGAGGGAAGGCGACGACCCGGCACACGATGCCACCACAAGCAATACCATTCAGTGAGCATGGCGAACCATGTTATAGCATACCTACGCATAATAACTCAAATTTACAAAATTAATGCTCACAAAACGAGCACCCAACTGCAGCAGATGCAGTGATGGAAAAACCAGCTCACATCGCTCCTCACGATTTTCCACGCCGCTTTCGTAGATGCTACGCATCACGCCAGGATAAGCAGCAAATACAGTTGTAGCACACCGAGCCAGTGATGTTGGATCCATTAAACAGGAAAACACTAAAAAAATAAATAGAACTTATTTCATAAAATGCAATAAATACGTAAACACTATGTAGTAGTATTACATCGTGTCATGTTCGCTTATCTTCTTGCTCGGTCGAACCTGACCAAATAGAGAGTAAATATAAAGATCTCAACAACTATGTCACCCACACATGGGCAATAGCCATAAATAATCATAGCCAAGGGACATTCGCCAGTAGTATTACATCTTTTGAGCCTCGCTGTATCATGCGAATACTGCGCTCACGTGACATCACACGCTGTTCTGCACAACGCATTGCAGCGCACTTGTTCCAGTATGTAAACAAATAAGTGCTCAATACTCGTGATACGGTATATTTTCTTTAGTAACACACACGTTAAGTATCAAATATTGACGGTAGCGTCAACTTAGTTTCACAAAAATGAAATCCAATTTGTACGTAATAGTTATTTATGCAACTGTTGTGTAATAAGGGGTATTAAAACACGAATGTGGATTTATCTCACGAGGTGAAGCCGAGTGTGATAATAGTATCACATGAGTGTTTTAATACCTAATTAATAAGACTTTATCTACACCCAAAATATGAATCCTCTAAAAGATTCTGAAACAGTTAACTTACTGCTAACTTTAAAATAGCCAGTCCTAGTAGTAACCTAATATCATCCATTACTGATTATATACAAATAAACTAAGTATTAATGAAATAATTATTTATTTTAGTCGTAATTTACATTTTGTATAGTGCAATAATTAAAATTCACTTGAATATTATGTTCTTTTGGAAATTAATCGCTCATTTTTTGTAAACAAAACAACAAAAATCGAAGAAAAATGGCGGGGATTCGAATAACCTACTTTTCTATTACGGCGCGCGACGTTCTGGTAGTGTGGAGCGCGCGTAAACTAAAATGTCCTTTTTTTGAAATTCATACAGATGCCACGCATCGAGCAATAAGAATGTGGCTGTCTGTTAAAACTCTTTGACCATGAAGGAAATGAAAAAAAAATAGGAGTGTTGTTATGAAATTCAGTACAACATTACAACACTCTTTTGGACGATGTAATGGTTATTAGAACATTGGGTGTTTTGATGTTGGCAATAAGTTAACTGTTTCAGAATCTTTAGTAGAGGATTTAAAGCATGGGTGTAGATAAAATAGTATTTCACTATCACACAGCTGTGTACACAGGAGCTATGAAATTCTTTTTTAGTTTTAAAACTACCTTCAAAAATAACATCCAATAATCGGTTAATTTAAGACTTCCCCAATTACGTGAACTTGAATCCTTTATCTCATTTCTAATACTATGCCTACTTTGGGGCAAGATAATTTGTAAAATAGTGTGTCGATATTATTATTATATCTAACACTTAATTGGGTTCCTCAATTATTTTTGATTCGAAAATGATTATTTTATTTTCATATAATCAATTTAAGATTGCTTTGAAACACATGTAAAAAGATACGTATGCATTAGCAACAAAACGATTATTATGAATTTATTTACTTAGGTCCTTAATGTAGTCTATGGATCAAATATGACGGCCATCATTATAAATATCAGGTACAATTCTTTTTAAATACACTTTTTGATGCATAAGTGTCCATTTAATATAAATATTTGCAACTAATAGAATAAAATATTTAAATAATTATGATGTAAGTCCCATGTAACCTGATTCCTGCCGCCGCATTCCACCTTCGCACGACACGCTACAAGTTAGGGTATCATCCTCACCATCTGGATGTGTGGCGCTCCTCCACAGTGCGGTTTTCAAGGAGCTTTCTTCCACGTACTACAAAGCTGTGGAATGAGCTTCCTTGTGCGGTGTTTCCGGGACGATACGACATGGGTACCTTCAAAAAAAGCGCTTGAATCTTCCTTAAAGGCCGGCAACGCTCCTGTGATTCCTCTGGTGTTGCAAGAGATTGTGGGCGGCGGTGATCACTTAACAACAGGTGACCCGTACGCTCGTTTGTCCTCCTATTCCATAAAATATTTCATTTCATATTCCATAAATATATATGATTTTCGAACGATAGTGACTGTCGCAATTGTAGCGGATCTATTAGTAAAGGTTCTTTTATAATATGAATTCGAAACAAAATATTCGTTGTGCTGCTTCTACAAATACTATTAGTGATAAGAGATACATAAGTTGCTCTGAATCAAAATGTGTAAAACGATTTCATCTTACTTGTGTAAATATCACAAGTATACACACCGATTCGAAAAATACCTGGGTATGCCCAGATTGCTCGTCTGTGTCTAAAAAGGGCGCAGATAATAGTGCGACACCAGCTCAAAGAGATGAAAACGTTACGATTAGGAAACCTAAAGTGACTAACCCCACTTCAGTGAACCAATTGCAAGAACCACCGTCACCCTTAACGATGTTGACAGATGAAATCCGTCTGCTTAGGGCCAGCCCTAGCAGAAGAAAAAGCAACTAAGGTTGAGGACTTGTATATGCAAAATGAAGTACTCCAAGGGCAAATAAATTCCTTATACCAAACAATGATGGCAAACGAACTAGAAATTTGTGGGATACCTGAATCGCCCAATGAAAACCCGCCTCATTTGCTCCTGACTATGGCTGCATTAGTAGGATCTAAGCTGACGGATATCGATCTCGATCATGTCGTTCGAGCAGGGCCCCGAGTTCCCACCTCCAGCAAACCACCCAGGCCTTTGGTGGTGCGATTTCTACGCCGTGAAACCCGTGACCAATTCTATAAATCAGCTAAGTCAAGACGATTATCGACCGCGGATGTTGGTGTTACTGGTTCACCCAAAAATATGTGAATGAGCGAATATGTGAATGAGCGATTGACAAAAGCCAACCGAATCTTATTTCGTGAATGCAGAAAACGCTTTTAGGATGCTGGATTTAAATATTGTTGGACAAAAGGAGGATCTATTTTGGTTAAGAAGATTGAAGGTAATGGCAAAGGCTCCGAAGTCATTAATATTAAAAAATTCGAAGATATTGATCGCGTTCTCGGTTCTCAGAATTTGCTTTCAGACCAACAGCAACAAACTACACAGTAAGCAGTGTATTTCCCTGACATCATTGAATAAGTTCTTCGCGATCTCTTTATGTACTTTTGATTTGCATAGTTTATTTTTGGCTTTTTATTTTGTTAATTTCTTTTTCAATACAAACTATACACGAAACACACCCACAACATATAACACAACACAAAACACTCGCGCTACCTTCCAAACACCAACTGTTTTATCACATTTAAATATTCACTTCACCTGTTATATCTCTCATAAATACTTAACCGAACTAGTAAATTTAAGTAAATTACATATTATATATTATACTACATCTGGACTATCTTGGCAAACGTTCAGTATGGATATTTTTCCAAATCTTATGATTGATAACCATGACAATGGCTAATTCGGAAATTCTTAGAGAACTCGATACGCCCGATGACTTTTGCCATATTGCACATAGTCCTGACTGTTGTAGAACTCTTGTTAACACTAAATTTGATATTAAAATTCTGACCTTTATTATCAGAAGTATCCAACGTAATTTCGATAGCTTTTTGGTGACCCTGTCTAGATTTAGTATGCTCTTTGACGTTATAGTATTGACCGAATGCTGGATACATGAGGACACTACCATACCCCAAATAGAGGGATACAATTTTTTTAGAACTAATAAATACATAAATAGAGCAGGAGGCGTAGTAGCTTATGTAAATTAACGTTGGTCACCGCAAGTTGATGAGCCCGTTTTTGAAGATGCAAATTGCTTAAAAATTACTTTAAAAAATCAACTTGTCGTACTAGCCCTATATCGATCGCCGTCATTTATAAATACATCGCCTTTTCTAGATTCTCTAGCTACAGTAATCCAAGATATTAAAGATGCTCGTTGTGTAATTGTTGCTGGGGATATTAATATTAATATTTGCTCTAATGATGATAGTCAAATGGCTACTTGCGCGAAATATCTGTGTTTGTTAGCAGAGCTAAACCTTCAGCCTATCGTAAATAAACCTACACGAATTAATTCATGCCTAGATCACATTCACGTAACTTCTAAGTACCACTCGGAGTCAGTTATTTACAAATCAGATATTACAGATCATGATATTGTAATTGCCGGAATAGTAACTAAAGATACCAAACAACATAAAACTTGCAGACTCACAAAGAATTATAATCTAGAGCGCATTGTAGAAGAATTAAGACAGGGTGACTGGACAGAAGTCTATAATAGCATTGATATAAACAAAGCAGTATCTGTTTTTGATACTATTCTAACAAACATTATAAGCAAACATTTAGAAGAGAAACGAATAAGTCGATCCAGAATTACTTTCAAGCCTTGGATGACGCCTGGTCTAATAAGGTGTGCTAGGCACAAAGATCGCTTACATTTACACTTACGTAATAATCCCAACAATAACACGGTCAGACTCATTTACACACGTTACCGAAATTTTTACTATGATCTTTTGCGAAAACTAAAACACAAACATGAGTCATTTGAATTGGAAAAAAACAAACACGACCCTAAAAAGCTCTGGAAGAGTATAAGAACAATTTCCCACACCAAGAAAATAAATCAAGTACCACTAGAACTCACCAATATTAAAGATACTGTAACGGAATCTCTGGATTATTCCAATGAATATTTTGCAGGCATAGGTAAAACTCTTGCAAACAAGGTACTCACAGCATGCAATGAAACAGAAGTTTCACTCGCTAGTAAGATAATACTCGAAAATACTACAGCGCAATCATTTTTCTTAGGACCCACTGATGAACGAGAAATTGAATCCTTGATAAGTAACTCTAATCTTGACAGTGCTCCTGGACTGGATGGAATATCAAACCGCCTTTTGAATATTAGCAAAAAATATATTACTCCCCCCCTGACGAGCATATGTAATCTAAGTTTATCTCAAGGCATTTTTCCTACTGCCTGGAAAATGGCTGCAATTGTTCCTATTCATAAGTCGGGTAACAAATTGAATCCTACGAACTATAGACCGATTTCTTTATTAGGATCATTCTCAAAAATTTTGGAAAAACTAGTACACAAGCGATTGACAAGTTTTCTTGACGCACATAAAATAATATCTGACAGACAATTCGGGTTTCGCACTAAAAAATCAACGGAAAACGCTGTAGACTTAGTAACAAAAATTATTTCTTCCAAACTAGATAAGCAGCAAGCATGTATCGGTGTATTTTTAGACCTCGCGAAGGCTTTTGATACAGTCTGTATTCCTATACTTTTACGAAAACTTGAGCTCCTAGGTATTCGAGGTAATTGCCTGAACTGGTTCAAAAGCTATTTAATGTGCCTAACTCAGTGTGTTATAGTGGATCATAAGAAAAGCAATCCAAGTACAATAGATTTTGGCGTCCCCCAAGAAAGTATATTAGGCCCCACGTTATTCCTTTTGTATATAAATGACATCAAAACTAAAGTATCCAGCTCTGACGTCATCTGTTATGCCTATGATACAGCTCTTTTATTTTACGGGAAAAACTGGGATACTGCACTACACACGGCGGAACAAGGAATGAGGAATATAGCAACTTGGCTACAAAATAATCTTCTCACCTTAAATCTCACTAAAACACAGTACATCTGTTTCCATAAAACGAAAACTTCATCCCCTTCCCACATTTTTGATATTAAAGTCCACACATGTCCTGTTGCTCTATCTGGCCCTTGTTCTTGCAAAAGTATAAGTAGAACTACTCAAATAAAATACTTAGGAGTCGTCACGGACGAAAACTTAAAATTTAAGCAACATCTTAATACAACAGCGAAAAGAGTCCGCAAGCTGATCTATATTTTTAAGAACTTATGCGCTTCGGCATCTTTAAACCTGCTAAAAACCATTTATTTTGCAATCGGTCAATCTGTATTATCTTATTGTATCACCGTATGGGGAGGGGCGGCTACTTCACACATGACACTCTTAGAAAGAGCACAGAGAGCTGTCCTCAAAGTGATTTTTAAAAAACCTATTAGATACCCAACACATAAACTATATAAAGACTTAGAACTTCTTTCTGTCCGAGGTATATTTATCTTGCGTGTTATGACAAGGAGGTCTTGAATTTGCCTAATTATAAAAACCTACTAGAAAGCCGTTCGTACAAGATTCCAACACCAATAATAAATACAACATTTGCAAGTAGATTTAGCCCATTATTACATACATATATATACAACAAGGTAAATTTAAAATGTTCTATTAAAAATTGCTCGGTCCATCAGGTCAAATTTAAAATACAGAGATGGTTACACACACTCACATATGCAGACATGGAAGCTATTCTTAAAGTGATAGCTTAGCATTCATATAATGTTAATACTTTGTAACATGATTAATCAGATACTCACACTCACTCACACCCACCCTCACACACACACACATATACACACACACCCAGAGACACACACGTGTACACACACACATATACAGAGTGCACTTTTTGACCTTTCGGTTCATATTGTTAACCTTAGGATGTAAATTGGTTGCCTACAGGACAGGCTACGCCTAGTGTAGGGACCAAATATACTGTAATATTATGTGATAAAGTGTCTGTATATAATAAATAAATAAATAAATAAATAAATAAAAAATATTCATCGGTTCTGGGGCGGATTTCAACATTGTGCTTTTTATAAATCTATACATTCGTCTTTGCTCTACCATTAAAAGTTATTGTAACAGATATTGAGCCACTTAGATGTGAAACTTCCCAACAAACAATTTGACTTGCTTCAAGTTGTGAACAAAACATGAATCCTGAACAACTGGTAATAATTAACAAGATTTTGTCAGCGAATACCACGCTAACATGTTTTCAGTTCTTAAAATTGTAATAAGTTATTTCTATCCCTATCAGAAGTCAGATCGTTCATTGCTTTGTTAATCTATAAAGTTTATCTGACGACAGCGTTATGTCGTAGGGTATTAAATGATTCTGCAGTTATTATCTTTTTTTTATAGAAGAGGAGGACAAACGTTTCACATTCTCATTTTTTTTATTAATTTATTTTAAGGAACATAAAGGATAAAACAATACAATAGCATCAATAAGCCACTTGGGTTTATGTGGAGTGCCGTATGTTCTACATTGCAACATTACAATAAAAAAATTATTAATAACAATAGAAAAAACAACAGAAAAAAAACAAAATATACTAAATTACAAAAAAGCAACAGAAAAAAAATCACGAACCAAGACGTTTTATTAAAATGGTTTAAATTTTTGTTTGCAAACGAACACACTAATCCGCCGAGCAACCAATGGAACTGGTTCAGTGTTAAACTTTACAAGCCATCAACAGGCTGTTGTTTATAAAATAAATTTTTAATTTGCGTTTCAAATTTGCGTCTGTAATTCTATTAATAAAAGAGGTGGAATAAAAAAAGAGGATCTTGAAAAACCAGAAGAATTACAGGAGCGTTGCCGGGCATTTAGAAACGTGTCCGCGCCTTTTTTTTTATGGAATAGGAGGATCTACAAACGAGCGTACGGGTCCTGTTGTTAAGTGATCACCGCCGCCCACACTCTCTTGCAACCAGAGGAATCACAGGAGCGTTGCCGGCCTTTTACGAAGGTGTACGCGCTTTTTTTGAAGGTACCCATGTCGTATCGTCCCGGAAACACCGCACAAGGAAGTTCATTCCACAGCTTTGTAGTACGTGGAAGAAAGCTCCTTGTAAACCGCACTGTGGAGGTCCGCCACACATCCAGATGGTGGGGATGATATCCTAACTTGTGGCGTGTCGTGCGAAGGTGGAATTCGGCGGCAGGAATTAGGTAAAACAGCTCTTCGGAACACTCCCCGTGATAAATGCGGTAGAAGACACACAATGAAGCGACGTCTCTACGCAACGCCAAGTGATCCAGCCGTTCACAGAGTACTGGGTCCCCGACAATTCGAGCTGCTCTGCGTTGCACGCGGTCAAATGGATCGAGCTGATACTGGGATGCGCCAGACCAGAGATGACAGCAATACTCCATGTGTGGCCGGACCTGCGCTTTGTACAGCGCTAGAATGTGGGCTGGCTTGAAGTATTGCCGTGCTCTATTAATGACGCCCAGTTTCTTTGAAGCCAATTTGGCTTTGCCCTCCAGATGGCCACGGAATTGGCAATCGCTCGAGATTTCGAGACCCAGTATTCCGATACTAGGCGAGGCTATAAGGGAAGTGTTGTAGAAGAGCGGTGATGCGACAAATAGGGTTTTTTTTAGTGGTAAACGCGCAAACTTGAGTCTTCTGGGGGTTAAATTGGACAAGGTTCAATTTACCCCATTCCGCGACCTTCTCAAGAGAGGACTCGATAGAAGACACAAGTTTCTCCCGGCACTGGTCGACGATTTCTCGAGAGAGACGTGCATGGCCCGTGTATACGACATCACCAGTGCTGTCATCTGCATAGCAATGAATGTTGGAGGTGTGCAACATATCTTTGATATGCAGAAGAAACAGCGTAGGAGATAGCACACAGCCTTGGGGCACTCCAGCATTCACGGGCTTCGGGTTCGAGCAATGTCCGTCGACAACGACCTGTATGCTGCGCCCAGTGAGGAAGCTGGAGGTCCACTTGGTTTAGAGAGGAGCGCCTTGTGCCATACACGATCAAAGGCCTTCGCTATATCCAGGCTAACTGCCAGGCCTTCCCCCTTGCTTTCATTAGCCGCAGCCCATCTATGTGTTAGGTATACCAGAAGATCACCTGCCGACCGACCACGGCGAAACCCGTATTGTCGGTCGTTGATCAACTGGTGACCCTCTAGGTATACCAAGAGCTGACGGCTAATTATGCTCTCCATGATTTTGGAGAGCAGGAAGGTAATAGCAATAGGCCTGTAGTTTGCCGGATCCGAACTGTCTCCTTTTTTTTGGATCGGATGGACAAGGGCTGACTTCCATGAGTCAGGGACTACGCCTTTGGAATAAGAGTGCCGGAATAAACGCGTTAGCACCGGCGTCAACTCAGGACCACACGTTATAATCACGATTGGAGAAATGCCATCCGGCCCGCTCGACTTCCTGACGTCCAACGACAACAGAGCTCGCCTAACAGTTTTCTGTCTGGACTGTACTTCAGGCATAGAGCTCTGATACCGCGGGATGGTGGGTGGTGTTTTTCCGTTGTCGTCAAGAGTCGAGTTGGAGGTGAAAAGAGCGTACAGGAGATCGGCTTTCTATTTTACCGTATAGGCCAGGGTGTCATTCCTCATGTGCAACGGCGGCATGGACGGCTGGCTGAAGTTACCAAGAGCAGCTTTCGACAACGACCAGAACTTGCGTGTTCCGGTCGGGTAACTGGAAAGCTGCTCGCCGATTTTGACGACGTGTTTTGACTTTGCACGGGCGATTTGCCGCTTAAAAAATCTGGAAGCACGGTTGTATTTCCTCTTAAGAACTATACAGTTCGGATCCTTTGTGCCCAGCGCCGCAACCCAAGTTGTGAACCAGGGCTGTGATCTGCCACCGATCGGTACTACAGAGCTTGGTATAAAAATATCCATGCCCTGTAGTATCACGTCGGCTACTGCAACGGCGCAGGCACTAGGATCATCCGAAGGGAAACAAACCCTGCTCCAAGGGTAGGATGCAAAAAAGGAACGCATCCTATCCCAATCTCCTGACTTGTAGTGCCAAACACGGCGGGTCGCTGGTGGTCTGCGACGTGGGCGTCGTATAGGAACTACACTCCTGACCAGGCAATGGTCGGACGTTCCGAGAGGGGCGTCGACAATGACCTGGTAACCTTCGGGATGTGTAGTCAGCCGAAGATCTAATAAGGACGGCATGTGGCTATCCACATCCGGGAGCCGCGTTGGCGACTCAACCAATTGGGACAGATCGTACGCCAATGCAAAATTATGCACAGATCGCCCTGCGTAGTCTGTGGTACGTGATCCAAGCCATTCGGCATTGTGCCCGTTGAAATCACCCAAGACTACGATTTCAGCGGAGGGGATCTGTGCAAGCACGTCGTCAATTGCCGCTTGAACGCAGCCCATCAGATCATCGGTTTCTGCGTTACCACTATGGGATCTGTAGACACACGCATAGATGCGGACGCGGTCCTCTAAATCTACGCGGAGCCAGAGAGTGGACAGGTCCCTACCCTCAGAATTGCCGAGACGGCGACAGCAGATATCCTCCCTAACGTACACACATACCCCGGCATTAGGCAAAAACTTGTGCTCAATTTTGTACCCAGGGTACGTTAAATATGACGTATCGCTAGGTCGAGATATCTGCGTCTCCGTGAGGAAACACAAGGCCGGCTTCGCCGTCTCAAGGTGGTGGTGGACGGCGTTTAAGTTGGAGTGAATTCCCCTGATATTGCAAAAGTCCACGTTGAGTGTGAAGCGGGGTGCCGTGGTGTTACTGCCTCGTTTGTCCTTGGTCATGCGCGGTACTGTGCCCTCCCCAGTATACGAAGGGCAGCCCGAGCTAGAGTGCTCGGGGAGGGATTCGCCGACTCTGGTAGAGCCGGTACCCTCCTGGGCTACTATCTCTTTAGGGACCGCTTTCATAATCTTTGTTGGGGAAGGGGGGGGGGGGAAATGGCCTCCGGTCCTCGACACTAACCTATACGAAACATAACGGTACTAGGCCGCTACTTCACGCCGGTATTCTGTGCGAGTGTGGTAATTAACCCGGACGAGTCTGGCCCGATTGTGCTGACGTCAAAAGACGGCTGCGTGACTGTCCCACTTCTAAAAAGCCCTTAGTCGCCTCTTACGACACCCATGGGCCTGGGACTCCCCTATTCTTTTTATGCCCCGGGGAAAGGACAGGGCGCTTTTCTTTAAGGTACCCATGTCGTATCATTCTGGAAACATGAAGCTCATTCCACAGTTTGGTTGTTGTACGAGGAAGAGAGTTCCTTGAAAACCGCGCTGTGGAGGAACACCAAACATCTATATGGTTGAGATGATATCCTAATATGTGGAGTGTCGTGCAGACATGTAATCGGGTGGCAGAAACCAGGGCAAACAGCTCTTCCGTACACTCCCCGTGATAGAAGCTTTAGAAGACACAATGAAGCGACGCGCGTCTCTATGCAACGCCAAGTTATCTCGCCGTTCACAGAGTTGTTTTTTTTTATGGACGAGGAGGAGAAACGAGACATACTTTCTAATAAACCCCACACCAGTTACATGAACGATTCCAGGTAGTTCAATAATATTTAATGAAGTTATGTATATCAAAGTAAATAATGTTCTATCTGCATCATGTACTAATTTAGCACCACTAAGCAAAAACATTGTGTCTGCGACTAGAACTCCAAAAGGCATGTTTAATTTCTTGCGGTAATGAAATCTTCATTCATTCTGATGAAATTAGCACAAAACCGTCGTAGGTGGTGCGGATTACGAGTGGCTTACAGTGTGCTCTGTTATTCTCGGAGAATATAATCAAGACTTAAGTGCTATAGTAATAAAACGTAAAGTCAGCACCTTGTGCTGTATGAAATAGAGTAAATTAAATCTTTCAGTAACAGCTGACTGAAATCTTAAAAGAACACAAATTCAAATATTTTCATTCAAATAAGGAACTTTAACATTATCAAGAAATAGATCGAGAGACAACAGTTTACATTTTTTATTTCCTGATTTTGTTTTAATGTTTCATTAGGTTACATTATGCGTTCACTGTGCCGAACTAGGTTTATTAGCTAATCCTTCAAAATAGCTTCCATATTGTACTTTGGAATCAAGAATTGCGAAAAAATATAACTGATTCCACCGGCTATAACACATCTACCATTAAGAAAACCGTTTTGTATTAGGTATAAAATTTCTTTGAATGATTATTTAGGACCTACATTATAAATCGCACGAATACCATTCTTCTGCAGCAGAAAAATGGTATTAATATCGGCTGTTTTTCTCCATAACAATATATTATACATAGGATTTATTTATTACATCCTTTGAAAAAATTAATTAGTCTATTCAAATTCAAATTCAAATTCAAATATTTTTATTCAAAATAGGATTTATAATCACTTATTGAACGTCAAAATCTACCATTATAAGCATTAGCTGGAACATTAACGCTGTGCATTTTTGAATATTTTGGAATGGTTTGGGAATAATTCCGCACGAATTGCTTTATATATAAGAATAAAAGTACTAGCATTTATGTGGTTAAATACAATTTTCATTTATTGCGCTATCGTACATAAAATCATAATTCATATTATTACATAAATATTGAACACTTCAGAACTATTACAATTATTTTTACATTAATAAGTTTATCTCTCAGAAAAATCAATTTTCATCCATAATTACAACGACTGTCTTACGAATTTTCGATCAGGTCACGTGTCCTGACGCGAGTTTTATATTTTATACCCATCACAAGAGAAGTGCTGAATGCCGCCATAGAATGTTTCACTTCAATAATTAAATCATTTATTTGAATCGATGTGTTTGATACAATATTTATATAGCCTTATAAGATCTCTAGAAATTAAAATCAGTTAACAAAATAAATAACTCATTTCACTCATCGGAAGTAAAGAATGTTTATTGGGAGATCAGTCTTAATACATTTTCAGTTTATCAACAAGACGTAGAAATAGCCGAGCTATAATCACTAAAACAATCTTCTGTTTACTTGTGCGAGATGACTGATTAACAAAGTCCACCATAGAGTTAGGTATAATAGATAGCGCTATTTATTAGAACATAGCAACAGATGGTAATTAGGTATACTTTAATGTACTGTGTTCATATTTAATGTATATATTATAATCTTGCACTTATTCGTTGTGTCACCGTCACTGAGAACCTTAATATCTGAGTGACATCATAGAGTTATCAATACTACTCAATACTACTATAAAATCGCTATTCTCTGTCCGTAACTGTACATTTTTTGTGAAATTTTGTGTTAATTATTATTTATTATGACTGACTGATATCAATTCTATGATTTTTGAAATTTTCTCTATGCCGTTCGAGAAAGGCTTACATAATAAAATTGGTGTGTAGTAAGTTTGATTGATTGTCTATGTAGCTAAGGCGTGAAAGCATGTGACGAAGTAGAGGTCACAGCTATAATTAAAAAATATATCGCTGCTTTGGAAGAATCGTGTATTATTACAAAATACCACAATTTCGAGGTTATTAGACCACGCGACGGAAAGATCCAAATTGTAATTATACTCAATAAAGATCATAATATTTGTAACACAACTCTTGTAACTGTAACGACAGTAAAACTTTATGCCATTGGTGAATTTAGGTCCCCATTTTTAATTGACGCTGTATCTTCACGAGTTTTGACGTGAATTTTAAGGGGAAGACAGGTTATTTCTCCGTAAAATAGTCGTAACGCGAAAGGATACCATGATTAGTGACACTTATAATATCAATACTAGAAATAGGGATAGGCTTGCTGTTCATGTAAGTCGACTCCAAAAAGTCACAACTTCATTCAGAGGTCTGTGTATACGTTTTTATAATAAGGTCCCTATTGACATTTAGAACTTACCTTTAAATGAATATAAATCAGTGTTAAAGAAAAAGTTGTATACAAAAGGGTACTATAAAATATCTGAATATCTGGATCTAAAGAACCCTTGGGACTGAGCTGCTGGGCTGTTACATGTCTGTCTTAGTTTGATAAATGTCATTATAGTTATATAATTTAAATATTAATATTGTTTCTGTTGTTTAATCAATTTTAATAATCATTATCATGAGTTATGTAATTTGAAACAAAATTGTAAGTAGAGGCATTTAGTAAGTATTGCATAATATGTAGATGAACTTGAATTGTTTTGTTATTCGGTAGATTTCTCGTGGCAGGTATCGTCATGTTCGCTTAAATGCCTCTGCTTGTGGCGGCGACGTGGGGCGGGTCGTTCCCTTCCCTAAAATATGGTCGAGGGAGGCGATGGCTGGTCCATGCGTCATGCTCGTGAACGGGTGCTACTCGTGGGGGCTGGATGATCTTGTTACCGGGAGGTCTGCTTGATGTGTTTTTTTTATTATTATTATTTCCTTTAAAGTTAAAGTTATTATTTATTTTATGAAATGCTCACATAATGCCTCTATTTATTCACGGTATGTGTGGATTGATGCATCTACTATACTCAATAACTCTTGTGTTTATAAGTATTAATTTACTTTTTTTTTCTTTTTTTGACTTACTCATGTAAGCCTTTCAGTTTTTGACTTTTGAGTATTTTTGTTGCGTCACTTTGCATATATTGTAATTGAAATGATTTGTAAAACAACTAAAATGTAAATCTTGACTTAAAAGAGTGGCAATGAGTTTCTTGCTACTTCTTCTCATTAGCTCAACCCTTTACGAAGTAGCGGTAAATTCAATAAGAAACAATATTTATATATATTTTTTGACATTCATAAGTGTCATTTTTGTGACCTTCATGAATAAAGTGTTTTTGAATTTGAATTTGATCATGTGTTTAGTTTTTTCTATAAAAGTGTATTATTTTTTGTTAGTTCACTAATCGATGTAGTGCTATTTTGTTTAATTCGTTTTGCATTAGTACATTATTTTAGAAAAAGTAAGTATGAATGTAATGTAGTAACAAAAAATAATACCGTATTAGATACAAATAAGAGGGATAATTTTGTCACTATTCTTAATAAGACTGTTAAAGAGATAATAATAACTTATGTTGTGTTTTTGAATACGACGCTTTAATCTAAAATATCAAATAGGTTTTTTAACTTAATATGCTATTTAAGAAAAAAGCGGTACTAATTGCCATTAGATTTATCAATGTAATTTGGCATAATATCGACTTTAAAAATGTTTATATATTTCTGTGGCTAATTAATGAACGCTACAAATGTAAAAGAATGTTAGTTTTGTGATGTAATTGTCGTGCAGTCATCTATAATTTCAATTTATACATAAGTATCTAACCGAACATATTCTAAGAGTAAAGGTGCGTTCGTCACTAACAGTCTCAGAAGACCCAAAATCGTATGAAAAAGAAACTAAAATAAAAAATGAACTAGATATCTATGAAAGCAAAGGTTTCGAGATATCACAGTAAATTCTATGTGACAAAAAACAAATAACAAAAAAACATCTGACTTCAGAAAAAGATTCCGAAACAATATAACATACACTAAAAAGTAAACAAATAATTGCGTATTCTTCTACAACTTAATAATCAACTTATTTTAGAGTTCTCCTAAGTAAAATGAAACTATAAATATTAAAACTACCTAAATGTAATCAAATTGTTACGACAAAATTATAATGTAGTTACAATTTTTATAATTGATGGAATCGTTGATGTGTGCTTCAATATTAAAAGTTAAAAATAAACTTCCTAGAAACTAGAATCAAAGTTGGATTTGATATTTTACTCAGACGGTTGCTGTGGTTAGGAAAACTATACGCTATTAATGGCAGTTTACATTAACGCCGCACATCACCTTGATTTTATAAATTTTCCAAAATTCCATATTTTATAAATAATTAATAAAGGGCCATACACAAAATGAGGGTGATAGCGTTCACTCGGTAATAGAATGGAAAATCCAAAATAGCCTTAGATCTGGATCAATATATAAACCAGATCAGTACACCCAGATAGTAAGAAGTGCTAAGAAAACTGAGAATCCGTACAAGGTATAAGAAATGTACAATTTAGACTTCTTAATGATGTTTAAAAGTGAGCATCAGCTATTGGACACAATTTTTCAAAAAACTCTGTTAAAGAAGTCGTGTAATTAACAGATAAAAAATTTTTAAAAGAAGAAATGGATGACACCCTAAATTACATCTTCTTATACAAAACTTCCTGTGATCACGAGAATTTCAAAAATTTGTTGTATGTAAGGTAAGAAGACCAAAAATTTGCAGAATAATATTATTGCACTGACAAAATCTTATACAAGAAAAAGAAAAAAGGACTGCCTGGACTCAAAAAACACTATTTCTTTATATGACTGAACATTCTATGAAATCTTTAGAATGTGATTTACTGTTATTAATTTTATTTCTGATGCATTATGTTTTGTGATTCCAAGTTGATCTCCATACAATGCAAATGTAAACCTTATAACATTTTAAGGTAAACGTTCTATTTTTGTATAAGGATCAACCAGTTAACGTGGTTATTAAAACTAAAGTATTTATTATAATATTATTGGGTACTTCAACAATCAGACAGAAGGTAAGAAAACATCAATTAGGTGTTAATTTTCTTATTAATTTTTGGAGAAGTACTAGTGTACTACGTAAGTTTCTATATAAAAGTGGTATCCTAGAACAAAAGGTATCAAAGCGACCTCCAAAATCCTAATTTTATTTATTATTCTTAACTTTTGTAGGTATATTTTTAGGTCATTAGACTTAATATGACACTGTATATCATAATTCTAGGTTAAGTTATTATTTTCTATTTATTTATTTATTCTTCTATATTCTATTTATATATTATTATATAATTACCATTTACAACCATGCAATAGATGAAATTTAATGATGCAACAAAAATGCTCAAACGATTAAATTAATCAAACAATAAAAAAAAATAGTATTTAGTTTTATTAGTATTATTAAATAAATTAATTGATGCTCTGAAGATGTGGTACTGGCGGAGAATGCTGGGAGTTTCATGGATCGAGTTTCGCACCAACGTCTCCATTCTCCAAGAACTTGGCATAAAACAACGCCTTTCAATGTTAGTACAGAGTCGCATTCTAAAGTTCTTCGGACACGTCACCCGGCGCGAGAGTGAGTCCATTGAGAGCCTTGTAATACAGGGAAAAGTGGAGGGCACCAGAGGGCGAGGAAGTTCGCCCATATGATGGACCAACCAAATTAAGTCTGCTGTGGGCGGTCTATTGAACGAGTGTACGAACACACTTAAAATTGTCGCTATAGATTTAATCACTAAAGCAGAATCTTCTTCTTATAGCTTCTTAAGCCTGCTAAGAGAACTACACGATTAATTATCGCCCCTTGAAAAACGGATCACGCTAAATGCTAGGAGTAAACTTGGTGCACCAAATTTATGAAAAAATATTTATAAAAAGTGCAAATTATTAACGGCAAGCAAATCATATCTATTACCATATATTTTCTACATCGATATCTGCTGATACAATTTGTTACCAGTTGACTAGTTATTTCTTACTGAAATCATTATTTCATTGAAATAGTTTGTTTCAAGATATTGATTAGTATCAGAATAAATAATTGACTACTTTAAAAACGTTTACGTCCAAAAGGTTACTATAATCTATGACCGCCCTCAGACTATTAAATAATAAGTTTAATTGTGTGATTTTACTTTGCAAACATATTTTTTATGAAAGAAGCCCTCTGCGTTTGTTGCGCCCGTTCTTCTCATGTTTGAGGCATACTTTTAAGAATAGGTGGTAGTTTTTGACTTTGAATAAGCGATATCACATCCTATTTTGCATAAAAATTTTTGAATTTGAATATATCTTAGGTTTTACGAAGAAGACTACGAATGGCCAGGACTTCTCAATGATAGTCAGCGTCATGGTTGGCGGTGACATATTTATTCCTTCTTCCAAAAATTAGATCCTCAAAGAAGTGTAGTAATTATCACCTTATTTTGGTTACACATGCAAGAATAATAATTTTACTCCTCCTGTTAAACGAGCGTCTCAAATTATAAAGATTGTCCTTGAACAAGCAAGTTTTTTGAGAGGTAAAATACTCGTGAAAAATAATCCTGAAATTACGCCAAATCGTAGAAAAACTAAGTAAATTCAGTAATTAAACTTTTTTGGCTTTGTTGATTATTCAAATGCATTTGATTTTATCAACATGGAAAAATCTGTGGAAGACTATTTTAGAAATGAGTTCTTCAAAAAAATTAGGTCACTTCTTCAGAAGACTCTCCGAGAACCGGACAGCCTCTTTCAGAGTGATGTGTTGTCAACCAGATTTCACTCCACTACTGGAGTTCGTCATGGGTGCATTTTTTCTCCGCTACTTTTAAACATATACACATAATTCATTATGGCAATGATTCTTGAAAAATGGACAGACAGTGTCGTGATTTGAGATCTGAAAATCTGAATGTAAGACAGTCGGTATGCCGACACCAGCTTCGAGTATGAATCAATACAATAATTAACAGGTAAACATTGTCAAATGTTTACATGTTTATGGTAAAACATGTGTGAAGGAGGTTAAACTTCGATTATCGAAGGTATTCCCCTTGGCGTCATACCGGAATGCCACTTATAGATCTTCAGGCCACAAAGAAGTGGTGTATCAAATAAATTAAGATTAAAGAGTTAAAATTTATAGTATGACTTCTCTTTTTCATTTAAAGAGATGTATTTCACTAAGATTACTAAAACTCTTTTTCATAAAAAGTTGAATATTATAAACTTCAAAGAAGGTATTCCAAACCTCTCACCTACCTACATATTCTATCTGAGTAATCTAATTCTGTGCTTGTATTATTGAAACCAATTAGATAAGGGTCTAAAGTGATAAGATAATAGGACACTATAATTGTATCAATGTTATTCGGTCCTAATACTACAATTTCATCATACTATACTTCGATTTTATGCTATGGCCAGGTAATGTGTAGAATATCTGTATTATACACATAACATATTACTTAATTTTAGGAAAGTGACTAACTATTCCAATCATCAACCGAGTCCAAATGGAGCAAGTTCTCAACTAGACTGTATCTTGTCGTTTTTTTAAGATAGTATTTCTGTTTATTTTTTTTATGGAAAAGGTGGACAAACGAGCGTACAGGTTATGTTATGTTAAGTGATCACCATCGCCCACATTCTCTTGCAACACCAGAGGAATCACAGGAGCGTTTCCTTTGTAGTACGTGGAAGAAAGCTCCTTGAAAACCGCACTGTAGAGGACCGCCACACATCCAGATGATGGGAATGATATCCTAATTTGTGGCGTGTCGTTCGAAGGTGGAATTTGGCGGTCAGGTGAAACAGTTCTTCGGAACAGTCTCCGTGATAAATGCGGTAGAAGACACACAATGAAGCGACGTCTCTACGAAACGCCAAGTGATCCAGCGTTGCATGCGGTCAAATGAATCGAGCTGATACTGTGGTGCGCCAGACCAGAGATAACAGCAATACTCCATTTGTATCCAGATCTGCGCATTGTAGAGCGCTACAATGTGGCCGACTTGAAGTATTGCCGTGTTATATTAATACCGCCCAGCTTCTTCGAAACCAATTTGGCTTTGCGCTCTAGATGACCACGGAATCACTCGACATTTCGTTATTATTGTGATATAATTTATGAACACCCGGGGCACTTCCGCAAATTCAAGCGGTTTAAGCTATTTCTACAATAAATAAAGTATATATTATACTAGCCGTTCCCACCCGCATCGCTGGGCAAATTTTAAAAGAAAATAAATTAATGAAGGAATTCGAAAAATAAGTAGTCATAAACCATCTAGGATAAATTTCGCATCGAATGGTAATAGTTTCATGTCGATACGGTCAATGGTTTAGACGTGAATGAGCCTCAAACATAGACCATTTTCATTATAATATATATACAGATATACATGGTCTCAATAGCCCAGTTTTATAGCAGCGGAAACTGGGATAGACAAGAAAAGTTTGAAAATAGAATTTCAAGCTGAAAGTTGAACAAGAAGCACAGTGAAAATAATTGACAACTCTTAAGACCCTATAGAAACTCTCTAAGAAAAAATCGATTCACTGGATTTAACGTGGATACGACGTTATAAAGTTCAGCCTTTTCCAATGTGGTAATAAACGATAAAATGAATTAGTTTACTCAGTCATAACTATCATTTCTTAACCGACTTCAAAAAAGGAGGAGGTTCTCAATTGTCGGTATGTTTTTTTTATGTTTGTTACCTCAGAGCTATTGACTGGGTGAACTGATTTACATAATACTTTTAACCGATTTTTTATTTGAAAGCTAGTGCTTCCCACATGGAAAGCACTAGCTTTGAAATAAAAAATCGGATACATGGTCCCATTGCACAGATTCCATAAATAACAATAATCGTCACTAGAATTAGATTAATTAATTAGATTGTATAAAATACGCAATTACTTTCATACTTTTTAGTACATATTAAATATTCTATTGTTTTGAAATAGTGTTTTTGAAGTCGGTTGGTTTTTTTGTAAAAATTATTTTTTTACCTAAATATATAAAGAAATTATTATTTGCTTTGATTTGAAAAATGCGGAGTAGATTCTTATTTAAAAACCCAACACTATATAATAATATTTAAACTCTCTTACAAATAGCTTGCACAAACAAACCAAGCGTTTTCATTAGATATAATTAATACTAATGAAAAATCAAACAACCACCACCAACCATGATTAAAATTCACGGAACAGCTAATATAACGATAAAATTTATTCTTTTATTTAAAGGGTTTTGATTACCATTTAAAATTAATCCTAAACAATTGTGTGGGCAAGCTATATAGACACAGATATAACAGAGAAGCAAATGAACGCGATTTAATTTAAAAAATTAAATTAAATTTTACAATTCGAAATCTCCTTTATTTATTACTACATTGTAGACATTTGAAAGTCAATTATGATGGCATTTGTTCAAGCAACTACCAGTTGGCCTTGTTCTGAGAAGAGCCACAGATTAATAGCCAGAGATTAATAGTTCTCACAGTATCCACACATTTTTATCGTCACTAAAAAACATAATGGAGACTATACAAATGATTTAGGCCCTCTTTAGTGTTAATTCCGCCAATATTTGTTTCTAAAATCAATTCGACACGTGTTTCGCCTCTACACGAGACAACACGTCCTGAGGATGCCTCGTGTAGAGGCGAAACACGTGTCGAATTGATTTTAGAAACAAATATTGGCGGAATTAACACTAAAGAGGGCCTAAATCATTTGTATAATTATGGATTTCTGCAAAGTAACGCCTAATTCAATAAATTTTCATAATGGAGACTTATTGAGACTGACCTTAAAACAATATTATATTCTATAAAATTTGTTATGTTTTAATGATAAACCTCACTTCTGGGATTTCATTTTTGCCATCAAACAGCTTACTTCATAATGTATTTACAGACTTTTTATCGCTCAATAATTTGGTTCAAAACAATGATCACTCAAACTTAAAAAACAAAATTCTAGATCTTGTTCTCAGTTCTTTTACTATAACACAATTGTATGTGTGCTCCAACCCTCTATCGATAGTAGATCCGCTGCATCCACCACTTGTAGTTAACATGTCTCTTGAATGTTCAGAGAATCTACAAACAAAATGTGATGCTAGATTCCAATTTTACAAAGCGGATTATACTAAAATTATAAGTGACATTAATGATGTAAACTGGAATACTCTGTTCTAAGACTGTTCAACAGTTAATGATATGTTAGCATTATTTTACAAAATTTTGAGGACTCTGATATCGAAACATGTTCCTAAATACAAACGACGAAATAAACAGAACTACCCTGTATGGTTTTCTACTTCGTTAATCAACAGTTTCCGAGAAAAGTATAAATTTAGAATGAAATTCCGTAAATACGGCAACCCTCGAGACTATTTAACTTTTACAATATTGAGGGACCGTTGCGCACGATTACAGGATTTAAATTATGCAAAATCTTTGGAAAGCTTAGAATCAGGTTTAAAGTGTAATCCTAAATTATTCTGGACTTACATTAAACAACAAAGAGGTATTAACAGTACTTTTCCAGCTAAAATTTTTACAGCAAACAAAAATGCAACAAATGGCTTGATATGTGTGAGTTATTTGCCTCATAGTTTTCTTCTATTTATAACATGGATACCATCTCTGTTCCAACTAGGTCTCATGAGCCGACTGCAAGCAGTACCTTAATGGCTCTTTCCGTCACAACATCTCAAGTATTTAGAGTGTTAAAAAGACTTGACACTACAAAGGGAGCCGGTGCAGATGGAATTCCGTCAGTCTTTGCAGTTAAATGTGCTAGTGCTTTAGCACTGCCTCTAACTATTACCATAAATAAATCTCTCGGTACTGGTGTATTTCCATCAGCTTGGAAAGAGTCTCTTGTTTTGCCATTGTTTAAGAGCGGAAACCCTAAGCACCTTATAAATTATAGGCCTATATTGTTATATAATTCCCGTATTTGCTAAAGTTTTTGAGGTTCTGGTGTATCCAATTCTGTCATTCCATTTAAGACAAATTATTATAACTCAACAACATGGATTTATGAAAAAGAGATCTATAGCTACTAACTTTATGTCCTTTGTCGGTGATCTGTCTGAGGAAATGGATCATGGTCATTCAATTGACACTATTTATACCGATTTCAGCAAGGCTTTTGACAAAGTTAACCATAAACTACTTATTTACAAGCTTTATTCTTCTGGAATCGATGGTATGTTCTTAAAATGGTGCAAGTCTTACTTAACTAACCGTAAATCTTCTGCTGTCATTGAAGGCTATTTTTCTAAGCCTTTTTAGTAAAAGGAGGAGTAGTCTCCGTCAGGTGTCCCACAAGGCTCCCATTTGGGACCATTATTTTTTAACTTATTTATTAAAGACATATACAATTGCTTCGAAAATTCTAGGTTTTATTTATTCACTGACGATCTTAAATTTTTCAGACAAGTTAAAAAGCCGAAGAAGCTCTTCTTCTTCAATATGACTTAGATAATCTAGTAATCTGGTGTCAGGAAAATGTAATGAGATTAAACACTGATAAATGTCACGTAATCTGCTTTAGTAGACAGAAAAAAAATTTACCCAAGAGAACATTTTATGTTCATGCTATTGCTTTGGCTGAAGTGAACCTTCTTAGGGATCTAGGGGTCATCGTCGACAACAGGTTAAGGATCAATTCCCATATTGATGCAATTACTAAAAAAAGCTTTCAGATGTTAGGCTTTGTGTTACGCACCTCCAAGCCCTTTAAAAGGCCCACAACAAAAATCACCATTTATAATGCTCTAGTGCGGAGCACTTTAGAATATTGTACGGTCGTTTGGAACCCGCATTACGATGTATATAACAAACGCTTAGAATCAGTTCAGAAGAGGTTTCTCTGGCATTTATCTTATAGCTGTAATCTAGCGAAAAAAATTCCTTCTTTTACAGGTAGACTGCAGTATTTCCACCTTAACTCACTTAAGTCCCGTAGAACTTTGCTCGACAGTATGTTCCTCTTTATATTACTACATAATATTATTGATTCTCCTCATCTTATATCGAAACTAAGCCTCGCTGTTCCAAAAACTCAACCGAGAGCGTGTAAGAAGTATTTCCATTTGTCTCTAATTATGCAGGATCTAATTTAGGCTATTCCCTTGAATAGAATTACCAGGGTATATAATAGTCATCACGATGGAGTCGACATATTTGATCACAACTTACACAAATTTAAAAATATATTAAAACGGTTCTTTCAAGAGAGGGATGACCTCAATTGTTATTTTTCGATAATATTTTGTGTAAATTTATATTAAGATTGTATTCGTAGATATATTATATATTTGTTCTTATTTTATTTTTTGGCTTAATTTAATTGAAAAGCATGTCATTTTCGCCTGTAATTGAGGCATCACTTACCATATGAATGTTATTGTTTTTGTATTATACTGTGTTTATATTATTGTATACCTTGTTGGCGGAATTTAATAAATAAATTTCATGTGTTTCACAGAAAAACTATCAAACCGTGCGTCACTAAATCTCCTCAAAGAAAATATATGTTCATACAAAAGAAATATTGGAAATAAAAATAATTATGAGTCCCAAATCGAAATAAAAGCTATCCTATCTCAAGTTGGACTAAACTGCACTCCATTAAGGAATCTCAATTAAAATTCGTTCATTAACTTAGGCTTCACTGCGAACAAACATCAGGACACTGGATTTGTATATAATAAAATATTATTGTTCATTCTATACAGGAATATTAACAATAGGTGTTGAACGACAAATATATTATCTTAAGATTCATACAAAGGTGAATCTATTAGTGGAATCATTAAGTAGAGACCCAAATTTAATTAATATACGCAATCAAGTGTTTGTCAAACGCCGACAAACTAAATTACTTCTGATTCTGCGAGAATAATATCATTGTAATGAAGTTTTGAGGTTTAATTTATTAATTACTAGCTTTTACCCTCGACCTCGTCCGCGTGGAATATTTATTTATTGGTTCCCATACAACATACATGTATTAATAATTACAAAAAAAACGCTAGTATAAGTAAATCATTATTAACATATACGTCAATTAAATGGAAACACTTATGATGGCGTGATATTTAACTTAAATAGATGTAGAGTTATATAAAAGAATAAGTAATTTTATGTTACTAGCACGACTTAGGCAAATGCATGTAACTTGTTAACTTAAATGTCATAAACATAAATTTAAAACACACAAACTAAAATTATATCCTACATATTATAAGTATAACATACAATAAAGCGAAACTGATACAAATTTCAAAACACATAAATATGAAGCACGTAAACATATGCTAAGGCTCTAACAGACGCAGAGTGTCTAAAACTAGGCGTTGAAAACTACACAGACTATTAGAAAAAATATCAATACAGTTATTGATATTTGCTAAGTCGTTATATGAACGAGATAATCTATTAACTGGCGCTTTATGTGATGTCCTACAAGGATTACAGTATAGAGAAAACCTGGACAACAGTTTAGTATGAATATGATGATTTACAACTTTATACATGTATCAGATCAATTAATTTACGGCGCATTTCAAGTAAGTCTAGATTAAAATATTTAGGCAACATTTTAATTTTTCAGGATACTCTATTAGCAAGTAATAATACAAAAAAAAAACTGCGGTCAACTGCATATTGCTTATTTATAAACGTTTTTATAAGCTACGTCTTTTTGTTTTTTAGATTTTTTGAGTTTTATACTAGTGAGCGCGCCACAAAAGTTGCCGATGGGAAAACATATTTTTTTCTAAATCACATCGCATAACGTGGATGTTGGAATCTCTTTGCAGATTGAAACTGTCTTTTTCTTGTATTTCTATGAATAATATTGTTAATTTATTTAATTAAAAAACTTTTCCAAAACGGGACACAAGGCCCCCTTAAAACGTGCTCTGAAAAAGTCCCGAAATGTCGGGTTAACTAAAATGTGTTTTATTTAATTTACTTTATTTATTTAAATATAAATGTGTAACACTTGCGTTAACCAAAGAAAATATTTATTTATTTTTACAATCAATTCGGAGGTTATTTCTATTGAAGTGAATAACTACTTATGAGAGGGTAAATATCTTCGTAACGTAACGCGTAACGGTGGCTTCCTATTCTCTCACTCATACGGCAGCGGTTGCTCCCTTCTCACTCTAACCAATTGTTACTTTTATATGATTAAATAAGGATACTTATAATGTACATATACAAAATTATAATGTACATATTCAAGAATTGCAATTAAGAATAAATACACAGATGTTTTAAGTTTTCTTAAGTGTTAATTCCGCCAATATTTGTCGTTAAATATACGATAGGAGTTTCGCCTCTGCATGAGGCGACATGTTGACTCGCCAAAATCTGGTACGAGACTCAAAATGCCTCGTGCAGAGGCGAAACACGTGTCGAATTATATAAGACAATTATTGGCGGAATTAACACTTAAGAAAAATTAAAACATTTGGACAATTATGAATTTCCGGAAAGTAACGCCTGCTTCAATAAATAAGAGAAAAACATATTTTACAATAGTTAAAAGATTTTTTATTAATAAATAACAGCATAGAACTTTATAAATTAATTACAGTAGATAGCAATTAAATGTTCAAAAATCTGTTTAAGGCATAATCATTTTTGCTCTAGTGTTGAGCAACTTAAAGCTGGCTGGCAATTTAAAGGACAAGGGATTTAAAATTATGTTTTCGAAATAGTATTTTATATTTCATATTCCTATGTTATTTTCAATGCTCATTTTTGCAATATTCTGCTTGATGTTAAGACACAGTAGTCCAGTATTTTTACTAACTACGGTGCCCCTCAAACCGAAACAATTAAGTATTTGCACTCTATTTACTGCTTGGCGGTAGAAAAAAAAATAACGTGTGGTGTCGTGGGACACCGGATAGGAACAAAGTTCCCTATTATAAAATATTAATTTTAATGATTTACTAAACAAAAAAATGGGCAGTTTCCACTGAATTCCACTGTCTTAAATATAAAAAAGTGTGTATACTTATGTATGCACGCAAGAAGTTATACTTCTTTGTCGTAACAAAACAAATCCTTAAAATTATATATTCGTCGTGATATTCTACGTTTGTAGAAAGAATAATATTGTAAAAATCGTGAAATAAATTATTTAATATTAACAAATGCGGCTGTATTGGCTTGAAACCTTTGCCTGTAAACCTAATAATAGACTAAAAACTTTTATTTTTAGATGTCGTTGTGCGCGGCGCAATGTAATGGTCAAAGAAGTTTATCTTCAATGACCAATGTCAATAACATAAAAAAAAGGTACTGTCAACGTCATAATGTTTTGCTTTTATGTCAATGTAATTTTGCATTTATAAACCTATTTAAATACTCGTTTATTGTATTTTGGTTTGGTTTGGTCTTGTTTCAAATACTCTATATAAATTAAATAAATAATCAATGTAATTTAGAAATATGTCAAATGTTAATAATTGTTACTTGTCAATTATTTATAATTATTTTATTTAATTATTATATTATTTAATTGTATAAATAAAAAGTGTCGTTACAACTTTTGGTCTTAATTTTTTCGTCTCGCCCCCTTTCGCAACGCGCGATAAGGAACTTCGTTCCAAAATTACGAAAACCGTTGACCCTTAAGGCCATCCCAGCAACTTCCCTCTAATTCCATACCTAAACGCTTCAAATTGTACTTATGACGATTTAGATTTTGCGGCACTTTGCGACTACGCCTGCGGTATCTAGATAATTAGTTGAAGCGCAGCGGAGACCAATTCATAATCTAAGCTATACATTTTAGATTCAAGTTTGGCTATTATTGACAAAGTTACCCCACCTCGATTGTCAAAGTTACGCAATATGACCTGTAGTGTTAAGAATTAAGATATTAAAACAGACGCTGTCTCACGATATTTGATTGGAGATTTGAACTTACTCTTTGATCTGTTACATCAAGATAGTGGCTTACTTCTAAAATTTATATTAAACTTAAACAATTGTAACTTTCACGACAACAATTAATTTATTAAGGTTTACCAACTAGATACATAATTGAAAATCTACGAATAATATGAACATTTGTAAGTGTTACTTTTTATATATCCAAATTAAAGTTTTTTAGCTTAGTAACATTGACAAGCAGGACGTTAAGCTGATGATTATTGATATTCCCTGGCCCATTACAATGAAGTGCCGCTCAGGATTCTTGAAAAAAGCAAAAATTCTGATTGCTACTCCATTTGCGCTCGTCACCTTGAGACATAAGATGTTAAGTCTAATAATTTGCCTAGTAACTTCACTAGCTACGGCACCCTTCTGATCGAAACACATTACTGATTTACGGGAGACATTGGCGCCGCAGAAATAGTACCCATAACCTAGCCGGTATCCTGTGCAAAGGAGCCTCCCACTGGTAAATGCGAGCGCAATAATGTAATTTGTTCTATTAAGTTTTTGATATAAAGGAATAATTGAATAATTATAATATTGACACATTTTTACACAAATTTTCATATCCAAAACTAATTATGAGTGGATGCAACACAAAGGTATATAATTAAACGTACATAATGTGACCAATTCTCATAATCAAGTTACTGGTTACAAGATTTTATGACGATACGTCACTCGAACGGTTATCTCCGTTGGCAAAGCACTGGCACGGAACGCCAGAGGTCGTGAGTTCGAGTCCCGCATCGTTCATAATTTTTTTTTTCAAATTTTATTTGTGTATTACTCCTAGAAGTGAGGGTTATCTCTTTAAAAACATAACAAATTGTTTAGATTTACAAGATTGATAACCCAAGGCAATTTCCTAATATGCAAATATAGGGGTTAAACGAACGGTTAGCTCAGTTGGCAGAGCACTCGCACGGAACGCCAGAGGTCGTGGATTCGAATCCATCGTTCATAAAATTTTGTTTTCAAATTTAATTTGTGTATTAATCCTATAATTGAGGGTTATCACTCTTAAAAACATGACAAATTGTAATAATTACATAAACATCCATGACTCAGACACAAGGTCGTTATACCTACCTTAATAATTTTGCTTTAATTTAATAGTAGGACACCATTCGTTTTGATACCTTTGAAAGATTATCACGTCGATAATAATTATTGGCGTGAAATAATTCAAGCGATAGTATTAATCAAGCCAAGGACAGGTTTTGAATATTAAATTGTGCTCTTTACATAAATTGATTTGAGATTGTACTGTTAGTATAAAATAGAATCAATTTTGATTATTGGCCAGACATATTAGGGGTTAAAATATAAAAGTTAACATATTAATTTAATCAAAATAATTAAAATAATTACCATTATTATCTAAACATTGCTGCCATATATATATATATATATATATATATGAAGGTCATTTAAGCCTTTGCGATAGAACTGTGGTGATCTAGATTCGACAAACTGTGTTTGTACTGACTCCTGAGAAGAAATCTTTATCACGTAGAAAATTGTCCAAATCATGAAAAAAAATTGTAGTCCGTTGGAGTAAGGTCTAGCAAATACAGGTGACGAATGGTTTATAATTGCAGTTCCTGTAGAGTTAAAACGGTTTCTCGTGCGATAATGGTGAAGATCGATTCATTATTCGGGGCTGTTTCAATGATTATTTTGCCATCATTGTTCGGAGTTCGGCACAGTAGACACCTGCCGTTATTGCTTGACTAGATCGGAGAAAGCTATAATAAATAACAGCATGCAGAGACAGCCAAACAGTTACCATTACATTTTTATTGATAAGCTTTGCTTGACTTGACACTGTTGCGACGTTTGACCTGGGGTCAGTCATTGCATTTTTTCTTACGGTTATCGTGAAGAATCCACTTTTTATCGCATGTCACAATTCGATGCAATATTCCTTCATTTCTGTATCGATTCAACAAGGCACCCATGTTTCATATATTTTTATTTTATTGATTTGACGTAAATGAGTTATAATATTGTGGGTAAGGTAATGGTTTAACCATGCCGCTACTTCCTGGGTAGTCTGGATCGGATCGGCTTCCACCATCTCTGTCAATTTATTGTTATTCACCTGTGTGCGCTTCTATGTGGTTCGTTC
This sequence comes from Leptidea sinapis, assembly GCF_905404315.1. Classification (NCBI taxonomy): domain Eukaryota; kingdom Metazoa; phylum Arthropoda; class Insecta; order Lepidoptera; family Pieridae; genus Leptidea; species Leptidea sinapis. Next base: position 5,703,599 of record NC_066294.1, on the reverse strand, counting down.
TTCAAATCAAAGTTTCCATCACGAAAGCGTTTTACCAAAATCACACGGTGCGTTCATTAGCTGTCCCTTCACCAAACGCAACATGGACATTGCGAGCTGTTTCTGCCGCTACAGTTCCGCGTCCGAACTCGTATTCAAAAATCACTCGAATGTTCGAAGTATCCATCTTTCTTGTCTAAGCTGAATAAAAAAAACAACTGATAGTCGATAATCGAATGTTGCACATTTTTTGAAAAAAGAACTACATAAGTACTATGTGAAAAAAGTTTCACTCAAAAAACTTAGACCGTGAAGGTTCTATTTTAATTCAAAGTACCTATTAAAATAAAACGGCAATATCATACTTTGACCCCTATTACTTCCACGACTGCTATAAGATTTTGAATATCGCTGGCAATTCACGGCAATCGCTACAAAGACAACTAACTATTCTTATGAAAGTTATTAATTTATTTTTTAGTTATCGTGATGAAACCGTGTTTATCTTCTGTGATGAAAGTACGAAATATACAACTATGTACTTAATATATTAAATAATCGGATGCCGTAAAAAATTAATTTTCAATATAAACAATGACTATCGAATCATTAATCGCGACCTTCAGTGTTCCATTAGATCCAAATTTTTCATTTTAACGGTCGTTCAAGTAAAAGGTGTACGTGACACGGGTATCAATAGGCGAACTTGCGGTGAACATAACGTAGAAAGCGGTTCGACAAATCATTGGGATTAATTTTGAGGTTCCAATATACACATTCATGCCTCAAAGGTTTTCCAGTTACGTACCGTGGCAGTGGGTTTTAAATAATTGTATTTGCTAATTCGAATAAGATAATCCAAGTAATATTATTGAAGTGAAACTTCTTAAGAATCGTTGTGAGTTGAAAGTCAAGGAAACGAAAAAGTGAGACGATAGAGACACAAACAGGTAAATGTATATTAGGATTCAGCCGGCGAGAGAATGAGATAGAATACATTATACGTTCTCGGTCTCAAAAAATTATTTAAAGCGACATTAAAAAGAGACAGACACATAAATTCATAAGATTTAACGAGGGAGAAAATGAGATAGGTTGCATTATACTGTGTTTCGATACCAAGCAATCATCGTTGAAGAAGAGATTGTCTTATGTATGACTCGAGTATACCTCAATATATTCTGACGTCATGCGCACGACTTCACAGACACCAGGAGTACATAAAATATGGTAGCGGTGTTAGTAGTCTTTCATTGCGGTTGAAATCATGTGTCATCCTAGCAACGTGTACCAACATATTATGCAGTTTAAAGGTGTAATGTAAATTTTTCATCGGCTACAGCGATTCCATTGATTGAGTTTTTGGATGCCAAATTTATGAAAATGTGCAGCAGTCACACTGTATCAACAACAAGATCAAAAATTATAGCTTTTTAAGATATAATTACAATAATACTTCTTCTACAACCCACGCTTTTATAACAATAAAATATATTTTTTTAACACTATTTTCTATTTATTTATTTTTTTCTATTTTTTAAGTAGAATTTTATATCAAGCGTGCTTTTTAGTTGTTTTAAACTATAATTTATTTTTCATTTTTGAGTTAAATTTTCTATAAAAGCGTATTTATAAAACTATTAAGTACTTTAACAGCAATTCCTGCCTTATCGACTATAGATAAAAATTAAGTATATAAATTGGCAAAAATCTTAATTTGCAAATTGAATAATGGAATAATCTTATCAAATTAGTGTATTGTCATCGGTCCTCGATAAATCTACAAAGTTTGAATGAAATTTGGCTGTTGGCGTCTAAAACAGTAATTGACACAGTATTCCAAAGATAATATATGGACCATATTAAGACTTTGGTCGTATTTAATTCATACTTAAATTACCATATAATCTTGTATCATTTATCGAAAATGTAAGCTTTGAGTTTGAATATCAGCATCCCCGGCATCATTCAACAGCGTTCAGGGGTAGTTTCCGATACAGTGCTACTAAGTGCTGGAATAATTTACCGCCACCTTTAAGACTATTAAAAAATGTCCAAAATTTTAGATTGAAATATAAAAAAACTATTTTAGAATCATTATATAATAATTATCCTTGATGTGCAATGTATCTTATAAATTAACACAATTCTGTATTTTTATCATTATTTAATGTTCACCAATATATTTATATCTCATTTATAGTACCTAATGCCTTTATTATATTATATACAGTTACGTATAGTTTATAGTACGATTTAATATTTATTATTATTACAATTATTTACTTATTTTTATTTCATTACACTACTTACTTTGATACCTACGCAAATTAATTTGCAATGGGAAGACTAAAGGAACTTTCTACTTCAAATGTCACGAGGGGCTTAGTATTTTAATATTTTAATTCATATTGTAAATTATTGTTTTTTGTGTGATTGTTTTTTATTGCTAATAAAGTGTGTTTCTATTTCTATTTCTAAAATATATCTATGTAATTTATATACGAATAAAAAGTGAAAAAAAAATTTTACAAAAATACAACCGATTTCAAAAATACTATTCTAAAACAATAGATATAGTATGCACTAAAAAGTTTAAAAATAATTGCGTATTTTTATACAATCTAATGAATTAATCTAATTCTAGTTACGATTTTTTTTTGGAATCGGTGTCCTTCCGCGGCGACCCGCTCTCGCCTCTCGCCACCTCACGACTCAAGCACATCTTTTTTTTTTATAGAATAGGAGGACAAACGAGCGTACGGGCCACCTGTTGTTAAGTGATTACCGCCACCCACAATCTCTTGCAACACCAGAGGAATCACAGGAGCGTTACCGGCCTTTAAGGAAGGTGTACGCGCATTTTTTGAAGGTACCCATGTCGTATCGTCCCGGAAACACCGCACAAGGAAGTTCATTCCACAGCTTAGTAGTGCGTGGAAGAAAGCTTCTTGTAAACCGCACTGTGGAGAACCGCCCCACATCCAGATGGTGGGGATGATATTCTTACTTGTGGCGTGTCGTGCGAAGGTGGAATTAGGCGGCAGGAATCAGGTTAAACAGCTCTTCGGTACACTCCCCGTGATAAATGCGGTAGGAGACACACAATGAAGCGACGTCTCTACGCAACTCCATGTGATCCAGCCGTTCACAGAGCACTGGGTCCCCGATAATTCGAGCTGCTCTGCTTTGCATGCGGTCAAATGGATCGAGCTGATACTAGGGTGCGCCAGACCAGAGATGTCAACAATGCTCCATGTGTGGCCGGACCTGCGCTTTGTACAGTGCTAGAATGTGGGCCGCCTTGAAGTATTGCCGTGCTCTATTAATGACGCCCAGTTTCTTTGAAGCATATTTGGCTTTTCTCTTCAGATGGCCGCGGAATTGGCAAGATACTAGGCGAGGCTTTTAGGGAGGTGTTGTCGAAGAGCGGTGATACGACAAATGGGATTTTTTTAGTGGTGAACGCGCAAACTTGAGTCTTCTGGGGGTTAAATTATAAAGTTATATTATAAACATCTCACCTATAACTATGTATGTAGTTACAATCATGGATGACACCGACTCCAAAAAGAACATACAAGAAACTCAACGGCGACTCTTTTCAATCAAATTTTACAATGGCCATAATATGCTTAACAAATTTGTTTGTAAGGTGCTGCATCCAATATATGAGTCGTGTTTAAATAATATAAATTATGTCAGATCTTAAGTTTTAAACTTTCCAGAATATGTAGTATACTTTTCAAACATTTATTTAAAAAGGTGAAATAAAATTTCCTCGATTACATTCTTTAACTATTTCGTTTCTTATGAAGTTATTCAACCCCGCTCAATATACGTATTTGAATGAATTTAAATTGTAATTCCTAAGCATCTGTCAGTTAGTTATTAAAGTGATAACTTCTTTAAAGTTAGTGAAGTTAATATTTAAGATTTTCGATCGGACGGTGCTTTATTACATCCGATTGGAGTTTTACACTCATTCGCTGATAATAATAATCTTAAGATATTGGCAAAGTTGTTAAATTAATATTAAACTTGCAAAGCTGTAAGCTTTTACGATAATATTTATTTAGTTGTTTTTCATTCAAGTTATAAACATCATTTGTTAGAATTATTGAAATTGTTACTTTTAAAAGTAAAACTATAATTCGACATATTTTTGTTTTAGAACCTTTAAGGATAAAAATGTTAATATTGTTATCAATAAATATTAACATTATTGACAAAAATAAACGATTATTGTTGAATTATACAGAATTGTATCCTGTGATAATGTGATTTAATTAACAAAGTGTACAAGGCTGGGTAGCATCATGTTAGCAGTTATAGTTAAAGTTTAAATCAAATTTAATGTGAACAGTAACGCTGACCTTGAAATAGGCTGTGTAATGAGTTGCTCGAATATTTATTTGATACTTTTGACAGGTCGCAATTTAGATATTTAGCGCCTATTTCTGCCGTGACGGAGTAATGTGTGAAACATTATTTTGTTTCGCTCTGAAGGGCGCCTTAGCTATTGAAATTACTGGGCAAATTAGACTTAACATCTTATGTCTCAAGGTGACGAGCGCAATTGTAGTGCCGCTCAGAATTTTCAGGTTTTTCAAGGATTCTGAGCGGCACTGCATTGTTATGGGTAGGGCGTATCAATTACCGACAGCTGAACGTTCTGCTAGTCTCATACCTTATTTTCATAAAAAAATACTGTTTTAAGTAAAATTTAAAGTGAACTGAGTTTGAGTTACTAGAATATTTATTGGAAACTTGACAGGCCGCAATTTAGCTATTTAACATTAACAATAAAAAAACCTATTGCTTTAACAGGCGAAAATTGGACGGTTACTGTTAACTGTTAGAGTTATGACGTCATCTAACAATTGTCAAATGGTGAAACATATTTTGCTTACCCAGCACTTTTACATAATATGATTTGATATTGCTAATGTTAGTCAATGCAACCCAGCCCTTAGTTTGAGGTTTCGACTTTCGTGTTGACTTCCATCAAATGTGTCACAGAAAGATACACTGCTTGACGCGTTACCACGATCTATATGAGCGTAATAGAGGTGCTGTTTTGAGTGTAATCTCTTCATATACATATCATTATTAGCAACATACGTAACAATCGTATTAGTAGAAACACTTCACAAACCCTAATGATTACGCAATAAGAATGTGGTGTTCCCGGCATACGCGTGAGACACCACCACCTCGCTCGATAGTTCTTCCCTGACTGTCTGGCGCCTGCTCAGCGCTCGCACCGCACGCCGATTACAATTTACACCCGAGATAAGACAAAAACCGAATCAAATTCGGACCCGATTCTTATGCTCAACGTTCCTAATTACAACATTTACAATATTTTTATAAGAAAATAAAGTAAAATATCATTAAACATAAAATCAATAATAAATATATAATATTTTTATTTATGATTGATATAATAATTAATAAAACAGGAATAATTTAAAATAAAATTAACATATTTCACAAAACAAAATGCACTTGATTCACTCAGTTGTAACCGAGCTATAATTGCCATCTGCTACTTTTTAAAATATCATTACATAAAATATTACTTTTAAATAAAAACTTTCAAATTTAAACTTTTAAATAAACAGTAGGTGTAGTAAAAACATAAGATTGTTTACAATTTCAATAAGTAAAATTTTGCGAGCATCCTTATTACCTTTAACAATATTCTTTTGCTCTATTTTTATTTACTTATATTACAAAAACAATTGATAAAGACCATATTATTAAGTCAATCTTTACTGCTGGTGTAGCCATATGTGTATTGTGTAGGTATGAAAAACTAACTTCAACAGAAGAAATTCAATAAAAAGTTAATAAAATTTTAAACATTCTCTTCAATGTTGACTATTAGTGAATTTTCTTTTTTTTTGTATTTATGTAGATGTAATATAAAATAATTATATCTTTTAATCATGTGAACATTTTCACGACGAGGAAGGGGACCAAAGAATTTCCATAGCCTTGATATAGAAACTCATAACTGCTCATTCATTACGGAAATGCCTTTTATGGCGTAATATTCATTTCAACCTTCGTACCAGTAGCTACTGCACGCATGTCAAGAATTTGATTACTTGTAAAAGTGATATATTATTATTAAAAGCTATGACTGTTGACGTTATGTTTATTACTATGTTTTTAACTCAACGACAAGTACAATATAGAAAATGTGAATTTGTAATTTAGAAATATTTTGATTTGCGCCGCCATACACTTTATACTATTGTAATAAAAACTATCCAAATAATTGCTTGGACTCGTACGAAAATTATACACTTAATAATAATAATAATAATAATAATAATAATAATAATAATAATAATAATAATAATAATAATAATAATAATAATAATAATAATAATAATAATAATAATAATAATAATAATAACAATAATAATAACAATAACAATAATAATAATAATAATAATAATAATAATAATAATAATAATAATAATAATAATAAAAATAATAATAATAATAATAATAATAATAATAATAATAATAATAATAATAATAATAATAATAATAATAATAATAATAATAATAATAATAATAATAATAATAATAATAATAATAATAATAATAATAATAATAATAATAATAATAATAATAATAATAATAATAATAATAATAATAATAATAATAATAATAATAATAATAATAATAATAATAATAATAATAATAATAATAATAATAATAATAATAATAATAATAATAATAATAATAATAATAATAATAATAATAATAATAATAATAATAATAATAATAATAATAATAATAATAATAATAATAATAATAATAATAATAATAATAATAATAATAATAATAATAATAATAATAATAATAATAATAATAATAATAATAATAATAATAATAATAATAATAATAATAATAATAATAATAATAATAATAATAATAATAATAATAATAATAATAATAATAATAATAATAATAATAATAATAATAATAATAATAATAATAATAATAATAATAATAATAATAATAATAATAACTTTTATTTGACATACACATGAAACATTACATTGCTACAAAAATTAGAATAAGAAAAAAAGAAAAATTATAACTAAAACTAACCTAGAACATATTTAACAAAGAATAAATAAATAACTTTACCAAGATATTATGATATAGCCGCTGTGTGGCAGTGTGTATCAAAAGGGATGCTACTCAGGTTACCTGTGACAATTGTGGTGTCACAGCACTGATTTTCAGTAGGTCCCGTTTGACGCTTCACGTCGCGGTGCTGAGTAATCTTAATATATATAAATCTCGTGTCACAATGTTTGTCCTCAATGGACTCCTAAACTAATGAACGGATTTCAATGGGGATTACTTCATGGAGTGCAGTTTAGTCCAACTTAAGAGATAGGATAGTTTTTATTTCGATTTGGGACCCATAATTATTTTTATTTCCAATATTTGTTTTGTTTGGACAAATTTTCTGTGAGAGTATTTTTGACGCGCGGTTTGACTGGTCTGCTGTGAAACAATTTCATTATAACAACAAGGAGCATATTATTATGTTACAATGAAAAATTATTGACAAATTCATCAAAAACGGTATTTTATTTATTATGTACAGAACAACGTCTGTCTGGTCAGCTAGTAAATTATAAATATTTATCACAATATAATATTATATAATAAAAAAACAAAGAAAAGTCCAACCTAGTACTGTTAATGCCTATTATTTTTGAGCAACCAGAGCTGAATCAATCTGACTCGCCATTACGTATTTCTTCATTTTTACTCGAAACTTTGAAATTGTAGTGAGGTCACGTAATGGTGGAGGCAGGTTGTTCCAGCATTTGGTCGCGCTATAACGAAAGTTACCTCTGAAGGCAGCTGTATGGTGTTTAGGCACGTCTAGCATCCAGTGTGATGCTCTGGTACTATAGGCCCTGTTTTTATCTCCTAGCCAAGACAGTTTTTTATATAAGTAAGGAGGCATATGATATTTTACAACTCCAAAGAGTAAAACTGCAAAATGCGTGCTCCTACGACTTTCCATATTGGGAACTTTGGCATCGTTTAGATATGGTGTTATGTGGGATCGTGGTGGAATATCCGAGCAATAGCGAGCACACGCGTTTTGAATGCGCTGAATAGAATTTTGTGTACGAACAAGTATGCGATCGCCATAAACCGTATCACCGTAGGTTAATTTAGAAAGTACCAGTGCATCACATAGCTTCTGCCGGAGTTTAGGAGTGACGTGATTTCTAATACGATAGAGTAATTTTAGGCGATAAAAGCAATTGCATATTACTTGGTCGATATGTTTGTCAAACCTTAAGCTTTCATCGAACACAATGCCAAGATTCCGAGCTTCATTCACGCGTCCCAGCGATATTCCTTTAATATGTATCAATGGATTAGCTTGTTCAAAGTTTTTTATAAGAGAAGGTGTACCAAGAATCATATATTTAGTCTTATCTGCATTCAAGGCTAAAGAACTTCGTTTATTCTCTTTTTTCAATTTTAATCGAGGCAACGACCAGGGCTAGGCAAAGGCCAATTCCTTGGTGCCTGGAAAACAATGGAGCCATCCTCGTAATTATACGACACGTCCGAATTCGTCGCGCTTTAGGTGGTGATTGATTAAGTAAAAAAATTTTGGACAGTGTGATCAGAAGCTTCTAATGTGTTTCTACATTTGCATCTGAATTTAGATGACAAAATTCAGTCAAGTGTAATAACCGCAATATTAAGACTTTAGTCGTATTTATATCATACTCTAGTTACCTTAAACATCTCGTATCATTTATCAAAAATTTAAACTCGGAGTCTGAATATATATATACGAACAACATGTAAAATAAATATCAAAAATAAACTAATACCTACATTTATCCTCTTCCCGAAATTTTACATTCGTCTCAGTCTCCTCTCACTTCTACCACATGTGAATTGCAATCATATTTTTTTTTATTATTTTAAGTCTTCTTATGATTTTAATGGTGCTTTTTTATTCAGGATTCATATGTACTTTTAGCGTTAAATTTATAACATCTGATGTTACATTACAACAATATGGCATAAAAATAATTACATTGTAATTTATAAGAGCAAGTCGTTTAGAGAAGATGTATAATTATAATATATATGTGTTTCAATGTATGTGTGTATATATATTATATGTATGTGTGTTTCAATGTATGTTTATATTATATCCTATAGTAAATTAATTTATTACCTAGTCAAGATATTATAAATAAAACCTCCAACATCTCTAGGTTACTTGGAAGAGATCGTTGATTAGCGATAAGATCGCCTAACCATGCCATCATCATCAGCATCATCATCATTAGCCGGAAGACGTCCACTGCTGGACAAAGGCCTCCCCCAAAGATTTCCACGACGATCGGTCCAGCGCTGCCCTCATCCAATGTATTCCGGCGATCTTGAAAAGATCGTGGGTCCATCTCGTGGGCCAACCAACCAACACTGCGTTTTACGGTACGAGGTCGTGATTTGAGGACTTTACTGCCCCACGGCCGTCTGTCCGTCGCACTATGTGCCCTGCCCACTCCCACTTCAGTTTCGCAATCATAGTGGTACCATAACAATAATATATTTTATTCAAAGGCAATTAAACTTAATTCAATAAGGCTAAAACTATGGGCTTTTGACTCGTCACTTCAAATATTTCTTTTAAATTATTGAATTTACCATATATTTGTAAAAAGTTGAGCTCTTGAAGAATATACAAGAAACTCCTACTATGGCTACTCTTTTCAATCAAATTTTACAATGGCTGCAATATACATAACAAATTAGTTTGTAAGGTGCTGCATCCAATATATGAGTCGTGTTAAAATAATATAAATTATTTCAGATCTTAAGTTAAAACTTTCCAGAATATGTAGTATTCTGTTTAACTATAACTATAAATATAACTATTCACACATTTATTTAAAAGGTGAAAGAAAATATCCTCCATTACGTTCTTTAACTATTTCGTTTCTTATGAAGTTATTCAACCCCGCTCAATATACGTATTTGAATGAATTTAAATTGTAATTCCTAAGCATCTGTCAGTTAGTTATTAAAGTGATAATTTCTATAAAGTTAATGAAGTTAATATTTAAGATATTCTATCGGACGGTGCTTTATTACATCCGTTTGGAGTTTTACACTCACCCTTTGATCGGCTGATAACAATAACTTTAAGATATTGGCAAAGTTGTTAAATTTATATTAAACTTACATAGCTGTAAGCTTTTATGATATTATTTAGTAAGTTGTTTTTCATTAAACTAATAAATATTAAGTATTAGTTACAATTGAAATTGTTACTTTTAAAAGTAAAACTATAATTTGACATATTTTTTGACTATATATAAAAACGTTAATATTGTTATCAATCAATATTTACATTGTTGACAAAAATAAACAAAAATAACAATTTGTTGTTGAATTATACAGAATTGTATCCTGTGATAATGTGATTTAATTAACAAAGTCTACATCAAGGCTATAGCATCATTTTAGCAGTTATAGTTAAAGTTTAAATCAAATTTAATGTGAACAGTAACGCTGACCTTGACATAGGCTGTGGAATGAGTTTCTTGAATCTAATGAGTTAAACGAATATTTATTTGATACTTTTGACAGGTCGCAATTTAGCTATTTAGAGCCTATTTCTGCCGTGAAGCAGTAATGTGTGAAACATTATTGTGTTTCGGTCTGAAGGGCGCCGTTGCTACTGAAATTACAAATGAGACTTAACTCCTTATCACTATGACGTTTCAAAGTGACGAGCGCATTCGTAGTGCCGCTCAGAATTTTTGGGTTTTCAAGGATCCTGAGCGGCACTGCATTGAAATGCGTATCAATTACCGACAGCTGAACGTCCTCGTCTCGTCCCTTATTTTCATAAAAAAAAATAATGTTTTAAGTCAAATTTTAAGTTAACTGAGAGTTGAGTTGCTCGAATCTAATGAGTTGATCGAATATTTATTTGAAACTTTTGACTTTTGACCGGGTCGCAATTTAGCTATTTAACATTAACATTAGAAAAAAAGCTATTGACGGGCGAAAATTGGACGGTTACTGTTAACTGTTAGAGTTATAACGTTATCTAAAAATTATCAAATGGTGAAACATAATATTTTGCTTACCCGGCACTTTAATATATTGTTTGCTATTGCTAAAGTTAGTCGATGCAACCCAGCCTTAGTTTGAGGTTCCTACTTTCGTGTTGACTTCCATCAAATGTGTCACAGAGGCACCGGTTAAGGCTTAAGCAAATCATAAAGGCTAATAATTATAGTATTAAGTATTGTTAATTGTAATATATTAATAAGCTGTAACAATAATATTTTCGAATTAATTTATATTTAGTGGATTTAGTTACAAAACAAAGTATCATTAAAATTTAACAATATACAGGATGTCCCAAAGTTATGGGACATCAAGGGAAAGTACCTTAAATATCGAAGATAGGCTATTTTACTGAAAGAAGAATTTATGTTATTTTTAAAAGTTAGTACTTCTGCATTCAAAGATTTTCTAAAAATTACTTGCCTCGTCTGGGAATCGAACCGACGGAAATGTAAAAAAAAAACACCCCTACTTTTATGATGCCAATCGAAAGAATGGCCAAAACTAATAACTCTTCTTAAGTAACATAGTATTTTAAAAGCAAGTAGTCAATTAAGTGGGTATTATTTGTAATTTAATTAATTAAATGCTCAAAATGTGATATCTCTTGTCTTACGCAAATCGCCAATCTTTTAATGAGTCCGCTGCCTGTTGATTTTCTTATCATTTTATGGTGAATACTCGATATGATATGGCACAATTCTGTTTGTAACTCGCCCACGTTTTCGTATCGCTTTTTGTACAGCATATCTTTCACGTATCCCCAAAAGAAGAAATCTAATGGTGTAAGGTCCGGGGATCTGGCCGGCCATCTAATCGGTCCATTCGTACCAATCCAAGTAGGAAAACATTCATTTTACGTTGTTTCTTTTTTTTTAAATACTATGTTACTTAAGAAGAGTTATTAGTTTTTGGCCATTCTTTCGATTAGCATCATAAAAGTAGGGGTGTTTTTTTTACATTTCAGTCGGTTCGAGTAAAATAGCCTATCATCGATATTTAAGGTATTTTTCCTTCATGTTCCATAACTTTGGGACATCCTGTATATATAATATATTATTTAAATATTAGCAACAACAAACGTTACAATCCGCCATTGCCTTTAGACGTTCATGTCCGTACTTGGCCTCCCCTATCACCATGACTCATCCAACCTATTCCGGCAATCGGGTTGGACTTAGTATCCCTTAGCACGAATTTGGATGTAAAAAACATTGTAGTTGGTTGGTTGGTTTATTGTTAGTTTTAGGTTAGAATTTTTTTCGTTATTTTTTTGGAAACGGTGCATTACCTTGTAATAAGAGTGGTATCATTATAATCGTGGACCAAAGCTCTATCAACTACAATTGATTAAAATTGGTTAGGTTATGTTAGAACAGTTAAAACAACGCACAAGCCGAGCGTAGCGTGCCGCGGTAGCGGCGATAGATGTTTGGGGATTGATGAACATGAACAATAAAACCTTTTCTAAATGTTTTCCTTTTATCTAAAAATAATTATTGATGAAGCCGTCTAATCTGTCATAGACTATTTTTTACATTTCATTTCACTGTTTTCATACAATTTATGGCTGTATGGGCTTTGCCTGTCCAAATATTTTAGTAAGAAACCAAAATCATTTTATGACAGTTTCTAGCCTCCCGCCGCGATGTCAGTAGTGTTTATTTACGTGATTTATCTTTTTTAGGTTAGAATTTTTTTCGTTATTTTCTCAAAAACAGTGCATTACCTTGTAATAAGAGTGGTATCATTGTAATCGTGGACTAAAGCTCTATCAACTACAATATTTTTTACATCCAAATTCGTGCTAAGGGATACTAAGTTTTAACCCGGCAATCTTGACCAGATCGTGGGTCCATCATCGCCGTACATCAGGAAACATATCACTGAACAATTTATTCCTTAGGTGTTGCTACAGCTCAACACTAACCATCTCGTATTAAAGTAATCAAAACAGTTAATTCTTTTTAATATTAACGGTAACGTGAAATTAATTTTACAAAAGGAATTTCATATTCAAAATAAGAGAAATTACACAAAATTTTAGGGTTGCTGCTAATATAATTTACTGTTAAAAAATTAAAGCCAATATTTTACAAATCCTCAAACTACTGCTTGACCACGATTCATATGAGCGTAATAGAGGTGCTAGTTTGAGCGTAATAAGTAATACTAATATTATAAAGCTGCAGTGTTTGTTTGTTTGTTTGTTTGTTTGAACGCGCTAATCTCTGGTACTACTGATCCGATTTGAATGATTCTTTCAGTGTTGGGTAGTCCATTTATCGAGGAAGGCTATAGGCTATGTTTTTTTTTTTCAAAATTAGGGATCCGTAATAAAATTGCTATTTTGTAACACAAGGTGTAAAATCGAAAACCTATTTTTGCGTGCGCTGCAAAAACTATTGACAATAGAACAAAATGATGTACAGGCTATAATATAGGCAATATTTATTACTTATAAAAATATTTATTACTTATAAAACTATCGCGTAAATTATACTTTATTTGGCAAAACAACGTTTGCCGGGTCAGCTAGTCTCTTCATATACATAATATCTTTATTAGCAACAAACGATTCAATCGTAATTATAGGAACACTTCACAAACCCCTATGATAACGCAATAAAAACGTGGTGTTACGGCATACGCGTGTGACACAACCGCCTCGCTCGATAGTTCTTCCCTGACTGTCTGGCGTCTGCTCAGTGCTCGCACCGCACGCCGATTACACCCGAGATAAGACGAAAACCGAATCATATTCGGACCCGATTCTTTGCTCAACGTTCCTAATTACAACATTTACAATATTTTTATAAGTAAATAAAGTAAAATATCATAAAACATAAAAAAAAATATAAATATATAATATTTTTTTAATGATTTGATATAATAATTAATAAAACAGGAATAATTTAAAATAAAATTGATATATTTCACAAAACAAAATACACTTGATTCACTCAGTTGTAACCGAGCTATTGCCATCTGCTACTTTTTAAAATATACATAAAATATTACTGTTAAATAAAAACTTTAAAATTTAAACTTTTTAAAAAATAGTAGGTACAGTAAAAACATAAGATAGTTTACAATTTCAATAAGTAAAATTTTGCGAGCCTCCTTATTTACCTTTAACAATATACTTTTGCTCCATTTTTATTTATTACGAAACAATTGATAAAGACCATATTATTAAGTCAATCTTTATTGCTCACTAGTTGACCCGACAGACGTTGTTCTGTATATAATAAATAAAATAATGTTTATATATGAATTTGTCAATAATATATCATATCATCAAAAATTACTTCGTAAAATATGCACCCTGCTGTCGTAATGAAATTGTTTCACAGCAGAACTGTCAAACCGTGCGTCAATAAATTCTCTCATAGAAATTATGTATGGACATCAAAGGAAAAACAAATTTGTTGTTTTTATTTAATTTGGCAGCATTTTCCTATTTCCTTTTCAACCTTCTCTGGACTTCCACAAATAATTCAAGACCAAAATTAGCCAAATCGGTCCAGCCGTTCTCGAGTTTTAGCGAGACTAACGAACAGCAATTCATTTTTATATATATAGATTGCTCATGTAGCCATATAAAACCATTGTATATAATTAAACTCACATTATAACATAATATATAGTGTGTAGATATTAAAAACAAACTTCAATATAAGAAATTCAAATAAAGAAGTTAAAGAAATTGAAACATTCTCTTCAATGTTGACTTTTAGTGAAATTTCTTTGTTTTTGTATTTATGTAGATGTAATATAAAATAATCATAAATTTTAATCAAGTGAACATTTTCACGACACGTAAGGGGACCAAAGAATTTCCATAGCATTGATAAAGAAACTCATAACTGCTCATTCATTACGGAAATGACTTTTATGGCGTAATATTCATTTCAACCTTCGTACCAGTACCTACTGCACGCATGTCAAGAATTTGATTACTTGTAAAAGTGACATATTATTATTAAAAGCTATGACTGTTGACGTTATGTTTATTACTATGTTTTTAACTCAACGACAAGTACAATATAGAAAATGTGAATTTGTAATTTAGAAATATTTTGATTTCCGCCGCCATATATGGCGGTATAAAGTAAAGGTAAAGTATACTTTATACTATTGTAATAAAAACTATCAAAATAATTTCTTGCACTCGTACGGAAGTTATACACGTAAATAAATTAGTCAAAAAACTATTTTTGTTCAATATGAACTGCAGTTTAATTTGACTTACTTAAGATTTTGCATAACAGAACGTTTTTTTCAATAACATAGTTTATATTTTTGTAAGTCGCCAGCACGTGGCGTTACGAAAATTTATTGAGTTTGACGTAATTTTTCAGAAATTCATAATATGTAGTATTAGTATCTAGCGTTATTAGTATCTAGCCGACAATTAACGTCAAAAAGTATGTGTTTTTTTATTTACTAATTTAATTTAAATATGTTCTTATATATTTTTCTTCTTATATGTGTAGAAGTAAATGTAAAATATTTGTTAGATTTATATAATTTGTTATTATTTTATAGCCGACAAACAATCGTCATAAAATTATGTTTCATGCATGTCCGATTGCCTGTAAGTAGAATCGCAATTATCATTTTTTTAAGTATGTTGTAATTATAGTGGAATGTATGTTGTAGTTTCTGTAGGTAATCTTAAATAAATAAATAAATAAATAAATAAATAAATAAATAAATAAATAAATAAATATTATGAGTTATTCTTGGGTGCTAATTCCGGTAAGTCTTGTATACGACACGTGTTTCGCTTCTACACGAGGCATCTTCAGGAGATGTTGTATCGCCGAATTCTGCAATTAAAGTACCTTTTTAATAAAGTTAATATAGTAATATGTACTATAGTAAGTACCTCTTACCTATTTTCTGACATCCTAATCCTGCTTCGTAGTAACTCATGAATGGCTCACCAAATAATTTCCTAATTTAATATGAAAAAGCAATACTGTGGTATTACGAACCAATTGCAATTGGTTGCAATTTCCCGATGCAATTGTGTAATAAAAAACCTTTGTCAGGTGTGGGTATCGAACCCATGCTTCCTCTTAGAAACAAGAGCTTACATCTGGCGCCTTCAATAACTCGGCCAACCTGTCTTGAAAGCGGTAGTTGAAATTATTATTCAACTTCACCCCTATTCTGCGGTCGGCTGTAATGATGCGATAGATTTTTTTTCATGACAGTAAGGGCCGAGACGAGCAGGACGTTCAGCTGATAGTAATTGATACGTCTATGTTAAAACGGTTTCTTGACCCATGATTATGAAAATACGGAATGAGACGAGTAGGACATTCAGCTGATGGTAATTGATACGCCCTGTCCATTACAATGCAGCACTTCCCAGGATTCTTGAAAAGCCCAAAAATTCTGAGCGAGACTACAATTGCACTCGCCACATGAGATGTTAAGTCTAATTTGCCCTGTAATTTCACTAGCAACGACGCACTTTAGACCGAAACACAATAATGTTTACACGTAACTGTAGTTTCAGGGCAGAAAAATGCCTCCCACTGGTAATAATATAATAACATAGATCGTGGAAGTATTCCTAATATACATTCTTTAACATACATTAGCATACATTAATAGTAGCAACATCACCTTCACTCGACTAGCTCCAACGATGTGCAATGAATTAGCAAGTGAATGTTAATATTGTGAGCTTTGAATGTGCATCTGAGTACATTAACATAATGTCTATATTCTGACAGTTAAGATAATCTTAATAACTTGCATGTCACAAATCTTCAACTCAGCATTGCTAGTTGAAAACTACCGTATAGTTGTGCCCTACTACGTCTAGAAGCTTTATGTGTTCTACTTTTAGTTGTATTTTTCGAAGTTATACTTCCATACATATTATATTTATACATCCATTATTAAGATAGGTAAAGGGTTCAAGCCCATACAGCCATATTCATTATTGAATAATAATATAATTAACTGTCAAAGCCATCTTAGGAATTAATCATTTTAATGATTTTTGCTTGGCTAGGCCAAAGAAGTATAACTTCTTGCGAGCATACATAAGTACACACACACTTTTTTATATAAGAGGGGGCAAAGGAGTTAGAGGCTAACGTGATGAAAAGTTGTTAAAAGGCAACTGCCCATGGACATTAGCAACACCAGAGGTCAAAGGATGGGTTTCGGCCTAAAAATTGGGAGTTTTAAGCTTGAAGGTCCCACAGTCGTATCGGTTTGGGAAAACTATTACCGGTAATTAATTCCAGAAATTGGCCTAATAATGTGCAATAAAAATGAAGATGTAACAAAATACTTTATTTACACATAAGTCAGCTTTACCATAATATAATGTATTATCACAAAAAGTTCAATCTAACGAAATGAATAATTTTATGAAACGTTTTATAATCTTTAGGGATATTGCTTTCGAAATTTAAGCGGATTGTATCTTCAACGTTGAGTGATTTTCACACCCTGTGTGTGGCTTACATTTATAACATTATAAGAACATGAAATTTATTCAAATAAAACAAATCTTATAACTTTATTTACAATACTATGACTAAAACTATGACATAAAATTAAAACTATCATTACGTGGAAGCGTACCTAGAATACTGGCAGCATTTCCGCGTTCGATAGCTAGGCTGATCCGTTGACCGAGATAGCTGCCAGCGTTTGGGTTTCCAGTAGCCTTATTGAGGCGCGAAGATAGTATTTTGAACATTCTCCGCGCTTCTGGGCCCCACGGGCCAAGTGTCAAGACTTATTAGAACTGGATCAGATTTTAATAAAATATATACGTTTTGAAATTAAACAAGGTAATTTACTATCTCATTTTTAAAATTGAATTTATAGCGAATTTCCGGCATGGCACCGTCCATAAGGCGCTTTACATCTTGGACATTCATAAATCGAGTGGGCCCAATGGCATTCCCCCTATTGTGCTGCGGAACTGGCGCCGGTCCTTACCTGTCTTTTCCGGCTCACTTATTCATCAGGCGTAGTCCCGAAATTATGGAAAGCCGCTTTAGTGTAACCGTCCCTAAGAAAGGTGTATGCTCGGATCCGTCCAACTGCCGCCCCATTGCCATTTTCTCCAAAGTAATGGAGTCGATTATCAACCGCCAGCTCTTGGGATACCTAGAGGAGCAACTTATCAGCGACTGCCAGTACGGTTTCCGTCAGGGTCGCCTAGCTTTTTGGCCGATCGGAGCATCAAGGTTGTTAGCAAAGGTGCATGCTCCGACTTAAAAGCCATAGACGCTGGCTGCTTGCTATCACCTACACTGTTTCTTTTGCATATCAATCATATTCTGCAAATCAGTAGTATTCACTGCAGACGACTGCACAGGGACTACACATGCCCCGGGATAGTGTCGACAAGAACCGGAACAAACTTGTGTCTGAAATCAAAACTATACTTTGCAAAGTCTCGGAATGGGGCCAACAAAATTTAGTTTAATTCAACCCCAAGAAGACACAAGTTTGTGCGCTTACCGGTAAGTCCCCTTTGTCGTATCCCCTCGATTCGAGATCACTCCTCTAACTGCCATAGCCCGCACGACGTTCAGTTTCGTATTCACTTGAAAGAGGAGGCCAAATTAGCCTCTTAAATGCTTGATGTACTGAGTAAGACGAAACAGTAATTTTCTATCTAAACCGCCTGCAACTATATAAGGCGCAAATTCGGCTTCACATGGAGTACTGTTCTCACTTCTGAAGAAAAACAAGAAAGTTGGAGGAGATATCTAATTCAACTTTATTTGTGGCTATGTTTGTTGGTGTCATACCTCAGCCGTTTATGGATATAAACGGCTATCATGGTTTATGGACTTAGAAAAGCGCGGATAATCTCTCGAATTTGTCCACTAAAAAAATTGATTGATTGATGTTTTTTCAGCAACAACACAAGCATTTTTATTAAAATTCCTCTGGTGTTGCAAGAGATTGTGGGCGGCGGTGATCACTTAACAACAGGTGACCCGTACGCTCGTTTGTCCTCCTATTCCATTAAAAAAAAATGATTTGAGTTTTCTTTAGTGTTAATTCCGCTCTTGGCACGAGACTGAAGTGAGTCTCGTGTAGAGGCGAAACACGTGTCGAATTGTTTAAAGACAAATATTAGCGGAATTAACACTAAAGAAAACTCAAATCACTTGGATAATTATGGATATCCGCGAAGTACTTCAATAAATTTTCAACCATTTTAATACAGAAAGGCTCATTTGACAAAATTGATCGAATGATTCCGACCACAACTGACATTTAGTGATTATATTTTAAATGCTAGGTCACAATACTTTTATAATAGCATAGTAGCATAACTTACTGGTCTATTTTAAATTTATACCAATGGATGCGTGGAGAGCTAGGGTTAGTACATACAAAAAGATTGACGATACGGACGGCGCGGCGCAGCTAACTTAACTCGTGTGTATGTGTGCGTGCGTCGATTCGGGCGCTCTAGTATAAGGTAAAAGTACTGTTCTATTACTGTATTGTGGCTAGGTTTACTTATCTTTTTATAAAACTGCATCTTTAAATTGTGATAATTGTAGTACTCGGTTATATAGAAGGTACAAAGCTAGTGCGGTAGTATGTCATCAATAGGATTGGCAGCAAATTGAATCGTGTTTGCCATTCGTAATTAAAGGCTTGATCAGATCGGCTAAACTAGTTTCGCGAATCAAAGCTGCGTAAAGATCGAAAGATTTCTTTGTATTATTTTTGCGAATACCGTTGAAATAACTACGGTTCACATACGACGTATACCAGTAGTATGTTATTGTATTTTGATAAAAAGCTTATGTAGAAATCGTTTTTGGTATTTAAAACATTTTGGTTGATAAAGTTCTAAAGTATAGCGCACTATAAATGTATCTGCGTATTTCCTATGACTGTCTTTTGAATAAAAATAACCCTTGAGCTTGAGACCCCAATTTTATCTCATATTTATAAAGTATGGAGAGCAGTTTTTTCGGTTATATTGCAAAAATTACAGAACTGATTAGAATAACTAACCATAGCTATAAGATGCAGCGTGTTTAGAGAAGGTTTTAGTATATAATTTATGTTGATTACGTATCCAGAACCTATATTTTATGACTTAGAAATACCTATATATTCGAAATACAAATAATTCAGCAAATGACTTTTTATTCGAAAAGTGCAGTGACGAAGTAAAGGTGACATTGTTTAGAGCATATTGTTAATGTTTCTATACATGTCATCTTTGGGTCAAGTTTACCAGGCGTGCTGTCAGCAACATTAGGATGCAATACAATGACGCGTATCGTATCCTGATGAAGTTGCCACGTTACTGCAGCGCGTCGGACATGTTCGCTAAGGCCGGAGTACTGGACTTCTTCGCGATCATAAGATCACGAACAGCTACTTTTTGGAATCGTCTCCGTATTAACAAGATTCTCAGTACATTGGCTGAGAATTTGAACTGTTCCATTTTCAAGCACTGGCACTCAGTGCACCGGGAGGCGAACAAACAATAGCCTTGATACCATAGGTGCCAAGCATGCATGACGAATGACGACAAAATATGAATTATGATAAGCTTATTGCCATCGGCAATTTTGAATTATTAATTTTCTATTTTTATTTAATTTTTTATTTTAATAACGTTGCATTGGGTTTATACCTTTTAATAAAGTACTACTATTATTATTATATATGACAATTCATACAATGAGTGGGCACGGGGTACTTAATTTATATGGAGAAACATCGTTGTCGTGTCAGCACTTGTACGATATACCTATGTCATCACAGGTTAAAAGGCATAAAAGGCATTTATTTTCTCAAAATTGATTCCTTTAGAATTCTTTTTGATGTCATTCTTAATACATTAGAAACTACTACCGCTTCGGAAACAAATGGCTATCTGAGAGAGAAGAAGCGACGCAAGAAACTCTCCCAGCATTTTTTTGCGCTCTTTTTAGTCAAATATACAATATTGTATTGATTTTTTGATCTCGAATTATAATTCCTAGTATAGATACAACTCCCGCTTCGGAAACAATTGGCGCTCTGAGAGAGAAGAAGCGGTGCAAGAAACTCTCCCAGCATTCATTTTTTGCGCTCTTTTTAATAAAACTATACAATATTGTACTGTCATTGCTATTGCTATAAAATAATCATAATCAAGTCCCAGGCTGTCGGATCACTTAGATATGCAGCTGTGGAGTAGTAGGATTTACGACAGAGCCATTTTTAAATAAAACATTTAAAATAATGCCTAAACAGTGGCTGGGACTTTATTATAAAAGTGTAAACATTTACTCTTAAAGCTAATATGTATCTTATGTATGTCTGCAATGCTCATTGTAGTGCCACCACACTTGTTAAACATTATGACGCTGGGAGCATAATAAAAAACAAAATAACAAAAGGAAAGTATTAAAATAAATCTTATATTTTCTTTATTTTATCATGATAATTATTCAAGAAGTCCTCATTTATTCCCCTATACCGATAATATAAATCACAGCCCTTTTCTCAAAGTCAATAGTAGACTTCTTACAAATCCACGAATACGCAAAAGGCGCTTATTTTGGTATTTTCTATTATTCGTCACAATCTTATTCTTCTTTGCTTTTATTGTAGTTTTCAGTAGTTTTACAATTTTTATGGTCTTATATTTTTATGATATATTTATGATAAAATAGATTTTGCTAATACCATTTATACAGTCACAGTTAATTGTAATTATGCGAAAATTGAACAACATAATTATAAAATAAACTAACAACCAAATTGAAATATATTTTGTTAAAGGCAAAATTAAGTAAGAGTTTTATATTTGCACTATTGACTAACTGAATCATTTAATTCTATTATGAAAGTATTAAAAGTGTAATTGTAAGAATTAATAGTAAATTAGGATTAATAAACACACATATGCACATAAGTGAATTTTCTACAAACTGTCATAACCATAATGTTAATACCGGGAACAGATATAAATCTATTATACCTACAAGTCTTTTGGTTTTGGTTGAAGGTTTGTAAATCTTTTGTGGGGCGTTGTATATGCTTTTACAGCAAGATCCAAGAAAATTTTAAAGAATTCTTAAAAGTCGTTGATGTGATTAAGGTTATTATAACATAAATGACTTTCTCAACGATACCACATATTGCAAATGGATTTTCCAATTTTTAATTTGATTGTTTAGTAAATTTATTTAAAAAAAAACACAAAGAAGAAGCCCTCTAAGATTCTTGCTCCAGTTCTTACTTCTTTTTATTCTTTTTCGAATGAGTGCTAGTTCTGACTTTCAATAGATAATTTCTAATCCAATTTTGAGTAAAAATATTTGAAATTTGAATCGGATTGGCGGACGTGAAACAATGAGTAATGAAAGAGTAATTCAATAACTATTAAAATTCTTCCACGGCCTGCAACTATTCCAGACAAAATAATACATTTCATCGGTTAGTCTCTTTTTAACGTAATTTCTATTTCTTTATGAGTGAGTGAGACAGTATGAGATTCTTAATGTATTCGTATTGCCATCATTTGCATATCATTACCACCGTTATCAGTAGGAGGCTCCTTTGCACAGGATGCCGGCGAGATTATGGGTACCACAACGGCGCCTATTTCTGCCGTGAAGCAGTTATGTATAAACATTACTGTGTTTCGGTCTGAATGACGCCGTAGCTAGTGAAATTACTGCGCAAATGAGACTTAGCATCTTATATATCAAGAACACGAGCGCAATTGTATTTTTTTGGGTATTTCATGAATTCTGAGCGGCATTGCCTTATAATAGGCAGGGTGTATCAATTACCATCAGCTGAAAGTTCTGCTCTTCTCGTCTTTTATTCTCATAAAAAGAATAAACCATTGTTGCACAGGTCCCTTTATATCCGAAGCATTGCAAGCGAGCAAAATATCGGCATATCTATCTCGTCATTAATTATCGATTGATGGTGTAAATCATTTTACCGTTTTACCGTTTTGTTATTCGGTCCTTTTGCTACAGTGGCCATGAATGTAAAATTTGGTTTTTCTTCATAAGTGCATTCTTTACGATACTAACGTCAAATTTACATGTGAAATCATTCATGTATACCACGGTTTCTAGGAGTTACGTAAGTTTATAAGGGTCTTCTTTGTCATAAATAATGATTGATGGTGATTTTGGGCCTCTTTTAGGTATCAGTCATAGTTCATCAGTCCTCAGTCCGTTGAATTAACTGACCTGTATAAATACTGACCTGTCCAATATCAGGCTGTTCTATATGTTTAACAGCAATTTTTTTGTGCCTATTTGAAGCGCCACTCGCGAGCGTCCAGTGAACTAATTTTGACGTATAATGCAAATGGCTCCGAAACATGCAATACTCTGAAGTTTTTATAAATTTTGAATTAATTTCGTTCGTTTTCCGTGCTATTTATACTTCAAGAATCAACGTGATTAAAGTACAGATTTTTTTTTGTAAATAGTTTCCCACCATCTATCGTTGTTTGTTAAGGTTGTCATCACTAGTTTTAGTACCGCAGACTTTCGCTACATGGCCAACAGCGCCAAAATGGCGAATATCAAACAGTCCACTGGTATATAATAGAGGTCAGTGGTTGAATTTGTTCTTAACTACCATTTTCTCAGGTGACGGACACTTGTTTTCTATTGGCACCTCTTAAAGTTGATACTCTCTGCCAAGTTGTAGGAATCAAATGTTATTGATCGATTGATTAAAAATAGGGTATATAGAATAACGTGCAGAGCAAAGTGGAGGGCACCAGAGGGCGAGGAAGGGCTCCCATGCGATGAACCGACCAAATCAAGTCTGCTCTGGGCTGTCCATTGAACGAGTGTACTAGACTGTCGGCCAGCAGGGAAAAGTGGCAAGTGTTCGTGGGGCGAATCACATCTGCCCCAAAAGACAACACTTCGTGATGACCACGACCACTCTGCCAAGAATGTAACGAAGAAGAAGATGAGTATAGAACAAGAAAGCGTTGTTTACATTTGATGGTAAGAGGTGAGTGATCGTCACGCCATAGCCATGTTTTTAGGGTTCCGTAGCCAAATGGGAAAAAACGGAATCTTTATGGATTTATCACGTCTGTCTGTATGTCACAGCCACTCTTTTTTTCGAATAAGAACAACACTGTGGAAACTTGGTAAGTAGATATGTTCTGTGAGCTGCATTAAGATTTTCACACAAAAATAGAAAAAAAAAAACAATTAATTATGGGGACTCCCCATACTGATAGATATAAACATAGAACTGATACTAAAACAAAATTATTCATCAAACCCATACGTATGGAATAGCTATGGATAGGTGTCTTCAAAAATGATAATGAAGTTTCTAACATCATTTTTTTTCTTAATTGAATAGTTTGTGCGAGAGACACTTTCAAAGTGGTAAAATGTCCCCCCCTCCCCCTTTAACTTCTAAAATAAGAGAATGATAAAACTAGAAATTATATGATGTACATTAACATGTTTAAACGTGATCTAGTAAGTAGTTTATTTAATACGACATAAATCGTAAACCGCAATTTAACATTCAACACAAAATTACAAAAATACATTTAATTTAATAAAGATAAGAACTTTAATATTATGTTACTTGCTCCTACGGAACCCTTCATGGGCGAGTCCGACTCGCACTTGGCCGCTTTATTTATCTGTAAACATCGCGGAAATTAGATCATTTCACAGTATGATTCGAAGTCGAAGCAAGTGCCTCTCAAACCTCATTTCATATACAAGAGGTGGTAAAATACGGTCAAGGTAGCAAGAGGCTCGTGTGATGTAGATTATCAACATCGTAATTAAATACACAAATAAAATTTGAAAACAAAATTTTATGAACGATGCGGGACTCGAACTCACTACCTCTGGCGTTCCGTGTCAGTGCTCTGCCAACTGAGGTTACCGTTCAAGTGACGTATCGTCATAAAATCGTGTATGCTTTGTTCGAACGGTTACCTCAGTTTGCAGAGCACTGACACGGAACTCCAGAGGTTGTGAGTTCGAGTACCGCATCGTTCATAAAATTTTGTTTTCAAATTTTCAATCCCAGAAGTGAGGGTTATCACTTTAAAAACATAACAAATTATTATACTTTATTTTGTGCCCAGTGGTACATTGCTACACTCTGAAACACATGATCAGGTTATACAGTGCCTAGGAACAACTATTTATCTACCGAAGAACATAAAATTTTGTTATTAATCCTGATCTTATTACAGTATTTGATTGAAGATTTGAACTTAAGGCATTAATCGTTCCGAACAAATAACTTTCTAAGATATTAGTAAAGTTATAACAAGATTTCCCTAAAGTTAGAAAGAAAACGGTTTAAGAGATTAAGTAAAAGTTAACTATTTTAAAGATTTTATTGGAATGCAATTTTATGTTTTTTTAATATTCAAGAAAAAAATAGAATACGAGCATACACGATAGCATCTTAGCAGTGGGAGGCACCTTTGCACAAGAAGCCGGCTAGGTTATGGGTACCACAACGGCGCCTATTTCTGCCGTGAAGCACTAATGTGTAAGCATTACTGTGTTTCGGTCTGAAGGGCGTCTAGCTAGTGAAATTACTGGGCAAATGAGACTTAAAATCTTATGTCTCAAGGTGACGAGCGCAGTTGTAATGCCGCTCAGAATTTTTGGGGTTTTTCTGGGCAGGGCGTTTTAATTAGCCATCAGTCCTTAAGTCCTAAACTAGCTAGCAGATCCCGGGCTGACGGTAGAGTAGGGTTCATCAATTCACTGTCTATATTAATACAGACCAACATTCTCATTTATCTTTGATTTCGCGCCAGAAAATGGTTTTTAGTCTGTTAAGGAAGGTGGGGTCTAATAGACCGCGTATCGCCCCAACGTCTCGTCACGGTGTGGGCCGATAAAATCTCATGCCGCGGGAACGCAAAGTATGTAAAAATTGGTACCGCAGCGAAGAAAATAATTAATAAAATATAATATACTAATTATCACTGCTCGTGTTAATACACAGCGAAAAAGACTAAAAATACACAGCGTTCTTGACCTTGCCGATAGATTCACCACCAGATAATCATCAACCAGTTCAATGGAGCTGTCTATAAAAATAAAATCCAAGATAAAAATTACCCACTGAAAAGATGACTGACTTTACCACCCACTTTACCCACTGAAGCAGGCTAAAAAGACAGCGTTCCTGACCTTGCTGATAGATTCACCACCTGATAATAATCAACCAGTTCAATGGAGCTGTCTATAAAAATAAAATCCAAGATAAAAATTACCCACTGAAAAGATGACTGACTTTACCACCCACTTTACTCACTGAAGCAGGCTAAAAAGACACAGCGTTGTTGACCTTGCTGAAAGATTTACCACCAGATAATAATCAACCAGTTCAATGGAGCTGAACGTCCTGTTCGTCCCGTCCCTTATCGTCATAAAAAAAAAAGAAATAATAACGCCATAAATACACGGTGTCCAAATAACTTTCTTCTACATAAAAATGTACTGCGGAATAAAATTCCTAGCAAACTCGATATAATTTGGGTTGGTCCAAGAAAGCGCGTACATCTTTCTAAAGGGCTGGCAACTCTCCTTTGATCTCTTTTTGTTAAAAGATAACACGGCTGGCCGCACTTACAATCAGTCGAACCATTTTCTTGTTTGCATTCCTGTGCCACAAGTAAGTTGGATTTTTCTTCGATGTAAAATCTAGTAATAATAATCTTAGATCGTTTAAACGCCTAAATAGACTGTGACAGCTGTGAAAACGTCGAAATATATTGAGTTTAGAGTTAACCTCTAATTTGAGCAATGCATGCACACTTACACAAAGTGTCATACAAATCGTAATTGTAAGACATAGCTCATCACGGACACTAAGGTATACCTGGTCATTTTTGGTATCGGTTGTCAGTTTGCGTGTTATACTGAAAAATTTAATCTGTTATGTTTTTGACAAATAAGTTTTTTAATTTAAGTATTACACTCGTTATCTATACATTACTTCCAAAATGTACGAAGGCCATTTTGTATGGAAAAGGAGGACAAATGAATGTAAGTGTCACTGGTATTAAGTGGTTACCGCAGCCCACACTATCTTGGAACACCAGAGGAATCATAGGAGCAATGCCGGCCTGCTTTGCGGTGAAACTCGGGAGACCGGGACTCTTTGAAATTGACTTGAGATATCGCTCTTATGTTTTAAAATTATAATGTTATCATTTATAAAACATAACAAATTGTTTAGATTTGCAAGAGCGACATCGTCACTCGAACGGTTGGTTTATTTGGAAGAGCACTCGCACGGAACGCGAGAGGTCGCGGGTTCGAGTCCCGCATCGTTCATAAATTTTGTTTTCCGATTTAATTTGTGTAATTAATCCCAGAAATAGAGGGTTACCACTTTAAAACATAACAAATTATTCAAACAGTGACTTAAATTGATATTATATTTATAATAAACATCGTAATTATAGTAAGAGCTGCTTTGAAGAAACTTGATTTAAACACTTAAGTTAACTTTATTGCAACTTCAGCTTAATAAATTATGGCTATTACAGCTGTTGTAGCTCGGGGAAAATTATTTAAGTTAATTTATTTGTTTATTGTCTAGGCGTACTTTGTTAAAAATTGTTTAAAAATACTTATTACTTAAATTAACATGTTATCTATTAAACATTTTAGGATGCTATTTGTTGTTTAAATATATCTATATATATAACTAAATATTGCTTGCAATAAATTACCAAGTTATTTCTAATATACCAAACACCTCCGAGACAGCTGAACTGATTTGTATGAGGTTTTGTGTGCATATCGGATAGGTCTGAGAATCAGCCAACATGTATTTTATTAGCCCAAAAAATTATTTCTTAAATTTTTTTTCATAAATATTTATAGTTATATTATTATATATATAGTTATATTATTGTTATATAGTTGTATATATATAGTTGTAATATTTTGTAAATTTCATAAAAGTTCATTTATTAAGTATAAAGAAATGTCTTTCATGACGAGCGAACAATTGCTACGTCCGTAGCCAGTGGCTACGATTGTGTCAAGACTTAGATTAAAATATCGAAAAATCGCCTTTGAATAATCTGATCTAATAATATTCATTATTAATGTGAATTCATCTAAGAGTTTCGTAAAGGTTCATAGAGATTCATAGTCAGTTGTCTGTCCGTCCAACTGTCAACAGACTGTAGTATTACATAAAGAGCAATAGTTTAGAAACCATAAATTTGAGACTACATTATTATTGACGTTATAATAACAAAAGTGAAAACCAAGAATCTAAAGCCGGGTCTGCTGCGCTAATTTTTTAACAAAACAAGTTAGTAGTTAGTGAAACATGTTAGCAAAACAGTCCGTCCGCTGCACCTGTACTTGTTTACGTTTTTGTTTCATTTCAAAAATGAGTTCCAACGAAGTGTATCCAGCTTTTTGTATTTATTTTTATGATCTACCAATGTTACATCCCAAAGAACCGATCTTTCTGTTATCAGTTGTATAAAAAAACAAAGTATTTTCTTTACTACACTCCATCACAAACAAACCAAATAGAATTATCGCTAGCTTCGAAGGATAGGTTCGTCTTCATTTAGTGATCGCTAACAAATTATACGTTAATTCCTCGCCGCAGGTGAACGCGGGTGATGTTATTCATTTTACGCGGTAAATTTTTGTTCTTAATGGTGATTTTCATTATTATAACTCTAGAAATAAAAGACTGCTTGTAACTAATTTTAGTAGGCTTCATAAGATACATAATACATAGCTTTAGTGGTAAATGTATACACCTTTATATTCAAGTCCCAACTACTGTTCAGGCATTATCTATTAATAAATTTAAATGTTTTATTAAAAAATGGCTCTGTCCTAAATCCTACTACTCCACAGCTGAATATCTAAATGATCGGACAGCCTGGGACTTTATATTTTATAGCAATAGCAATGACAGTACAGTATTTAAGTAATTCATATTTTCTCCTCTTACATTTGCTATGTTTGAATATACAGCTAGTGTATACAATTTCTTACATGTTAATCTTATAAAACGCACCTGGTGTACTTAATAAATTATTCAACTATATAATACTTAACTCCGATAAATAGACTTATCTTCTAAATTGTTAATGAAATGTTTATGTAAAGTGAAGTATAATGAACATGCTTGATAAGGATATGTCATCATTTTTGCTACATTAAATCAGTTTTTTTTACCGCCAAAGTATTATAACTTGTAACGCGTGTACACATAATTTTTAAACGTATGCAAAAAAAATCGTACAAAAAATCAAAAACGATATTATATTAATATTATTTTATATCTCGCAATACACAATTGCTTATTTCCATGTTATTAGTATTGAAGCAAATTTTCCATTTTGTATTCAAATCTGGAATCTGGGAAAGTATCACTTGATTATTTTTAAGAAAATAAGCGACGAGACGAGCAGGACGTTCAGCTGATGGTAATTGATACGCCCTACCCATTACAATGCACAACCGCTCAGGATTCTTGATAAAACCCAAAAATTCTGAGCGGCACTACAATTGCGCTCGTCACCTTGAGACATAAGATGTTAAGTCTCATCTGCCCAGTAGGTAATTTCACTAATTACAGCGCCCTTCAGACCGAAACACAGTAATGTTTACATATTACTGCTTCACGGCAGAAATAGGCGCCGCTGTGTTACACATAATCTAACCGGCTTCCTGCAAAGGAGCCTCCCACTGGTATGTGTACACTTACACATACTTGCACCAATCTCATCATTCTTCTGAGTCAAAATAAAAAATTAAAAATTTACAGTCGCTTCACGTAAACTGTATATTTATAAATACTTAAAAAAATAAATATGATCATTGAAAACAATTAAAAAAAAATACTTAGTAGACGATAGTGGTAGCGGTACGAAGAATCGCACAAAGAGGACACCACAATATATACATTTACGTGTTTGTGTCTCTATCGTCTCGCTTTTTCGTTTCATCGATTTTCAAATCACAACGATTCTAAAGAAGTTTCACTTTGAAAACACGATAATTTTACATTAACCACTAAAAGAATATATAAGTGTATTATCCAAACTTCACATATGTGGCGGAGGAAGAAAGCATATCATGTTTATAGACTAATTTAAATTTTATAACGCAATGTATATTGACGACTTATAGCTCCAGCTGATGTTCAAATATCTCGATACTAGTTATTTATGTACGTAATAAGGGGTATTAAAACACGAATGTGGGTTTACCACACGAAGCGAAGCCGAGTGTGATAGTAGTTATATGAGTGTTTTAATACCTAATTATCAACAGTTGCATACAAGGCTTTATCTACACCCCTAATATGAATCCTCTATTAAAGATTCTGAAACAGTTAGCCTACTGCTAACATTAAAAAAGCCAGTCCTAGTAACCATTACATTATCCAAACGAGTGTTGTAATGAAAACGGATGTTGTAATACTGTACAAAATTTCATTACAACACTCGGTTGGATGATGTAATGGTAATTAGGACATTGGGTGTTTAAATGTTGGCAATAAGCTAACTGTGTTAGAATATTTAATAGATAAAAATATTACGTTGAAATGCGATATTACATAATAATATGATCAATGTTCCAACAAATATAAACGTGCAAAAAATAACGTGAAACAAAACAACAAGAATGACTTCTAATCCATCTATATGTGTAGCGTTCGTATACAGTGCGGTTGTCAGGAAACTTTTTACCACTCACAGTTAAACTATGAAATAGGCTTTGTTGAATGGTATTTCCAGGACAGTATGATATGGGAACTACAAAAATAAGTGCATACACTTTTCTTAAAGTCCCGCAACGAACCTTGACTATGGCAGCTATGAAAACGTCGCAAAAAATAGACTTCAAAACTAACCTGAGTAATTCACTCACACTAACACAAAGTGATATACAAATCGCGAATGTAAGACGTAGCTAGTCACGCACACTAAAGTAATATCCCTAGCCTGTTTTTATCGGTTCTCTAAAAGCAAAAGACTCTATCTAGACGTATGAATTATCTAAGGATTTCTCCGGCGGTCCAGGAAATTGTGGGCGGGAGAGATCACTAAGCCTCGGGTATGCTGGGCGGGCACCTCTTCCAAAAAAATAAAGTTCTAAATGGAATTATATAATTAAGATGAAAAAACTTAACCTAAATATAAATTAATGCTTTAGTATTAAGTATAAAAGTCTGTGGTTTTATTACTTTTATCATTTAATATTTATTTTTAAACGAGCAACAAATATAAGCAAAAGAAGTACATGAAATGTCAAGTGTCTGAATTCGATAATAACATTTGAATTATTAATTTAGTGGCAGTCAATCCTATCAAACTATTATTAGCTTCAATTTGCATCTCTTAATCATAGAGCTAAGTGTGTTTTAGGTTTTGTACTATATATTTCCCATTTGGATGACACAATAATGAATGATTATCGTTTTGATTAATGATTTATATCAATAGACTAACACGCGCGGTTTGATTTATAATTGATTAAATACTAAATTGGTTGGTGATAAATTAATGTTTGATTATACAACTATCTGTTATGAGTTACACATTAATGAAATGAACTAATAAAAGCGTTTGTTAATAGGCAGAATATGTTTACGTAAACAACATAATATGAATTAAATCTTATTATAATTTTGCTTATTTTAAGAACTGAAGTCCAAACGGCCAATGAAACACGATTGTTCATAAAATTCTACGAAACACAGTTTGCAATTTTCGAAGTTATTAAATCTGCACTTAATACATCGATTTTTTGAAGGAATGGAAACGAAAGAAGAATTAGCAATTGCAGCACATAATAGTAAGAGTTTACTGGCGCACATTTTCTCTTGCAACAGCAGAGAAATGACAGGGACATTGCCAGTATTTTATGAAAGTGTTTAGGTTTGGCCGCGTCAATCAAAAACGCGAACTCATGCAAACCATCAAGATGAGGAAAGTCCCATATTTGGGGCACGTGCTTAAACACGAGTGATACGAACTCCTACAACTCATCATGATGGGAAAAGTTGCCGGAAGAAAAGGTGCAGGTCGCAGACAATAAATATCTTGGCTGCGCAACATCCGAGAGTGGACAGGAATTGCGAATGCGGCACAACTATTTCGCCTCGCGAAGAACAAAAAGTTAAAAATACATAGCTGACTGCCAACCTTCGCTAGTCGGAGAGGCTTTTTATGACAAAAAGGAACGAGACGAGCAGGACGTTAAGCTGATGGTAATTGATACGCCCTGCGCATTACATGACAATGCCACTCAGGATTCTTGAAAAACCCAAAATATTCTAAGTGGAACTAAAATTGCGCTTGCCTTGAAACATAATGTCAGACCAAAACAAAATAATTCTTACACATTACTGCTTCTCGGCAGAAATAGGCTCCGTTGTAGTACCCATAATGCTTGATTATG
Organism: Leptidea sinapis; assembly: GCF_905404315.1. Classification (NCBI taxonomy): domain Eukaryota; kingdom Metazoa; phylum Arthropoda; class Insecta; order Lepidoptera; family Pieridae; genus Leptidea; species Leptidea sinapis. The sequence goes on along the minus strand of NC_066294.1, from coordinate 5,670,990 downwards.
GGTACCAATGCAAAGGAGCCTCTCACTGGTAAAACTCTTCTCATATAAAATTCTCCATAATTGTCATTGGCATAACAATGCATGCCAGAAGCACAGTATCAATGATAATATATACTGATGAAACTGATCAGTTATCGAGCCAAAGACTCGTCCATTGATAAATTAAAGTTAACTGTGCTTAAATTAACACACGTCAATCGAAGCTTGCTGATATCACGTAGACCCAAACATATGTTTTCTATTCTTTTCTATTTTAAGGGCATGTTGAGAAACACGCGAAGTCTGCAAATTAGATTCACGCAAACGTATCGTAGCAAACTCGTGCAAAAAGCAAAAGCAGCGGTTACCAGAAAATCAAGAACTTATGCGTACCTATTTCGTATTTCGTTCGTGTATTTTTCTTAAATTTATATCTTTGTATTCTTTACGTCTTGATATTATTCCCTTTAAAACGAATCTGTAAGACACGAATTAAATTATTTATTACTAATCACAGTCCAAGGTACATTCGGTACATTCCTCGGGCACGTGGTTCACGTGATCATTGAGGAACAGAGTTTAAGGCCGTCGCTCTACTTGAGCTTATTTTCTTTTTCTTGAAATTTTGTACCCCAGAATAAGATTCAGTAATATCTTTACAAAAAATATCATATATTAGTTTCAACAACATATATGCTTATATAACCAGTAACTAACGACGACTGCCCAATACTACGTCTCTCAATAGAGTTGAGGTTGGCAGCCTTCTCGGATATTTTTTTAAATGACCAAACTGTTACCACGTATTCTCATTAAAGCTCAAAATTTTCCGAAGTCGTGGTAAATTTATAAAAAATTCAAATTTATAAATGTAGTTTTTTTAATTATTCTAAATCTTAATGAAAATATCTATTTTTGTATTAAATTATGAATACTATTTATAGTCACTATTGCACGCTTCATTAGCGAAGCGTCAAATAAGGTGTTAAAATGAGTACACTTACATCAAGTCATATAACCTGTGAGGTTAATAAAAAGTTCAATAACAATTATTCTGTTTAAGATTTTAATAATAACTTTAAAAATAATCTACTCTGGACGTCCGTGTGCATGTGTTCATGGATACACACGGATAGTATGAAGCTGGGAAATTGGTAAAATATAAATTATCGTACCGGAATATTTATTTATATCTAAAGTAAAGTGCGTAATTTCTGAATTTTTATGAGCGTTCCATTCACAGTCATTTAATTAATATTTATACAAAAATTAAGATACAACTATGTTTTTTTTATATCTAAGTATACACTTTTACATAGTATTTTTTTCTCACCTTAAAATTATATGGAAAATAAGATTTATGAGTCATGCTCTTTTGGATTTTCCAAACTTTTTATTTTTATGTAATGCTAACTATATCACAAACTTTATAAACCAAAATAAAAAATAAATATACTAGAGTATAGACATACAAATTGTCAGCAGCAAAAAAACACATATATATTTGAAGAACTGATTGAAATTGTGATTTTATTATATAAGTCAACATAAAGAAGAAAGTAAAACGCAGTATGAATTACCCTATGTTATTTTATGTTATTCCACTCAGAAAAATGTAAACACATAAAATTGTTAATAAAATCCATACATTTTTAACAAGACCTTCACGGACGATATCGCGGGCGATAGTATGTATACTTATAAATACCGCTCAGTAATAAGGGTACTTGTTCTGAGGTTTAGTGTCCATAATATTCTTCACCTAATAATATGTATAAGTACCTCATAAAATCAAATGTCAAAGGAACACCAGAGGCGGAACAGTGAGGAAAATTACATCAACTGACAACTTTAACTGCAGATAAAGGAACTTTTATATTAAAGAGACATTTACCAGATAACTTCATAGTAAAAAATGTGAAGCATTGTATTATTATTTAACAGAAAGTCTGAATCATATTCGCCCCATTTAATAATGATAATGTTAGTTTACTATATTGATACAATAAAGATTTATTTTTATATTTTTTATTTCATAGATAAACCATATTACACTTGAAATATACCTTTTTTTATACAGCTCATTTGGGATGCAAATTTCCTTAGAGAAGAATGAGCAAGAAACACTATGTTGTTGTTCTTTTCAATTCACCTCGTTGTCATCGTAAATTACCACAGATAGCGCTATAATCACAATAATTCGTTTTATGACAGTAAAGGACAAAACGAGCAGGACTTTCAGCTGATGATAATTGAAACGCCCTACCCAATTCAGTGCCACTCAGGATTTCCGGAAAACCCAAAAATTCTGAGACTCAACAACTCAAAACACTACGAAGTCTCATTTGCCCAGTAATTTCACTAGCTACGGCGCCCTTCAGACCGAAATACAATAATGTTTACACATTACTGTTTCACGGCAGAAATAGGTGCCGTTGTGGTACCCATAATCTAGCTGTCATCCTGTCCAAACGAGCCTCCCGCTGGTAATTTATTGGACCTTGCTCATAGGTCGAAGGCGGAAACCAGAGGGCGCACTAGTCGTATTTAAAGGTGAAATAATTATTAATCAATAATTACTTATGACTAAAAAAAGTTGAAAAACCACCCCATGTAATTTTCTTTTTTGCATATTTGGAAACGAAAATTATGTTATTTGCAGTTGGTAAGGTAGAACATATAGAACGTTTAGGTAGCTAGTGAAATTACTGGGCAAATGAGACTTAACATCTTCTGTCTCGAGGTGACGAGCGCTTTTGTATTGCCGCTCAGAATTTTTGTGTTTTTCAAGAATTCTGAGCGGAACTGCATTGCAGAGGGCAGGGCGTATCAAATACCATCAACTGAACGCCCTGCTCGTCTCGTCCCTTAATTTCATAAAATATTTTTTTTATCCATAGACTTATTCAAATAGTTCCAAGTTTACCAATATGGACTCTTTCGCTTTAACCAAAACATGTTTCTTAACGCGCTCATTTTTTGTAATTAAAATGCTAAATTAAAGGCTAACAACATTTAAAGAACATAACTCACAGCTTAAAAACATAGTTTAAAAACCTTATTCTTCAACTTAATGTCTCAAAGAATATAAAAATGAGAAGGCAATAAACTTTATGCTATCCTTGAAAAGAAATAATGAGTAAAAATAAGAGCAGAGATTTGAAATATTTCGCTGACATGTTGATTGATTTTCGAATAAATTTTAATATGTTACAGACTAAGGTTACAGAAAACGAATGTGATCTATAAAATCAATGGAATGAAAATAACATATAACAGCTTGAAGGTATTACAAAGCAATTGTAGTTGTATTAATAAAAACTGTTATAACATACTATTAATTAAGAGGCTTCCCATTGTAAATAGACGTTGGGTATTTACAATGAATCATTCGTATTATCCCGCTCATTCCAACAGGATTAAGTGAATTATATTGATTTAATCTGTATATAATTAACAACATAAATTAAAATTTGAACACAAAATTTATGAACAATTCGGGACTCGAACCCGCGACCTCTCGCTTTCCGTGCGAGCGCTCTTCCACTGAGCCAACCGTTCGAGTGACACAAAGTTCATAAATCTTTATCTTGATATGTCTTTGTTCAACTCACAGGTTGTGGTCAGTCTCAGATTAATTAACCAACTAAAGAAGTCTTTATTCTTTATGAAAATGGAATTTCGAAAATTTATTTTAAGTATTTGTAAACAATATGTTATGTTTTTAAAGTGATAACCCTCACTTCTAGGATTAATACACAAATAAAATTTGAAAAACAAAATTTTATGAACGATGCGGGATTCGACCCCACGACCTCCGTCGTTCTGTGCCGGTGCTCTAACCAACTGAGCTAACCGTTCGAGTACCGCTTCGTTATAAAATTCTGTTTGCTTTGTTCAACTCTCAGGTTGAGGCTTCATCTACAAGATCTACTTTACAGTTGATAACCTTCTCAACCCCAATATTTGCATATTAGGAAATTGACTTGAGATGTCGCTCTTGTAAATCTAAACAATATGTTATGTTTTTAAGGTGATAACCCTCACTTCTAGGATTAATACACAAATAAAATTTTTACTCGAACGGTTAGCTCAGTTGGTTAGAGCACCGGCACGGAACGCCAGAGGTCGTGGGTTCGAATCTCGCATCGTTCATAAAATTTTGTTTTTAAAATTTTATTTGTAAAGTTTTTTTTGAAGAGGTGAACAAACGAACTTGTGGGATGCATCAGCAACCGCTAAGGAATCACCGGAGCGTTGCCGGCCTTTTCACAAATGAAGAAGACCGGAAATGTTCACGTGAACTTTTTAATGAGAAGTACATATATCACGGGTGGGTAATATACGTAATACACAACTTCATATACTACTTAACCTTTACCTATACATACGTACCGTATCGGACGAATATATGGGTATAGGTTAATTAAGTGAATAAAACTAAATTAATTTAAAAGATTCTAATGGAAATAATACCATCGAACTGACTTTGTGACGAATCTGAAACATTGGTAATGGAATTTCTGAACGAAACATTTCATCCTTGCCGTGTTAAGGCTCATTGGAATTATAATTATGACGTATTTAGTTACGTTCAAACGTCTCAGAAATGGGGCGCGAGCTGTCACGCAATGAGTTCCACTGAAACAAATTGCCATATATTTATGATCACACGAACGCTATGAAAACCCGTCGATTTGCAGTCTCGAGGCATTCTATTCCAGTTTTTGCAACTCTAATGTTCGTATTTTACCTTTCGAATTTATAATGCCCAACGTTAGCAAAGTATATTATATAATGTACAAATGTCAGTTATTAGTGTATATTTGAATTAAATACTTTTTACAGGACTTCATCATCACCATCAGCCGGAAGACGTCCACTGCTGGACAAAGGTCTCCCCCAAAGATTTCGACGACGATCGGTCCTGCGCTGCCCTCATCCAAAGTATTCCGGTGATCTTAACCAGATCTGGTCATCTTATGGGAGGCCTACCAACACTGCGTCGCCATTCGAGGACTTTACTGCCCCAACGGCCATCTGTCCGTCGACCTATGTGCCCTGCCCACTGCCACTTCAGTTTCGCTATCATTTGGCTATGTCTGTGTAACTTTGGTTCTCCTACGGATCTCCTCATTTCTGATTCAATCTCGCAGGGAAACTCCGAGCATTAGCCCTCTCCATTGCCCTCTGAGCGACCATGAGCTTTCTCATCAAGCCCATAGTTAGAGACCATGTCAGCGTCTTCGTTTATCCTTAGTTGGTAGCCTTGCCTTACAGGACTTAAACGCGTGTAATTGTTAATTTTGTTAGGTTTTTGCGTTAAAATAAAACTTTTAGTATTATTTATTTAACCATTCAAACGTAATTCTGCAAAGATCTCGAAATGTGAAGCACTCGCGTCAGTAAAAAAAAATTCTATGAACAAAATGTGGGAGGCTCCTTTGCACAGGATGCTGGCTAGACTATAGGTACAACGGCGTCTATTTCTGCCGTGAAGCAATAATGTGTAAACATTAAATAAACAACTATTAATGTGTTACATATAGTACAGCACTGCAAAATGGAGTACTGTTCTTAACCTCGGGGCGAGTGCTGTTCGCTGTCTTACGATGGAAGTATACTCTAGACCTGAAGGTCCTTAAATCGTATCGATTCAGGAATAGTGCAACCGACAGACAATCCTCCACAAAGTGGCTGTCGTGGCAAATAGTTTCTATTGAAATGCGCGGTTATGAAATGCCAGACGTCAACTAGATGTAGGTGGAATTTCGCATTTGACGCCGCTACTCGATCTGGTACTGGGGAGCACCCACCCAGAGTTCAATAGAGTACTTAATTAACATTTGAGGCCTAATTCGCTTCTATTACAAGCGTAGGCTTGAAATGAGGTACTGTCTGGCTTATTGAGCACACGGTGCTTTTTGAGGCCAATTTGGTATTTATTCTCTTCAGAGTGCCCACAGAACTTTTTGTTTTTATGGGAAATGAACACAAACGAGCGTTCGGGTCACCCGGTGTCAAGTGATCACCGCCATCCACATTGTCTTGCAACACCAGAGGAATCACAGCGTTGCTGACCCTTAAAGAAGGCGTACGCACTTTTTTTGAAGTACCTATGTCGTATCATCCCGAAAACACCGCACAAGGAAGCTCATTCCACAGCTTTGTATTGCGTGGAAGCCCCTTGAAAACCGCACTGTGGAGGACCGCCACACATCCAGATGGTGGGGATGACATCCAAATATGTAGCGTCGTGGTCATGCGTAGGTGAAATTCGTTGGTAGGAATCGGGTGAAACAGCTCTTCGGAACCCTCCCCGTAACAAATGCGGTAGAAGACACACAATGAAGCAACGTTTCTACGCAACGCCAAGTGATCCAGCCGGTCACAGAGCACTGGGAACTTAAAATAGATTTAAATTTTCAGAGAACATAACGTTTAAAATGGAAAACGGCCGTCAGTCTCATGAAAGGTCGTTCTCTGTATAAATAATATAAAAAATTCCATGTATAGCCTTCTTACATTGACCTTAGATTCAATATAAGGCATTCGTTCAATGCTTGCGTATTGCTTGGTTCAGCATACTTGCATACCCTATTAGAGATTCTAGTTACGTTAATTAACCAAGGTCACAAATTTGATTGAATATATTCAGGAATTAGCTACGAAATTTGTTATTCCTGACAAAGGTACAGATATCTCGACACGTATGTGTTCGTTAAGGAACTGTTTACACTCTGGTTGCTCTTTGGTTTTGAGGACTTCGTCCGCATTTACGCGTGTGTCTACCATAACCATAGTAGTAACGTATAAAGGGATCACGTGTTCAATAGGTAATTCACAATGTGCTTGAATCGAAGGCTTGAGTAACAACCAACGTTGGCAACAACAATAGCGAATGGCTTGGTCGCGCACCACAGACTACGCAGGGCTATTGGTGACCTACCTCATACTGACATTAGCTAAATTATGGTGGACTTTTCGCAAAGGCACCAAAAAAAGAAGAGCAGGCCGTGCATCACCAAATTTCTTTGTAGCTCTTGATGAAAGTCACCCACCACCCTCCATGCTTAACCAAACTCAATGTCAATTTTTATTTTGTTGAAGTATCACAGTGACAGAAATAGCTTTGTAAACGTTATATAAGATTTAGTCAGTACCTACTTCAAGTTGATAGTGAAGGTTTCGCATCGACCCAGCATCACATTACTTCTAATTTCCTTCATAAAACTAGTTAAAGCCTGTAAAGTTAAGTTTTTCATTCATGCTCGTATAATAATAATATATTTTCCGCCAACCAATTATAAATTAATCTAGATCATATTATTTGATTGAAGCGCTTAACGAATTAAAATTAAGCGATGTTGAAAAGTATATATTTGACATTTTAATATTAAATTTAAACTCAATTTAATAGCCAAACCAACCTGAAAAGTGTTCTCCTGAAATTGAGTTTACATTTTAACTTTGTACTGAATATGTTCTTAATGCATAAAATGTTTCAATTATCATGTTTCTATTTAAATGATCCATAATCCATTTCGTAAGATATTTATTTCATGAAACTGTGCGTTGTGATTAACAGTGTTATTTTATTTTTGGGACCTTCTTGTGAACAAGGGCCGTTTCGGTTCTGGCACAGGCCGGCCGCTGCCGCGGTACGCTGCGTTCAGCCCGTGCGTTATAATTATCAGTGTTAATTTGTTTTTGGAATCTACTAGTGAAGAAGAGCCGATTCGGTTTTGACACTAGGTGGCCGCTCCCGCAGCATGATAATAGTAAGTACATTCTTAAATAGTCTATTCGCGTTACTATCGTAAATTAACTAAACAATAAATTAATTGGAAATAGTAAACAGACACTGTTAATTTTTCATATGTAAAGAATAAGAAACGATAATTTCAAAGCATTTGTCTATTTATATCACAAGTTTTTAAATATTGTTTGAAATAATATATCTATATACTAAAATATTTGAATTTGTTTAGGCTATACAAAAATGATTTTTGAGAAATAAAATATTAGATAAGATTTATTTCAGTCAGCTTTTAATACAGAACGCTCTATAGAAATAAATTTTCGTGTTTTTCTGAAAAAAACTAATTCTTTTACGATACTTTTTTAAGATTTCCTCAGATCTTTTGATAGTTATGCTATAGCCTTATTTCAAGAGGCGAGAGAGTTTACTTGTTGCAAGTTTACGTCATAATATCAAAGGAAAACTTTCCCGGTAAGCATTTATGAAACAATACTTGTTCCTTATCTTATTAAATAAACATCAAAGACAAGTCTTACAAAAAATGTTTGATAAATATTTTAAATTATTTGCCTTTGTTTAATTTTGTTTGTTCAGTTTTGAATGCATGTAATAATTATTCAATTTAATGTAGCGGTATTTTAACGGTATATAGTAGTTTTTAGACTCATTGTAAAATCAATGCATGTATTCCTTTAAATGGATATCAAAAATGATATCTATGAATGGCAAATAAAAATGTTTTACCATTTACCAACACTTTGGTGATGTTGAGCTTTTATGAGAAAAACTGATTTGAAACTCATTGCTGTTCTTTTAAATCAATTAAACATTTTAATATAATAATAAAATTTAATACGGACACACTGTTACACAAATTATCTTGCCCCAAACTCGGCTTAGCCTGTACTTTGGGCACAAGAAAAATATATATTTAATACAATAGACCTACTTACTTAAACATCCATGAATACTTATTTAAAACATCCATGACTCGGAAACAAACATTCATATTCATCAAAATATAAATGTTTGTACCTACTGGGATTCGAAACCGGGACCTCCAGCTCAGTAGGTAAGCTCACTAACCCCTGGGTTATAGGGGTCGTGTATTTCAACTTACAAATGCAAGTTAAAAAAGAAGTAAATGTATTATAAAAAAATATCAAGATTATCGAGTCCAAATGGATTTATGCATTTACAGTATATTTACACTATAACTAAGTAGCGAGCATTTAAACATGTCAATTTAAGTGCTTTGCTTTACTTAATTTTTAACAAAAGATAATTTAATTTAGTATTTTGAATTTACTATCACAGTAAACGTACAATTAAGAAAAAAATCGTCTCAGTGAGCTTTTAAATTCCACCAACTTCTTGCATCCACTTAACTTTTATCGCAAAAAATATACCCAAGGGTAGACCCACTTCGATACAAACTAAACTTAAGCATCAATATTTGTTGTTAAAGAAACTTGAAGCACTCTTGGGTAAGTGGGAATGAGTTTTATAATAATAATATGTTGAGCAGGATAACAAGAACAGAACCCATGGTGAGTACCACTCCATTATAAATGATTTTGTTTTTCTGAGCTTTGAGAATGCTTTTATTAAGGTTGAACAACCTTGGCAACTGTCTGTGAGTTGTCACATAATATGATAACAATAGCGTTACTTGAACATTGATTTTAATGTCAGCGCTTGTTATATAAGAATAAGGATGTTGGTTCTATATATAAACTTATATTTTAAGATTAATCAACAAAACGAAACGTTTCTATACAAATAAAAATGGGCAAAGAATATATTTTTGATGTAAAACCAAAGAAAAACTTACTCATACTAATATTGCTGATGTCATGACATGTTGACAACATGGTATTTATACGTAAAATCAAATTGATGTAGTGTACTTAGAAATAGAACCAGTGGGAGGCTCCTTTGCATAGGATGCCGACTGTGGCACCCATTTCTGCGCCGTAAATAGTGAAATTTCTGGGCAAATGAGACTTAACATCTTATGTGTCAAGGTAGCGAGCGCAATTTTAGTGTTTCTCGGAATTTTCTGGTTTTTCAAGAATCCTGAGCGACACTGCATTGTAATGCAGGCAGGGCGTATCAATTACCTTCAGCTGAACGTCCTGCTCGTCTCGTCCCTTATTTTCATAAAAAAAGAAGAAATGGTTGGTCCATAAAATATTCACTAACGCTTCGCCAATTAACCACCATTACATATTTCATTAATTTTTGTTAAGCCTTGATGTACTTGCTACGGTTGTAGCCCGTAGCAGAACGTAGCTACTACAATGAACGCAGACATGGCATCATAAAAGATGTGAAAATGACCTGTCAGAGTCATGTTTTGGCATACATCTTTTTTAAAATATTAATATTTGGCGGGTAAAAAATTGGACTATAACTATATTGGGCATAACTATGGATAGATAAGATCTTGTCATTAAACGATGACAGCAATGTCTCCTTAGCTAGAGATACGTTAGTGAAAACGGCCGTAAAACTCTAACGGCCGTTCCCAATATACTATCTACAGATAGAGATAAATTACTACGTACTTACGTACGACGAACAGCTAGTGGTTATTGATACGCCCGGCCCATTACAATGCAGTGTCGCTCAGGATTCTTGAAAAGCCCAAAAATTCTGATTGGCACTACAGTTGCGCTCGTCACCTTAATAAGATGTTAAGAACGAAACACAGTAAAGCTTACACATTACTGCTTCACAGCAGAAATAGGCACCATTGAGGTACCTATAATCTAGCCGGCATCCTGTGCAAAGGAGCCCCCCACTGGTCCTTTTCTTCTAACTACTGGCATAAGCCAAAGTATAAACTTTGTAATGACGATTGTAAAGGTATAGAGAAACATACGAAACTACTTACATTGTAAATCAGATTTGTCACATAAAAATAATTATAGACAAACACTTCACTTCAATTGTTTGCGACACTCCCAAATACAAGTTCGTTTATACGACTTGAATACTGCTCTTACAAAACAACAATCTTAAATCAAACGTCTACCCGGAAAATGTCGCAACTTAATAAAGGAATACATGTATTATTCACATCGAAATATTGCTATGGAAAGTACCGTACATATGAATGCATAATATGAAGATGAGATATCATATGTCAGGAATACTTCAACATATATTACATTTCACCTCGTTTTATTCATCTGTCACTGAGGCGAATGAAGCTTGGCGTATTCACTAAATTGTTTTGGTTCGTTTCGATTTGAATACACTTGTATTGGCACTTGAAATAGTTATATTACGAAAAATCATTTAAATATCACAATAATTATTGAGGATGATTTTTCCAAAGATGGTAATAAGCTCACAGTAAATATCTACCCCTTATTCATAATGCTCCGCTAACTCAAAACAGCCGTTACAGAGTATTATTTTTCATTCTGACTTAGGTCAATAGAAGAAGATAGAGTGAGAATAAGCAATGCTTTAAGTTATCAGACTATTATGAATAAGGGGGTTTATCTTAATATATATATTTATTTTGTGCTGTGTCTGTTGTAACTGAACTCCCCCTAAATGGCTGAACCGATTTTAATGAAACTTTCTGTGTGTGTCTTCAGGTGGCTTCGAGAATGGTTTGGATTTACAATTGAACTACCTACTAAACGGCTGGACTGATTTTGATAATTTTTTTGTGTGTTCCTGTGAATTTGAGATTGGTGTGTGTCTTCAGGTGGATTGGAGAATGGTTGAGATTCACAATTGAACTACCTCCTAAACGGCTGGACCGATTTTGATGATTTTTTTGTGTGTTCCAGTGAATTTGAGATTGGTTTAGATTCTCAATTCTGTCCATATAAAATAATTCTCCTGCTCATGTGTATGTTAGTGAACTCCTCCTAACGAATGGACCGATTTTTCATATTTAAGTGTGTACAGGACAATGTCTGTCGGGTCCACTAGTACTAGTAATATGCATATTTAAACGTCTAGATAGAGTCTCTTGCTCTCTCTCGTAAAAATGTGAGAATTTCTTATTTATCACCATGTTAATGTACTGCGTTCTTCGAACAGGCGTTCCACACGAACCTACTCAATATAAAAAAATATAAAATGTACTTCAAAACCATACTTCGTACAAGGTAAGCTTTAATTAGAACAAGTAACAAGAAACTAATTGACCCTCTTTAAATTGTATTTACACCTTCATCAGTTAAAAATTTACGAAAAATATAATCAATGCAAAGTTCTGCATGAAAAATTTAAGTGAACTTAAAAATAATAATATATTTAAAGCATTGATTTAATAAATGCATAAACTTATGTAATCACTAAACTGCAAAACCAGTGTTCTCGTTTGCGGGATAGTCGAGCCATAATTAGTGCCCAATCACCATACTGACACTTGGATCAGCTATCAACTATATTTTAGGGAAAGTAACAACCCGCCCCGTAACGTTACCACAAGTAATCACTCACTCTCACACCCACTAAATGAGACTTGTACGTCACCCTCACCATCTGATGTGTAGCGTTGCTCCACAGTGCGGGTACCACAACGGAGCCGATCTCTGCCGTGAAACAGTACTGTGTAAGCATTACTGTGTTTCGGTTTGAAGGGCGCCGTAGCTAGTGAAATTACTGGGCAAATGAGACTTAACATCTTATGTCTCAAGGTGACGAGCAAAATTGTAGTGCTGCTCAGAAATTTTGGGTTTTTCAAGAATCCTAAGCGGCACTGTATTGGGCATATCAATTACCACCAGCTGAATGTCCTGCCCGTCTCGTCCCTTATTTTTATAAATAAAATTTTACTTTACAATCTGAATCAAGAACAAAACAAAAACCTAGCAAAGAACATCCGTTACGGATACTCTTAAGAATTTCCGGATAACGGATGTTCACTAAAAATGACAAAGAGCCTTATAAATTATTTATGATTTTGTTCGTCGCCGTTTTCAATTTATCAGTTTGTGTTTTCAGTGAAACATTAACGCCTATTTGTAATAGATTTGGACAATAATAATGGCTCTCTGTTGTGAATTATTCAACAAACGCTTGTATAAATAATTATTTCTTAAAGAGATTTTTGTAATTCTTGTTGGATTTTTCCACTAAGTAACTAAAAATGAATAGAAGCTGTAAGGGCAGACACATATATATACTTAGTATGGCCATAAATACTGTTAGACTTAAAAATAAACAAAATATTACATTTGAATTTGGAACTGAATGATTGTTCATTGAGTTTTCTCATTTTGGCGCCAATACATTGTACAATATATTGCGATATTAAAATGGAGTGGGGTGATAAAGGGAACTGAATTGCTGTGATTGCATTACACTAAGTAAGTATGGAGCCAAATGCAATTTTTAAATCTCTCCATACGCTTGGTATTAGTAAAATGTTTGTGTACTGGGCTATTAATAGGTACAATGAGACCTCCTCTGTTTGTGACAGAAATAGATCTGGCCGTCCACGAAGTGTTCCTACGAAAAAGGTGGTCAAAGCAGTAAGGGAAAGAATTTAAAGAAATCCTGTAAAAAAGATTTTATCTCGAGAGACCAGGACCATTTCGCGTATTTTAAAAGACAACTTAGGACTTGCAGCCTATAAAAGATGTACTGGTCATTTCTTAACTGATAATACAAAAAGTATAGGGTGGAAAAATCGAAACAACTACTGAAGCGGAACGCAAAGGGAGTTCACAGAATTTTTTTGATTACGGATGAGATTTTTTTTACAATTGAGCAACATTTTAACAAACAAAATGACCGTATTTATGCTCAAAGCTCTAAGTAAGTTCCCCAATTAGTCGACAGAGTGCAACGTGGGCACTAACCGACTTCACTGATGGTTTGGTGGAGTATTAACTATGAAGGAATGACTGAGTCATCCTTTTGTGAAAAAGGTATCAAAACATCGGCACAAGTGTATCAAGATATCACCATGTTCAATAACCAAGAATGGTCCTTCCAGCAAGACTCGGTACCGAGACATAAAGCTCGGTCTACACAGTCTTGGTTGGAATCGAACGTTTCGGACTTCTTCAGAACTGAAGACTGGCCGTCATTTTGCCCAAATCTTAATCTGCTGGATAATGATTTAGCCAGCTTTAGAGAGGACAGCTTGCTCTAAAAGAATTTTCCCATGAAAAGAGTGCGTTTATAGGATTGTTTTGCAGCAAATGGAATTCGAATAAGATTTTAACATTTAAAATTGTTTTATATTTATGTATTAAACTAACAAACTGTAAAAGTAATAAATGTTAATTGCAATAGAATTTTTTTCTGTTTCAGTATTTATGGCAAGACTAGGTATATATTTTAAAGTACAAATAATCGCTTTTTCTCATGCTGACTCCGGCCACTATCATTTTATTTTATGGAAAAGGAAGACAAACGAGTGCACGGACAACCTGGTCTAAAGTGATTACTCCACCGATACGAATTGGGTGTCTTCAATAAAAGCGCGTACACTTTCCTTAAAGGCCGGCAACGCTTCTGTGTGCGGCGGTGATCACTTGACATTAGGAGACCCATACGCTCGTTTGTCTTCCATGTCATCCATGAAAAAAAAACGTTGTTTAACGGCGACCTCTACCAAATAAAGGTAAGCAAGCCATGTTCCTATCATATCATTAAATTAAATAAAAACATTTATAAACCTAATATAAAAAATGTAATGTACATTACAATCTGAAGTGCCTTGTGAGTATGGAATCGTGGGTCAATTTTAAGACACTTTTAAAGCTAGATATAAGTAGTATTGTGCATCGTACTATCGGTAGACCCACACGTCCTCCAGATAGAACAAAACATCCTCTTTTGAAGACCAATATCGCGGCGACAGCGTGCTGTGAGAACTACATGGCTAAAATATTTCACGAATCTTAAGAATTTCTAATTTATAGCAAATGTAATTTGATAGACAGAATATTTTAGAAGCATTTACAATTATTCATAATTCTTCTCACAAAATGTCTGTAAAGAAATATTTTTTGCAATGCTCATAAAAAATAAGTGATAGGTGTTGATTAGAATTCCTCACACATATAAGGGCATATAAGATATTATATTTTGTTTCAGGAACACCTTCGTACATCGCGCGGTGAAGACACGTGTCATTCAGAACATTTAATGATAAATAGATCTCTTACAGACAGACAGACATATTATACGAGAATTGTTAGTTACTCCTAATACTTTTATGAATAACTGTCGTTATATAATGAGTGGCTACAGGTGGTGGATTTAGAATGAATGAGAACAAAATAAAAAATATTTTTGCGATATTTTTTGCGATAAAATAAAAATAAAAAATAGTTTAAAAAACAAAAAAACACGCTTTTTATAGAAAACCGAACTAAAAACGATAGATGAAAATTATATATATTATTTTGCAAATTGCAAAATGGAATGATTTTATCAAATTAATGTATTGTCATCGGTCCTCGATAAATCTACGAAGTTTGAACAAAATCTGTCAGTTTAAAGTAGGTTAAAATGGCACCCAAATGAATCGGTTGCAAACAAACATACATACAGCTCAATCTTAATATAAAGCGTGTAAAATCAAAATGTGTGCTGGGATACACAGTAGAAGTGAAACTTCAACGGACTAAGTTAAAAAACAAATATTTGAGAAATATTTCCAAAAAAACATTCCATAACATGATTTTTTAAATATTTAATAAAAAAAAAGGGGAAAAAGGTTGCTTTGCTTCTTTATAAAAAAGTAAATTTATTTTGATAAGGTGTATGGGGTTCGAACCTTCTAATACTCGGGTTAAACTCGGGATGACTCGGTCGGTAAACCAGAGTTAAAATCTGGCGCCTTTGACCGCGCGGCTAAACTGACTTAAAAGTAGTTGAAATCTATATTATTATTATTATTATATAAAATAAAAGAGATTTCCACTTATATAGGCACTCATCACGATATCTCTAGAACCATTAGAGCTAAACTTGAAATGTGGTAGGAATATTCTTTTCACCGAGTAGAGGTCAGCTAAGAACGGATTTTACGAAATTCCACCCGCACGAGGTTTTTTTTATAATGAACAGAACGTCTGTCGGGTCAGCTAGTTAATGTTACAACGTCACCCCCATCGCCTAATCGCCGCGTTACTCCGCAGCCTAATGTTATACGATATGCGATAGATTCGCGAAAAAATTGGAGGCAATGTAATAAAAGTTTCACTTCAGTTTGATAATAATTAATACAAGATGAAAGAATTAATGCACTATGGTGCAGAAAAATTGTTTGTGGTACGGTGCACCCCAGTATCAGCTCAAATAATTTAAACGCCAGCCTAACGCTACTCTCTAAGAAAAAAGCGATTCAGTCGATTGTATGAAACGTGCAGTGATAGATAGATTGACAGATGACGGCTATGATCTTGTAAACAACGGAGATAGTCGAAATCCACCACGTTGTATGCAACTGTTTACTATCAAACTTAGCCGGATCATATTTCGTCGCCAATCAACATACGGGGGAGTCACAGTACTATTGACTGGTTACTTGCCTGTTGTCTCACGAGGGACACATGCAGATGAAGTGAAGGCCTGCCATGAGTCATCAGTTCTATGGCCTAAAGTTAATATTTTGTCCTTAAAAGTAAATATGGGTCTATCTTCAACATAATTCAAAGGCGGAGGAGTCCTCCAATTTCTTGCTAGACATTGGTGATGGAAACATTTTGGAGGAGGTAAAAGAAGCATTCGCAGTAATGGTGTTGTGTGAGATCTAACTACCTTAACGGACAGAATCTACACTAATATTGTTCAATCTAGAGTAAATTGCGCTACATGGCTGAGAGAACGAGCTATTCTTTCTCCAAGAAACGACTCAGAATTAATATTTTTTTGCTAGAAAAACTTGCCACTGTTCAAATAAAATATGAATAATTTAGACGCTGTATTGAAGGACGACGATGCTGCGCATTATCTTGTTGAGTTTCTTCACATTCTTGATCCACAAGGAATACCACATCATATCCTCTACCTCAAAGAGTTGGCGCTCCGATCATTTTAATGCTCAATCTAAACCCTCCAAAACTTTGCAATAGAACCCGACTTCAGGTCCTTGAGCAAGACAATGCATAAACATGTGATCGTAATTTTGACTGGCGTCAACCAAGAAGAAACAGTCTTTATTCCTAGGATTCCCTTGATACCATTGGATTTCCAATTTGAATTTAAACGTATGCAACTTCCGGTTAACGTATTTTACGCGATGACAATAAAGCGCAGGGCCAACTTTGAAAGTAGCCGGTATAGATCTCAGAAATGATTGTTTCTCGCATGATCAGATGTACGTGGCGCGCTCCAGAGTCAGTTCATCAGATAGTTAAGTTACCCTTCAACCCGAAAGAAGAATTAGAAATATTCTTTAAAGGGGAGTTTTAAAAAAATAGAACTGTCAATTCTTTTTCTACATACCATGGGATTATTACCAATTGCAATTTAAATATAGCAACAATTTCTGGTTAAGATATTATGCTACTCGATAATCTTATTATAATAATAAAGGCAGAAGTTTGAAATCAGCCGGTGTGTTGTACCAACGTGGAGGCTTATAAGTTTGGGAAAAATAGAACCATGGGCTCTTTATTCCAAAAAAATAAATAATGTAAAATGCGATCTCTATAGGTATGAACTGTGAAGTGCGGTTTTTACTAGTGGTAGGACTTTTGTCGATAGGTTTGATTGCCCTTCCAGCAGGAAAATAATCTCATAGGAAATCAAAAATTATGCGTGGACGAAGTCGCGGGCAACTGCTAGTAATATCATAAATGTGAATGTAAGTTTGTTTGTTACGCTTTCACGTCTAAACCACTAAACCGATTTTGATGATAATTTATACAGAGATAGAAACATTTTTGAAACTTTGACGTACATGGGGATGAAATAGAATTTGAAAATTCGTAAGGAATTACTATTAAAGAGACTGTCCACAGTGACAAGGGATATCCGCCGTATCATAGAAGAGCGCAACCAGCAGTGCAAAGAGCAGTTTGTATGTAAGTGTGTATTATTTACAAAGTATCCTAAAAAATAAAAATGCTGCCCAAAGTAACTATTCCATGCGGATGAAGTCGCGAGTAAAAGCTAGTATCTTATAAATGGAACTTTTTCATAAATCTGCATTTGAAAGAATCAGCTCTGTACAACGTCAATAACACAGCGGTCGCGAACCCAACAAAGTTTAACCTGATATATTATTCTTCGAGTGTTTCGTGATTTTTCTTCTTCACAAATAAATAAATCTTTGTAATGGTTTTTATTCGTTGCTTTTTCACACTTCGAGTTTGGCAATTGATATACGTTAAATATTTTATTACCTTATAGCTTTGAATTATTGTACTATCGGGATTTCATTATTTATTTCTTTCTTACTTAAACTTATGTTTTAATGTATTAATTGCTATAATGATTATATTATACAAATAAAACTGAAAATAAAATTTAATGAACGATGCGTGACTCAAACCGTGTTTGACCGCGACCTCTCGTGTTCCATGCGAGCGCTCTTTCCAACTGAGCCAACCGTTCGAGTGACATATCGTCATAATCGTCATTCATTATATAAGCGATCATAAAAAACCAGTGTGTCTTAAAAGTGCTCAACAATCTTATAAAATACGCGTCTGAAGTGATTTGTTGAACAAAACGTTTATAATGAACATAAATACCTAACTAAAAACCGTAAACTTTTGGGAAAAAGTTTTTTTTTGATTTGCAAGCCTGGAACTGAAACCACTGAAAGATTTAATGTTAGTTATTTAATATGTTAGTTATGTGACTATTGCCTTGGGTTTAATGATTGCTTTATTGGTTTTATCTTAAGCAGATACTCAAAAGACACTCAAATATTTGATGAGGTACCTATTTGCATAAAGATATCACTTTGATGGCACACACTTTTATTATTGATATAAAAATGATACTTGTAGACTCGAAGGAACATTGTTAAAAGAAGTGATTTTATCGTTTGTCTGTACTGAATGTATGTGGTGTTACTGTTTTGAAGGGTGATGAGGATTCATCATCATCAGACGGAAGACGTCCACTGCTGGACAAAGGCCTCCTCCAAAGATTTCCACGACGATTGGTCCTGCGCTGCCCTCATCCAACGTGTTTCGGTGATCTTGACCAGATCGTCGGTCCATCTTGTGGGGGGCCCTACCAACACTGCGTCTTCCGGTACGTGGTCACCATTCGAGGATTTTACTGCCTTAACGGCCATCTGTCCGTCGAAGTATGTGACCTGCCCACTGCTACTTCAGTTTCGCAATCATTTGGACTATGTTGGTGATCTCTTCATTTCTGATTCGATCTCGCAGGGAACCTCCGAGCATAGCCCATATGATGAGGATTACTAGATTTCAATATTCAAATTTATTTATTAATACTAATTTAAACAAAACAATACTATTCACTATATTTACAATACTTTGGTTACATTAATTTAGAATTATCACTACGGGGAAGTGTTCCAAGAATACTGGCAGCGTTTCCACATTGGACAGTTAGGCTGATCTGTTGACCGAAATAGCTGCCAGCGCTTGGGTTTCCAGTAGCCTTATTGAGGCGCGAAGATAGTACTTTGTACATTCTCCGCGCCTTTGGGCCCTACGGGGCAATTATCTCGACAACAAGCGGCACTAAGACTCACTGAGCAGAACATATTTGCGACCATTGCTACCTTCGGCAGTCGAAGCAGCAGGCCCTGCACCAACTGACGTAACTTGGACATGAGAAGAAGCCAGAGTGTCGACACAAGTCGTGTCCCACACCAGCCTACCCTTGTCTTAGTAAGTAAGTGATTTTATTAATATTCTAAAATAATTAAAATCACTTACTGAACGGGAATATCTAACATCCATTTGAATAAGTCGATAATATTATTTTGACGATTAACAAGATATTTTGGACACATTAATATGTCACATTGAAGGTCGTGTGTCCTTATGAATCAATCTAATGGTAAGTGGTCACCTGCACCCTCTCCTTGCAAAGCCAGACGATTGAATAAATTTATGTATTTAAAGCGATTAGGGCCATAAAATGGTTTTCAATCTTCCTATAAGTAAGAGTCATTTATCGTTACTTTAATTATCAATATTAAAACAGAAAAAAGGGTGAGTGAACTTAGATACTCACATAAAAAGTTATACTTCTTTTGCGTAACAAAACAAAACATCAATTTATTCTTATTCCTCGCGCTATTTACTTTTTTAGAAAGAACAATATTGTAATATTGAATAATTGAGCTTCATTACGATTAATAAACTATCATTAAATTTTCATTCAAATTCATAGCAACTCCACCAATTCAATTGGTCATTTATATTGTATATAATTATACAATTGAAATTTGGAATATGAATAGATTAATTATTGTAAAACCCGGTTTCACTGAACAATAAAGTTTAAGATTTGTACAATCAAAACACCCGAGTAAGCCTGCAGACTTGGACAATTAAAAGTATATCTACATTGTCAAACCTTTTCTTTGGTTGATAAAATCCTAAGATCATTTATACGTCTAGATGGACTATGCCAGCTGTGAAAAAAATTGTACTTAGAACTTCTATCACACAAATCGCGATTTTAGACGTAGCCTTTCACGCACACTAAAGTATTTCTGGCCTGTTTTAATCGGTTGTCGAACAACAAGAGACTCTATCTAGAGATTCACTCTTATATTTTTTCCTAATGCGCCAAAAGCAAGTATAACTATAAAAAAGAAGATATTTTGATGTTTACACAGCCAGGTTATAAAACTAAACGTCGATACTAAATCTGTTAGGTTTTTAATTCGATCATCGCGACGGATCAGGTTCACGCTTCACTAAACCTTGTTTCATTCGACCAGAAAATTGAATTTAAATGCGTCAGTAATTGATTCAACGTGTGCACTAATAGTTAGAAACTACCTTACAAACTGTAGGTATTTCGTTGTTAAACAAAAATTCAAAATGTATGCTAAAAACAACTATGTTGGTATGCCGTGAGTTTTAAAAGCGACGATAGGTTGCTTTTTGAAGTGAAAACTTCTTTAGCATCGTTGTGATTTGAAAGTCGATGAAACGAAAAAGCGAGACAAGTGAGACAGACACATAAATATATAAGACTTAACGTGGGAGAAAATGAGATAGGAAGCATTTTACAGTGTTTTGGTAGCACGTAGAAAATATGCCTTCAGATCTGTGGTCCTCCTGTTTTAAAAAATGGTTCGATCGCATAAAAACATATTTAAAATGTGAAGGAGAGTATTGAAAAGTAATAAACACAATATTTTGGTTGAAGCATGTCGTTTTTTTAAGTTACGCAAAACTTTTAGTGTGACCTACGTACGTATAATTTATCTAAGGTAAAAATTAATATTGATATTTGGTTGACAAGGTGTTATACTGGAATGTATATATTAAACAATTTGATGTATTTCAAAGTGATAAACTCACTTCTGGGATTAAATTTATTACACAAATTTGAAAATAAAATGTTATGAACGATGCGGGACTCAAACCTGCGACCTCTCGCGTTCCGTGCGAGTGCTATTACCAACTGAGTCAACCGTTCCAGTGACGTATCGTTATGTAGTGCTTAAATAAAATCTTGTATGCTTTGTTCATCTTTGTTTAACATAATATGTTATGTTTAGATCTGCAAGACCGTCATCTCAAGTAAATTTCCAACTAATATGCAAATATTGCGGTTGAGCAGGTTAGCAACTGTAAAGTAGATCCTGTAGATGAAGCCACAACGCGAGAACACAACACGTGAACGCGAGAGATTGCGGGTTCGAGTCCGGCATCCTTCATAAAATTTTGTTTCTAAATTTTATTTGTTTAATAAATGTATATCTATCTATATATGTAACGAAATTGGTCTTTGTTTGAGGCTCTTTAACGCCTAAAGCACTGATCGTATCGACATAAAACTACCACCATTCGATGCGAAATATTTATTCTAGATGGTTTATGGCTTAGTATTATATATTAACTACTCTGTGTTACTTAGTGCAAAATCATATAATTTGTACATTATATGGAATACACAAAGTAAATATATTACAACAATTGTGGAGAATTAAACTATCCCTTGCAATGATCATTTACTTATATAAGCAACGTGCAAGTTAAAGTCAAGCGAATAATTCTTTGATTTAAGAATCATCTGATGATAAACACATCAACATAATGATCTAAGTTGTAACTCTCCACTAAACGACCGGTGCTTCAAACCTTACGGTAATGCGAACTCTATTTTCCACCCCACTTACTAGCCACCTATGCAAATATTACAAAAAGATGAAAGTAAAGTTAGTAATAGATAAGGATAAAAACCTTGAAGGACTTAAGTCAATATTTTTTCGATAAATTGAAAAACCATCGTTGAGGCGATGTGTAAGGTTGGAGATTGCGGTGAGGATATTATAATAAATATCCGGTTACTTGAATATGATCCTTGTGTTGAAGGAGACGGACAGGTCATTTTTGCGTTTATTGCTACTTAAAAGGGTTCCTTTGCTAGTGTTAACCAAAGAGGATGTAAATACTACGTAATAAGGGGGACTGCCTAAGTAAAAAATTTAAATTTAGTTTAGTATGAGACGTGCAGTCATTTGACATAAGTTTGAAATAGTAGTAATTACAGTATGGCGATTGTCGACGAAGTATAATCTGGCTTAGTTTGAAAGCGAATAGTTGCTTAAAACGTAGTGCATTTCGGCTATCCTCGTTTTTTACAAGATTATAGCCGTCATCTGTCAATCTATCAATGACTGCGCGTTTCATACAATCAAGTGAATCGCTTTTTTCGTATAGAGTTTCGTTAGGCTGCGTAATAGTGTTAACCCTTAACCATCACAGATCGTTTGGGTTAATTAAATTAGAAAGAAATGCTCTATCTTCTTCTTATCCATTAAGTTTAGGGATTGGATATTAGCATTGTTCGTGAAGCTCATCATAATACGCAAACGGCCAAAGAAATATTTAATGCTATAGTTAAAACTTTCGTGAGTCATTATTAAATTATCTGGTGGGACGTTATGGTTATTTGATCAACCACCAATCTGAGTCATCTTAAAATAATACTTCTGTACTCTGCTGGAGCAGAGCATGTGCATTACTGTTCCTCTATTTCCTGAGGGAATCTACATATCACATCTTGTGACAATGAGAGACGACAAATTTGATGGATGTTTTGTAGTTCATGCATTGATTTGAATTTTTTTTTTCATTTCCAGATGCCTTTTGACAGTCTATTTAAACAAAACAACAACATGGGAAAATAAAGAATTATAATAAAGTGGTTTTACTACATTGAACAATAATTGAACATTAGAAGTAGATTGTGTGAATTTGAATCCAAATATTAGTTGTCATGTTCCAAGCACATAGTCATTTGTATAATATTACTTTATATAATAATACTTATGTGTATGGTTCATATGTCAAAGGCACAATCGTCGGCTTGTACAGCCGCATCAAACCAATACCATAATATAATTGACCGACACCATCAAAAACGTGAGTAAAGCCGTATTAATAGATAATTTAATGCTATTAGTACATATGCCGAAAATATTTTTTATGAATTATTGGCTAACATTTTTTAATTAGTTTGTTTTATTTTTTCACTTCATTGGAATTTGTTAGTTTTTTTTAATATATTTATAAGTATAACTGTGAGGAATATAGGCAAAATATTTTCTGTAAATATAATAATTTTTTTATTTTTATTTTAGGTATTAATTTGAAATAGGTTCTTTATTTACTTAAGCTATTAAGCATAAGCTATTTTGATATTTTTTATTGTGTCAATAAAATATTTTATCTGACGGTCGTCAGGATGATTATGAAAAAAATACTTATCAGAATGATTTAATTCAATTAAATGCACTTAATTAAGTGAGATTAATTACTCTATTATCTGCGACTCCTGTTATTTACACTTCAAAAAGAGGTATAATCACTAAAGTATAGAGAAGCTAACGAAAGCAATGTCATTCTCCATTTTGTTAATTAGTTTAAACCAAAGTTCGCGTCAGCGCTGAAACAGTAATTTGTCGTCCAACCAGACAGTATAAACACGCAGCGCTGGAATACAAATAAGAACAGTATAATTTTGCTACTATTTTATGTAAGCAATAAAAGCATAAGTTAGTGCGTTGTTATCTTAATTAAGTAAAATTCTGTGCATGCTGTGATTTCCTGTAAGTGATGAAACACTTAGCATTAATTTAATTATATTGTATTGATTGTTGTATTAGTGTATGTACTTGTTGGAAATCCAAATAAATAAATAAATGAAAATCTCAATGCATCATCCACAGTGCGGTTTTCAAGGAACTTTCTTCCACGTACAACAAAGTTGTGGAATGAGCTTCCTTGTGTGGTGTTTGCGGGACGGTACGACTGGGTACCTTCAAAAAGATCAAATACACCTTCCTTAAAGCCCGGCAACGCTCCTGTGATTCCTCTGGTGTTGCAGGAAATTGTGGGCGGCGGTGATCACTGAACACCAGGTGACCCGTACAATTATTTGTCCTCCTCTTCCATAAAAAAATATATTTTAAATTAATGACGTTTCATTGTTCATACATAAGTGAAAAACACAAACACCTAAAATTCTGTTATCTTTAATCAAGAATTTATTTACCGTTTCACAAAATACCTTGTGTGGTGTTTCCGGGACGTTACGACATGGGTACCTTCCAAAAAGCCCGTACACCTTCCTTAAAGGCCGGCAACGCTCTTGTGATTCCTCTGGTATTGCAAGAGAATGTGGGCGGCGGTGATAACTTAACACCAGGTGACCCGTAAACTCGTTTGTCCTCCTATTCACGAGGACGAATGGAAGCGAGAGCGAATGGAATCATTAAAAAAAAATGCCACCAACTTTTCAGTAAGTAGACACATACGGTGTTACGTGTGTTATTACAAATAAATAATTTTAAACATGGCGTAGACACGTATTTTGTTAAACAGTCACCTAACTATAAGAACGTCTAAAATATAGCTTGTGTTTAACTAAAACGTCGTTAAGCACAACATAAACTGAAGTGTAGGTACAGGAACAATCACGGGAACGGAACGCAATATTTTGTCAGCTGTCATCTATCTGTCATCATATAATCTAAATCTTCCATAAGAATAAGATGTATCCGTTAGACACACCTAAGACAAGCTTCGACTCGTGTTTAAGAAGAGTCGAAGCTTGTCGAAGAAGAAATAGAAGAAATGTCCAATGATTGTTGAACAACAGAAGCACACAGACTTGTAATAGAACTTTTTTAAAACAAGTATTAAACACATGTTCAGCTTTTTTGTAATAACACAGATAATGTTTAAAATCTTTTAGCCATTATTAAAATACAAGTTTAGATTATGGTTTACAAATTGATAAAATGGTTTTCATTGTTTTAGTCACTTGCTAAGCTAGTTTATCTTAGGACATTATTGCGTGGAAAATACGTCAATTTCACCCGAAGCGTGACAAGGGTATTTAATAAAAATACTGTTTGTTACGTCCGGAGAAATGTTAACACAAAAGTTTTATATTGGTACATTGTTAATAATAGTGTCTTACAATTGTTAAATTAAACGATCTACTTTTTTTTATAACAATATGGGACGAGACGAGCAGGACGTTCAGCTGATGGAAATTGATACGCCTGCCGATTCCAAAGCAGCGCCAGCTTCCTCACTGGGCGCAGCATACAGGTCGGTGTCGGCGGTTACTGCTCGAACTCGAAGCCCGTGAACGCTGGAGTGCACAAAGGCTGTGTGCTATCTCCCACGCTGTTTCTTCTGCATATAAATGATATGTTGAACACCTCCAACATACATTGTTATGCAGACGACAGTTCTGGTGATGCCGTACAATATACGGGCCATGCAGGTCTCGCTCGGGAAATCGTCAACCAGTGCCGGAGAAACTTGTGTCTTCTTTCGAATCCTCTCTTTAGAAGGTGGCGGAATAGGGTTAATTGAACCTTGTCCAATTTAACCCCCAGAAGACTCAAGTTTGGCCGTTTATCACTAAAAAAAGCCTTGCTTGAGATGTTTCACCTAATTCCTGCCGCCAAATTCCACCTTCGCACGACACGCCACAAATTAGGATGTCATTTCCACCATTTGGATGTGTGGCGGTCGTCCACAGTGCGGTTTTCAAGGAGCTTTCTTCAAAGCTAAGCACTTTTTTCTACAAAGCTGTGGAATGAGCTTCCTTGTGCAGTGTTTCCGGGACGATTCGACATACCTTCAAAAAAAGCGCGTACACCCTCCTTAAAGGCCGGCAAAGCTCTTGTGATTCCTCTGGTGTTGCAAGAGAATGTGGATGGCGGTGATCACTTAACACCAGGAATCCGTACGCTCGTTTGTCCTCCTATTCCATAAAAAAAGCGCCGCTCAGGATTCTTGAAAAACCCAAAAATTCTGAGTGGCACTACAATTGCGCTTGTCACCTTGAGATATAAGATGTCAAGTCTCATTTGCCCAGTAATTTCACTAGCTACGGCGCCCTTCAGACCGAAACACAATAATGCTTACACATTACTACTTCACGGCAGAAATAGGCGCCGTCGTGGTACCCATAATCTAGCCGGCATCCTGTGCAAAGGTGCTACCCACATGGAAAGAAGAAAGATAAGGTATACAATATATAAGATAAAACTGCACACTGTATAGAAAACATTATTTATGAAAAATATTTGTATATACTTTTTGTGAGAAAAAAAAGAATAATATTAATCCCTTAGATTAAGCATTGGTCTCCGATGCGCTCCAAATAGATACCACACTACCTAAGAACAATACTTATTATTTACGGCAACTATTAGATGCTTGTTTGTATGCGTGGCATCTTGACAAACTTTGAATATTTCAAATTTTGTAACATACGCTTCGTGTTAATTTACACTGAAATTAATAAAATATAAAAAACTTACTGTTGATACACATTCGTACAAATTATAAGCTAAAAAGAATAAGTTTTCATTCATAAAACACTTTTAAAGGATTAAAATACGTGTAATAAATAGTAACTGTTTTTCCATTAGATTTTTGCGTAAAAGTTACATTATTATTTTATTTAACCCGACGTTTCAAGACCTTTCCAGATCTCGTTTTTTAGGGGTCTTAAGGCTTCAATAACACGTGTCACTTAATGAAGCGGACACACTCAGGCTCTTTAATTATAAATGTGTAACGTACGAATGTAATTCATATTTTTATTTAAAAAAGCCCGCTGAGTTTCTTGCGCCCGTTCTTCTCAGGTCTGAGGCAGTCTATTTAAAATGGATGGTAGTTTTTGAAGTTAGATAAGTGATTTTGAATCCTACTTTGAATAAAAATATTTGAAATTGAATTTGAATCGTCACTATACAGTTATAACTATTAATTTACTATACAGCCTTAATTTAAACGGTAATATTTAGAAAGCAAAAGAAGCAAGCAAATAAATGTCAAGGTTTCAAAATTGATTAATTGTCTATTGAAATATCTTCCGCGCCATGTAAATGTAGGCTCAAAATTAAAACCGCCTTCAATTTCATAGCCATCGTTATTTCAAAAGCCGTGTGACCTGAATTCACGTGTTTTAATGAGAAAGCCATATTTATAATATAAGATATTTATAAAGGAAGAAACGACTTATTGCACGAATAATTATAATTTCTATTATACTTTAATCATTATTATGATTAAATATTAATGTCAGTTTTGTGAAGCATCAATTGAAGAATTTGTAGTATCCCAATACAAACTAAACATTTATATATTATACAGAGTGGTGACAACAATATGACTTTTAATTAAAACAAGATCACTACTAGTCAATCAAAATACTTTGTAATAATTAAATCGGGCGTTACATCAACAAACAAAAAACGAAGTTTTCAAACAAACTAATTCCGAAAATAATTTTAACAAAAAAGAACAGCCTTTGATCATGTTTCTTCTGACCTCTACTGACCTGTAAGTACTACGGGTACGACCGGCAACGTCGCTACACGCCTTTGTAAAATTTGTAGGTGTACGAGTCGAGTATCGAGTCGTAGAGTCTAGTACTTACAATTCATTCATGCAGGTAGGCTAGGCAAAGACGCCCGCGCTTCACGCCCCGCGCTGCCCCACGCGCGCGCTCGTCTGACATAATAATTCTTCCTATTGCTGAAGTGAATACGAACTATTAATTCTGTTTATGCATAAAAGATGTTAAATTGGCAACGTAGCATTTCTCTGTCTGTTAATACTATGCCTACGACCATACTAACAGAGCAGCTCGGAAATATGTTTTTGCTAATAATAATAGGAATTTTAGCTTTTTAGTAATAAGGTCTAAATTTAAGCAACAATATTGTGTTACTTCTAAGTAACCGATGTTTTCTGAGACGCACATTTTATTTTGTATGTGGTTTACGCATTTAGGTAAATCTAAATTGTTATGGTCCGTCTAGGTGAATGACCTAATAAACGAAACTTGCGAAATCGTAATGTATTTACAGCGTGTGTTAAAATTATAAAAGTGAAAATAATTCACTGTGGCTATACCGTTCAATATAATTTGATGAAAGTTGGTGTACGAACTACTGTCATGATACCCAATATGTGGTTCAAATTAAAGTCATAATGTCGTCACCACCTTGTATAATGAAAATGGTCTTTGTTTGAGGCTCTTTCAAGCCTAAATTAACCACTGATCGTATTGACATGAAACTACCACCATTCGATGCGAATTTTTTCCAAGATGGTTTATTGCTATTTATTTTTTAATTGTTTTTTTATGTATATTTTTTATTTATTAGTCATTAGGAGAATATACAATAAAGTCAACTGCCACGCCTTTCAAACAAATAGAGTATTTAACAATGGCTGTAAAATACATAACAAATTAGTTTGTAAGGTGTTGGTTTAGGCTGCATCCAATATATGAATCGTGTTCAAATTCAAATTAAAATATGTTTATTCAAAATAGGATCCGATATCAACTATTGAAAGTCAAAAAACTACCACCCATTCCAAAACGAATACCTCAGTCCTGAGAAGAAGGGGCGCAAAAAACTCAGCGGGCTTTTTTTCATCAAAAAAATATACAAAATAATATTGTACGATTAAACTTATTATTTAATAGCCTGAGGGCGGTCGCTCCATTCCTAATCTGTGGTATCATTAAGAAAGTAATTTATGTTATTGTTACCTTTACCTCACAAATGGTTCTTAAAAATTATTTTGAATAACGTAATACTTTTGTTTTGAACATTTTCTGGGTTCTTTGCCTACGACTCGACTTAGCCGAGTAGTAGGCAAAGTTTAGCATTGTCATATTCACTTCTTTGTGACTATAACTCTCTTAATGCCTCGTTTAGTATCGGAATACTGGGGCTCGAAATTTCAAGTGATTGCCTATCCTGCGGTCATTTACCTGATTCTTGGCGCCAAATTCCACCATATTACACGCCACAAACTTAAATAACAATTTTACCATCTAAATGTATCCACCGGCTTAGTCAAGCGAATAGTTTCATGGTATAATTTTCATTAAATTTGGTTGGTTTTAGTCGATACTTTCGGTACCTAAATGCTTCAATTGTTAAAAGGAACGGTAAAGGTCGAAAAATATCATAGAAGAAAAATGAACGGACGAAAGAAACATAATATACATTTTAAAGTTGAAAGTAAGTTCAGCATAAAAGTTACCACATTCAGTATTCACATAATGCGAAAGAAAGAATTTGGTATATATACATTATATATTTACTTTTTTATTGAAAAATCTCTCCTCTATTTACTTAGTTACTATCATCAGTTCTAGTTTCTTTTTTTTTAAATGGGTCCAATCATGAAGGACAAATGCAAAATAAAATAAAATGGACCTTAAAAATCGGGCACTTTCCCCTCCTTTGTGAAATCAGTAGAAAAGGTATTTTCAAGACCTAGAGAATTTTCATTTTTAACAGACTTCAAAAAGGAGTAGGTATCAATTGGTAGTATTTTGTTAATATCGAGTTATGTGGAGATTTAATTACATTATCGATTCAAGTCCCGTTATGTAACAATATGTTTTGAAATTTCGAATGAAATATATTAACGTTTTTTGACGCTCAAACGGTTATGAGAAATACCGTGGCGAAATCTATAACTCACACTGTACTATACTGGCCGTAAAACAAAGTAATAAAATAAAATAACATTAATTGTTAACGGTGCCCAATAAGTATTAGGTTTGCATAAGAGGTGTAATAAATTAAATCTTTTCAGTTTTTGTATTCGGTTTTTTATACGTACTTTTTTATAATGATTATAGACTCAGCCCATCCAAGCAGTTCCAGTGCATTCTGGTCACGGCTATATTAAAAACATATCAACAAACAACAAAACGGATTTCATAATCCAATATTTGCAGATTTCCCTTTTGTGTTCCAGAGTTTTTATATATTAAACCGCTTAATCCTGTTGGCATATCCGGAAAATCTGCCTTACGCATTGCAAATACTTCACAATGATTTTTATTTAAAATATTATACTATTCTTTCTAAATATAATATATAAGTCGGCGAGGGGTCGTTCGCGCGGCATCAAATCGAAAGATCCCCGTCGCGCTCTTCGTCAGATTACATACTTTAGGTTATTTTCAAGAAATAGCACGAAATATGAATTAAGTCGGCTTATTCAACAAAGTTTTACTTAGTTTCAATAAGTAAACTCAACAATAGCACCCAATAGGTACGGATGGAAATGAATAAAAAGCATAGTGAGTTCTACGTGCGACTCTATTATATTATATATACTATTATTAACATGACTGATTCCAACCTGTTCACTTGTTCTGTCCTCAGTTATGAACGTCAATTTTGACTTATAAAACTAAGCGTCACAGTCAAACGACATGACACATGACGTATCGTGCGAAACTGAACACAAACCTCCACTCATACGCTATTTCTGAAGAAAACAGCATTTGACGCCCTTTAAATAACGACATCAAGCGGCTATTGTTTCTTGGGCCATCGATAAAACGCTGCCTCGCTGACACACACAACAGTTTTTTATAAATATAAAATGGCTCTAAGTTGTTTTGAAAAATGTTCTACAGCCGAACTCAAGGAGCCTTCTCCACCACGATATCATGACAATTGAATATTTTTCCACGGAACTTGGAATTACTGATTTCTCCTCTTTACAGTCCAGACTGGTAACTTATGACTTCTTTATTCTTCAATACAATTTATTTTTTTAAACAATTTATGTTTTTTTAAAGTGATAACACTCACTTCTGGGATTAATTACACAAATAAAATTTGAAAACAAAATTTATGAACGATACAGAACTCAAACCCGTGACCTCTCGCGTTCCGTACGAGCGCTTTTCCAACTGAGCCAACCGTTCGAGTGACACATCGTTGATAAATATTGTATGTGTTGTTTAACTCTCAGGTCCTTTTTTTTTATAATGTTAGCTTACCTACATACTACTAGATCTGCGATCAGAAGCTTTTACTATATAAGCATAAAAGGCATTAATTTTTTCAAAATAAATTCGTTTAGAATTCTTTTTGATATAATTTCTTATATACTAGACACTACTACCGCTTCGGAAACAAATAGCGCTCTGAGAGAGAAGAAGCGGTCCAAGAAACTCTTCCAGGAATTTTTTGCGCTCTTTTTAATCAAATATACAATATTGAATAGAATAGAAGCAATTAAATTATTAAAACTTTCGTGAGTCGTCTCTCACTCACGTTTTTGTCGGTGTCGGTACCGACTAGTTTCGGACCGTTCGGAGGGCCTTTATAAGGGTAAGTGAGAATAGAAGCAGGTGAATGGAAGGGAGGAAGATGTGAAGAGGCCCTTTTGCAGCTTGAAGGACTCTTTTATTAACGATTTTGAAACCCTTTTTTGAAGCTCAAAGATTTTTCTTATGAAGCTTTTGAGTTGCAGCATAGAGGAGGTTTTTTATTAGTAGTAGAGTCCGATGTAATATGGGACCTACCATTACGGCCTCAACAAGACGCATTGCAATTGCAATACGCTGCTTGTTCCACCTTCGCACGACACGCCACAAGTTAGGATATCATCCCCACCATCTGGATCGGTCCTCCACAGTGCGGTTTTCAAGGAGCTTTCTCCCTCGTACTACAAAGCTGTGGAATGAGCTTCCTTGTGCGGTGTTTCCGGGAGGATACGACATGGGTACCTTCAAAAAAAGCGCGTACACCTTCCTTAAAGGCCGGCCACGCTCTTGTGATTCCTCTGGTGTTGCAAGAGAATGTGGGCGGCGGTGATCACTTAACACCAGGTGACCCGTACGCTCGTTTGTCCTCCTATTTCATAAAAAAAAACCTGGTCAATCATGTTTTCGGATATTATTACTTTTATATTGATGATAAACCATTTTAAGTTATTAGTTTAAATAGCAGTACTGCTGTATGTTCAATCCTAGTATGAAATTAGGATTGAACATACAGCTAAGTCAAGTGGTATTTATTTTATTGTTTCATACTTTCTAGACAATTTCTGATTCGACCGATCGTTGTGGATATCTTTAGAGGCCTTTGTCCAGCAGTGGGCATCTTCCGGCTGATAATATGTTGATTATGATGATGAGATTATGATTGAACTGTTATTTTGATTTATTAATCCGTAATAAAGTTATATTTTAACTTTCCACGCTTCTCAATGCAAACTTTCATCATAACAAACCTTACAATACCTCGTTCTCGACAATATTAACATTTGTACAGTCGCGCGCAAAATCATCACGCGGTCATTCGCTTGAGTGGGTAATTGACAACGTCGCACGAGTTGCACATACAGTTCGTCATGCAGACGAAAATGCGATGCTTTATGTATTATTTCTGACTCCATATTCGTTTTTAAACTTTTGTAGCTTAAATTAAAATTTTATTTATTAAAAGGCAAAAGGCATAAAGGCATAAAATTATTTTCTCAAAATTGATTCCTTTAGAATTCTTTTTGACGTACGGTATTTTACTGTGGGGTCATGCTGCTGACATTTATATAATGTTTGCTCTGCAAAAGACAGCTGTTCGTGCAATATATCAGCTTGGTTATAGACAGTCTCTCAAAGAAAAATTTAAAGAAATAGATGTTATGGCTGTTCACTGTCAGTACATTTATGAAAATTTAATATACGTTCGCAAAAATCGTCACCTTTTTGCTCTTAATTGTGATTTTCATTATTATAACACTAGAAATTAGTATAAGTATTGCTTGTAACTAATTCTCGTAGGCTTCATAAGATACATAATAGCTTTAAGGGTAAATTGGTAAAGGGTAACTTTTATAATAAAGTCCCAGCCACTGTTCAGGCATTATCTATAAATAAATTTAGATGTTTTATTAAACAATGGCTCCCTCGTAAATCATATTACTCCACAGCTGAATATCTAAGTGATCGGACAGCCTGGGACTAGATTATGATTATTTTATAGCAATAGCAATGTCAGTACAATATTGTATATTTTTATTAAAAATAGCGCCAAAAAAAAGAATGCTGGGAGAGTTTCTTGCGCCGCTTCTTGTCTCTCAGAGAGACAATTGTTTCCGAAGCGGTAGTAGTAGTATTAGAAATGACATCAAAAAGAATTCTAAAGGAATCAATTTTGAGAAAATAAATACATTTTATGCCTTTTGCCTTTTATTAAATTAAACTGTCAGACGCGTCAACCTCAATCCAATTTTAATATTTCGAAATTTGCGTGTGCCAAGTATAATTTGCGTGCGACAAGTAAACTTTTCGCACTCAATGCACGCACGTAATTTTTAAATGGGAAAACGGCTCTTTTTCAACCGCAATAGCGAGCGCCAAGATACTACTTTTCCCGCATGAGTAATTCAAAATAATATAAAAATACATTATTGACT
The DNA here is from genome assembly GCF_905404315.1 of Leptidea sinapis. Lineage (NCBI taxonomy): Eukaryota > Metazoa > Arthropoda > Insecta > Lepidoptera > Pieridae > Leptidea > Leptidea sinapis. The sequence continues at coordinate 5,637,351 of NC_066294.1, read as the reverse complement.
TAATGACAGTTACATTACGGCCTTTCCCATTTTTCAGTCTATCTCTGTCTGTCAATGAGACGACGTATAGCTTACCAGCGATAGAAGTATGTATGGAAATTGCAATTCACGCGTCCCAATATAATACAATAAGAATGACTTATCGGGTATATTGGGACAGCTTCAGATTATTGACTACTAATTACTGACAGTAGAAGGTACTAATTTTCTCTATTTGTAGATAGTATATTGGGAACTGCGGTAAGTAGAAAGAAAATATTCACTTGACATTACTGTTTTATAATTAAAGGTAAATGCTTGCACGAGTCAGCTTTGATAAGTTTGCGTGAGCCTGTCTTATCTAGTCTCGCGTGTTTCTGAACATGAGCTTAAAATAAACTTGAATTTTGTGATTAACTAAATTACTTTAACTTAAATATGGATACCTGTTCAACACGAATAGCTAGGATGAGTATTTAATTGTTTAGTTTTTTTATTAACAGTACCTACTTACTATCTGTTACGTTGGTGATTTTAAGTGTTGAAAAAAAATGATTATATACTATACAAATTAATAATTATTACTCAAATTCAAAAAAACTTTATTCAATTAGGCTTAAACTAAGAGCTATTGCATTGTCACTACAAATATTTCTTTTAAATTACTGAACAAATTAGTTTGTAAGGTGCTGCATTCAATATATTATGAGTCGTGTTTAAATAATATAAATTATTTCATAATAAAGATGTAAAGGTCCGGGAGTTGGCACCTATTTTTGGTTAGGTATTTGAGGCAAGCTGAAAACGTGTTGAATACCTCTCTTCTCATAACCCAACTCGGAGTTGCAGACCTGGCTGGTGGGTAGCGGGACATAGTTGTAAATAATACCCTATTCAAATTTCAAGTTGCCACAAATACATTTTTATATTTTTTCGCAAAATATTTTTGCACGCGTCTGGCAATGTTAAAGACCCGTACAGACTAAATCGTCCGGCTTATATTTTTATTTATTCTCTAGACATAAAACTACTACATAATATAAAAATGGCATATTGCCTCTAACCTATTTTTGGAAATAAAAATAATAATATTATTAAGACTTTAGGAGTAATACTCCTCGCTACTCACCAGCCAGGTCTGCAGCTCTGAGTTGGGGTATGATAAGAGAGGTATGGAACAAGTTTTCAGCTTACCTTAATTACCTACCCAAAAATTGGTGCCAGCTCTCCTACTAAATGATTTATTAACTATAACAGGTCGACCTGACATCACAAGCAGCACCCGTTCACTAGTTGCAAAAGGATCAGCTATCGTTACCTTCGCACAATTTTTTTGGACTTATTAAAGATAATTAAAGTTTCAGTGAATATATTATTATTATATTGAATATTAGTAGAGGTGAATAAACACATGAATGAACACATGAATGAACTATTACTGAGCAGATCTTTAATAGTGATTTGAGCTATTTATGCCTTTTACTACTGCTGGTTGATAATTATTATTATATAGCCGATCAAAAGTAGTTTTAAAGATCTTCAATATATTATGTTGAAAAAAAATATTACTACTATCGTAAGACAGTGCGTTATTCACAATAGGTATAGAATTGAATTTGCTATAAAATAAACCATTTAATTATAGAACCCGCAAACAGTTCATTTTCTTTATAATTTTATGTTGATAATTCTTTCATAAACTTTCATAAACTTTCATAGTAAAAGCAAATATAAAAAAGCGAATTAAGTAAGTTTCAAACACATTAATAAAACACTTACTCACTCTTTCCATCATTAATTATAATTCAGGTCAACCGCGTTTGTCTATTCAATAGAATCTGCTAAAATTCATATTTATAATACAAACCAGCCAACGTCATAGATATGTCTCTGTCTTTATTTAGTAATGAATCCTTAAAAGAAACCATCTGACACCTTTGAAAGAACAACAATCTCACCATACATTGCTATCTCATATCTTATTATTAAATCTATCATTTTATTTGTAATTTCATTTTGTTTCTCCAGGCAGCCCGGGCGAGAACGTTTAGAAATGAAATTATTTATTTTGCTTTGGAATAGGGTATGTCCAGATCTTAAATATTACAATGTGTCGTCTATTCAGCTTATATTAAAGACATGCAAAAACTTAACAGTTAATTAAATATTAATTAATACTATAAAAATTATTTTCAAGTAGCCATTTAAAGAGTCTGGTATAAACGTTTTCTTTGACAGTATTTTCAAGTCCTCAGGCAATTTGTTATAAAATTTTATACACATGTTATGGCTATTTGTAAGAAAAGATGTTAATTTAGGACAATATTTCAAAACCAGTCTATACGGCTGTCTTGTTGCATTCACTTCAACAGCTGACGTGATAAGATATCTGTGGTTACGCACAAATTTACAAGCCTCGAAAATGTACATACATGGTAGATTTAGCAGATTATGTTTTTCAAATAGCGTCACGGCCCTACTCCTACTATTGAATATAAGCATTTTTTGGGCAACAAAGACTCGCTGAACATATTATGTGCCCCATATTAGTAGTCCATAGCGTAAAACTGATGCAACGTATCCATCATGGCCATGAGGGATAGCTTGTGTGACCCTATTCTTCTTAACCTAATAAGGACGTAGACAAAACGAATAATTTTGTTACAAACTTTGTCAATATGACTAGTGTAGTTGATTTATTTATCTGTATTATCAAAAAAAAAATACATTATAAATTTCATTTATTACTGTATTATTATATTTTATATTTAATTGCATTTGTTGACGTTCTTTTACATTAAACTGTAGGTACATAATTTCCTTTTGATAAATTTACATTTAAACTATTCATGTCAAGCCATTTGATTATTTTATCCATTGCCGTCAATGACGTTCTAGAACGTCATTGAATGCCGTATTTATTTCAAATTCATGCTCATTAATAGGTTCAATATATTTGTCATGTTTAATGTCAGAAGATATAGCAATTGCAATGTCATCAGCAAATATTAGGGATCGATAATTAGTCACCTTAGGAAAGTCATTGCCATAAAATAAAAACAAAAGTGGCCCCAATACACTTCCCTGGGGCAACTCCACGATTATTATAGAGGCAGTTTGATTGGTAAGTAGTGACTGTATTTGAATTATGAAGAAATATACTATTTTAAATGTTAACATAATATTTTTGTAATACAACATCAAACTACAAAACGTAACTCAAAATATGTCATAATTTATCATTTATTATAAAAAACAAGTTTAAAAGTTTCTATTGTAATAGAAAATTATTGAATTATGAAAACAAAAAATGTTATTCGCTCTAAATTTGTATAAAAACTTGTAACTTATTACGCTGTTTATAATTAATTTACCACAGCAAAATGAGATACACACTCACGACATTATAACCACTTAACTGTTCTTCAATAATCCGCTTAATTTTGCCAAAGGAAAATGTCGTACATATTACAGAGTGTTTACGTTTTATGTTGTTCTATAATCTATATCATGCTTCTCATATATAATTTTATAAAGATATAATATGTTGAAATATATATATCATTATATATGATATCAAAAGGTTATCATCAAAGAGGATGTAAATACATCGTATTAAGAGGCGGGATTGCCTGAGTAAAAATTTAAAATTTAGTTTAGTATGAAACGTGCACTCATTTGGCATAAGTTTGAAATAGTAATTACAGCATGGCGATTGGCGACGAAGTATAATCCGGCTAAGTTTGAAAGCGAACAGTTGCTTATAGCGTAGTGGATTTTTGCTATCGCCGTTTTTTACAAGATTATATTCGTCATCTGTGAATCTATCAATGACTGCATGTTTCATACAATCGAGTGAATCGCTTCTTTCTTACGCCCGTTCCCAATATACTATCTACAGATAGAGATAATTTATCTCTAACTTCTACTGTCAGTAATTAGCTATCAATAATCTGACGCTGTCTCAATATACACGAAAAGTCATTCTTATGGCCTTATATTGGGACGCGTGAATTGCAATTTCCATACAAACTTCTATCGCTGGTAAGCTATACGTCCTCCCATTGACAGACAGCATGTACGGATAAGGTAAGTTACCGTCCATAAGTTTATTGGGACAGAAAAGTCAACGATAGTTACGATTTTTATCTCAAGTAAGCGATAGACAGCATATTGGGGACGGCCGTTAGAGAGTTAGGCTGCCGCTGGGATGGTGATCAAAAACATCAATGTAAAAATGATACCCAAGATTTAAGATCTTATTTATCATGTTTAGGAAATAATCCTGGAATACATATTTTGAAAACAATTGCAAATTTTTCTGCAACAAATTTCCGTGGCTAATGCTTAGTTGGAATAAATATGTGAGCTCTTCATAACAAGTAATTAGTGGAATTTATTCCACCCATTTTACTGGAAGATATAATTTTATTTTTCTATTATCGTGCGCAAAGTTTAATTTTCACCACGACTAACACACGTTGACACGAGTGTGCGGGAATGTAGCTGAGCATGCGGGAATGTTTGTAAATAATTATAGTGGTCGATCTTTGCGCAACTTAATAGGAAAAATAGTATACGATACTATGTACTATGTACTATATTGTGTACCTACTATCTCAGCAGCTTTGAAAACTTTGATAGTTGATGTCGAATATGAAGCCCAAACACTTACAAAACTAACACAAAGCTGTTTACTTTTACCGAATGAAAGTCTATGAAGTAAACCAATTAACTGTGATTGGCTTCTTCAACATAAAAAGTTTTCAAACACGAAGTAATCTTAAATCAAGGTTTTTTCTTCTTTTATTTATTTTCTGTGTCGTTAATATTGTATGTTATTTAATGAAATATTCGCACATCTTGTATGCATATTTTATTTAAAAAAACATACTTACATCATATTAAAACAGATTAAGCACTCAATTTGTCCCTGAACCCTTTGGTGTCCCAAGTCTTGTTAAATCAACCCTTGATACATCATGTTCACAAGAGTGCATTAAACTCTGGAGTAACACTCAGGGTTTAACACATTCCACAACCCTGATCCAAGCCTTCAACAAGAAGGCTGCTCATGAGGCATTAGGGCTAAGTAGGGAAAACTTATGCATTCTAACCAGGACACTAACGGGGCACTGCAAATTAAACAAACCCCTCTCAATCTTAGGTCTCAGAGATTGCAGAGCGTATAGATTCTGTAATAGTGCAGAAGAAACCCCATTACACATTCTCTCTGATTGTGTATCGGGGATGTATAGCAAGCAATTATTTTGCTTGACATACGTCAGCTCACTACAAAAGATATAATAAGATTCATGAAAAGAATCAATCTTAGCAGTGAGCTATAGTTAACAGTGGCTATCACAATAGATCACATTGGTCGCAGTAAAACAGGGCTGCACTGAACTTGACCAAAAGCCACTACAAACTACAACCTTAATAAAGGATTGATAAAATATTGGTTTGATGCTGCTGACTCAGGCCCAAATTATGTTTGTCTGACTTTCAAGTATTTTCAGTGTCGCTTCATTTCAACAATACACATACAACAGTTCCGATGACTAGAATGAAAATAAAAATGATGTTAAAAAATTCATGCCTTAATATGATAATTTAAATGTATTATTAAATAAGGTAATGATCGTAAACTTAGTATACTACCGTAATAGACGAACCCAGTGTCAGAGTGAGATAACTATCCGTGCATTCCAGCGGATACTCCATAGGCCACTTGCGCCTCTCTCTCCCCAAGAGAAGGTCGCCTTCGATGAAGGCTTAGAGGGCACTTGCCCAAAGCCAACCTCAGGTGGTGTTTAGTGGGTAGGCACTTAGGTTTCACGTGAGTCCCACATAACCAACGCAGACTTAGGCTGCGTTGGTATGCATGAGCATTCACCGCCTCCCTCCCGTCGTTACCCCGGAGGGTAGCCCTTTCCCTCTTAGTCTGTTATTATTATAATTATTAGTGGAAACTGTAAAATATAGATATTACAATTTTATTAAGTGCATTTAAATTACCAACCCCTTCTACATTGTACTAAAATACCCCTACTATTGTACTAAAATATTTGATGAACTTGTGGCTGTATAATATTATGGACTGTATTAAGTCAAATTTGGTTCAATTTAACCAGACATTTCATATTTCACGTAACTAAAAAGCAACTTTCATTAGTGTCTTAACACAAAGCTGTCACAAGGGAAATTTCGTCACAGATTAGATGTATTTGTCCAATTTCTTGTTTTATTTTCTTATCTTATTTCAGAATATTTGAATATTTATGGTAATAAGGTTGACTCATGTAGATCCAAAATAACACTTTTATAAACATCTTTTTTTTTCATATTTATTACCTACTTAAGTTTACTAATACAGACTTAGATTAAGGATATAATAATATTATCGACCAAATATGTTTACAAAATCAAATTTGAAAAATGTTTACCAGTTTGTCAAATATTTTAGTACTGCAGACATAACATAACGTTTTTTTAATAATTTAACTAAAAATCTAATTAATACTACGGCATGCTACGACATGTAACGCATGCTACGGCATGCATCGCACACTACGGCATGCAATGCATGCTAGGTGCAGCTAGTATTTCATTCAATATTCTTAAGTAAAAATGTTTTCAACACCATCGCACTAATCACAGGCATAATCATAGTTTGTTTCATTCTTAAGGTACAATTATGACCATAATGCAGAATTTCTTTTATGACAGTAAGGAATGAGACGAGCAGTTGATGGTAATTGATACGCCTTGCCCTATACAATGCAGTGCCTTTCAGGATTCTTGAAAAACCCAAATTATGAGCGGCACTACAGTTGCGCTCGTCACCTTGAGACATAAGGTGTCATTTGCCCAGTAATTTCACTAGCTACGGCACCCCTCAGACCGAAACACAATAATGCTTACCCATTACTGCTTCACGGCAGAAATAGGCGCCGTTGTGGTACCCATAATCTAGCCGGCATCCTGTGGCACTGGTTCCGTTTAAATTGTAAGTAGCGGTGTAAGTATTTCTTAACCTATGTTGTAAGAGAATTATAAATTGTTCGCAGTATTTCATCTCGACATTTGTTTATATTTCACAAACAAGTAACTCAAAGTAATCAATGTTATAAGTACCAAGACTTTTACATTATTGTTAACATGGTTAAAGCATTTAGGATTAATCGAGTAATCTTATGGATTAAGTGTTCTCGTGGGTCTTTGAGGATTAATTTGGATTATTTGTAATTTGTGCTTAGGTCTTTTGTTATTATCATAACTAGCTGTTCCCTTCGGTATCACTCGTGTATAAAAAGAGCTGCAGAGACTGAATTTCAGATCATTTTTGGCTCAGTTAGTACGAGCGCACGGATGGAACCCGACAGGAACGAGAACGAGTCACGTATCGTCCATAAATTTGTAGAATAAAGAATTATTCATGCAGCAAAAAAAAATAAATTAAAAAATATTAGGGGTCATGTATCGATATAAGAATTATCGTATCTCTCAAGTTGGATCAAACTGCACACTGTATGCAAAATTTGAGTAAAATTGGTTCAGTAGATTACGAGTTCATAGCGGACAAACAACGCGACACGAAAATTTTATATAATACAAAGATTAGGTTAGCTTATGTAAAGAAGAAGAGTTGCTTAACCTGACTCTTCCGCCGAATTCCACCTTCGCACGACACGCCACAAGTTAGGATATCATCTCCACCATCTGGATGTGTGGTGGACCTCCACAGTGCGGTTTTCAAGGAGCTTTCTTGCACGTACTACAAAGCTGTGGAATGAACTTCCTTGTGCGCTGTTTCCAGGACGATACGACATAGATATCTTCAAAAAAAGCACGTACACCTCCCTTAAAGGCCGGCAACGCTACTGTGATTCCTCTGGTGTTGCAAGAGATTGTGGGCGGCGGTGATCACTTAACAACAACGAGCGTACGGGTACGCTCGTTTGTCTTCCTATTTCATAAAAAAAAAGATTATGTTATTCTCAGACTTAGACCGGTAAGACGTGATGACATACACATTAATGACATATTTAAATCATTGCAAATGTCGCCATGATTTATTTCTATATTAAATCTTTTTTTAACATATTATGTAATATGTGTATTTTAGTGGAATTACACCGCGTATATGGTTGTGGCCGAGGGCCCATAGTATTCTGGATTTTTTACCAGTGGGAGGCTCCTTTGCACAGGATGCCGGCTAGATTAAGGTACCACAATGGTGCCTAGTTCTGCCGTGAATCAGTAATGTGTAAACATTATTGCTTCGCGGCACAAGTAATGTGTGAAAAAACTAGGCAAATGAGCGCAATTGTAGTGCCGCTCAGAATTTTTGGGTTTTTCAAGACTCCTGAGCGGCACTGCATTGTAATGGGCAGGGTGTATCGATTACTATCAGCTGAAAGTCCTGCTCGTCTCGTCCCTTATTTTCATAAAAAAGAAATTGACGATGTTTCTGAAATTCGATGTTTGAAGTCATATTTCAGACACGAAGTGTGATTTTAAGGAGTGCCTGAGGAAATAATGTGGACGAAGCTTATAAGCTAGTAACGGACTGATGACTATCTATTTGATAAATGTTAATCATAAAATAATTTTATTTAAAGTTATTTTCTACTTTTAATTTTTATTTCCATTAAAGCGTGTTGTATCATGTTTTAGCACATAGATAATGGTTATGTATCACATTAATACAAATAAATATCTTGAAAATATCAATACTTCATCCCATAGACCGATTGAAAAACAGATCACCAAAACAGCCATCGATTGGTTGAATGCCAAAAGCAGAAAAAGGATTAAAATATCAGATCTCCAAAATAGAATTGCTATTTGATAGACTTACGGTAGATTTCTATCACCAAGGAATAATACAAGGAGTTGAAATTGTTTCGAAGCTATTATTTAAAATTTTAAACATATGAATTCAAAAGATATTACATTTGTTATTAAAACACTATTTCGTGTAATGATAAACAAACATGTATAAAAATGTAGAGGTTATGAGAGAATTCAAATTATATATAACCAATAAATCACTCGCGGTTACACAATTCGCCCGCGGGTTTAATCTGTGCATAGTTAGCTTTTTCCAGTTGACAGTAATATATAAAAAAATAAATAAACGTTATGCAGGACTGTCCATGTTATTATCGTACTAAAAGTATCCTTCGTAACGATGAATTTCTTTAAAACACACGGTGGGAAATACTAATTCACCTTATAGTTTATAAGCAATGAGCACATTTAGGGCATTGCACCCTTTTAAACTGTACCGTAGTTGGCTAGATATACTCATATACCTTTGACTAAATGACCCAACCGACGCATTTTTTAAAGAAAATAAGGGACTAGACGAGCAGGACGTTCATTTGATAGAAATACGCTCTGCTCATTACATTACAGTGAAGCTCAGGGTTCTAGAAAAACCCAAAAATTCTGAGCGGTACTCGTCACGAGACGTAAGATGTTAAGTCTCATTTGCCCAGTAATTTCACTAGCTACGTCGCCCTTCAGACCGAAACACTGTAATGTTTACACATTACTGCTTCACGGCAGAAATAGGCGCCGGTGTGGTACCCATAATCTAGCCGACATCCTGTTCAAAGGAGCCTCCCACTAGTCTGTCACCTCCCACTATTATGTCAATAGAAAAAAAATTAAGTACAATGGATATAGTATGCTACCCTTAAGAGATAGAAATAATATGCGATCCCAGACTTTTCTGTAGACCTCTATAATATACACAATTCAACCATACATTATTTTGAAATATCTCAAAGGGTTGAGACAGCGTTTCCGTTGAAAGCTTCCAGACGGCTTACTTTTTTCGACACCTCCAACAAATATCGTTGATCTATGCAAAAATGTGTACAAAAATTTAACAAACTATGTACTAAAACCTTCCTTGAAAACCACCAGAAGTTTTGGATGTATCGCGAATAGACAGACAGACGCGGCGGAGGATTTTTTTATAATAATATGTACAGATGTTACATGTGGTGTAGAGAAAACCAGTTTCAAGACATTGCCTAATATATATATTTGTTTTCTTTATGAAAATAAGGAACGTGACGAGCAGGACGTTCAGCTGATGGTAATTGATACGCCCTACCCATTACCATGTAGTGTCGCCCAGGATTCTTCTTCTACAACTGCGATCGTCAATTTGAGACATGTTAATTCACATTTGCCCAGTAATTTCACTAGCTACGTCGCCCTTCAGACCGAAACACAGTTATGTTTACACATTACTGCTTCACGACAGAAATAGGCGCCGTTGTGGTACCCATAATCTAGCCAACATCCTGTGCAAAGGAGCCTCCCTCTGGTAAATGTCTATATTATGTTCGTCAAATATAAAATTAAACGCGTCATCGAACACTTAATGCGTCGTTATATATTTCAAGTTACAGGGTTAAGTATTTCCTTACGTGCCAACACTCGTAGCCTGGCATTAGCGCTGCGTGGATACGAATGAAAAATTATGATTACCTCACATCAAAGCTATTTCCTCATTTCGTGTTGGCACATTGCCATTAAGACATTCAATCAAATTGAAGTGGAAGTTAAAACATTATGTTTACCACAGCTAATCTAATGAGAAATGCAAATTTATGACGTTTTAATGTTGGAAGTAAAAATGATATGATCTTTTAATGGCGAAACACAAATTTTCATCAGGGTCGTAATGTTTCTAGCACTGATCGATGACATAAAACATCTCTTCCGATATTGCGGGAAATGTGTAGCATGTGTGTAAAATATATTATATAATATACTTATACACATTATTAAAACTTAGTTGAGAATCTCATAGTGAAATGTGATTGCCATATATGTGAATATATATTTATGTATGTACAAGGAAGTTTATCTTTTTAACTATATAGTTGCCTTGCATAGCACAGGCTATGCTTAAATTTTGCAAGATAATTTGTGTAAAATATGTCAATATTATTCTAATATTATTCTAATATTATTGATGATTTATATTCATTGATGTGCATTTTACAAAGTCTTACTACGCAAACCGGCATTTTAGTTTCATTTATTAGTAAAGTTTAACAGAACATGTGACACGTCAACGTCACACATTGTTCGAGACTTGCTCGAGTACCCTGCAATACTTATTGCGAGTATTTAGTTGCCGCACTTTTCGACTACGCCTGCGGTATCTAGTTACAGCCCGGTCGAGATCAATCCTTATTCTAAGGTTATCACTACTGAAATTCTCTATACATGTTCGTAAATTGGTTTGTTTTTAATGTCAAGATAACAGCTTACTCTTATTCAGTAGAATACATGTGTAATCTTTGTCTTTTGATCAATCTTAAAAGAGCTGTCACTGGCTAACTTATGTTATAAAGAAAAAATATAATAAAAATAACAATCTAGCATTATGTAGCAGCAGATCAAGCTGATGTGAGGCGTTTATATATTCAAATTCTCACCTACTATCAAGTGAACCTTGTGATAACATAAAAAATACAATCAAACCTCACAGATTAAATCTCGAGCAATTAACGCATTTGTTCAATTAGTTTCCTCGTAGTTGCAGAAGTAATTTCGACTGTTGACAAAAATTTGATTACGTAGATTGATTAAACTTGGGTCTCTCCTTAAACTTAATGAATTATTCAATGCTTTAACAGGTATGAAAATTTTCAGTTACTGTATCAATACGACTTTATCTTTAATTTAGTTTATTTCATATAATTAATTTAAATGCCAAATAAATTAACTTTCTTCCACGTACTACAAGCTGTGGAATGAGCTTCCTTGTGCGGTGTTTTCGGGACAATACGACATGTGTGCTTTAAAAAAAAGCGCGTACACCTTACTTAAGGGCTGGCAACGCTCCTGCAATTCCTCTGGTATTGTAAGAGAATTAGAAAAGTCACTTTACACCAGGTGACCCGTACGCTCGTATGTCCTCCTTTTCCATAAAAAAATTCATTTAAATGCGAAATAAATTTGCAAACCAATAAAATACGTAGTAGAAAAAATTGATACACAAACTAATGCTATAATCTTTTTTTTATGAAAATAAGGGACGAGACGAGCAGGACGTTCATCTGAAGGTAATTGATACACCCTGCCTATTTCAATGCAGTGCCGCTCAAGATTGTGGAAAAACCCGAAAATTCTGAGCAGCACTACAATTGCGCTCGTCACCTTGAGACATAAGATGTTAAGATGCCCAGTAATTTCACTAGCTACGGCGCCCTTCAGACCTAAACACAGTAATGGTTACACAGTACTGCTTCACGGCAGAAATAGGCGCCGTTGTGGTACCCATAAACTAGCCGGATTCTGTAATGTAATAAATCTAATCTAATAAAGGCCCAGTGCTTTCTTATTATCCATATTTCACTCTGTGTTCAGTTCAAACCTATTCGATTTATTTTAGAACTTCATTGATTCTGTATTAATACACACACTTTGACACATACACACACACACACATTATTGTTTCTTTAGACTATTTTATTCTTTTTCATTTATTTTAATAATTTACTATTATTTTTCTACTATCTCCATGCTAAGTTCCGCGAGTCAAACAGAAGCAACAATTTTTTTTAGTAACTGTGTTTCCCGGCTTCTATGTTACAAGCACTTTACTTAGTGCAGAGCCAACATTCAGTTATAAATAGACTACAATGTACTCAAATATTCATAATTAAGATTAAGTTTATCGTGTTACTTTGTATTTATCTTAATTTTGGTAATAAATTTATCATTATTATTAATAGTCCGTTATATGTCGCAATTAAAATATCTTTTTTTTGTCAAATGTCAAAATCTTTCCGTAGAAAAGATCGATACATAATATTATCAGGCGTTACTCATCCATATTCTTACTTATTTAATTATCTCCAGTGGGAGGCTCCTTTCAACAGGATGCCGGCTACATTATGGGTACCACAAAGGCGCTTCCTACCGTGAAGAAGTTTTGTGTTTCGGTCTGAAGGGCGCCGTAGCTAGTGTTATTAATTGGCAAATGAGACTTAACATCTTATGTCTCAAGGTGACGAGCGAAATTGGGTTTTTCTAGAATACTGAGCGGCACTGCATTGTAATGGGCAGGGCGTATCAATTACCATCAGCTGAATGTTCTGCTCGTTTGGTCTCTTATTTTCATAAAAAAATAACCTTGTAATAACACGTAGAGAACAATAAACATAGAAATTATAAAATCGACAGGAAAAGTCTCACACTTAATACATACTCCCTTTTTAACCATTCAGTTTATAAGAAGCATTTAACTACGAAAATAATTGATGTCACTTAAAGACCCAACTTCACGACTTGATAACGCTCTGAAAGTTATTATAAAATTAATTATATCTTGAGACAATCGTTGAGATGAACTGCCATTCTGTTTAAATATTCATTACTTTTAAATGAGCAATTAAGTTTTAGCCTAGTTCTCGAAATCTAAAATAAACTTTTTAATGGAATAGGAGGTCAAACGAGCGTACGGGTCACTTGGTGTTAAGTGATTACCACCGCCAACATTTCTTTGCAACACCAGGGGAATCACAGGAGCGTTGCCATCCCTTTCGATAGCTTTTTTAAGTTACCCATGTTGTATCGTCCTGGAAATACCGAACAATGAAGCTCTTTCCACAGTTGGTTGCAGGTGGAAGAATATTCTGTAGCGTGTTGTGTGGAGGTAGAATATAACGGCAGGAATCAGCTCAAGCAGCTCCTCGGAACACTCCCCGTGATAATTAATGTGGTAGAAGACACACAATGAAGCGACGCCAAGTGATCTAGCCGTTCACAGAGCACTGGGTCCCCGATAATTCAAGCAGCTCTGCGTTGTATGTGGTCAAATGGTTCTGAGCTGATATTGAGGTGTGCCAGATCAGAGATGACAGCAATACTCCATATGTAGCCGGACCTACCTTTTACAAAGTGCTAGAATGTGGGCTGGCTTGAAGTATTGCCGTGCTTTGTGTATGATGACCAGCTTCTTCGAAGCCAATTTGGTTTTGCCGTCATTAAACATCATGATCACATGAAGCGGTGATCACCATATCTCAAATTAAATGTTTGATGAAGCAACTCCGTGTTACTTGCACCACAAATATTACATTACAATATTAAGCATTTTAAATAGATATATAACTTGAGTTACGTAAAATATCCTCATATTATTTCTAAAATAGCATTGATGTTATAATTTCATTAACTTAAAATTAAGTCCAAAACAACTGAAAAAGAATCAAATTGAGCGATGAAACACAAACAAACCCCGAATAAACATGATTCAAGTTATGTAGAAATAATAACTGTGATTGATTTCAATGAAGTTTTCATTGTGAATAATTTGTATTATTACAAAATTTAAGTACGTTATTTTGTTAACATTTTTTGACTTCAGTAATATGCATATAATATCTACAATAATTGCTAATTGTCTCTGGTGAGATACTTCATCTATACCGGATAAATTGTTACTACAGGCAAAGAAAATATTATAATAGTACAAGTACGGAAGTCTCACTCCACGAAATCAGTTAAAGAAATAGAGACTCTTGTGGTCATTCAATAAGGTGTAAGTAATACAGATCGCACAGCACTACTAACCTACATTTTTATTCACCTAGAAGTTGCCTCTCTTTCTATCGCGTGACTCTTCCCTCTTCTGACGACATTAGGGTTGACTTCTTTACCTAAATGTGTACCTACGTAGTATAAGGTCGTCTTATAAAAGCCAAAAAGTAGACTGGTCCCTACCCTCCAAACTGCCGAGACGGCGACAGCAGATATCCTCCCTAACGTACACACATACCCCGGCATGAGGCAAATAATTGTGATCATTTTTGTACCTGGGGTACGTTAAATATGACGTATCGCTAGGTCGAGATATCTGCATCTCCGTAAGGAAACACAAGGCCGGCTGCGCCGTCTCAAGGTGGTGGTGGACGGTGTTTAAATTGGAGTGAATTCCCCTGATGTTACAAAAGTCCACATTAAGCGTGGAGCGGGATGCCGTGGTGTTGCTGCCCTGTTTGTCCTTTGGTCCTTTGATATGCGCGGTGCTATGCCCTCCCCAGAATACGAGGGGCAGCCCGAGCGAGAATGCTCGGGGAGGGATTCTCTGGCTCTGGTAGAGCCGGTACCCTCGAGGTGTACTATCTCTTTAAGGATCGCTTTCATAATCTTGTTGGGGAGGGGGGGAGGGAATGGCCATCGTTCCTCGACACTCACCCATGCGAAACATAGCGGCACTAGGCCGGTACGTCACGCCGGTATTCTGTGCGAGTGTGGTAATAGCCCGGACGAGTCTGGCCCGATTGTGCTGACGTCATAAGATGGCAGCCTGACCCTCCCACATTTAAAAAGCCCGTAGTCGCCTCTTACCCACCCCACTCTGACACCCTTGGGCTTGGGACTCCCCTATTCTTTTTACGCCCCGGGGAAGCACAGGACAATTAATTAATGTATATTAATTAATATTTCCCGAAAAATCCAATTGTAGTCTGACAAGATTGAATTATGACATTCTTGAAAAGTGACAAATATTTACACATATCTTTAAAACTACGCAACTGATTTTGATGTGGTTGTTTTAATAGATAGAGTGATTGAAGAGCAAGGTTTATATGTATTACTACATCCATTGAATAGTGGAGAAATACTGTTATTTTTGACGTTTCTAATGTGATGTTGTAAATAATTACATTTTTTCCGCTTACATTGCAAACGCAGGCTGAACCCTACGAGATTTATCAAAATAATGTAATAAGAATTGTACACAATGAAAAGGTCTACAGAAAACTTCGCTTTGGTATATGTCTATCTCTTATGGATATCCCACTATTACATTTTTTTGTCATTTACTTTAATTTACAAATAATGGCTAATTTTCGAAGCGATTTTATCCAATACAGCATTCATCCTTATCTAATTAAATACCTTAAATACATTGTTGATTTAGTATTGATCTATATGTCCTTTTACAGCATGAATATTTTCGAAGATATTACAGATTTAAAAATTGCGGGACGTAGCGTTTGCGGTGGTTCCGGCCGGCCGGGCCTGCAGGAGCGTGCCTATAAATAGCGGGTCGGAGGCCGGCAGGCCGCGGTTCTCTCTATAGCACTTTAAATTTAGCAGCAATCGGACGCATTTATTATCTATTTTATACTCGAGCGAAGCCGGAGCGGGCCGCTAGTTATATACTTAAACTTTCTCCGAAACACGCTGCATCTTATGGTATAAAAATATTTCGTCCTGTTCAGTAGTTTTCACAGCAGATCCGAAAGAAAAAAACAGCTCTCCATTCAACATAACAAAATCAGTATATATCAAAGTCAAATATCATGACGTCATTAAGTAAATACATGTATATAATAAATTATGTATATGTGTTCACTGTTAACTACTATATATGCATAATGACGGTACATAAGTTTTTTTTGTAGACCGTAACTCCCTAAACGATCAATATCAATAATCAATACATTGATTAAGATTGTTACGCACCAATTGTTTTGATGATGTGGAAAACTTAAGTGCTTGAAGCATTATTAAAATATACCGATTTGGTATAGAATAGAGTCCTGATAAAATTTTATATTTCAGTAGTAAACCAAAATGAATATAAAACATAAAACAATCACACTGAACTTGTAGAAGTATAAAAGATATAGTAAATAAATTATAAATTTACCTGTATCTAGGTAAATTTATAATTTATTTGCTAAACAAGTTTCATTTTTACACCAGAAGAACATAAATATGGTAGTGGTGATAGTAATATCTTTTATAGCGGTTGAAATCATGTGTCATCCTAGCAACATGTACCAGGACTAAATAAAAAGGCATTTATTTTCTCAAAATTGATTCCTTTAGAATTATTTTTGATGTCATTTCTAATATACTAGATACTACTACCTCTGAAACAAATGGCGCTCTGAGAGAGAAGATAATATATAATATGCAGTTTAGAGGTTCATGCACAATGCAGGTTTTACTTCTGACATGTGTACTTTGTACGCACGCATTTTTTTGTGATTATCAATGTCATCATATCTTAATATATAAATGTGAAAAATATGGTATAAGAGGCCCTGCTCTAAAATGGATTGAAAGTTATTTAGCCGATAGACAACAAATTGTAGAAATAAATAACATAAATGAGAAACTGGAGATGACTACATACAAGTCACCCTATTTAATTAGTAAATTTGGAGTTCCTCAAGGAAGTCTTATGGGACCCTTACTGTTTTTAATTTATTTGAATGATTTACCCGATGTGGTTGACTATAACTGTGTATTATTTGCAGATGACATATCCATAATTATTCCTGACGAGCATAAAGCGATAAATAATTATAATATGACTATTAATAAAAATTTAGAAACTATATTGACATGGTTTAATGAGAATAATTTATTCGCTAATATGACAAAAACTAAATATTTACAATTTTCTAATTATAAAACAATACATAAATCTCTAAATATAACACTCAGTGACCTAACGATTAAAGAAAGAAACACAATAAAATTTTTAGGCATTATATTAGATTGCAATTGTAACTGGAAAGCTCAATGTGATACAGTGGCAGGCAAAATAAATAAGTTCGTTTTCGCTTTAAGAAGGCTCAGACAAACTGTATCCTTTAATGCTGCACTTACTGCATACCACGGTTATATTGCGTCAGTTTTACGGTACGGGTTAATACTATGGGGAAACTCCACTAATATTTCAAATGTTTTTCTGGCACAAAAAAAATGTATAAAAGCTTTATGCAATGTCAGTCCTCTAGAATCGTGTAGACCATTATTCAAAAAGCACCGTCTGTTAATGCTTACTGGTCTATATATATTAGAAATTTGTATGTTCATTAAAAAACATGGTGAACTTTTTAAACCAGCAAAGGACTATTCCATATTAGGATTAAGAGATCCAACTCGCCTTCTGATGCCATGCTGTAGAACAGCGCTTCATCAAAATAACGCAAATGTTATGTGTATTGGGGTATTTAACCACCTTCCAAAGAATATTAGAGAGATGCCTAAAACATTAATGCATAAAAAATTAAAATTATGGCTAATAGATAAAAATGCTTTTATAGTTTAAAAGAATTCTTTAGCCAAAAATAATAGTATTCAAATGTAATTTTTGAGAGGTACCTACAAACTAATGTTTATTTTATATTATTTCATTGAATTAAAGCTATGTAATGTGTATTAAGAACGTATAAGTATTCCAATATTGACAATCAAATATTTGTATGCCGATATATTGGCGAATTGTGCTGTACACCAATTAATTGTTAACAACTATGTTACCACGATTCATACAAATAAATCATTTCATTTCATTTCATTTCATTTCATTTCATCATTAGTATTTATTATAGCCTTACATTGGGTTGATTTATAAATCTATCAGACTACATAAAAGTGTATTAAATTCATTATATTAAATTCAGTTTATATTTTTTAATTTTACACATTGTACAAATTGAATTTCAAAACAAATCAATATAATAGAACTATATTTATGTATTCGATTTATTATAGTTATTATTGTCTAACCATAATATTATACTAATAATAATTATTAAAATCGTGGCTGCATCCAACATTATTGAAGAAGTTAAGGCCCATCGTCTCCGAAGGCTCGGCCACGTAGAACGCATGGGAGACGGTCGTGGAGTGAGAAAGGTATACTCGGGACTAGTAGAGGGCCGACTCCTAGTATGTCGATCTAAGTACAGGTAGAAAGACTGGTAGAATACTGACCTGTGCGAGATGAAAATCATGAATTGGCGTGACACAGGACCGAAATAAGTCGAGGACTCTCGTGTCGGAGGTCCAGCCCCACTTTGGGTGGCAGGAGTAAGTAAGTACACTTTTTATTTGGTCATATATTCTGTGTTCCAGTTTAGGTACTGTTCTGAGTCCACTTTGAAATATTATAATTCCATTTTGTACACAATCATTTCAAATACTAGACAAAATTACGTCTTATATGATATTTCAAATCATAAACTTAGTATAATACTACCGTAACAGACATTGTGTGAGAAGGAGACGGAATTAGATGAAGACCATGATACCGCTTTGAAACTATTTGGTGTCCATTGGTCTCCTGTCAAATTGGACCGTGTTTTAATTTTAGTGTTTTTATCGTTATTGTTCTGTGTTTTAACGGATATTTGTTAAAAAATGTAATGGTGTCGTGTTCTGTAAAGTATGTATGAATATTTATTGAAAGGACCAATAGCGTAATTGTTACATAAGAGTCTTAAAATTTTGTGTACATAAAACAGCCAATTACAGGTCTCTCTATATAAATAAAAAATCTACTATTAATTAGTTGATTTTTCAACTTAATATGCTTTAACATAATAATATGTATAGTTTAAAAACAAGTAAGTAAGTATCATAATAAGCGTATGAATAATTTTAAGAAAATATGCGTTAGATAATAAAATATTGTATACGTGAATATGACGCTGCTTATCAATATTTGTCATAGGCCTAAAGCAAAATACTACATGCTTCACTAACTCACTAACACATCTGCAAAACACGCACACTTGAACATTTTAAATTTAGTCTCACCATAATGTGTGTTGTCTATTACGCTAGTACACTAAGTTTATGTTTGAAACTGACATAAATAATGAGAAATTATAATGAAATCTCACGCATTCTTGTGAAATTACAGCAAACCCATACGCACGATAGGCTACGGATTACGCGCGGGATAGGATTGGATTAAAAGGGTTCTCTAATCTTTTACGAGCATAGAATGATGAAACAAAAAAACATAACCAATACTTCATCGTATATTGTAAGATTGTTTTTTAATTAACATAAATTTAGTCCAACAAGACAATCTTATAACTATATTTACAATACTATGACTACATAAAATTAAAACTGTCAGTACTAATAATACTGGCAGCATTTCCACGTTGGATAGCTAGTCTGATCCGTTGAACGAAATAGCTGCCAGGGCTTAGGTTACTAGTAGCCCTATTGAGGCGTGAAGATAGTACTTTGTACAATATAAGTTGACTAAAATTATATGGTTTAAATATTTTTCTTAGATAATTAATACGTTTTGATTGCTCTTGCTGTTAGGCAACGCATAACAGCAGGCCAGATTAAATTTGGTGTGCATGACAGCTGCGTCTTACACTCGCAGATACATAAGTTACTTTCATTTATTGTGCGTGCGTTGCTGGAAATAGAGGCTAACAGTTCACCCCAATTTTTTGTGACATGTTCGCAGCTGTCACATTGTATCTAGATGTTTTAATTATCTAAGCATTTTAGATAAAATAACATTTACATTACTTAAAGTTGTATTAATTAAAAAAAGTAACTAGGTAGATAAGATATTAAATATTTTGTTTCCGTACATTGTTAGTCCTAGTCACCTAGTCGTTAAGCGCATGTGGTTTTCAATAAAATATTTCTTATTTTTTACTTTGGTTTACTTACACGCACGTTTTTTCAGTTTTTATAAACTATTATTTGCATTGGTAAATTAAAAATTCTGTTTGAAAATTTCCTAATTTTAGATAAATCGATTAATAGATAATGGTTGAAATTGAAAATTAACATCAATTCTTGCCTTAGATATAGACGATAGATGAACAATATATAAATTAACAAAAATCTTATTTTGCAATGTATTTTCATCGGTCCTCGATAAAACTATTTAATTTGAACGAAATCTGGCCGTTTAAATGGTGGCTGCCCGTGAGTCAAAATCGCGCCCAAGTGAGTCGGTTACAAACAAACATACATACAGGCGATTAAGTACGCCCACTCATTGTATGAATTGTCTTATTATGTTCTGAATTATTTGTATTGCGAGTATATAGGTATATTTAAGACAAAAATATATAGGTTCCGAATAACTAATCACCAACATATTATTATACAAAGCAAATTATATACTAAATCATTAAATTAAATATTATTCAGTAGTTTTCGCAGTATAACCGAAGGAAAATACGGCTCTCCTCTCTCTTATAAGTATAGAATATTTATTCATTAATTATGTATTTAATTATTTATTAGCCCAGTTATTTCAATTTTACCAGTGGGAGGCTCATTTGCACCAGATGCCGGCTAGATTATGGGTACCACAACGGCGCCTATTTCTGCCGTGAAGCAGTATTGTGTAAACCTTTTTGTGTTTCTGTCGGTCTGAAGAGCGCCGTAGCTCGTGAAATTACTGACTTCTTATGTCTCAAGGTGACGAGCGCAGTTGTAGTGCCTCTCAGAATTTTTGGGTTTTTTAATAATCATGAGCGGCACTGCATTGTAATGGGCCGGGCGTATCAATTACCATCAGCTAAACGTCCTGCTCGACTCGACGCTGATTAAAAAAAAACATGGCCCCCACGGTAGTTTTTCTACGGTGCCGTTGTGATGCCCACCTAGCATATAGCATCTGTATGTACATGTGTATAGCATCCTGCAAAGAAGCGTCTCCGCTTAAAAGTTCACTAGAATGAATAAAAAATTTTAAAATCACAATTTTCTAAATCATTTCAACAATACGGTTATGATAAATGACTTCAGTAAAAAGTTCCGATACCTAATATCCTCTTTCATGACAAGTTTAATCCAATTGATCAACACCATTTAAATTTGGATACGTTATCGTTATTACGGATCTTTTATGCTAAAGTAATCTTTCCCACACAAACGTTTTTTAACAATTATTTTAAACTAGCTGACCCGGCAAAGGTTGTTTTGCCATATAAAGTATAATTCACGGGATAGTTTTATAAATAATAGCCTATGTGTTATTCTGGTGTGTAAGCTATATTATTGTAAAGTTTCATCAAAATCCATTCAGTAGTTTTTGCGTTAAAGAAGTTCAAATATACATCCAGACATACAAACTTTCACATTTATAATATTAATAGGATATCGTAACACATTTTCTTATTACATTTTCTGGGATCATATTGCAGAAGCATATAAAAGACTTACTAACTCGACTTAATCGAGTAGTAGGCATAACAAGTTTATCTTTGTTCCTCGTGTTAACTGTATGATTGTCACAGTTTCTAGGAAATTCCTCAATGTGCTTATGATCATATAGAACTTATAGAACATTATCAAGAATATATTGAGAAGCAACAGTCAAAATGTTTATTTCTTTAAATTTTTAAAATATTCGTAGCAATCTACCATTGCTACGAAACGTGCTACAATGCAGTCCACTAAAATAGAATTACTTCTTGATGATAATATAAATTCGTAGTGATACTTATATCTTCATGTAATCATATTCAGGATTGTTAATACAATAAGTATTATTTTTTTACTATACCATCTACCTACATTCAACATTTCAATATATATCCATTTAATGACTAAACACCTCTACTTACTTACTATACTTTCACGTTTTATTTGTGGGCTTAAGATGACCACACGTGTCATCTGATTGTTAGAGAACACCGCCACCCATTCGGTCATCGCTTAGATTAGACGTCGCTACGCTCCAACTAGATAACGCAGGCGTAGACGCAAAGTGCAGCAACAAATACTATGCCTAAAGCCAGTCTCGAACAATGTGTGACATTGACGTGCCAGATGTTCTGTTAAACTTTGGTTATAATTGAAACTAACATACCGAGTTGCGTAGTAAAACTTTGTAAAAAGAATACTAGAAGAAATAAGAATGACACTGGGATCACATATCATCAGTAAGTATTTTGTATTATATGAATTTCAATGTAAAATAACACGAAGCGTTTATAACAAAATTTAAAAGATGCCACGCGCACAAGCATCCTTTGCCTTAATTAAAAAGCTATTGTTCTTAGGTAGTGCGGTATCTAGATGAAGCTCAGCGGAGACCAATCCTACTCTGAGTAACTGTAGTACAAAATTATATTTGAGAAGCCAAAATAACATTAAATATTGCTGAATTATATGTTAAAGAATCCTCAAAGGGCAATTATTTGCTCGCAAGAAGTTGTTCGAGAGGTTCTTGATTGACCTCTTGATAGTTGTTGGAACCTTTCATTTGATAGGCCTCTATGGATACAAGGTTTCTATTTAAAAAGTTTTCGTAGGAGTTTTCTTTGCGAAGTGTGAAAAATGCAGAAAAGTTTTAAAGATCAAGATCTAGATTTATTTAACTATAGTTAATCACTACCAGTGTGTGTTGCCAGTGATGATTTACGTTACGCAGACAATGGGCCTAATGAGGAAGATCATTGTCGCTCAGAGGGCAATAGAGAGGGCTGTGCTCGGAATTGCCCTGCGAGATCAGAAATGAAGAGATCCGTAAGAGAACTAAAGATGGACCAACGATCTGGTCAAGATCGACGGAATACGTTGGATGAGGACAGCGCAGGACCGATTGTCCTGGAGATCATTGGAGGAGGCTTTTGTCCAGCAGTGGACGTCTTCCGGCTGATGATGATGATGATGAGATTGATGAGGTTTTAATATATAATTTGTTTAGTGTTTGTATACGTTTATATATAATATATTAACGATCTTTGTCGGAGGTGTCGAAAAAAAAGCCATCTGGGAGCTTTCAACGAAAACACTGACTACAACCCTTTGAGATATAACAAAATAATGTATGGTGGAATTGTGTATCTTATATAGGTCTACAAAAAAGTCCGGGATGACATATATCTATCTCTTGAGGATAACATACTATATGAATCTTAATCATATTTTAAAACATTGGCAATTATAAAGTGGTAACGTAAAAGTGTATACACATATATGATATTAGAATCCTTATCATTTTAAATAAGTTGAATGTTTTACTATTCTATACCATATAATTTAAATGTATTTCATATCTTATGAGAATCTAATGCTATAAAAGGTATAAAAAGGCATTTAGTTTCTTAAAATTTATTCCTTTAGAATTCTTTTTGATGTCATTAAATGTCATTTGATGCTTCTATTGATAACTGGCCTCAACTTTTAAAGACCTTTATTGCAGCCAATGGAGACCACTTCGAATAAGCTTTTTATATCAACACTTTTTTTCAAAACTATAAGAAATATACTGTTGAAACTTGGTAAGTAGAATGTATTCTGTGAACCACATTAACATTTATTAACACACAAAAATAGAAAAAAAAAAACAATAAATTTTGGGAGCCCCATACATAGAACTGAAACTCAAAAATTTTATTTATCATCAAACCCATACGTGTGGACAATCTATGAATAGGTCTTCAAAGATGATATTGACGTTTCTAATATCATTTTTTTCTAAACTGAATAGTTTGGGCGAGAGAAAACTTCCAAAGTACTAAAATGTGTGTCCCTCCCCCTGTAACTTGTAAAATAAGAGAATGTTAAAACTAAAAAAAAAATACTACCATGCAAACTGACACCGAAAATTGGTTTGAACGAGATTAAAGTAAGTAGTTTATTTAAATACGTTTAAATGACGATAGGTCTGTACTGTATGATTTTGAGCAAAGTTTTTTGCGTTTTTAACTTTAATATTATGTTCATGGAAGAGTCCGACTCGCAATTGGCCACTTTTTTATTTAAAGCACAATTTGTTTTTTTATGAAGAATTTACTAAAACGAATATATTATACTCTCGAGGCAGTCAATTTCAATAAAGGGTCTATGAGACCCTTTATATAATAATAATATAGAAACGAGGGACTGGAACCTATTTCTGGGTCAACGTAATACAATGCAATCCTGCTTAACTGTCAGAGGCACGTTTAACATTTACTTCGTACGTTTTACAATCTGTTCCTTAGAGTGTAGTTGAGTAACTAACTCCATACGAATAATTACTTCTCAAGTGGGCTATTAATCTATACTTAGATCAAGTATACGTCTAGATGACTAGTCTGTGACAGCTGTGAAAGTTTCGACAAAAATTGAGGATGACAGTACATAAAATGTCATACAAATCACGAGTGTAAGACGTAGCTTGTCACCCACGAAAGGCATAATAAGGCATTTATATTTCCAAAATTGATTCCTTTAGAATTCTTTATGATGTCATTTCTAATATACTACATACTACTACTACCGCTTCGGTTCTCTGAGCTTTTTTGCGCTCTTTTTAATAAAATGTACAATATTGTACTGTCATTGCTATTGCTATAAAATAATCATAATCTAGTCACAGGCTGTTCGATCACTTAGATATTCAGCTGTGGAGTAATAGTATCTATGACGGTGCCATTTTTTTTATAAAACATTTAAATTTATTTATAGATAATGCCTGAACAGCGGCTGGGACTTTGTTATAAAAGTGTATACATTTATACTTAAAACTATTATGTATCTTATGAAGCCTACTATAACTAATTACAAGCAATCCCTTATTTCTAGTGTTATAATAATGAAAATCACTATTAAGAGCAAATAGATGACGATTTTTGTGAACGTATATTAAGTATTCATAAATGTACTGACAATGAACGGCCTTAATATTTATTTCTTAAAGTTTTTCTTTGAGGGACTGTCTATAACCAAGCTGAAATATAGCACGAACATCTCTCTTTTTCAGAGCAAACACTAAATCAATGTCAGCAGCATGACCGCACAGTAAAATACCGTACGTCATGATGCTGTGAAAATAACTGAAGTACACTAATCTAGCGGTCGCAGCATTAGTGTAGCTCTCTGATCTTTCTAGTTAGAAATTAATATATTAATTTAATAATTTAATATATATCTGCTAGTTGTTCCGAGTCATGGGAGTCGCAATATGTGGACCCAACTGTAGCTTTTTATCTAACGTGATACTCAATAAGATCGTAGTGTCCACAAGTTCCAATCTCTGGTCATTTATAAGTACGTTGGTTTGTTCCTCCGCTGTGTTTGGTGTAATGAACCGTAAACACTTTGTTTTATTTTACTGTTTAAGTGCAGATTATTCGTCTCAAACCAACGCACTATCTTTGAGAGTGCATTGTTTACCTCGTCATCAATATCTGTACGTCGCTTCACTTTAGAAGTAAGTGAAGTATCATCAGCAAACAATACAATCTCATGGCTATCATCTACCGGAGCTATAAACGGTAGATCGTCAATATATATAAGAAACAAGAAAGGACCGAGAACAGAACCCAGCGGAACACCTATTCCTACGGATTTCCCCGAAGACCGTTTGCCATTTACATCGACTGTCTGAACTCTTTCGCTTAAATATGATTTTAACAGTTTTAGGGCTCTATTTTTAACTTCATAACGCTTTAGTTTTAGGAGTAAAGATTCATGGTGGACGCAGTCAAATGCTTTAGACAAATCACAAAAATGCCCAATGCAGCCTGTGAATCTTCCCAGGCGTCAAAGATGTTCTCAATGAGTCTAGTACCCGCATTAATTGTCGATAAGCCCCTAGTGAAACCAAATTAATTTTTGTTCAATAACTTACAAAAATGCATTTGTAGCTGCTGAAGCAAAAGTTTTTCAAAAGTTTTACTTAAAACAGGCAGCACTGGAATAGGCCTGAAATTAGTGGGGTCAAAAGAATAGCCCGATTTAAACAAAGGTTATAACTTTGCTGTATTCCATGAGGTCAGGGAACACATACTCATCTATGTATTCGTTAAATATTATTGCTAATTCAGGTGCTATAATGTCAAGTATGTGTTTTACAATATTAGTCGAATGGCCTTATATAATATAATAGGTAATTGTATTTTTTAGGTAAGAAAATTTGAAAATTTTAAGTATATTGTTACCTTTAACATACTTAAATTTTAAATCAATGTAAGATACTGGTACGTGTAATTTAAGCTTTTCATGTGCTGCTTTTGGGTGAAGAGTTTAGTTTTCGACGGTCTGTATAGCCGAGTGGTTAGCGATCCTACCTACTAAACTAGAGGTACCGGGTTCGAATCCCGGTAGGTGCAAGCATTTACATGATGAATGTGGATGTTTGTTTCCGAGTCATTGATGCTTAAATGTATTTATGTATGTTTATATGAATTTATGTATGTTTAAGTAAGTATATTATATTAAATATAACGATGTCTTGTAACCCATAACACAGGCTATATATATGCTTAATTTAGGGCAAGGTAATTTGTGTAAAAAAAAAAAGTGTGTGAATATTATTATTATATTAAGGACATACTTAAGTAATAAACCTGGCCTGTTTTCATTGGTTGTCTATCAGCAAGAGGATATATCTAGACGTATAAATTATCTAAGTACAATTATTTTATTCTTAATTTACTATTATAGTTAGTGAGCGTGAATCACTCAAAATAGTGGTTAGATCTAAAATCTATTTTTTTCGACGTTTTAACAGCTGTCAAAGTCTATCTAGTAGACGTATAAATGATCTAAGTCATTTTATTTGAATCTGCCTTAATCATAAATTATTTTCATATAAGCGAGTCAAATGTTAAATTTATTTTTACATGTCAATATTTTCTTTCGTCTTGGTATTAATAAACCAACATTTTAATCAGCACAACAACATGAAAATATTTAAAAGCGTTAAATTAACCCACTTCTTTGCAATTGAGTTTGTGTTCTACTTATATTGTTGGCTGTTTGGACATGAACCCTGTGCCTGGCCTAGTAATGAACAGACAGACAAAATATTGACTTATGGTGACCATTTAGGTATTCGAAGATTTTTGCTTCTCCGATACGGTTTTCAACGTTTAAAATTCTAGTAATTATTAATAAAATTATATAAATATAGTAAAATTTATTTTTAATTTAGGATTAATCAATAATTGTGAAACTCTACCGACATTCTCCTTTATCTCGCTCGTTGTCCTATCTATCGTGAATATGTACTACATATAACGTTTTTATTTAATCTGCAATATCAGGCTTATCGTGTTTCACTGAGTAATGAAACTATAAAGCAAAAAACATCGTTTGCTAGTCAATATTAATTATTGTAAGACGAGAACACGTGAAGAAAGTAACGTGAAAATCTATTGTGTTATTACAAAAAAGTTAAACATATGTTGAACACTTGGTTGCACTGCAATTGTCTATTTTCTTTTTGTAATTTTTGTTATGGCAAACAATAGTGCAGATAATTCCTGTAGAAATAGAGAGATGCCTATAAATAACTATTTCAAACAGACGCATTGGTATCTAATTGGCTAATCTAATGCCAATTAACTCTCGGGCCGGTTAATAACCAATTAACACCAAGCACCGGCACAGTTCACATACATATTCATTCATCAGTGGTCGGCCTAGTCGCACTGCATCAAGTACTCGGTGTAACGCAATTCATTCACCAACGCCGAGTGGACAGTAACCAAAGAGGATGTAATATAATACGTAATAAGAGGCGGTAGTGCCTAAGTAAAAATTGATATTTACTTTAGTATGAAACCTGCAGTCATTTGACATAAGTTTGAAATAGTAGTAATTACAGTATCGCGATTGGCCGGTATAATCCGGCTTAGTTTGAAAGCGAACAGTTGCTTATAACGTAGTGAATCTCCTTTTCCTACAAGATTATAGCCGTCATCTGTCAATCTTTCAATGACTGCACGTTTCATACAATTGAGTGAATCGCTTTTTTCTTAAAGAGTTTCGGTAGCTTAACAGTAACACACACTTTAGCACCAGTAGTTTCTAGAGGATTAGCGGGGGCCTCCAGCTGTAGACCATCTCTTCCTCGATCCTCCGGTATGTCTGTGTATTGTTTCGTCATAACAGATTTTCATTTTTATTAACATAATATGTTTTCTTACGCACGCGCACGCGCTTATACGACACTTGTTTTAAAAAAGTTCTATTTAAAAACTGCATCTTTCTGTTGTTTTGCGTTTAATAATCTTTAGACATTGCTTATATTTAAACATGAGTCGAAGCTTGTCTAAGGTGTGTCTTATGGATGGATCATATTCATATGGAAGATTTAAATTATATGACAAATATATATATATATCAGCTGACAAAAATCGCGTTTCACTCATTTAATGGTTCCTGTACACGTCTTCAATTTATGTTGTGCTTAACGACGTTTTAATAAAACACAATGTAAACACTGTTTTGTAATAGAAAAGATGAAATTTGAGATGTCGTTATAGTTAGGTCACTAACAAAACACGTGTCTAAGCCATGTTTAAATTATTTTTTTGTAATATAATAATAAATAATACCGCTAATGTTTATTGTAGATAAGCTTAAATAAAACAATTATTGTTTTAAATGTAATTTCATCTGAACAATAAGGCCTCGTTTACACGAGAATTTATTAAATTTCAAGTTAAACACATTGGAACTTGAATATTTATTAATTTGTTAATGTTTTTTTAAAGTTTTGTTTGTTTAAAGTAAGCGTTGGGTATAATGTAACATTCCTTGCTTTGGATTTTAATGCGAGTTTTACAGCCACGTTTTGTAAAGTAATACTTTTATTACATCGCTTCATATTTTTCGCCCAATTAATATATTATTATTATTTAACTAGCGTATTATATATAACACGAGATCTATTAATCTTGCGCGAGACCATGTGATAAAACTATTCACTTTTATTATAACTTTATATAAAGAGAGCTGACGCGAATAGGATGAGAATATATTCTCAAAGTGTCATTTGATAAAGGGATTACGCGCTCATACGTCTTAGCGAACCTTAACCCAAAATCATTACTCATATAGCTACTAAATTATTTGCATTGTTCTTCAACATTTCTCTAATACGGTACAATTTCTTACAAATTCTTACGATTAGATAACCAATATTATTGTAGCTATGTTTAAAGTTTTAATTGTCCAGACTTGGATTAAGGATTGGTCTCTGCTGTGCTCCAGCAAGATACCTAAGTACCTGAGAACAATAGCTTTTTTATTACGGCAACTATTAGATG
Organism: Leptidea sinapis; assembly: GCF_905404315.1. Lineage (NCBI taxonomy): Eukaryota > Metazoa > Arthropoda > Insecta > Lepidoptera > Pieridae > Leptidea > Leptidea sinapis. The sequence continues at coordinate 5,607,532 of NC_066294.1, read as the reverse complement.
CTTGTGTGCGTGGCGTCTTGACACTCAATGGCATCTTTCAAATGTTGTACATTATATACGCTTCGTGTTATTTTACATTGAAATTAATAAAATACAAAATACTTACTGATGATATATGATCCCAGTGTCTTTCTTTCAGTATTTTATTTCTTGTAGTATTATTTTTCCAAAGTTTTACCTCGCTACCCGGTATTAAGTTTTAATTTTTAGCAAATTTTAACAGAAGGTGTGGTACGTCAACGTCACCCATTGTTCGAGACTGGCTCGAGACGCCCACTTGGGCGTAGTATTAGTTGCCGCACTTTGCGATATCTACGATTTATACGCCTGCGGTATCTAGTTGGAGCGCAGTGGACACCAATCCAACCAATCCAATCCAATAATCTAAGGTTATGGTCTTCTTATCTGTGGAAATGGCACAGGAGTACATCAAGCATTTGTCGCTCAAGGAAATGTATTCAAGTGGTCCGATCTTTTCAAAAGTTAAAAAGTTAAATATTTTGACATTGCCTAATATGTATTTATTTGTAGCGTTTATATAAAAGGGCTATTGAATTGAATCCTCGTTTCACACGATTAGACTGGTTTATGGCCACTGTCCCAGAACAACATTTTACTTAAATAGTAGATACGCAATTTGTATAAAATTATTCAAACATCTACGTCTAGGAAAAAAAACTTACCACAGAAATGATTTTCTGAACTCCTGTTAAATGGTCTAAATGTTTTAAAGTGTTAAGGATTTCTTAAATTTTAAGTAAACTATTTGCATGCTAATTTAAATAAGCCAAATAGAAGTCACTACAATAAGTTTCAGAATCATTATTGAAGTAAAACTTCTTTGGGTGTGACTTGTGGGTAACTCAGAATATTTTTCTGACGGAAGTAACGCTAGCACTTCCGGCAGAAAAAAGTAAATTGAAACAATTTTTAATCATTATAATATAAAGGTTTAAAAAATTATTTCAAATTGCTCTGTAATATTTTCTGAAAATCTCCAAGAGTGTTAGTTCATTTATGACTACTTTGTAATAAATAATAAATAAAAGTTGTCAGTCTGAAGTTAACGACATTAGTTAATTTTTCTTCGTCTATCGGACAGACAAAAGGTCCGAGCCCATAGAGCTATATTCGTTAATATTCAATAACAACGTTATATTGATATGTGTGATATTAATAATTTAATTATTTTCATTCAATTGTTTATTAAGAACACGGCTTTAATAAATGTACATATCTATTTATTGGTATAAATTAAATCTTCTTGTCTTTCAACTTTTTAAGAATATTTGTTATATACTATTTACTATATACTATTTGTTATGTCCTAGAATAGGTGGGACAATCAAGGGCAAACAAAATAACATTTTTTGTCTATGAGCTTTCAGATAATAAAAAAAAGTATATATATATGTATCTGTTAATTATTCCTAAAGTTAATTATAATTAAGTTTTACTTCAATCGCGCGTAAATATTACACGCGCACACTTTTTTTTCATCAATTTATGGCTAATTTATTGCTTACAAATATAATAAAGAATATTCTATACACTTGTGTTATAGATATTTGGTGCTATAATTGTTTTAATGCTCATAATTTTGAAGGTTAACTAACAAAATGTAAATGCTGCGAGTGATTTCCGTTTCCTCTAGTTTATTGCGTTGTTCAACTTCCGTTGTTTAACTTCCGTTGTTCGAATAAAGCAATCGCTATGAGCTTAATGCTAACTAAACTTTATGTTAATCTTTTTTATTGTGTTTGTGAAAGCTGAACAATAACTTGTAACATTGGGCTTATTTATGAAACTACGAATAATGTAAGTAAGACTTTAGACATGTACATTAGAAGGTATTTATGTATTTAATAAGAAATCCTGACTTCAAATATATAAATATACTTTATAGCAAAGTAAGTTAAATAAATGAAAAATACTTAATATAATTTTCTCTACAACTTTTCGAAGTTGGTCCTATAATAACCAAACTAATAAGTCTAAAATAATATTGTAAAGAGAACACATTTGTATTTCTTTCTTTTTTATTTTTATATGTTTGTAATGTTTTCACATGGAAACTACTGGACCAATTCCAAAATTTCTTTCACCATTAGAAAGCTGCATCTTCACTGAGTGACATATACTATATTACATTTTCAAAAAAGGTAGGAATCTATGATAAAAATGCAATAATATATTCAAATTCAAATTCAAATATTTTAATTAAAAATAGGATGTGACATCACTTATTGAAAGTCAAAAACTACCACCCATTCCAAAATGAATGCCTCAGACCTGAGAAGAATGGGCGCAACAAACTCAGCGGGCTTTTTTTATTCATCGAATAAATATGTTTACAAAGTAATATTGTACAATTAAACTTATTATTTAATAGCCTGAGGGCGGTCACTCCATTCCCAATCTGTGGTATCATTAAGAAAGTAATTTATGTTATAGTAACCTTTACCACACAAACGTTTTTTAACAATTCTTTTGAATAACGTTATACTTTTGTTTTGAACATTTTCTGGGATCTTGTTGTAAAAGCATATACATCGCCCCACAAAAGACTTACTAACTCGACTTAGCCGAGTAGTAGGCATCATAAGTTTATGTCTGTTCCTGGTGTTAACATTATGGTTATGACAGTTTCTGGCAAATTCACTTATGTGCCTATGAACATACATTACATTATCAAGAATATATTGAGAAGCAACAGTCAAGATGTTAATTTCTTTAAATTTTGCTCTCAATGATTCTTTAGGACCTAGGTTATAAATAGCGCGAATAGCCCTCTTCTGCAGCACAAATATTGTATTAATATCGGCAGCGTTGCCCCATAGCAATATACCATAGGACATAATACTATGGAAATAACTAAAGTATACTAGTCGCGCCGTATCTATGTCAGTTAATTGGCTAATCTTTTTAACCGCGTATGCTGCAGAACTAAGTCTGTTCGCCAATCCTTCAATATTGGCCCCATTGTAATTTGGAATCTAGAGTTATGCCAAGAAATATAGCAGATTCCACCGGTTCTATCACCTCTCCGTTTAACAAAACATTTGCATTTACATTTTTGACATTTGGTACGGTAAATTTAATGTATTTAGTTTTCTTGCTATTTAACAATAGGTTATTAGCGCTAAACCAATACACGATGTCAGATAAAATATCGTTCACTTCGTCATACATAGCTTGGTTTCTTTTCACTTTGAAAATCAGTGAAGTGTCGTCCGCAAACAATACTACCATATGTTTTTTCTCTATAAGATTAGGAAGATCATTTATATAGATAAGGAAGAGGAACGGTCCAAGAATAGACCCTTCTGGTACCCCCATACTGAGAAGAGTCCCAGGAGATCTCTTGCCATTCACGTCGACCCTCTGAATTCTATTGTTTAGATATGAAGTCAGAAGATCGAGCGCAGTTCCTTTTATGCCATAGTGGTATAGCTTCCTGACCAGCGTTGAATGTTGAACACAATCAAAAGCCTTAGATAAATCACAGAAGATGCCAAGTGCATTCTGCGATTCCTCTCAGGCATCAAAAATATTCTTGATTAGCTCAACACCTGCATCCGTTGTTGAACGTCCCCTAGTAAAGCCAAATTTTTTCAAATGAAGTAACTTATGAGATTTAAGGTAAGTAAGCATTTGGCTTAAAATTATTTTTTCAAAAATTTTACTAAGGGTCGGCAAAACCGACACAGGACGATAGTTATTAGGGTCAGAAGAGCAACCCGACTTAAATATTAGTGTAATTTTACTATGTTTGAGAAGGTCAGGAAACACGCCACGACTAATACAATTATTAAAGACTATTGCAAGATATGGTGCTATGACATCAATTATTGAACTTATTATTTTAACAGAAATGCCCCATATATCAGCAGTTTTTTTCATGTCGAAAGACTTAAAAGTTTTAATTATTTCTCCAGGGCTAACAAAACTAAAATTGAAAGTTTGTTGGCATTCCTTAACATTTTCCAGAAGAAGTGACTCAGCAACACTGGTGGAGGAGACAAGAATGCTTGTGATAGAAACTGGAATGTCAGAAAAAAAATCTATATTATAATTATTCATATCCATGTATTAATCCTTATCCCACTAAATGGCTTTTGTCTTTTATTAAAGGCCGTTTCAATATCTGTAAAATACTCTTTAAATTATTAAAATCCGACATTCTATTCAAACTATATAAACGAATTTAAAAATGTCAATCTAAAGAAAATAATAGCTAAGTGAAATAAAAGTTTTATGTTAACAAAAATAAATCTATAGTCCGACTTAGTAGACTTTCCACTACCAAGAGATCGGTATCGACGCGAGCGAAACCGCGGGGCATTGCTATTGTCTAATATAAATGACAATACGAAATACATGTACTTCATATTTGTGTTAGGCAGAAAGTTTATTTCTTACCTTTTTATGCTACTTCGTTTTAGAATAGGTATATATTTGAAGTTGGTTTGTTATTGTAAAAGAAAAAAAATGTATTGTACTACAGTTTTTACAAACACGGCAATAAATAAATGACTCGTAGATTTCACTATCAAATATATGGGACCAATATTGGAGTTTAATACGCAAAAAAATGTTTTTTTTTTTATTAAAAACATTCCATAAACGGCGGGGATATCCCCGCCGTTTATGTTGACGTAAAAAACATACAACTAATAAAAACATACAGTTGACATGTATATTCCATTTCTTAAAGTCGGTCGAAAATAATTGAATTCACCACAGATCATTTATACGTCTAGATAGCTTAGAACGAATAATTGGGTTTAGAACTAACCTCTATTTTGAGCTATTCATGCACACTAACACAAGTTGTCATACAAATCACGAGTGTAAGTAAGCTTGTCACGCACTAAAGTTGTTTAAGCCTGTTTTTATCGGTTGTCTATCGGTTGTCAGCAAGAGACTCTACCAAGATGTATAAATTATCTAAGGAATTCACTACCTACCACATTATAGTTGAAAGGATGGTGTATTTTAAGCATTATCTCAAACTTTTAAAATAACATTATGCGCAATTATTTACGTAAATAAATTTTGTACGTGACTGTATTATTGAAGAGCTAACAATGTGGCAACACAAACCATTTCATGGGTCATAAGAAACTAATAATTAAATACTGGCTTTCAAATTTCATATAAACAATATTTTTAAAAAGCAAAATTGAAAAAAAGTGTTGAGAATCTTCAGAACAAGTTGTCATTTAAATTTAACTTTTTCAATTTCCTTTTGAAAAGGCAGCTTTTATGAAAGGATATTATTTGAACATTTTAGAATAATAAATCAGTTTCTTCGCAAAACGGTTATTGTTATATGAAATCAAATAAAGCTATATTTGAATAGCTAAGTTATTATTTTCTAATCATGCAAATATTTATGCTTTGAAGAATAAGTTTGGTATTAAAAGGATATTGGCTATATTACTTCCTTTGATTAGATGAAATAAAATACAATTATGTAATATGATTAGTTTCCATGTTAAAAGAAAAAATATATTTATTTATAGATAAAATACAGGTTGGTTGGTATTTATTAATAAAAGCGACGGAAAAAGCAAAAGCACGTACACTATTTAATAGGACCCAGGTGATAAAGGGGAAGCTAATTTGCAATGGAAGTCATGTAAATGTGCGACCCGAAGCCTGTTATTGAACCGCAAACGCACGGTCCATTTACATAAGTTAAATTATTGATTTATAAGCCAGTAGAATAATCCTTTACCTAAACCGATACAGTGTCCACTTGCTCTGATAAAGGATAAACATGTACTTTTATCGGAAACCATATGGTAGGTCTAATAATATGTTTATACCGTTATTTAAAAAAAATGTAGAAAATGATATCTGAGTTAATGTAACAATTAACAATAATTCAAAAATTATCGGTATCAAATCAATCATTTCCTTATGATAGTAAAAAGTGTTTTGAGTTTAAGATTCTGAAATCTAATGGCGGTCTGTCCTGGCTGATCCCTAAGAAAGGTGAACGCTCGGATCCGTCCAACCACCGCCCATTGCCATTACCTCAATTTTCTCCAAAGTAATGGAGTCGATCATCAACCGCCAGCTCTTGGGATACCTAGAGGAGCACCAGCTGATCAGCGACTGCCAATGCGGTTTCTGTCAAGGTCGCTCAGCTGGTGATCATCTTGCATACCTCACGAAACGACGAAGAGAAAGGCGTTGGCGGTGAGTTTAGACAAAGCGAAAGCTTCGAAATCGGGTGTGGCATAAAGCGCTCATAGGGAAACTGCCATCCTATGGGCTTCCCAAGAGGTTGTGCAAATGGGTCACTAGCTTTTTGGCCGATCCGAGCATCAAGGTTATTATCACCGGTACATGCTCCGACTCAAAACGCTGGTGTCCCACAATGGTGCGTGCTATCCCCCACACTGTTTCTTCTGCATATCAATGATATGCTGCAAATATTGCTATGCAGACGACAGAACAGGGTATGCTTTCTACACCGGCCGTGCCAACATGTCCCGGAATAGCGTCGACGAGAATCGGACAAACTTGTGTCTGAAATCGAGACTATGCTTTGCAATGTCTCGGAATAGGGCCCACAAAATTTAGTTCAATTCAACCCCAAGAATACACAAGTTTGTGCGTTCACCACTAAAAAGTCTCCCTCTGTCGTACCTCGATTCTATATAACCCCTCTAAAACGCCACAGCTTGTCGATATATCGAGCGACGTTCAGTTCCGTGGAAGAAATGGCCAAACTGGACTCTGAAAAGCTCTTTGTACTCAGTAAGGCGAGATAGTACTTCAATATAAGAAACCGCCTGCAACTTTATAAGGCGCAAATTCGGTCTCACCTGCAGTACTGTTCTCACCTCGGCGGGTGCTCCCCAGTACCAGCTTTTTCCATTTGACCGCATACAACGAAGAGCGGCTCGAATCATCGACGATCAAGTCATCTCCGATCAGCTTGATTCTTTGGCATTGCGTAGAGATGTGGGTTCTCTCTGCATCTTCTACTGCATTTATCATCGGGAGTGCTCAGAGGAGCTGTTTGGGTTGATTCTAGCGGCCGGATTCCACCACCGGACATAACGTGCAAAGTACCACCCACATCACGTTGACGTCTGGCATTCCACAACCGCGCGTTTTGCAAGAAATTTCTTGCCTCGCACAGGCACTTTGTGGAATCAATTACCAGCTGCGGTTTTCCCGAACCGATACGACTTAGGGACCTTCAAGAAAAAAGCATACTACCACCTTAAAGGCCGGCAACGCATCTCTTGACACCTGATGTTGCGGTTGTCCATGGGCGGTTGCCTCACCTCTCCCCATCCAGTGAGCCTCATGCCCGTTTGCGCCCTATTATATAAAAAAATTCCCAGAAGTGTTATCACTTTTAAAATTATATTTAATAGCACCAATAATGGGATAGAAACCAAACTTGTCGGTATCCAAAACAAATTAATACAATTGCCATCCACATCATGTTATACTACATCTGTACGTAAACACCCATTTATCACTGAGTGCTCTTATGTCAAGAGCCACCGCCGCGCAATGTGTGAAAATATTCGTGAAACAAAAATTCTTTTATAAGCCTCTTATTTCGTATAGAATTTTAATAAAGCCACACAATATCTTCTTTGTTTCATATACGTGGTAAAGTTCCCAAATGAATCAATTTGAAAGGGTCATATCTATACTGGTGTGTGCTTAAAGAGGTTAATAATACGAAATACGTTTATTTTTGTAAGTAATTTAAGTAAATAATTTATTTAAGTAATATTATTTATATATTTAAATTTCGTTAACCACTAGCTAATACACTCAGTGACAAATCAAAATTGGTCACGGATTATTGTCAATAATCGATTGAACACCTGAAAATTCTGAAATTGTGACATGAACTGAAGGTCGACAGTCCCTTGAATCCAAAGCTCAATTATTACATCGTTAATTCCATTCAGTTGGTCAAAGACAACATAACGAATTGGTAATTATTATTTCTCTGATTCAAATGAATTGAAACCCGGACTTCATTTAAATTAATTATTACAACCATCATTCATATTGAATGACCAGGGCTTCTGCAATCAGCAGTTAATGAATATTATAAAATAGATTTAAATTCTGATCGTAAAACAGATACGCTTAATTGATCCTGTTTAGAAAATTTTTTCCTCTTAGTGCCATATTTATAGAAGTTATATTTTCAGATATAGAAACAGTTTTTTCAACTGCATTATTTTTTTGTAATTAGTAAGAAATACCTCTGTCATTAACTTAGTTCAAATATAACTTAAATTGACATGCTAGTTAATTTATTTTTTTCTATTAGATCTGCTTCCAATAAGTGTGCGTTGCCAGTGACGACTTTAGGGTACGCAGACGGGCTCGCAAATTATGAGCCTAATGAGAATGCTTATAGTCGCTCAGAGGACAATGGCTCAGAAAGGGCTATCGAATCAGAAATTAGGAGATCCGTAGGAGAACCAAAGTCATCAGCATAGCCCAAATGATTGCAAAACTGAAGTGGTAGTGGGCAGGCATAGTCCGTCCGTGGACAGATGGCCGTTGGGGCAGTAAAGTCCTCTAATGGCGACCACGTACCTGAAGACGCAGTGTTGGTAGGTCAAGATCGCCGCATCATCGTGGAGCTCTTTGGGAGAGGCCTTTGTCCAGCAGTGGACATCTTCTGACGACGATGGAATGATGAGATCTACCAGTTGAATGATAGGAGCTTATTAAGATTAAAGGGACTGAATAAAGGACAGACAGTTATTAAATGGTGTTTGGTCATCCAGAGAATGTGTATGAAGAACAGAATATAAGAAACGAAAGACTGCACGAATTTATTGAATAATGAATGTTCCTAAATTCAGGAATGTTAAAAGAGTAAGTACGACGAGAGAGAGAGAGTGTAGTATTAATATAAGAAGAAAAACCCAGTAAAAACGCCAGGACCTTGGTATTTACAAACAAAAGCAGCTTATTTTTATCAAACACAGGCATAAAAGACAATGATATTTCCGTTCGTTAAAAAGAACTTAAGGGATACAACTTTACAGAACGCAGTAGATACTTAACACTTTTCGATAGCCTTTTTACGAGAAAAGCTTTAACTCTGAACGAAAACAAAAGAGTTATCATTGTTTGCCTTATATTTATTACTCGGAGTTTATCGAGATAAAAACACTTTAGTCATTTTACCTTATAATAGACCAGTTGGCATATAAATTATATTTATAAATAATTCTTAAATCATGAAATAATCTCTAAAACAGTTTCTAGATTTAAAAAATATTATAACTTCGCTTTTAAAAAATACATTTTGTTACATTTATTAAGGGCCTGTTTTAGCATTTTGAATTCAAACTGAAAATATGAGCAAGCAATATATTTAGTTTATGATTTTAATTATTTTATTTATGATAATAGCTATCCAAAAGCTTAATTGTTTAAAGACTTCAAATATCTTCAGATAATGAGAAGGTAAATATGTGCATAATTTTAAAATCGTTAACATATGCATAAACTTCATTTTTTCAAGAGCCTATTGACCTAGATCCAACACCCGGGGTATGCTGAAAGCTAATTAAACAGTTTTAATAATAAAAAAATAATACCAAATTTCAAAATTTGAAACTGGAACTCTCATAAAACGTACATTCTTTTGAATTTGCGAGATTCTTTCGTTTTTCAATGTTAGGTGGTAATTTTATTCGGTAAAAAATCTTCGCTCAATTAATTATTTTTATTTTGACTGTGCACATTTTACTATGAGGTTCTCAATCAAATGGAAATTGTAACATTCTTATTACTTCCATCTTCTCTATCGGTTTTGTTCCTTTTCTATTGAAGTGAAAACTTATTTAGCATCGTTGTGATGTAACGAATAATCGCGACAGTAAAAAGAGACCGACACATAAATTCGATATATGATATAAATATGATTTAACGTAAGATCAAATGAGATAGGAAGCATTATAAAGTGTTTTGGTACCAGGCGATCATAGTTGAAGAAAAGATTGTATTAAGTATAACGCGAGTATACCTTATTATATTCTGACGTCATGCGCATGACGTATTACTACATAGACTCCAGGAGAACATGAATATGATAGTAATATCTTTCAAAGCGGTTCAAATCGTTAATCTATATCTATAATCATTTGCTTGTTCTGTTCCAGGTGTGCTTACCGATGCACAAAAATTAATGAGACAACATTTATTAAGCTTCTTAAGAACTATTACAAAAAATCCTGAAGAATTCCTGACTGAATAACCTGTAGCTTTACAAGTGGAGGGCTCCTTTACACAGGATGCCGATAGATTTTGGGTATTGGTGCCATGAAGCAGTAATGTGTAAGCATTATTGTGTTTCGGTCTGAAGGGCGCCGTAGCTAGTGAAATTACTGGTTAAATGAGACTTAACATCTTATGTCTCAAGGTGACTAGCGCAATTATCGAAGTGCCGCTAAGATTTATTTTTATTTTTAAAGAATTCTAAGTGGCACTGAATTTTAATAATGAGCAAGGCGTACCAATTACCTAATTACTAATACATTAAATGTCTAAAAAAAAAGTTTCAGCATTATGATAAATTCAATCAAATCAATATCACTTTATTCATGTAGGTCACGGAAATGACACTTATGAATGTCAAAAAAACTATTTTTCTTATTGAATCTACTGCTACTTCGTAAAGGTTTGAACTAATGAGAAGAAGTAACAAGAAGCTCATTGCCACTCTTTTATATCAAGATTTACAAACATACTCAAACGTCAAATAGTCAATGCCTTACACGAGTAAGACAAAAAAGTAAATGTATTGAGTACAGTAGCTGCATCCACACACACCCCATAAATAAATAAATAAAGGTATTCTGTGAGTATTTTAAGCGATTGTAAATAAATATATATATATATTATATAAGTATTCATATGTATTATTGAGTCTCCGGCAACAAGATTATTTTCTTGACATTATTTGACATTATAGTTCACGATAATATGATTGCTTTTTGCTTAAGCGCTTCAAACATATCTGTTGGCTAGGAATTAGATCGGCTCCTAGCCAGTACCGACTTACGTAGTAGCTACTACGTCCTACGTACGTCGTTACGTAGTAGGACCCTCCGAAGGGTCAAATCAGCTACTAGCGTGTGGATGAGACGCAACGTCTCTCTTTATCATCATGCCACCACTGACCTGGAAGAGACCATCTCCAACCCCTGTTAAATTTTAGGCAGAAAAGATCATGGGTTCTCTTTAGGATAGTAAACGAGACCACCCCTGTCATGCCTGAATATCTTGGCTCTTACTGGCACTATATATGCCGAAATAATAAACTTAATCGAAATTAGAAAATGATCAGCGAATTCGGCAAAATTTCATGTACAGTATATTAATATTATACCTATTACACGTGAATACATCAGAACCACCCCCATTTATTAGCAGCAATATTTTCCGAGCTGTGAGTACGTGCTTCGTCACTGGGTCACGTAAGTCAAAGGTCAGGTCTCGTTCAATTGAAGTCGTGTGTGAAATGCTCGTTTGTAACGAGTCTCAGAATGGCTTGATGTGATTAGATGACAATATTGTTATACATGGGGAACACTAAAAGTTTTGCATTTCTAGCTAATCGGAACTATTTGAATTTCGAATATTATTATTTTTTTGAAACGTTGCAACCTTCTTAGTAATAAAAAAAACAATTGGCGTGAAATCATGCGTCAATTGTTTTTTATCACACATCAAAGTTCTACGTACGTAACGAAAATGGAATTAAGTCGAAAAGATTTAAGAGCGATGATTTTTTATGATTTTAAAAGTTCTCTCTCTCTCCGCAAGACTGTGCCCCTCGTCTTCAAAATGCTTTTGGAAGAGAAGCACCTTGCTTGAGCACCATGAGGCGATGGTTTGCTGAATTTGAGAGAGGTCGGGTGTCTTTAAATGACGAATTTCGTGAAGGGTGGCCTTCCACTGCCGTCAACGAAAATAATGTGGCTACTGTTAAGCGGCTAATTGAAGAAAACCCGCGAATTACCTATTAGACTATTCCAGGACTATTGGGGATTGTTATGAGCCAAATTGAGAAAATTTTACACGAAGAATTGAAAGTTCGGAAACTTTGTTGTCGTTGGATCCCTCATGAACTAACAGCGGAGCAGAAGCGGGCTCGCGTGGAATGGTGCTCACAGATGCTAATGAAGTAAGACCACTGACATTCTAATGCTTTTATGACATTGTCACAGGAGACGAATCTTGGATTTATTGTTTTTAACCCGAAAAAAAACAGCAATCTTGTGAATGGTTGCTTGAAAATGAGAACAGGCCAACAAAAGTGAGGCAGGCGAGAAACGTTGGTAAAAAAATTATCGCATTTTTTTCTCAGCTACGGGTCCCACCTGCACGAAGAAAGAAAGAAGATCAAAAGAGTGTTAATGCCGAGTGGTATTCTACCATTTGTTTACCCAGGGTGTTAAAAAAAGTTCGCGAAAGATGACCAAGAAGCCGCGTTCTCCTACATCATGACAACGCTTCTTCACACACGGACAACAAAACTAAGTCATTTTTATCTTCCGATAAAGTACAACTAGTCACTCAACCTGCACATAGTGGCTATGTGACCTAGCACCCTGTGACTTCTGTATTTTTCCCAAAAATAAAGATTTGATGAGAGGTTTCATTTTTACCAATTCCGAAGAGGCAGTGATAGCATTCAATCAGCACGTAGAAAAAATGGCTAAAGAACTGTGGTCCTCCTGTTTTAAAAAATGTTTCAATCGCATGAAAAACTGTTCAAATCCTCAATCTATTCTAATCTCCCTTATTTATTAAATTTAAAGCTTAATTATAGACAACGTTTAGCAGTAAATTTAAATATTTTAGTTAAGTTATGTTATGTTTGTGACATTCTTAATTTCCTGTGCTGCGTTCAATTTAACACACTGAGAGACGATTAATTTTTTTAATATTAGCGGCCCCGACAGACGCTGTTCTGTTAATAGAAATGAAATCATGCAGGTATTCGGGAATAATGTAGTCTAAAGCCATCGGAAATGTGAAGTCAAAGTTAATGAGTCAAAAATAAAACAAAAACGTATTTCAGAATGATTTTATAATATTGTGTAGTAATAAAATGATAAGAATTAATATCGTATTTGTGTAAACAGTTTTTATATTACCGCTTAAAATGAATATTTTTTTAAGTATTAAAATGGATATAATATGTTAATCCTTACATATGCTATCGTGGACTTTACTGTAGACCTATTGAAGATACATCATTCGACCATATATTAATTTGTTATATCCATAAGTGCTTAGACAGCGTTTCTGTTGAAAGCTCCGTGATGGCTTAATTTTTTCCGACATCTCCAACAAATTTTGTTAATATATATAAATATGTATACAACAATTTAATATATTATATATTAAAACCTTCCTCGAGAACCACACTACCTATTGGTGAAATCAGCATGAAAATCGGTGTATGAGTTTATCGCGAAAAGACAGGCTTTGTTTTATAACATGTAGTGATCAATAATATTATTGTTAAATGCATTAGATTAAATGCACATTTCATATAATAACTATTAATTTAAGCAGGATCTAAATCTAAAAACCTTAAAAATATTTTATGATAACTAAAAAATATTATTTAAAGAAGTCCCTTTAGACAAGGTTCTGAAGATACTGTCAGCGTTCCCCCTTTGAATAGCTAATAACTAATTCTTTGTCCGATGTAGCTGCCAGCTCTTCAGTCTCCTGTGATGTCAACTAAACTTTTTGCTATTTCCTTAAAAAGCCTTATAGCGCTTATGGGGTCCTACCCCATGGACCAAGGCTCTCGACATCGAATGGGACAAAATCATATTCGGAGAAATATATTATTGTCATGAATTAATTAAATATCATAATTATTACATTCTTATGTATTACACAAGTGAAATTTTTAATCTACATAAATCATCACCACCTAGATAAACTATTATTTTTTATTTTCCAATACTTCCAGTACAATACAATACGAAAACTAAGAAGTATTTTGATAAAATAATAGTTATTGTTTGATATTGTAGCCAAATGAAACAGCTGCTATTCTGATTGTTTCAAGCATGTCATTATTATAAGGAATCTTTTATTTTAAAATCTATTTGTCTATTAGTCTAATCTATCTATAAAATAATTCTTTCAATGTAGTGTCATATTATATTTTTTTAATTTATCTATTTGTAAGAATTATAACTTTATATAATAGCATAGTATAATTTTATTAAAAAAATATTCAAACTGTATAAAAAGCAACAATACTTTTAATGTTAATATTGAGGGTATTCGTAAATTCTTTAGTTTGTAATGTTGTGTATAATGTCTTAACGCCTAAATTCTATTGTTTTGTTTTGTTTTTTTACATAACTAATATTTGTATATAGTATTAAGTTGTTTCCTTTTTCTTGTATAATAAGTATCACACTTTAAATTTACATAATAATAATATTATGTATTCCGACGACCTTTTGTACACGGTAAAACTCGAATGAGTTTATGTATGTACACAAATTTTGATAAAATTATATGTGATTTGTTAGAAATAAATAAATATTATTTAATGATTCTTATATGATATCATATTTATTTATTTATAATACTCTCATTATTATTATTATACAAATGATTTGAGTTTTCTTACGTGATATTTCCGCCAATATTTGTCTTTAAACAATTCGACACGTGTTTCGCCTCTACAGGAGGCATCCTCGGGACGTGTTGTCTCGCTAAAATCTGGCACGAGACTGAATCAAATGAGTTTTTTTTTTTTTTTTTTTTTGCGCCCAAGCAAGGGAATGGGCTACCCTCCGGGATAACGACGGGAGGGAGGTGGTGAATGCTCATGCATACCAACGCAGCCTAAGTCTGCGTTGGTTATGTGGGACTCACGTGAAACCTAGGTGCCTACCCACTAAACACCACCTGCAGTTGGCTTTGGGCAGGTGCCCTCTAAGCCTACATCGAAGGCGACCTTCTCATGGGGAGAGAGAGGCGCAAGCGGCACTCCCTATGGAGTTTCCGCTGGGATAAATCAAATGAGCCGGAAGCCGCTCTTTTATACCCTCGTCCCATGAAATGACGCGCTGTGATTGGTCGGCTGTTGTGACGTATTACCTCCGGAAGAGATACGTAACAAAGGTGATGGGACTAAATTTGTTTGTTCATTCAACAATGTAAACATGTTATTTTTGTGTTTTATTATTTCTAATTGCTCTAACACATCTAAGCAAAATCCTCTTTCACATGTGTGTATAGTATTAAAATTATGATTGCTTCCGAGTGAGTGACCAGTATCAATTAAATGATTTGCGAAGTGTGATTTTTCGGGATGATTATTCCTAAATACGGCATTATTATGTTCCTTTAATTTAATTTAATTTTGAAATTTCGACCTGTTTGACCTATTGTTTAAAGAAATTGTTTGAATTATTTAAAGACAAATATTGGCGGAATTAACACTAAAGAAAACTCAAATCATTTGTACAGTTATGGATTTCCGCAAAGTAACGCCTACTTTAATAAATTCTCTACCCTCATTATTGTCAAAAATGAAATGAATAATCATTCTTCTCTTAATATTATTTTGACTTGGAATTAAGATTACTCGTATTATAGGCCCGTTGAACATGATAAACGGAGTTATTTGACTCGTAAACTGTAAAGACTTGGCATCCTTCCAGTTCCAACGAACCAGATTATTTATTTTTAAGGCTAAGAAAGGCACAAATTATGTGATACATTGTAAGAATAAATAGCAAACGTAAAGTAAAATAACAAAAGCATTAGCTGTATCAACTTTGTTAAACTTACTCAAGCTTACAGGAGATATATTTTGTATAATAATAATACTGACACACTTTTTACACAAATTATCTTGCCTCAAATTAGGCATATATAGCCTGTATTATGGGTTGCAAGACAACGATATATTTAATTCTTAAACATACAAAAATACATATAAACATCCGTGACTCGGAAACAAACATCCAAACATTAGTGTGTTTCGGTCTGAAGGGTGCCGTAGCTTGTGAAATTACTGGGCAAATGAGACTTAACATCTTATGTCTCAAGGTGACGAGCGCAATTGTAGTGCCGCTCATAATTTTTGGGCTTTTCAAGAATACAGAGCGGCAGTGCATTGTAATTGGCAGGGCGTATCAATCAGCTGAACGTTCTGCTCGTCTCGTACCCGTATTTTCTTAAAAAAAAACATAAAGTACCACTGTCTAAAATATAAAGGTTGAGTTGCATTACATTGTAAAGGTAGACACACATTAATATTGAAGTAGTAATTATTATGTGACTAGTATAACTATTGTATTGATATTAATAAGAACAGCGTGCATTTTTAAATGAATAAATATTATAATTAAATATATATGTTAAAAGGTTATTTTGACTGAACACATGGGTGTAAAATTGACTGAAACTAGCAGATTGAAAATTAATTTGTAAGATTTGACCCGACTTATGTTTATTGTATGTTTTAAATGTGCGTTAGTAGCGCTCTCTGGGTTTCCACGGAAGACCAGCGTTTTGGATTCTTTCGAAACCACAACTATGTTGAGTTGGGGGCCCATTGGCGTCATTAGATCATAATTAGATTAGTATAACTTTAAGAACTACTATCAGAATGTATAATGACGTCAATAAACAGTTTTTCTTTCTTTCTTTCTAAATAAAATCTTGGAAGAACGAGTAAACATTCGTGTAAAATGAATGCCCTTCAAACCACTCAATATGCTAGTGTAGAATACGAAATGATATTTCTGCTTGAGAAAATCCGATTCTCACATTTGAAGCAGTCTTGAAAAATGGATTCATATCGTTTGAAATGGAAATATATTATATCTCACATTTACACATTTAATTAAGTCACTTTAAGAATGTCAATGGTTGCGACTAGTTTACTTTACTTATTTTCATAGTATTTATGTCCAATGGTATATTGTTATGGGGCTATACTGGAGATATTAATACTATCTTTATGCTGGAGAAGAGGGCTAGGCTCCAAAGGCTAACCTAGGTCCTAAAGAATAATTAAGAGACATAATTAAAGAAGTAAACATCTTGACTGTTACCTCTCAATATATTCCTGATAATGTTATATATGTCCATAGGCACATAAATGAATTTGCTAGAAACTGTCATAACCATAATGTTAACGCCAGAAACAAACATAATCCTATAATACCTACTACTCGGTTAAGTCGAGTTAGTAAGTACACGTTAGTTTCCAACCAAGACTGCGTAGACCAAGCTTTTTGACCCGGCGCACAGTCTTGCTGGAAGGATCATTCTTAGTTAATGAACATGGTTTTGTTAAAGGGATTCACTACCTTCTCAAGAATGGTATATTGATACACTTGTGCCGATATTTTGATACACTCAGTCACTCCTTCATAGCTAAATACCCCACTAATCCAACACTGAAGTCGGATGGTGCCCATGTTGTACTCTGTCGACTAATTGGGAAGCTTCCTTAGAGCTTTGAGCAAAAATACGGTAAATTTGTTTGTTAAATGTTGCTAAATTGTAAAAAAAAATACGTAGACAAAAAATTTCTGTGACCTCCCTTTGCGTACCGCTTCAGTAGTTGTTTTGATTTCACCATCCTATTCTTTTGTAAATTATCAATTAAGAAATGACGCGTACGTCTCTTATAGGCTGCAAGTCCTAAGTCATATTTTAAAATACGTGACATGGTTCTAGATGCTTCTTCTAGGTGATCTTCATCTCCTGAGATAAAATATTTTGCTTTGGGACAGGATTTCTTCGAATTCTTACCCTTACTGCTCTGACCAGCTTTTTCGTACGAACACTACGTGGACGCCAGATTTTTTTCTGTCACAAACAGGTCATTTCAACAGGAGGTCTCATTGTACCTATTTATAGCCCGGTACACATACCATTTACTTATACCAACTACTTGGTGTAATGAAATCACAGCGATTTGGTTCACTTTATCACCCCGCTCCATTTTAATATCACAAAATATTGTACAATGAGTAGGCGGCAAAATGAGAAAACTCAATAAACAAACATATAAAAATGCCAGATTCCAAATTCAAATGTAATATTTTGTTTATTTTTAATTGTAGCAGTATTTATTGCCAGACTAAGTATATAATATAATTGACACTCTTTTACATAAATTGTCTAACTCCAAATTATGCATATTACGCACAGTCTGTACTTTGGATGCCAGAGAATCCTATAATATTTAATACAATAAGCAAATTACGAATTCAAATTTTACATTAAAAACTGAATTTGTATTTTCTCTATTCTTGGATATCGTATTATATTTAATACCAAGCGATAGTTCTGTAAACATTCCAGAATTCATTACTAAAATAGTCCCGTTTCCAATAACGTCAAAGGACTTTAATCCGCTTATCATGACTTTTATCCATTCTAACGTTAGACTAGAGGTAACTCTCTTACAAAGGGCAAGGGTCTATATTATTACTAGTCGGCTGTGACTGTACTTAATAACTCTTGTTTTTACGTATTAATTTACATTTTGAGTATTTCTAGTTTGAGTATTATTGCTGCATCACTTTACATATGTTGTCCATAATTGAAATGATTTGTTAGTGAGGGATTGTCACAATGAGTTTCTTGCCACTTATTCTTATTAAAGCTCAACCCTCAAAGACGGTGGATATAAAAAGAAAAGTAATTTCCTTGACCTGCATGAATAAAGTGATTTTGATTTGATTACCCTAAAGGATTGAGCTTTTGATTACTGTAAGTAAAATTATAATATTAATAATATATAATATTAATAACAAGTTTAAGCAGAATTGTCAAATTGTAAGTAGAGGTATTTTGTGAGTATTACATGATATGTAGATAAGAATTCTTTTATTGTTGTTTGCTTGAGTTTCCGTAACAGGTTTCGTCATGCTTGTGTACGGGCGCACCTTGTGGTGGCAGGATGATCCTGTTGCCGGAGACTCGGTTTCAGATTCTTAAATGTTATGAATACATCAATAAAGTGATTTTGATTTGATTTGATTTATTAATATTACTTAAACTAACTTGTAGTGTCAGGGATATGATTACATTATGAGTTTTTTACAGTTCGCTTAGCTTACCGTAAAGTTCATTATAATCTAGAAAGAGTGCATTGTTCTTCTAATTTATTTTTATATAATTTTATGACTTTCTTAATGATACCACTGATTGGGAATTGAGTGACAGCCCACAGGCTTTAAATAATACATTTTTTCGTACGATTTTTCATTGTTACCATGTTTTTATATATAAACAAAAGAAGCTTACTGAGTTCGTTGCACCCGTTCTTCTCGGGGCTGAGGCATATGTTTAGGAACGGGTGCTAGTTCTTGTCATTTAGTAAGTGATTTTATATTCTATTTTGAATAAAAATATTAACTAAAAACCATAACTTTATTACAGCCTAACAAAACTCTCTAAGAAAAAAGCGATTCACTCGATTGTATGAAACGTGCAGTCATTGATAGATTGACAGATGACGGCTATAATCTTGTAATAAACGGAGATAGCCGAAATTTACTACGTTTTAAACAACTGTTCGCTTTCATACTTAGCCGGATGATATTTCGTCACCATAATATTGTAATTACTATTTTAAACTTATGTCAAATCACTGCACGTTTCTTACTAAACTATTTTTTTTTACTTAAGCAGACCCGCCTCTTATTACGTAGTATTTACATCCTCTTTGGTTTATTATATTACTTACGAAGATAGCTAAATCTGTTGATGTACTTTAGTTTTACTGAGTTATCTTCTTGGTATTCTCATATGTTTCTTTAGTTTGTATGTCAGACAGTATCAAAGTGACTAACTTATGTCCAATACAGTTATAGTTTAATTCTATCTGTCAATAGGTTATTGAAATTTAAGTAAGCGTAAAAGGATAGAATTGTCTACTTCTAGTAAATTAAAAACGTAATAATTAATGAAAACGGCCGTTAATTGCTGTTCAGACTCACACGTTTTATAATTTCGTCAGTCAGAGGCTACAAACAATAATAATAAGGAAATAAAAATATACACAAATTATATAGCGATTGAAATTATATCAACAATCTTCCAGTTTTGTGCACTGCGCTAGAGAAAAAATTACCGGGTTGCACTCCGGGAGTGCCGGCAGAAGTGAAAACTTGAATATTAACGTTGTGCATTTTTGAATATTTTGGAATGGTTAGGGAATAATTTCGCACGAATTGCTTTATATCGTACACGATAATGACAAATTATATTACATAAAAAATAGCCCTTTAGAACTAATACAATAATTTTACATTACGAAAATTTGTCTCAGAAAAATCAAGTTTCATCCCTAATTTCAACGCCTGCCTTACGAATTTTCGATCAGGTCACGTCTCCTGACGCGAGTTTAACGTTTTATATCGATCCCAAGAAAAGTGCTCAATGCAGCTA
This sequence comes from Leptidea sinapis, assembly GCF_905404315.1. Classification (NCBI taxonomy): domain Eukaryota; kingdom Metazoa; phylum Arthropoda; class Insecta; order Lepidoptera; family Pieridae; genus Leptidea; species Leptidea sinapis. Next base: position 5,587,048 of record NC_066294.1, on the reverse strand, counting down.
AAATAGTTTTCACTTCAAAATACCAACGAAATTAAAGTTCATAGAGCGGTCATTAGCATAATAATGACACTATCTAGTTTCCAATAACTATGACAAGTATTAAAACAATTAGAACGTATTTCATCTTTCAAATCACTGACACTGAGTTTGCTCTAACGAGAACTGATATTAAAGCTCTTAGTTAAATGACACAAAGGTAATTAAAGTTATCAATTAACGATTACAAATTTTGGATATTGATTCTGTTCGTGTTTTCCACTCCGTGCCATGTATAATTACTAAGTATATAGTTTATTATTATATTATACATACATTATTACTTTACAAAAATATCAATTTAAGTAGATATTAATTATGTGTGTATCTTCAACATATATCACTTTCATTTTTTATAAGCTGACCTTTAAATCAGTTTAAGCAAAAGAAAACCCGATTAAGTTCATTAAATATGTTTTTGTTCTCAAACATAATACTAATCTAATTTGTCAAGGCCTAAATTCACAAAACTACGGTGTAGCGGTAATATTCAATTAAAGTCGAGTTTTCAATGATTTTCGATTTCGCTACTTTTAAATCAAATCAAAATGTCACGCCTCTCCTACCGCTACTGTCACATGTCAACGAAGATACTGCAAGATAGAAAACCTGTTGCGACGCATATTTGTACGTTTGGTTTTCGTTTAGCTGTGAAAATGTATGTGCTGTTTCTTGTGCGTGTAAATTATATGCTAAAATTAGCAGCATTATCTTACAGCACAGTGCCATCATCTCTCGAGATAGCGTTCACGAGAACCATTATCTGTGTGCGCTGTGCAAAGTTTTACGAAGGCTTGGGTTTATGCATTAGAACACTGCTAAAAGTCTTGGTATTATTACCTTTATTAGACAACACATTCCTAGCTATTCAATTAGGTATACTCAAATCTTAATATTGACAACTAAATATTTTTATGCCGAATTATTCGTAAATTGTGCTGTACATCTGCACTTTAAGAAGTATGTACCCACGATTTATGGAAATAAAAAAGGATTGTGTGGTTTTATAAAACCACGGTAAAGGTGAAACTTTTTTTCACTTTATAGACATTTAACTAAAAATTTTTGGAATAATATTTACATTAAACACTGACAAAACCAAAAGAAATAGCGTGGAGCACTGGCACAAATCAGTAATAGTCTATACGCTGCGGTCAGCTGCTGCGAACTATAGGCGCCGCCCGACCGTCACGCGACATGCAACACACAGACGAAAAAGTGAAACGATGTAATAAAAGTTTCACTTTAAATTTAAATTTTGATTATTCAAATCGTTAAGCTAAGTCAATACTTTCTCTTGATTAATCGGCAATACTGATAGCTCAAGGCTATCAAAACAAATGGTATCCTTTTACATGATAACAGAATATTGTTATTTTAAAACACTGAAAATAACACTTTATTTCGAGTGTTGGCAATCACGTAATGTTCTTTGTAAATATCCCCTCAGATAACAAGAAATCCGGATATCCGTACCCTAGCAGATATTCGTTAATGTTATACTTAGCTGAACTTGCGGATCAATTTGCTTTTATAAACTAATTTCACAGATAAATTGTTTTAATGTGTAATACTTTATTTGTTTTTTCACATATTATTTACTTTTGTCATCTTAATGTAATGGAATTAATTACTAAATTAAATTAATTGGAATTAATTAATTGGTCTAACAAAATTTTAAAAGAGGGTTCCCATTTCTTTTGGGAAGGTCAAACCTAAAGAAATTTACAGTTTTTGATGATTCTGTATTCCATTTAAGTTATTCACTCTGCATAAGTTATTTTTAAAATATTTTGTAGAATGAAGTTTCTTTTTCCTTCTGTTCTTACTTCTCCTCCTCACCATTTCTGAAGTGGAGATATAATGTTTAACTCTGACTTCATATACCAAATATACATACCAAAAAAAAATTTTAACAAAAAAAACCACCGACTTCAAAACAATAGATATAATATGCACGAAAAAGTATAAAAAAAATAATAAGTTTGTATATAAATACGCAATTATTTTTCACTAAAAATCATAATATATAAAAATTTTTTACAAAAAAACAACCGACTTCAAAAACACTAATTCAAAACAATAGATATAATATGCGTTAAAAAGTATAAAAATAATAATTAGATTGTATAAAAATACGCAATTATTTTTATACTTTTTAGTGCATATTATATCTATTGTTTTGAAATAGTGTTTTTGAAGTCGGTTGTTTTGTTGTTAATTTTTTTTTATATTATGATTTTTAGTGAATTTGAAGTACTAACTAACATTTTGGCTAAATATGTGTAGATATACCATTCAATTTTTTAAAGCAGCAATGAACATAAGCGCTTTGCAATTTGATTACAGACAGTTAGAGATTCTGCCACAGATCGCACCCTTACTGTAAGCCGTTAAGGAGTCCCATTGATTATCATATTTGACTACGACAATTATTTGACCATAACTATGTTATGGTAGATGACTTAAATATCCGGATAGCATAAAAAAGATTCGGCCGAATATCGTTAATTTGCTCCTAAGAATTGAAGAGTTCCGTTACTTTGTCATTGATTCCGTAACCAGAACAACAGTAACAAACATAAAAAAATCCCAAAGGAATTGAGAATCTCCTCCTTTTCTGAAGTCGGTTAAAAAGATACCATGGAAAAGATGATTGAGTGTAAAAGACAAATTTTAACAAATTAAATTTAATTCAGGGAACTTAACATTTAACCAGATTACCGAATTATTTTATGTAAATAAAAATATTTTATTTGAGTGTTTGTTTGTCTCATTATAACCTATTAGATCCTACTTTAATCTTTACTTATTAGATCCAAATCCATTTAGAACGTTAAGGAATAACAAATATACGCACAAACCAAATAAAATATAAACATACAAACTTTTCCCTTCATAATATGAGTGTGTTTTTTTTATTAAAAAAGTAAAAAACATATGAATGTACAGATCTTCAACAGAAAATAGGGACAGACTGTCAAACGTAAAACTTAGAGCAACCCTCTTTTTTTCGTCAGTGTTTAAAATAATACATTGCTGCTACTCCACTAATGTCACTGTCCAAATTGGGTTCTAAATCCAACATACGCAGCTTAAGCAAAAAATGTTTAAATATTGCTGCCTATAGACCAATATTATCTTAGGGTATGTTCCGATATGCACTGCGAGCACTACACAGTGCTATCACTGTAGAAAAATTCGTTCCGTTATGGACTGCCAGTATACTGCCGCAGTACCCTATTCATTACCCATATTCATATTACCCATATTCTACTGTGAGGCTGGCGTTTTCGAGGTAAGGCTATCGCAGTACTTTGATCACGTGATCAGTCAAAACCATTCGAGTGCCTAACGTTTTTTAAACAATACCTACAGTTTAATCCCAAATATTTTTAATTTGACAGTACTCCTGCGACAGTTTTTTTTAATAAACTAGAAAACTTAAATACACTCATTTGAGTGCTGCGTCAAAAAATGCAGCTGTCAGTATACGGGATTGCGTTCCGTTTTAAATAGTAACCAGTATAACTGGCCATAAAGGAACGGCTTCACAGTATACTAAATTGACGTCACACTGTACAGTGGTCGCAGTGCATATCGGAACATACCCTTCAATAACTAGACTAAACGCAGAAATGTATAGACTTAAATGTACAGTCGAAGTTTATTATGGTGTCATTTGTGGCATGTGCCATATTGCTTTGATTTTATGTGACGTGAATTGTCTATATGTAAAGAACGTCATTGCCTACATAAATAAAAATATTTTAACTTCGAAAGATATTCACACATTAAACTAGATTCACTGTACCTTTAATATTAGTCTAAGGAATTAAAGTAAGTTCAATTTTGATACATAAAACACTTATATTATAAGAAAGTATTTCATCGAGATTAGAAAAAAATATATTGACAAAAAAAAAGTTACTGAAGATTTTTATTTGAATTCCTTTTTCTTTTATTATTTGCGGCATAAGCTTATAAAAAAGCTTGAATTTAAAATGATACTCCATTGGATAAATGATGTCCAATGGAGTCGGTTACAAACAGACATACAGCAGAAGCTAATAAAAGCGTATTAATTCATAAATCAAATAAATCCTTAACGCTCAAAATATGTCAGGAAATGCCCAAACACAAAGTCCTGTTAAAAGCAGAACTCAAAATTCCAATTTTAAAAGATTCATCAAGGAAGTTATATTTTGGCACACCCTAATAGGTAGATATATTTAGGCGTAAGCTATCACGCAGCATACTGTGTATGCTGGCTACAGACAAGTATATACACACACACACACACAACTGAAAAGTGAAAGGTGCGCGAGAAATGATGCTTACCAAAAACGTTACTCGTGTGAGTAGGTTTTACTCTCCATATTTTTCTTATACCGGGCGCCTTATATCAAAATCGTTTCTTAAGGAGTAAACTCCAATAAAAAAAAACTACTTCAAAAACTAAGAAATTTAAAATAACTTGATTTAATTTAATACATACACCTCTTCAAACTTTATGCCTTTAATATTAATAAAATACTATTATTATATGTACTACCGATTGATAGATATTGATTCGGTGCCAAAGCCCTAAACAAAAAAAAACAATATTATATACAGCTTACTTACTGTTATTATTAACAACGTCTGCCCACTTGGGTTGTTTTGTTCTAGAAAAAGCTATCCCACTCAAAGCTACGCGTGGCGAGTGTAGGTACCTCTATAACATTTGGCTTGGCACCGACTTCAAATCTATCAATAGGTGGCATATAATTAGGTTTGCGAGGAGTATTAAATGAAATCTTTATTAAGTTATTTAATACTTTTTGGTTTTTGAAAGCGGGTTTTTTTAACGTAATTTTGTTTATTTTTTACTTTTTAGTGTCTGTAATAGTTCTATAAACTGCAGTAAGTTTTTTCTCGATTATATCCGGTAAACTATAATATTTTTTGCTTCATTTTATCATATATTAAGAAGTCATTTTTTAAGTAGCTATTGGCATGGCAAAAGGTGCCAGGCCAGGCTTAAACAATATAGATCCCAATAAACGGGAAAGGAAAAATGAATCGACTCCGAAAAAATGCTGTTCGAAACTCTATTTCACGTTGTTGTGAGATAATGAAATATCGTGAAGAACATTTGTTAGCTATGAATGACAGGTACAATAAGACCCACTTATCGGGACACGGGTTAATAATAATATATAATAAACCAACCAAATAATATATAATAAAGCTGTACACAAAATGAAAGCTACTGGGCCAAACTCTGCAAATTTTTTATGGTACCAAATGGCAACTATTCCGCATCAAACTAAAGAAGAATCACGTAAATCAGTTCAATAATCTCAGCGTAATTAGTTACCATACATAAAAAAAACAATAAAATTTTGAAGTACGTTGATACTGCAAGCAGAATCTGCTGCGACATCATTGAGAAATCTAGCATTTTGTAATTACATTTTTTGTTTGTCTTTTGAGGAAAAGTGACCAAAATATGATTAAGACCTACACCTGTTGATGATACGCCCTCCCCAGTACAGTGCAGCGCCATTAAGGTTTCTTTATTAAAACCATTATCCTGAGTGGCATGGCAATTGTGACATTAGATACAGTAATTTCTCAAGCTACCTTCAAACTAAAGTACAAGAATGTTTGGACATTACTTATTAACATTGGCATTTTATATATTTTTATGTAAGCAGGATCCTTCATTATAAAAGTGTGATAATAAGCCGAAACAGATTTTGCTACAATTAGAACTTTATATCGCTATATCTGTGGTGAAATCCGCGACACAATTTGCATGTTTTCACTGTTCCTTTTTAATGGACGAATTTTATTTGTAACCGACTCATTTCGGCGCAATTTAGACCCACTTTAAATGGCCTAATATTCCTTCAAACTTACTAGATTTATCATGGACCGATGACAATACATTAATTTATTAAAATTATTTTGGTAATCAATTTGTAAAATAAGATTTTTGTTAATTTATATAATTTTCTATCGTGTCCTATTTGATCCTTAAACTCTATAAGAGTGTGATCCTAAAACTATTATATATCTCAAGGAAAAACTTTCAGCATTAAGTTCTCACAAACTATATCTTCGATCTGTCCATTATCTCCTGCCTGTTCATAAAACTTCCTACTTCAACAATTCATTTACTGTGCAAGCTGTTAGCCCATGGAATTCATACTGAAATCAGAAAGGCTCAAACTCTCCAATCTTTCAAAACAATGCTCCATGATTACTTATATTTAATTATTTATTACTGTGACAAATTAATCACTAGTTTATTTCTTGGAATACGTTACTGTATGTTTATGTTTAGATTATATGCATATCGATAACACCAACTTCGGTTATATATATTCAACTAAAACTACTCCATTACAGGTTGCGTGGTAGAAATCGCTCTTAAGCGATTTCTGCGAAGCCCTATTGCTTTTTGTAGTCCCGATTTTTATTTAATTATTTTGTGGTGTGCAATAAAGATATACATATTTCATTTCATTTTCATCTATCGTCTATAAGGCAGTAATTGATGTTAATTTTAAATTTCAACCACGATTTTTAACCGATTCATCTACTATTAGGAAATTTTCGAATACCAAAGAGAATTTTTAATTCAACAAAACAAATAATAGTTTAATAAAACTAAAGAAACACGATTTTTTAACCAAACCAAAAATTAGGAAATATTTTCGATTTTCTATAAAAGCGTGATTTTTTTTAAATACATTTTTTTTTATATAATAGACAATTATCATTTCAACGATAACGGTTAAAATGTAATCTACAAAAATCGCTCATATTATTGATATTGTGTCAAAATCACGTATGATCTAAGAACTAAATAATAATAATAAACTATACGAAAGTGCTCCAGAAATTATGGTCCCGTATATATTACTTGAATGTATATTGCCAGTTGTCTTGAAGAACAGTTCTCTGCAGTAAATGATACCACCTTAGGGGAATGTCGCAGCGCATGTCCAAGGAAAAATATGGCATATTATTGAGATAGAGTAGGTTAGCCTCTTTGAAATATAAAAAAAAAATGTTTTATATGAAGTAACTATATGATTTTTAAAGTAAGTAAGCATTAAAACTGTTTGCCAAAAAATTTACTAAGGGTGATCAACACCGAAACAAGACTATGTTACTTGATTTTGATTTGACTAGGTTACTTGACTTAGAACTACGTCCCGACTTAAAAAAAGGCATAATTTTACTATATTTCAGAAGTTGGGAGAAGAACGTCCGAAAATAAAAGAAAAACTTGGAGGTTAAGTAACGTTTACTAACGTTTACTAACGTTTAGTAACGTTTTATGGACGCCGAGAACCCTGTGGCTCTATTTCAAAAAATAATAATTTGTTATATAGTGTTATACAATATTCTAGCATAATATTTTATATAAAATTACTGTCTCGTAACATATTTATTGTATTCAAGTAATAATAATGGAGTTTTTAATTGGCTGCTTTCAGTAGCACAGGTAGCTTGTTAAAGCGCATTTTGTGCAATGATATAACTTTATTATTTTCTCCATTACTAGGTCTTTAACAAGACTTTATTGTGGGAAAACTTGACAGCCAATTAGCTGATCGGTTTTCCTTCCATTATTATCAACAGCTGTTCTGCAAGCACAGAAGTAAATTGCATGTTTCGATTTTCTTACTATACAGTGTTGAGATTGCCAATTAAGTTTAGCATTTCAAATAAAAGTGGGTTAAAAAGTATCTACACATTTTTTTTTAAAGTTTTCCACCATCTATTGATTTTGCTGAGATAATCATCACTAGTATTAGTACCGCAGACTCTCGCTACATGGCCAACAGCGTCAAAATGGCGAATTTCAATCAGGCACAAAAGTACTTTGACAGCCGCCACTCCAGTGGTATATAGTAGAGGTCAGTGGTTGAAAATATTAGAATAATATGTTTCGTCAAGAATCTTAGTAAACACTTCGCTCCTCTTTCATCTGTCAATATCATGGATTCTATTTTGAATGATTTCTCACGTACGATGAGAAAGCTTTCTGTTGATTGACGTTAATATTTCCTCAACGTTACAACTTTGATTTATGATATTTCCATTTGAAAATGTTTGATAATGTTTTGTTATTTTTTGAATAACAAGTGTTGATGTGGACTTCACTGAACTGAATGACAATTTATTTATGAGTTTCTTTATGTTACTGTCTTGTGCGATCAATTCATCTATGTCTATTTCCGCACTGGATCTAGAGAGGAATGTTAATCTTTAATAACTATTATTTATTATTTATATTTAATTTAAGTACTATCTTCTCGCGTCAATAGGCTGGCAACCCAAGCGCTGGCAGCTATTTCTGTCAACGGATCAGCCTAGCTATCCAACGTGAAAACGCTGCCAGTATTCTTGGTACACTCTCCCGTTATGATAGTTTTAATTTTATGTAATCATAGTATTGTAAATATAGTTATAAGATTTTGTTTTGTTTTAATAACTATAGATTAAAACACGGAAAATGCCGTATTTTCTAGTATTTTTGGAATCAATGTGATAAAATTTGTCGACATTCGGTCACAGGTTTTTTCGAATTATTTGTTTTTATAATTTACTCATCTAACACCATTTTAAACAGCGTGTAGAAACTTTTCAATTTACCAAAGTGTAGAAACCCCTAGAGACACCACACAGAGAGTCGATCCGACTAAATTCGTTCCTTTTACATCTTAGTAGAATTTACCCGTGAACAGTGTTTGAAACACTTCCGGAACCATTCCAGGCGCATGCCCGAAAAAGAACGGGCATGACTTTCGAGTAAAATCTCTCAGTTTGGCGACGTTTAGGTATACGCGGTACCTATTACTCGACCCCTAACGGATTTTCACTAAAGCGGGAGTAGAAAAATCACATCCTGACCGTCCAATGCCACACTTAAGGCGGCATGAGGCGCAGGTATGCCACAGCCTCCAAGACTAATTCGCCAGAGGTGAATGCGATCACACTGGACATCGTCTACCGTGGGACGTATAACGGCCGGCAGCAAGAGATCCTCTCATTTGGCTGGAGTTAGGGTACGCCACTGATTGGCCCAAGCCGGGTAGTCCAACAGCATATGCTGCATATTCCTGCATTCGGTCATCAGTGGACTCTGAAAAGGCCGTTCCCGGAATGGAAAATAACCCAGCTGAAGCACCTCCACTCCGACAAAGCCGGTACTTGTAACTTCAAATCGGGATTCTCAGCGAGCATTGTTGGGTTGGCGGGAAGTTTATCTAGCCGCGGACTTCTTCGAGTGGGGGTCGAGGTGCTACTATGCCTCAAATATATACCTAATCTATCCAAGCTTTACAAATACATCAATATTCACATCTCAACTTCTTTAGAAACGTCCCGCCATCCAGTTAACCGTTGAGCTCAACGGCAAGGCTATTTTTATTCGAGGCACTTAAATTGGCTGTCTGATTTGATACGTTGGCACAAAACATGATAGCTTATTGATTTGCTTATAAAAACATAACAACAATCTCATTTCAAAGGAATGTAATTTTGTTCTACGTGTATTGCAAATAAGTTACATGAAAACTGAAGCTTGAAACAAAAATAACAAACTACATGTTTACCTATATTTAAGTCATGATTATAGGCACGCTAGCTTATAAAATTAGACTCACATAAACACACCCGACCGAGCTACTTATGTCGTTTGCAAGTAGTTCAAAATAAATTCACGCGCATGGCAACCGGAGCCCCGTGGTTCATCCGAAACATTGACCTTCACCGCGACCTAGAGCTTCCGACGATAGCTCAAAACTTTAAAGAGATCTCGCGGCGCTTCTTTGACAAGGCGCCTAACCATCCCAACATCTTGGTTAGGAAGGCATGCGGGTACACCCCCCTTCACCATAGTCTCAACCCAATAAGACGTCCCAGACACGTAACGGTAGACCCGGATGACGACATCACCATCGCGAACGCGACACCCACGCAAACACCGACACAGACACGCACACACCGCCTTCGCAGGCGTAGGCGCGGTCAACCACCGCAAACCACTGGCACTCGTCACTCTGACGATGGCCAGCGGCCCGCACCCTAGATACACCACACATTGTTTTGATACCCGACGAGACGTTAGTCCTCGTCCTGTAATCGTTTCACTACACTCACTCACACACGGACTGACTGACGGACTGACATACACCACTTACACAACCACAAACACACTCCACAAACAGACACAAACACAAACATACATGCACACTAACATTTACACTACTTACACACATACAAACATACATACATACAATCATATACACATACACACACACTTACATACATTACACTAAACATCACCACACTCGCCGGCGAGTGTGTTCTTCTCATCTTTTCATCTTCATTTTCATTTTCATTCTCTCTCCTTCCCACAAGCACACAGCCGGTCTGAGGTTCGAGTCTCCTTAGGAGACGCCCCGCGACTGTTGTTGCGTAGTCTTTGCGGCCTCCACGGCCCACGTCCTACTTCGCTGTGAAAGCCAGGGCTGCTAACAGCACAGAGGAGGTTTTAGTCGGTATGGGGCGTCCGCTTACGCAGACACTCGAGTCATCCAATATTGGTTTGTAATTACATACATAAGTGAGATGTGCTTGAGTCGTGAGTAGGCGAGAGGCGAGTGCGGGTCGCGGCGGAAGGACACCGATTCCAAAATAACAATAATCGTAACTAGAATTAGATGTTAGAAAATCTGCCACAAATTCACCCTTACTGTAAGGAGTCTCATTGATCATCATATTCGACTAGTACAATTACTTGACCATAACTATTTTATGGTAGATGACGTAAATATCCGGATAGCATAAAAAAGATTCGGCCGAGTATCATTAATTTGCTCCTAAGAATTGAAGAGTTCCGTTACTTTGTCATGGATTCCGTAATCCCCATTTTTATAAAATCGGGTTTTCATCAGTTTAAGATGTTTTAAGGTCTCAAGGAAGCTTCCCTGTATATTCTCGCGATGGTGTCCGTATGTCTGTATGTATGTGTGTGTGTGTGTGTGTGAGTGCGAATGAATAATAATTATAAATATCAATATAATATTGACACACTTTTTAACATAAATTATCTTGCGCCAAACTTATAACTTTTGAACGGCTCGACCGATTTCATCGCGGTTGGCACAATTCTAAAGAACTTGATTAAACTTAGATTTTGAATACAATTCGGAACGATTCAGACTGGTAGATTGAAAAAAATCTCAATAAAACTACAATTTTTTTTTAGTGTGGTTATTCTGGAGTAACATTTAAACGGCTTTAACGTTCAATTCCAAAAATTAATCGGCTCTTAACATGAAAAAACCACGTCGTTCACCATCAAGCCTGTCAAAATTCGGTTGATTCGTTCGAGAGTTATGTAAATGCACACACGAGATTCTCAGAATATTAATATTTGTAAATTTTTGTGAAATAATAGATATCTATATAATATATTTTTGTAACAAAAAATGTATCACAATTTTGGAAAATCTATCATCCGTTGGATTCTACTTTCAATGTAATATATCTTGCAACCATGTAAAACATTCGGAGTTATATACTTCATACGAGTGCAATTGAAGGTACTACGACGCCTATTTCTGTCGTGAAGCAGTAATGTGTAAGCATTACTGTGTTTCGGTCTAAAGGGCCGTAGCTAGCAAAATTACTGGGCCAATGAGACTTAACATCTTATCCTCAAGGTGAGGATCGCAGTTGTAGTGCCACTCAGAATTTTTGGGGTTTATCAAGAATCCTGACCTGCTCTGCAGTGTAATAGGCAGGTCGTATTCATTACCATCAGCTGAACGGACGTTCATCTCATTAAAGTTCTCGCATGGCGACCACGTACTGAAAGACGCAGTGTTGGTAGGCCCCCCACAAGATGGACCGACGATCTGGTCAAGATCGCCGGAATACGTTAGACGAGGGCAGCTCACGACCGGTCGTCGTGGAGATCTTTGGGAGAGACCTTAGTCCACCAGTGGACATCTTCCAGCTGATGATGAAATAGAAGTAGGTACTTATCTTTTATTATTTGTGAAACTTATTTTCTAATATTATTTTGCCATCATTCCCACAAAACGTTGCTCTTCAAGGCTTTACATAATCTCTACCCTTATATTAAACAACCATAGGCTTAAAATCGTTGTTGTGTTTCAGGTTTTAAAATCCAAAATAAATATTTAAAAAATTTATCGAATACTGAACATGTCGAGTTAATGTTATGTGTATAATTTGAAATTTTCTCATATTTCCTCTACCTTATTTAACATAAGAACTTGTTGACCTTAAAATAGTATTAGATGGCTTATAGTTAACATTTTCAGAAGCGCTTGAATTAAAGCCTCTTGTAACAAAAAAGATGACGTCCGCATATTTAAAGTAAGTTTAATATCACTTAAACTATTTCATGACAATAAATCAATTTTTATGTAAAAATAATTTCCTATGATTTTTCAACCACGTGTACTCAACGTATACTGCTGTTAATACTAGACAAAGTAGGGAAAATTAAATTGCTCTATTTCATAGATTGTAATAAGTATCCGAATATACATACAGCTAAACGAAATTTTATAAAACACAATTTGATATTAAACTAATTAACTGTCACCATTGGGAGGCTAGTTTACACAGGATGCCGGATAGATTATGGGTACAAAAACGGCGCCAATTTCTGCCGTGAAGCAGTAATGTGTAAGCATTATTGTGTTTCGGTCTGAAGGGCGCCGTAGCTAGTGAAATTACCGGGCAATAGACACTTAATATCTTATGTCTCAAAGTGACGAGTGCAATTGTAGTATCGCTCAGAATATTTGTGTTTTTCAAGAATCCTGAACGGCACTGCATTCAATTACAATGCAGGCGTAAGAATGACCATCATCATAAAGTCCTGCTCGTCCCTTATTTTAATTAAAAAAAATCTGTACATTTTAATTATCAATTAAATTAAAGAATAAGTTTACTTAAGTCAATTCATTATTATATATATATATATATATAATAATTTACACTACATACATTATATATATATATATATATATATAACATTTACACACTTTTTTACACGAGTCATGGATGTTTATAGTACGTATTTATATATGTTTAAATGTATTAATGTATGTTTATATATATTTATGTATGTTTAAGTAAGTATATTGTATTAAATATATTTTGTCTTGCAACCCATAACACAGGCTATATGTGTCTAATTTGGGGCAAGATAATTTGTGTAAAAAACTGTGTCGATTATTATAATCACATTTTTTTTATTTCTCTTATATAATTTGCTTGTAGGCGATTTTGCGCGATCTTTTGCCTATATTTCCAATTTTATAAATGAATTGATCGATTGGTTGGTTGTTTTTTGATCACTGAATTTAAGTCTATATTAATTATCCATTAAAACTTATTCTATTGTACAAATACTGTGTTATTACAAATATATATTATAGGTAAGTAAGCATTAATTTTATATTCAATTCAATATTATGTTACATTAGGGCTAATATGTACTTTAGTGATGTCTAAACTAAGTAGGTAAACTTTATAGGGTTTTTACACCTAGAGTGTGAAGGATGGATTGGTTGGTGCGGAATGCTATCCAAGGGATATGAAGCATCTTCCTCCAACACCACATATCAAAGGCATCAATCCAATCTAGCCCCAAAGCTAAAGCATTCAAGCAATAACCGTCGACAAAGACCTCTATGCTGCGCTCAGTGAGGAAACTGGTCCACTTGCATAAAATCTAATACCTAATGTGAATAAATAGGCATAAAAGGCATTTATTTTCTCAAAATTGATTCCTTTAGAATTATTTTTGATGTCATTTGTAATAAACTTGATACTACTACCGCTTCGGAAAATAATGGTGCTCTGAGAGAGAAGAAGCGGCGCAAGAAACTCTCCCAGCATTCTTTTTTTGCGCTCATATTTTTGACTTGGTTGTACTCTGGCGCACCCCAGTATCAGCTCGATCCATTTGACCGCGTACAACGCAGAGCAGCTCGTATTGTCGGGGAACCAGTGCTCTGTGAACGGCTGGATCACTTGGCGTTGCGTGGAGACGTCGCTTCATTGTGTGTCTTCTACCGCATTTATCACGGGGAGTGTTCCGAAGAGCTGTTTAACCTGATTCCTGCCGCCGAATTCCACCTTCGCACGACACGCCACAAGTTACGATATCATCCTCACCATCTGGATATGTGGCGGTCCTCCACAGTGCGGTTTTCTGTATTTTCCCCAAAACCAAAGATTTGATGAGAGGTTTAATTTTTACCAAAAAATTTCACCTTCGCACGACACGCCACAAGTTACGATATCATCCCCACCAACAGGATATTGTGGAGGACCACAGTGCGGTTTTCAAGGAGCTTTCTTCCACGTACTACAAAGCTGTGGAATGAGCTTCCTTGTACGGTGTTTCCGGGACGATACGACATGGGTACCTTCAAAAAAAGCGAGTACACCTTCCTTAAAGGCCGGCAACGCTCCTGTGATTCCTCTGGTGTTGCAAGAGATTGTGGGCGGCGGTGATCACTTAACAACAGGTGACCCATACGCTCGTTTGTCCTCCTATTCCATAAAGAAAAAACTTTATTTAAATTTTTTATAACTATTTCCTTTTATTAATTTTATACGAGTATTAGCAATTTAATAAAATAGGTATTTTAAAAAGTTATATTTTTAATGTAGGTGTATAGGTGTGTTAAAAAAATATATATATAAAATTTCAAATATATAAATAATAATAGTTTTATATTTATAATATTTTACAAAGATGAATACTAAAAATATCCTTCATACAATGAATGAACATCAAGCTTACTCAGCGTCTGATTGTTCACATAACAAGTCCTGAACAACAAAGGATTCTAAATCATGACATATTATTTTGGCCGCGTAACTGAAAATTGCTATTGTTAGTTAAATAAACCACAAAAAACGTGTGGGCAGACGTCAATGCAAAGCTATTGACACGAGAGTGGGACAGGGATTAGAAATAAATACTCCGCTTAAAGGAACGAGTCTTTATTTGCGTTCAGTTTTCGAACTTGTACTTCACCGGTCTGCCGCTGTTCCTCCTGTCGATGGCGGTGCCTTAAGCAGATCACATGGCATCGAACACTAGTTCTCTTCTTCTTCTTCTCCTTGATCACTTTCCACTATTCATTACTTCTTCTTCTCGTCTTTCTTTTCGCTTTTCATTTTCGAGTCTGAACTAGAACAGCCGTAGGCCACGCTTAGTACGGCTTATATACCTCCGGATCTGTTCTATTTTCAAAATGATTCTATTCCTTAAACTTAAGTTGTACAAGAATTTTTTTTACTATTACTGCTATATCCTGCTTACACATTTTCCATCTTTTTTTCTCTGTTCGATATGATCCTGAATTTATTAGAAATTTTCTATAATTTTATAAAACTCAAAAAAATCCTTACACTGTAGGTGTTAATACCCGGGTCTACAGTGTCTGAAGTATATACTATTCCGTTGAGCTACGAATATTGCTTATGAAATAATCAATGCCTTGAAATTTGACAACTCTCGTCATTTACGTCGAAGCGTTTAAAATCAACATCTTTTTAATATTTGCTTGTATGATCGTGAGAATTGCTGACTTGGGGCACACTAAAAGTTTTGCACTTCTAGCACAGTAGACATATGTATCAGTACGGAAACTAAGCCTTGTTGATAAAATACGTTTCTACATATGCGTACACTCCATTTAAGCAATAGGGTTTTCAGGTTATTTTTATAACCGACTTACCGACCTTAGGGGCGTTGCGGAGCGTAAAAAAGTAAAAAGCGTAAGATTTTTATGTATAGTGAATGTATGTTAGCTATACAGTGTATAATGCAATATTATTGTCTACATGATGACTGTTATGTAATGTTTTTAAACAACATATTATTGAATGTTTTTCATGGATTTTTTTTTAATTTTTGTTGAAATATTTTATTTGAAATATTGACGGGAAACTTTGAAATATGTGTTTTTAAACGTTGTCCGTTGAAGTTTCACTTCTACCACAGTCTTAAGAAACTCTTCCCTGCAGTCATCCCACGAACATGTCTAGACGGGGCAATTATTGTTTTCGCGAGTGTCAATAACGAATACGAGTATGACATCTATTTTGAGATCCGAGATGGCGGTTGTGAGTTTTACAATCAAATCAATTTAGGTATCTTTTTCGAGAATTTAAGGAGTGGAATTACAAATATGATACCCATTTCAAGATCCAAGATGGCGGATGTGACATTTTCAATATAATCAATATGGGTATCATTTTTGATATTTTCGGGAGTGTCGGTGACACACAATTTTATTTCAGTCTTCGTTTAATTTAAGTCCAGCATTATCGGCTTCAACACCCTCGAGAATCATGAAAACAACACCCATGATAAAAAAGTTGATAATTTCTTGTAGCTCCAACTTGGATTTACATTTTGACAGCACTTTCAGTTTCAACATCCTCAAAAACTATAAAAACGACACCCATGACGAAACAATTGACAATTTCATGCGGCCGCCATCTTGGATTAACATTTTGACAGCACTATCTATTTCGGCACTATCAATTTGAGCACACTCAAAAATTGTCAATTTCATGCAGCCACCATCTTGGATTTACATTCTGAAACCACTTATATCTATTTCAGCACCCTCGAAAACCATGAAAATGACAAGCCTGACAAAAATCTTGATAATTTTGCAGCCGCCATCATAGTGTCAATTGTGAATATTATTATGTTCACTAATTTATTATAATCTATCTCACGGAATTATAATTCCTTTCAATTATAATAATAATATAACAATAAATCATTCTTATATACTATACTCCTTTATAGTTTAAAAAACGAAAACTGGAGTTTTGATGAAGCCGAGTTCAAATAGCCGTATACTACGTAATACGATACATTTTTAAAAAGATCGCGGAAACAAATAACAACGTGACACTCAATTGGTATTGACCGCGAAAACCGCTTAGAGGCCTCGTCGATGCGCATGTTTGTGAGTGTGTAATTCCGAACGTTTGTAGGTAGTTTCCGTACTGGTACATATGTTTACTGTGGTTCTAGCTAATCGGAACTATTTGAATTTCGAAAGTTATTCTTTTTGAAAAGTTGCAACCTTCTTAGTAATAAAAAAACAATTGGGGATCCCCCCAATTGCTTTTTGATCATTTGTTGATTTATATATTTTTTGATTTGATCAATTGATCATTTGTCATTTTTTTTAAATTCACACATCAAAGTTCTACGTCGAAAAGATTTTAAAACGATGATTTTTTTTTTATTTTAAAATGTCTCTCTCTCCGCAAAACTGTGCCGCTCGTCTTGAAAATGCTTTTGGGAGAAAAGCACCTTGCTTGAGCACCGTGAGGCGATGGTTTGCTAAATTTGAAGGAGGTCGTGTTTCTTTCTATGACGAATTTCGTGAAGGGTGGCCTTCAACTACCGTCAACGAAAATAACGTGGCTACTGATAAGCGGCTAATTAAGAAAAACCCGCGGATTACCTATGAGACAATTCGAGGACTATTGGGGATTGGTTGGAGCTAACTTCAGAAAATTTAACACGAAGAATTGTAAGTTCGGAAACTTTGCTGTCGTTGGATCCCTCATGGACTGACAGCGAAGCAGAAGCGGGATCGCGTGGAATAGTCCTCACAGATGCTAATGAAGTAAGACCACGGACATTCTAGTGCTTTTTATGACATTGTCACAGGAGATGAGCTTGGATTTATTGTATTGAACCAGAAAAAAAACAGCAATCTTGTGAGTGGGTGTTTGAAAATGAGAATAGGCCAACAAAAGTGAGGCAGGCGAGAAACTTTGGTAAAAAAATGATCGCATTTTTTTCTCAGCTCGGGTACCATCTGCACAGTTCCACTTGAAAATCAAAAGAGTGTTAATGCCGAGTGATATTCTACTATTTGTTTACCCAGGGTGTTAAAAAGAGTTCGCGAAAGACGGCCAAAAAGCCGCTTTCTCCTACATCATGACAACGCTTGTTCACACGCGGCCACCAAAACTAAGTCATTTTTAGCTTCCGAAAAAGTACAACTCGTCACCCATACTGCACATAGCCCCGACCTAGCACCCTGTGATTTCTGTATTTTCCCCAAAACCAAAGATTTGATGAGAGGTTTCATTTTTACCAAAAAATTTCACCTTCGCACGACACGCCACAAGTTACGATATCATCCCCACCAACAGGATATTGTGGAGGACCACAGTGCGGTTTTCAAGGAGCTTTCTTCCTCGTACTACGAAGCTGTGGAATGACCTTCCTTGTGCGGTGTTTCCGGGACGATACGACGTGGGTACCTTCAAGAAAAGCGCGTACACCTTCCTTAAAGGCCGGCAACGCTCTTGTGATTCCACTGGTGTTGCAAGAGAGTATAGGCGGCGGTGATCACTTAACACCAGGTGACCCGTACGCTCGTTTGTCCTCCTATACCATAAAAAAAAAATACCAAAAACCGAATAGGCAGTAAGCGTTCAATCAGGACGTAGCTTCTGTAATTTGTTAATCATGTTTGTATAATAATTGAATAAAGTCGAAATTCATAATTATGTCTCGACAATAACCTAGAAATTTTTGAAGGCTTTCTATGAGTTCAAATTTTTTTTAATCAGTCCAGAAATGGCCGTGAAACAATTTAACACAGAAATCAAATGGAGTCACCTGGTGGGATGATGAATTACAATTATAGCGAAGGCCTTTGGTCGTGTATGGTACAAGGCGCTTCTCGCAAAACTTCCGTCATTTGGGCTTCCCGAGAGCTTATGCAAGTGGACCTCCAGCTTCCTCACTGGGCGCAGCATACAGGTCGTTATCGATGGTTATTGCTCGAATCCTAAGCCCGTGAACACTGGAGTGCCCCAAGGCTGTGTGCTATCTCCCACACTGTTTCTTCTGCATATTAATGATGTGTTGGACACCTCCAACATACATTGCTATGCAGACGACAGCACGGGCGATGCCGTATACACTAGCGATGCAGGTCTGTCTAAGGAAATCGTCGACCAGTGCCGGGAGAAACTAGTGTCTTCTATCGAGTCCCTTCTTGAGAAGATCGAGGAATGGGGTAAATTGACCCTTGTCCAATTTAACCCCCAGAAGACTAAAGTTTGCACGTTTACCACTAAAAAAAACATTTACCGTTTCATTACTCTTTACCTGATTCCTGCCGCCGAATCCCACCTTCGCACGACACGCCACCAGTTAGGATATCATCCCTACCATCTGGATGTGTGGTGGTCCTCCACAGTGCGGTTTTCAAGGAGCTGACTTCCACGTACTACAAAACTATGGTCTGTGGAATGAACTTCCTATGCGTACACCTTCCTTAAACGCCAGCTTTCCTCCTGTGATTCCTCTGGTGTTGCAAGAGAATATGGGCGGCGGTGATCACTTAAAACCAGGTGACGCTCGTTCCACCTTGAAACATAATACAGTCACCACAATACATGGAAACAAGTACTATGACTGTTCGCGCCATTTTCTTAAAATGCCTAATCTTGGGGTGAAGAATTCGATTGAAACTCCTGCCGAAGCGAACGCGCACGATTAGATTGGCATTGGCAGAACCGCCTCAATGTTATTACTAATTACTGACTTAAGTGTTGTGTTACGACTACTTTATCCCCCGGGGTTTGGTGTATGATACAATTTTGAGCACTACTGACCACCGCAATAACAAGAAAGTCGCTTAGTGGTAATGTCATGTTTTTATAGGCATAAAGAGAATACGCCCCGCTTTCACATCATTTAATTATTAATCAAAATAACCCCCAGAAAGGCAGTATGACACGAGCCCCTGGTTTATTCAAAGACCTAACAACGACATAAAACAAAATGGTGCGAAGTAGACTCATATGTCGTAGGAGTAGATGCCAATGATAGACCAGCAAAACCTCTGTAGAACATAATACAGGACATGTCCAAATCGAGAGTCGAGATTAATTCAACGCGGCATACCATTCAAGGAAGTGTTACACTATCGATCTACCAAAATATCTAACTCTCCATGATGTTGATATGGTCTAAACTAAGAGTTGGAAACTATCTACACATCCCTATGAAAGCTGATAATGTAGCATTGACTTTCGCTTGCATAACTGGTATTAAAGCAAATATAATATCCAACAAGTATGTTGATGTTGTATTTGAAAATAATGGTAATTAATCCACAATTGCGTCGACACTCTGGCTCCTTCTCATGTCCAAGTTATGTCAGTTGGTGCTGGGGCTGTTGTTTTGACTGCCGAATACATAAAGCGTCGCAAATATGTTGATCTCAGTGAGTCATACATCTTTATGCCGTTTGGTGACGAGACACTTGGTCCGTGGGTGCCAGAGGCGCGGAGAATGTTTAAAAAACTATCTTTGCGCCTCAAAAGGCTACTGGAAACCATCTATTTCGATCAACGGATCAGCCTAGCTATCCAACGTGGCCAGCATTCTTGGTACGCTTCCCTGTAATGATTATTTTAATTTTATGTTGTCATAATATCGTAAATATAGTTATAAGATTTGTTTTGTTTGAATAAAAATCATAATCCACAATTTAATATTCATTTTTATATAAATTGACGTAACTTATGCCGTACAAATGTTTGTAAAAGTAATATAACAAAAACTTAAAATAAATAATAAAGTTCCATATGAAACAAATACTTAGACACAGCGAAAGGTACGTAATCGAGACATGGATACAAATTGAAGAACAGATAAATTAAGCGCTATTTGATTTAAACACTTTGGTTGCTGTTCCAACTTTGTACATAACTGCTCACACCAATATATCTTTTATCTTTTGAGTATTTAACGGAGTAATAAAGATATGCTCCAAAGAAGTTTTCACTAGAAGTGACATAGTCCATGTAACATTAAATGTGCTTGCAAATAAAGAATTACTAGGTTAACATAAAATAGTGTTTGTAAAATATTATATAAATTTTGAAATATATTACTAATATTAACAATACACTTGGGTGTGTGTGTGATGTGTTAACAAGCGCTACCAACGTCATCAAATGCCTTAAGATATTCCAATTAATAATTACATTTATCTAACTAACTCATTACCGTGTTAATAATGTTATCTAATATATAAAATTTTCTCTAAAAAAGACACAGTTTTATTATGTGTGTTTAAATTACCAATCACTTCTACATTAGTCACTATGTATACATGTCATTGATTTGGTAAAAAGTAACAATGGTGCCGTGTTTTATCACTGTCCTTGTTCCTAAACGTCTGTCTTTCTGACGCTCAAATCAATCAGATTATATCTTTATATACATATATAAATCTAGTGTCCTAATGTTTATTTCCAGTGAACTCCTAAACTAATGTACAGATTTTAATGGGGATTACTTGATGGAGTGCAGTTTCGATTTGGAACACTTGATTATTTTTAACCGGCTTCAAAAAAGGAGGTTTTTTATGTTTGTTACATCAAAACTTTCGACTGGTTGAACCGATTTTGATAATTCTTATTTAGTTTTATTTGAAAGCTGGTGCTTTCCATTTGGTCCCATTGTAATTTGGTCCAGATCTGACAATGGCATCCATGAGAAAACCATAAAAGTCCTAAATTTTCTATACGTATTTGGACGTCAAATTTACGAATAACTCAATATCGCGCAAACCGATTTCAATGGTTCTTTTTTATTGGAAAGAATATTATACTTCGAAGGTAGTTTGGTGACAGTTTGGTTAGGTTCTGATTATGAGATCCAGGACAACGTAACGGAACACTTCAATTCTTAGGGGCAAATTGACGATACGGAATCTTTTTTATGCTAGTAAGATATTTAAGTCATCTACCATAACGTAGTTATGGTCAAGTTATTGTCGTAGGCGAATATGATGATCAATGGAACTCCTTAACGACTTACAAATTGCAAAGCGCTTACGTCCATTGCTGTATTGAAAAATTTAGTATATCTACACATATTTAGACAAATTGTTAGTTAGTGTAAGTACTTCAAATTCACTAAAAATCAAGAAATAAAAAAACAACCGACTTCAAAAACACTATTCCAAAACAATAGATATACCCCCTTATTCATAATAGTTCGCTAACTTAAAACAGCCGCTAAGGAGTGTTTTTTCTCATTCTGACTTAGGTCAATAGAAGAAGACAGAGTGAGAATTAGCAATGCTTTAAGTTAGCAGACTATTATGAACAAGGGGGATAATATGATGCACTAAAAAGTATGAAAATTGTATAAATACAATCGAATTAATTAATCTAATTCTAGTCGGAGTTGGAGACGGTGTCAGCCAAGGTAGGTGCTTGAGTCGTGAGGAGACGAGAGGCGAGAGGCGAGAGCGAGCCGCGGCGGGAGGACACCGATTCCAAAAATAACATTAACCGTAACTAGAATTAGATTAATTAATAAGAATGTATAACATACGCAATTATTTTCATACTTTTTAGTGCATATTGTATCTATTGTTTTGGTCTAGTGCTTTTGAAGTGGGTTGTTTTTTTGTTAAAAATTTTTACTTCCAATATTTTTTCTCTATGGACATATTTTCTATGCGAGAAATTTGAGGTGTGTACAGTTCTCGGATATGAGACGATTGAAGCTTCATCTGCGCACAAGCATCCCATCAGCAACCTGGAATATCACAGGTGATCATCACAGGTGATATTCCAGGTTAGTGTACTTGTTCCCTTTATCAATCCTTTTGTTCACGCCTTATCTCATCCCGCAAACTACAGTCCATTATAAATTCTTCAATGAGCTGGGGATCCTAGAACCAGATCACCTATTCATCATTAATTTTCTTGTTATATACGAATAGCCTGTGAACGCATATTAAACAGATATGAGATCTTCGCAATATAAAACTTCCAACTTCTGTATTATCCTGACATGTTTAGAGTTTATACTCTTTACAAAATTAATTTAAATCTATAAGAGAAAAAAGTCAAGAAGTCAAATGCTTTATATATAGTCCACAAATGCATAGCTTATTTTCTATTATTCATTACATTTTGAATGTCCTGTTTTAGCACAAATATGATTTATGGAGAAAAGTCTTTTCTACTTTTTTATTTCTAGTATTTTTACAAGTATTTTCTAATGCCGTCTTAGTTATTTTCCGCTTAACATTGAGATAATTCTGATTAACTTTAAAAGGATCTAGTGTTGAAAATAGATTTTATAAAGTAGAAGATATTAAGTCGATCGTCTTTTAGTTGTTTATTTTAGTATGCTATGTATAAGAAGCAATCTCCACAGAATGGTAATAATTTTTTTTATAACCAATTTGTAATCGACGTCGAGATCAGCTCTTGGCACCCTTTCAAGTTTTGATTTAGTGTTTCGACAAATTTTTGTTTATTGTCCAGAAGAATTAGTTCTGATGCTGTTACTGAAAATTGATAATATATTATATTGAATATTCAATGATATGTAGGCACTGGTGATGCAATATCCACCTACAGCGGTTTGATTCTGACCAATGTTTATACGACATTTTATAAGATCACCAACGATCACATGATTTCTCTGATCCTCCCTCTCCCTTAAGAAAATATCCTTGTGTTTTTTAAGTTTATAACTTAGAACCACGTTGATATCTCTAATTTGATCAGTTGTTCTACTTTCGGCGAGATGGTCGTAAAGTTTAATGCTGCGATTTTTCTCGCTCTTACAAATGTTGGCTATTAGGGATTGAATCCTTAATGACAGTAAATGTTTTCGTCTTTGGATTTTATAAATGGGCAATCCTACGTTTGGAAGTGCTATATGGAAGAGGAGGACAAACGAGCATAAATACGTCATCTGATGTTTGGTGATCACTGCGGCTGTGTGTTTTACGGCCGGTTGCCACCTGGCGCCAATATTGTCACCTATACTCTAGGTCCGAGTGTTTTGATTTCATTTGACTTTGTTTGGAAAGACTAAGAGCGTTAGGCTATAAAGATTGCCATTTTTTAAATTCTTGTAGACATACATTTTGATTCATGAGTGTCCGTTTGATACAAATATTTGTTACTAATAGAATGAAATATTTAAATAATTATGGTATTACTTAACTGATGAAAATCGGTTCTGGGGCGGATATCGACATTGTCCTTTAACAGAACATGTGGCACGTCAACGTCACACATTGCTCGAGACTGGCTCGAGTACGCATGCGGCATCTAGTTGGATGAAGCGGAGATGGCACGCTATAAATTTTCTTTACAAGCGACGTAACATTGTCTAGATCCAGAACATTTTACTTTATTTATTTTACACTTCAAACTAAAAAAATCACTCTGAACTTTGTAATCACTCTTGTTTTTTTTATTTAATCTGTGAAATTACCATTGATTTCAAGTGGGGGGAAAATGTACGGACTTGCAAACTATCCTAGTTTAAATTTCCCACACTTTTTGTTTCTTTCCGACCTACCAGTAGCGCCGCCTGGTGGATATTCTTCTACCTCTCGAAACTATGATGTCGGTCGAGCGCGTGCGTTCTCTCGATGAAACATAAAAATAACGACTTAAAAGGCCCGGCCGGCAGGGTGTATCAATTACTATCAAATCAACGTCCTGCTCGTCTCGTCTATAATTTTTCATTAAAAAAATTAAGCTTCGAATAAACAAACATATGAATTTGTGGTGAGCGAGGATACTTACTAATACTTACACATAATATAAACATTTACATAATATACGAGTATACTTCTCATCATCATCATCATTTCTGCCGGAAGACGTCCACTGCTGGACAAAGGCCTCCCCCAACTATCGCCATGACGATCGGTCCTGCGCTGCCCTCATCCATCCTACTCCGGCGATCTTGACCAGATCGTCGGTCCATCTTGTGGGGGACCTACCAACACTACGCCTTCCGGTACGTGGCCGCCATTGGAGGACCTTACTGCCCCAACGGCCATCTGTCCGCCGAGCTATGTGCCCTGCCCACTGCCACTTCAGTTTCGCAATCATTTGGGCTATGTCGGTGACTTTGGTTCTCCTACGGATCTCCTCATTTCTAATTCGATCTCGCAGGGAAACTCCAAGCATAGCCCTCTCCATTGCCCGCTGAGCAACAGCGAGCTTCCTCATAAGGCCCATAGTTAGCGACCACGTCTGTGTTCCGTATGTCATCACTGGCAACACACATTGGTTAAAAACCTTCGTCTTCATTCACTGTGGTATTTTGGACGAGAAGATTTTACGGAGCTTCCCGAACGCTCGCGCTGCCCATCCGAGTTGGATTCGACGAGTGACCTCTTTCCCGAGTATACTTCTACTAAAGTGATATTCAAGTAATAGTTACGATGGATAATTTTTATTTACGTTTAATCTTTATGTACTTGCTTTGTTCTCATATATTTTTTCCCAAAAAACTTTAATTACTCGTAAATCTCGCTACATAGAAGAATATATAGGAATCTAAAGAAACAAGCCGCTTTAGTTGCGCGGATTCAATGGATAACGACATATAATTTCTTGCAAGCTTACTACAAGCTTTTGAAACTATTTGAATATTGTTGTTTTCGTATAAGAACAATTTAAGTTTAATATTTCATATTAAATAAAGCGAATTTTCGATATTGTAACAAAATAATCTGCGTAGTACGTATATTCTATTTACATACAGGTTGTAATCGTTATAATAAATAATAAGTGTAACCAGCCTATTAGCTATTACAGATATAAAAAAAAATGACATCATTAACTTTTTAAAAATCAAATGAGAAGTATCCAAAATTTTTATATCAAACACATCCATACATTTAGTATGATGAACCACATAAAACATATAACAGTATTATGACAGTTGTAATAAAAATTAATAATAATTAAAAAAATATCATGTAAAATATAGTCTAAAAAAATTATTTCTGGAGCCAATTAAATTTTACGATAGAACGAAGGCGAAACGGGTAATTTTGTTTTGATTTAATTTGAGTTTGTTTAGAAAGACTTACAATAAAATGTTTTCCTCTCCCTTTTGCTCGTGAATATAATAAATTAATATAACTTTGCTAAGAAAAAAGAAGTTAATTTATAAAAGTACTGCAAGATGATTGGTCGTATATTGTTTTTTTTTTCTTTTGTTTCCTTGCTTATTATGTAAGTACCTATTTATTTATTTTATCTGTATTTTGCTTGTGGATTTATTTTAGTGGCAAAATTATCTTTAGCTTTAAAGGAATGTTTATTATAACTATCATACATGTTGAGTTGCCTATAAGTGGAGTGTTCAACATTATAAAATTTTTTTTAAATATGTCCACAGATTAAGATAGTCGTATGCGCAAATAAATAAATCAAGAATCATTTAAGAATTTTAATAATTTCCAGTTACTGTACAATGCTTAAAACGACACATAATCGCCTACTGATTGCAAAGGAAATCGGTGCACTGATTAGGTCAAGACTTTTAAGTCTACGTTTTGACCTTATTACTAACCTAATTAGTGCTTAATTTTGAGCAAATATGAACGCACTGTAGAATTGGGTCACTAGGTCAATGATTCAATGAACTTAAATCTTTGAACATCAAAAAGCGACGTTGCCGTTCCGCGCGCATCAAGTCGCTGGTCGCTTCAACGGACAGATTTAAAGCGACGTTGCCATACGTTTACTTCTCGCTCCTTGCCACATCTTACGGTGGCTTCAAAAACTGAAATCGTGCATCACTCCAGAGGGTATTTTACGTTGTCAGTACAGAGAGTTTAATATTTCTAAATATATTTGAATATTTATTTTGTTTGAAAATTTCACTATTTCATTTAAAAGTTTTTAATTAAATAATTATTTTAGCGTTACTTCTATGCACTTGTATTACATATATTTTTATTTATTTTATAGATAATGTATACTATAATCTTATGCAATGTAAACTTTAATAATCCATACTGTATTCTATACTTACAATTATCAAAAAAGTCTAAATAAAATAGAACTATATTCTCTAGAAATGCGTAGAAACACGGCCCAATTTATTTTTCCTTTAGAAACTCGTAAACAGCCTTATATACTGTCCAAATCTTCTCCAAAATATTAGAATCTGTCTAATTTTCGGATATACTTACTCCCCAATGTTTATTAAATTTTATAGAATATTCAACTCACGTGTGTAAATATAATAAAATCAATTTGTTATGTTTTTAAAGTGATAACTCTCACTTCTAGGATTAATACACAAATAAAATTTGATAAACAAAATTTTATGAACGATGCGGGACCGAACCCACGACCTCTGGTGTTCCGTGCCGGTGCTCTAACCAACTCAGCTCAACCAACCTTAACCAACTCAGAAATAGTTCAAGTGACGCATCGTCATAGAATCTTGTATGCTTTATTCAACTGTCAGGTTGTGGCTTCATTCGGCACGGAACGCCGGAGGTCGTGGGTTCGAGTCCCGCATCGTTCATAAACTTTTGTTTTTCAAATTTTATTTGTATATAATAAATATTTAAATTATTAAATTTTTTGTATTCTGTTACCACAACGCTAAGTCCTTATTTTTGTAAGCTTGATAATGATTTATGAGTTTCTTTGTCAGTGCAACGTATCCACCACAAAAAATTTCTGGAAACGCGAGAAACCATTTCTTATAGAATCCGGTAGAATACAAAAGATTTTACTTAAATTATCTTTTCTTGCAGAGATTTTATGTCATTTTCACAAATGGTTCCTTGAGTTTAAATACAACCCTTATACAGGGTGTTCCAGAACATATCAATAACCTGGCATCGGGGAAAAGGTCCTCTTATAATGAGCAAGTAGAAAAAAATCACTCTGATGATAGTTATTACCTGTTTTTCTTTAAGAAAATATTGGTTTCCGTATTGTTTGATTTTCCACCAACTAGTTTAGCTTTTTGGGAGGCTGCAGCAGCATTTGAAACAAGAAAAATTCAAGACTCTAGTAACAACGCCGAAATATTCCTCTATTTATATATTCCTCTATTTATATATTTATATTTTTTCAATAAAATGGTTGGTACTCGAATACTAACTACTATGTGTATGCTATGTTATGCTGATATTTTTACTGGCTCATCATAAATGGACCTTTCATCGATGCAAGGTCATCGTTCCGTTCTGAATGTACTCGTATATGCTATTTTTCGATTATGCTCACATTTATGGTTTATATTTATGCGCGCTAGAATCAGAGTTCTATACAAATCAGTTCCGCAATTGATTCATCCCTACAGCCCGTCTTTGTTATCTGTCTACAATGTACGTATTGCAAAAACATGATAAATAATACATTATTTCTAAAACTATTTTTTCCTGAGTTTTTTACTTTTTTCAGACCTCACAAGTTAGTAGTATCATTACGTACAGAAAACGTAAGTTTTCAAGTTCTACATATAGGTCACTTTGTGTCCTTATCTTTACTGCCCGTGTTAAAATTTATTATTTGTTAAATTATGAGGGTTATTCCATACACGTAACCGTTTGTGTTTTAAACTTTTATATCTTTAAATTTTCATATTTTTTTTAATTATTAAAACCTTTTTCTGATTAAGCCATTTTTATAGCATGATCTTTATGTCAAAGAGTACCTATGCTTGTTGTCTTATATTTAAATAAAATCCTCCATTAATATAGTTTCACAATGACCTTTCTTATTATAATTTTGATACAAACGCGATACTCAAAACAACTTTAAGCCTTAAGAAACAAAACAAAAACATATGATACGTTTTGTAGGTATTGACAAATCTTATTAGTAGAAAACTTACAAAAATATTGTAACAAATATGCTGTCGGTACTGTGTTCCAGACAAAAGTGAGGTGACGCGCGGGGTGATGGGAGAGGGGTTGAATTCCAGCAAAGTTTACTGTTAATTCGCCCGTGTACATAATATTAATATAATTACTTAAAGCTCTAAGCGAGCTACTGACATTGAAATTTATTACTTTACTAAATTGTCTACTTGATTAATTAAATACAACGCCCGAAATGTTAAGTTATGTAATGTATGTAATATTTATCTTAAAATAATATTTTTAGATTTAACTACTTCTATTCAATTTTAGGTAGATAAATATCTTTGGAAGTTATCATTCACTATTATAAAGTTTCAGTTTTTTTGGAGAGCATTCTTAAGTAATGGGTATTCTGTTTAGAATGAATTGATATTCTAATGTAAATAGTTAATACTTGTATATATTAATTAGGTATATACATTATAGTAAAGAAATATTTTTTTATAACTTGGTATATTACTATCCTAATAATGGATTTTTTGACACTCATTTGTGCATAAAAATCCACTATGTACAACAGTCTTGTCAGATCAAAGTGGACATAAAAGTGGAAAAAGATCCATCAATGGATTTTTTCAGTGGATCTTAGTGGACAAAGGGTAAGATATTTCCTTGCGCACTCGTTAACTGCGCTGTTACATCTGGCCCATACTTCTATACGGATGTGCGGTGTGAGGCGTGGACTATTAAAGAAGACCTATAGAAGGAAACGTATAGAAGCTATTAAATTATTAAAACTTTCGTGAGCCATTATTAACTGATTTATTAATAGGTCTACATTCTTAGGTTGTCAATTCGTCGGTATATTCTTGTTTTTATGTTCGTTACCTCAGAACTTTTGACTGGGTGAACCGATTTTGATAATTCTTTTTTATTTGAAAGCTGGTGTTTCCCGCGTGGTCTCAATTTAGTTCAGATCTTCGCTTACAAAATTGTAAAATACAGTAGATCTACACATTTTTTAGACAAATGATTAGTCAGTGTACTTCAGATTCACTAAAAGTCAAAAAATTAAATAAAACAACAAAAAAACAACCGGCTTCAAAAACACTATCCCAAAACAATAGATATAAAAATATGCACTAAAAAATATAAAAATAATTGCGTATGTTTATACAATCTAGTTAATTAATCTAATTCTAGTTACGATTATTGTTATTTTTGGAGTCCACTATCGTATCGCGAACCAAAAACCGGACTGAGCTTACTATGTGAAATTAATATTTTCGGGAATAACAAATTATGTGGTGACCCTATTAAGGCTTGGAGAAAACGTTAGACAACGTTCTTAAATAAATTACCTCTAAGGATCCAGGCAAACACGTTAATCATTAATATTTATTTTGTGAGACCTTCGAATGGACCCAACAAATAATTAAATTGGAAACGAATGAATATTTAGAGTTTACCCAAAGAAGCTTGCGTAATGGTTAGGTGATAGGTCAAATGTTTTGTGATCCATGTATTTATTGTAAAAATCTCAACACAGATAGATTTAATTTAATAATATTGCTACACTTTTATAGAGTAGAATCGGATTGTGAACGCAAATTATTTAATTGTTTTACACATTTTTGTGAAATTATAACAAATGCTATTCATGTTCATTTACTTCACATAATTTTAAGTCTTTGTTATATTCGTGTTTGAAATTCTAACATGGCACTTGCTGCATTGACAATTTAAACTGTCTAGCTTATTTACGAAATTACTGTATAGATCGAGAGTTCCGATGTGAGCTAGATGAGGTGCAGCTTCTTTAGCTCTTATAAAGTCTGTAAGTCGACTTCTAGCCAAGCTTGGGTAGTTCGTGCCTTGTGCAGAGCTGGTACAGTCTTGCTAGAAGGTCCAAAGTAAATTTTGAAATGAAAACTTCTTTAGCATTGTTGTAATTTTATAATCGAAGAAACGAAGAAGCGCGACAATAAAAACAGACAGACACATAAAATTATAAGATTTAACGTGGGAGAAAATGAGATAGGATGCATTATTCAGTGTTTTGGTACCAGGCGATCATAGTTGAAGAAGAGATTGTATTAAGTATAACGCGAGTATACCTTAATATATTCTGACGTCATGCGCATGATGTATTACTATATAGACACCAGGAAATCATAAATATAGTAGCTGTTATAGTAAAGTCTTTCATAGCGGTTGAAATCAAGCCTCATTCTAATAACATGTACCAGGACTTCATATGCAGTTTAGAGGCTCATGCACAATGCAGGTTTCACTTCTGACATGTGTACTTTGTACGCACGCAATTGTTTTTGAAAGCGTAATGCTATGTAGTTGTACAACACGATCTGAGACAGTTACTTGGCTTAAGTCTTCACTTAATTTTCACAAAAATGAATCTTAGTGACTTCTTGATAAGACAGCCTCCACCAAACCATGATTCACGCAGAATGAATATGTGGTTCTTTCTGACATCATCAGCGTATACTCTATCATGTTGCTTGTTGTAGTATTTACGATTGATATTATTTTTTCAATGGTGATAAGAACAATTTCTGTACTTTTCCTCCGCAAATTGGGACAGAGACCATTATGATCGAGCCACTGTTATTAACTGTAGGGATTAGGATTAATTAAAGGTTTGCTCTTTATATCGAGAATAAGCATCAATCTATCAAGAATGGTGATATGCGAAAGAGAGAAATATTTTAATAAAATAAACTCAAAATTTATATATTATGGCATTACATTTTGATTCCAGGTTTCCGGTTAACGGTTACTGAATGCGTTTTTTATTATTTAATAGAAAATGATTATATATGAAGAATTTTCAATTTAGTGTTTTTCTCCTCTATGCTGATGATCTTAAGATATAACTTTCGTCTAAGTTGCTAATGGAGTGCCATTAGCAACTTAGATGATAGTCATCAACTACAAAAAGACTTGGACCGTTTGACTGTTTACTGTGACAAAAATAAGTTGGATCTTAACTTAAGGAAATGTAACTACATATCCTTCACATGAAAAAAACATTATTAACTCTACTTACTCTCTTTGTAGAACTACTCTTGTTAAAGTCGATAATGTCGATGATTTGGGGCTTAGTCTAGACAGTTAATTAATTCTTGATATACATATTGATAGGATAGAACAAAATGTATGGTTTTATTAAGCGAACTATGCGTAATTTTAAGATACCCTCAACGTTGTTACTTTTATAAAAATCGCTTGTACGATCACAACTTGAATATGCTGTTTCTATTTGGAACCCATTTTACAGTAAATACATTTTTGCGCAGTATGCATTACAGATGTACAAAAGCCAATATTTTGTATGATAACAACTTTAAAAAATACAATATTCTAGATTTAAAAGCCAGACGTGAACAACTTGAAGTAATGCTTCTATATGATATATGCCATAATAAATATGATTGCATTGATCTAACACGCAAGCTGTATTACCGAGTTCCTGTACGTCATCTCTCTAAGGCTTCACGCGCTCATCAACTTTTTGCCTTAAAAAGTGTTGTACAAAATATGCTGGCATGCGCTCTCCAATTCATAGGATGGTCTCATCTTATAACCAAAACTTCCTTGACATTGACATACTAGAAACAAAAAAAACCTTTAAGAAACTGATATTTAACAAGTTGCATTAAATAATTATGTAATCTTTGACTAATATTGTTATGTAATGTGGATAAGTTTTAATATATATATTTTTATGATTCTATGTATATGTATGTATTTTAAAACCTTTGTGATAAGGTGATTTTAGTAAATTTGTTTCTCCAACACAAATAAGTAATCTGTGGATAACGTAATTGATTATACATGTATTTATATTATAAGAATTGTAATTATGTAAGATGTCATTTCTCCATACCTCAAAGAAGCTAATATTTTAAATATGGATGCTCGTAGACGACTTCATTTAGCTACGCTTCTTTTTGGTATTATTATGACAAAAACGCCAACATATTTATATAATAAATTGGAATGGCTAGGTCAGCGCAGCCAGTTAAATTTTGAAACAAAGTCCGCTTTCAATGTCCTATCAGTCCCACTCCATCATTCCGCCTCTTTTAGAGGAAGTTTTAGGTACAGTGCCACTAAGTGCTGGAATGATATACCACCACTGTTTCGCAGCTTGAAGACTGTTGGAACTTTCCGGAAATAGGTTAAAAACCTTATTCTTATGTCTGTTTAATTAATAACGTATATAATCATATAAATATTAATAATACGTAATGGGATCGAACTTTTAGTTTGTATTGTTGCCAATATTTCTAAAACTGCAATTATTTTAATATTTATGTACCTAATTTTGAACAGTAGCACCAAATTTCATATTTTAAAAGTAATTAAGTTAATGGAACCTTTAATGAAACAAAAAATATTTAACAATAGTAGTTACTCAATGGGTCACCAAGGGGCTGCTGAAAATCAGCGCTGTGTTGGTATTATACCAACGTAGATTGACGCTGAGTCAGCTCCTTTTAATAACAATAACTATTACACAGTACTTTTAAATTAAGATAATTCCTATAATATTATACATATACTTGTTTCTTTTGTCATTTGTATTATTTATATGTTATTAGTTCTAATTTTTTTTTAACTTTGTAAATTCTTTTTTACTTTTATTATTCTGTGTGGTTTGTGTTTGTTATTAATAAACTTTTCATTCATTCATTCATTCATTCATAATTGAGTCACTTACCATAACGTCGTTATGGTCATGTATTTGTCTCGGTCAAATATGATGATCAATGGAATTCCTTAACGACTTACAGTAAGGGTGTGATCTGTGGCAAAAACTGTCTGTAATTAAATTGCAATGCGCTTAAACATTGCAAAATACAGAAGATCTATACATATTTAGACAAATGATTAGTCAATGTACTTCAGATTCACTACAAAGACACTCTCCCAAAACAATAGATATAAAAACAAAAGTATAAAATAATTGCATATGTTTATACAATCTTATTAATTAATCTAATTCTAGTTACGATTATTGTTAGTTTTGGAGTCCATTATCGTATCGCGAACCAAAACCGGACTTAGCTTACTATGTATGTGTTAGTAGTATCTAGTAGTTATTAGAAATGACATCAAAAAGAAGTCTAAAGGAATCAATTTTGAGAAAATAAATGCCTTTTATGCCTTTTTATGCCCTTATGTGAAATTAATATTTTCGGGAGTAACATATTGTATGGTGACCCTATTAAGGCTTGGAGAAAACGTTAAACAACGTTCTTAAATAAATTACCTCTTAGGATCCAGGCAAACACGTTAATTATTTATATTTATTTTGTGAGCCCTTCGAATGGACCCAACAAATAATTAAATTGGAAACGAATGAATATTTAGAGTTTACCCAAAGAAGCTTGCGATATTTTCGATATTGCGGTTAGGTGATAGGTCAAATGTTTTGTGATCCATGTATTTACTGTAATAATCTAAACACAGATTTAATTTAATAATATTGCTACACTTTTATAGAGTAGGATCGGATTGTGAACGCAAATTATTTAATTGTTTTACACATATTTGTGAAATGATAACAAATGCTATTCATGATCATTTACTTCACATAATTTTAAGTCTTTGTTATATTCGTGTTTGGAATTCTAACATGGCACTTGCTGCATTGACAATTTAAACTGTCCAGCTTATTTACGAAATAACTGTATAAATTGAGAGTTCCGATGTGAGCTAGATGAGGGCTAGTCTTTAGCTCTTATAAAGTCTGTAAGTTGACTTCCAGCCAAGCTTGGGTAGTTCGTGCCTTGTGCAGAGCTGGTACAGTCTTAAAACGTAGCATGTCTCGTAGCGTAGACAGCAAGAGACTCTATCTAGACGTATAAATTATCTATGGTTAAAATAGTTCAAGAGCGTACGCTCTTGTTTTCCGAGACTCGATCACGTGCTACGTCAGGCGATCACGTAAGCGGAGTCTCACAAAATTGAAGTCGTGAGTGAAATTTGTCTGTGTTATATGTTGGATAGTGGTGTGATGCTTCTAGCTGTTAAATTTTTTTTCTTTTTGCGTGAAATTTTATGACAAACCATATGGTAATTGAACATCTCAGCTCGTTTACAAAAATTAATTTCCACTACTTTTATTTACGACGACACATATAGCCCAGTGGTTAGTGACCCTGCCTACTGAGATAGAGATCGAATCCCGGTAGGTGCAAACATTTATATGATGAATATGAATGTTTGTTTCCGAGTCCATGGATGTTTATATGAATTTAAGTATATTTAAATTTGTTATTGTATTAAATGTATCGATGTCTTGCATCCATGGTACAGGCTATGCCTAGTTTGAGGCAAGATAATTTGTGTAAAAGTGTGTCAATATATTTATTTTTAAGCTATTGCATAGCTTCTATCGCGGGCCTTGAGCGTGGAGACCGGATCCAGCAATTCCATAACGAAAATAACCTAACACTTACTTACTAGATATATATATACTCGTAGATATTTCGCAACAGTAATTACAGTTGCCGTGGAAAACGGTTGACATGTATGCTTTTTGTGCAGAAGGTCCCAGGTTCGAGCCTGGGTACGTCTTGATTTTTTTTAATTACTTTATTTTTTTATCACGTTTTTTTTTAATTTTTATAATTATGACAAGCATTTTTGTTTAGTTTCACCTGTCCCGTTGTCTGTCTGTAATCAAATCTTGCAAGTTAAATTTTACTCACTACCCGTTTATAATACTGCATAAATAAAATAAATAAATAATTATAATTGCATAAGTTGATAAAACATGCTATGAAGTAGCTTTACCGCAGCAGTCCCCGAGTGCCACACGTCTTTTTTATATTTATTATTTATATATGGGAGGCTTCCTTGCATAAGATGCCACTACGTGGACACCGCAACATCGCCTTTTTCTGTCGTGAAGCTAGAAATCAAATGAAATCAAAATCACTTTATTCATGTAGGTCAAGAAAATTAAAGTTATGAATGTCAAAAAATTTCTTTATTAAAGTAAAACTTCTTTAGGCGCGACTTGGGGGTACTTAGAAATTCTTTAGGATGGAAGTGATGCTCAGTAAAAAAGTCAATTAAAACAATTTTTGAGCCGTTATATTTTATTTTATAAAATTATAAATTGAATATAAAATGAAAATAATAATCAGTCAAATAAAATAGCGAAATCCCAGGAACATTTTACTCATTCATCAATAAATAAGCATAAAAGAGAAAATCAACAACCTGATAATGACCACACCTGTAAAAAGTTAAGGTGTTTATTTTCTGATAAATAATAATATTAAAATATAAAATTATATCATTCTTTGTAAAATATATAAAATCTCAATAGATTAAATAATATTATTTATTATAAAGGCATTATTAATTAACAAAAGTTTTAACAGTATATCGTTTTTATTTTACAAGTTATTGAAATTTCAAAATATTAATGAATTTTATCAATATTTCTCAGAAAAATATATATGAATCAATGTAATAGTTAAAAGCTTAAGTATAAAAGTAAGGTTCAACTATTAAATACTTTAGGAGGAAAACCAACGATTCCTTTTCAACAAATACACATAATATTACTGTTTTCAGAATCCAATTTGACTTATTTTCAATTATTGGATCACCTACACGCATTCACACGAATCACATATGAACTGTGTTGTAAATGTACGCTGTAAAAAGGCATAAAAAGGCATTTATTTTCTCAAAATTGAATCGTTTAGAATTCTTTTTGTTGTCATTTCTAATATACTAGATACTACTACCGTTTTGGAAACTAATGGCGCACTGAGCGAGAAGAAGCGGCGCATGAACTCCCAGCATTAATTTTTTGCGCTCATTTACTTAGTTCTTTGTATAACTTTTTTATAATAATTTCCTTTTATAGATTTTATACGAGTATGGGCAATTTAATATAGTAGGTATATAAAATTATATATTTTTAATGTAGGTGTATATTGTACTGTCATTGTTATTACTATAAAATAACTGTAACTGTAACTGTACTACTAATGTTTGATCATAATGCGAGAACCCACATATCCAAAAATATGTTCTGATAATTATTATCCAAATGTTTTGAGTTTTCTTTAGTGTTTATTCTGCTAATATCTTTAAACAAAACTTAAAAAAAAACTAGGCATCCTCAGGAGATGTTGACTCATTCATTGTTGGCACGAGACTCGAGCCAGTTTGGCGAGTCTAAAGAAAACTCAAAACATTTGGATAATTATGGATTTCCGCAAAGTAACGCCTACTTCAATAATGCCTATTTATTATTATTTTTAAATATTTTCACAGATATTTGATAATGCCAACATAAGCAGTAAAATTACGATTCACTTTGTATGTATGGGGCTTGATTTGTATTTTGATTTATGTATCGGCAGCACAATTGTATAACAAACTGGGATTTGCTGATCAGTTTTGATTTGGTGTATCATAAGATAAATAACAGAGATCGTTTATAAAGGTTACCAAATTGAGTCCGTAATTGGCGGTCAATAGGAACGTGATCATAATCCAAAGAAAACGAAACCAAAATTAGGTGATTACTTGACAAAGTTTGGGAATATATATTGATAATTTACCAAATAGTTAATTGGGCATTGAAACAATATAGTTATCTATAAATAAAAGGTTGATTAAAACTATTATTACAATGCGTAAATACTTGTTGTTAAGGTGCTTCACTACCTTCTCAAGAATGGTATCTTGATACACTTGTACCGATGTTTTAATACTTTTTTCACAAAAGTATGGCTCAGTCAGTCCTTCATAGCTTATACCACACCAAACCATCACTGAAGTGGGATAGTGCCCACGTTGCACTCTGTCGATTAGTTGGGAATCTTCCTTAGAGCTTTGAGCATAAATACGGTCATTTTGTTTGTTAAAATGTATTCTAAATTCTATGTAATTCTAAAAAAAATCTCATCCGTAAATAAAAGTTTTCTGTGACCTACCTTTGCGTACCGCTTCAGTAGTTGTTTCGGTTTTACTACCCTATTCTTTTTAAACCTTTAATATAAATATAAAATAAATATATTTTTTTAATATCAGTAAAAAAATGACCAGTACATCTCTAATAGACTGCAAGTCCTTAGTCATCTTTTAAAATACGCGACATGATTCTAGGTGCTATCTTCATCTCCCGAGATAAAATCTTTTGCTTTCGGATAGGACTCTTCGAATTCTTTCTCTTACTGTTTTAACCACCTTTTTCGAACGAACACGTCGCCCGATCTTTTTCTGTCACAAACAGAGGCCTCATTGCACCTATTAATAGCCTGGTACACAAACATTTTACTAATACCAAGCATATGGAGAGTTTTAAAAATTGCATTTGGCTCCATACCTACTTTGTGTAATGCAATCACAGCGATTCGGTTCTCTTTATCACCCCACTCCATTTTAATGTCGCAAATTGTACAATGTATTGGCGCCAAAATGAGAAAATTCAATGGTCAGTCATATAAAAATGACAGGTTCTAAATTCAAATGTAATATTTTGTTTATTTTTAATTGTAACAGTATTTATGGCCAGACTAAGTATATAAAGATGTGGAGTAGACTGACTTCTTCATGGTGTTGCAATAATTAATCAATATGTAAGTATATATGCTGATATTATATGATTTTGAGAAATTCGATAGAGCCTGAGCTCAACTAAATTGGAGAATAATTTAACAACATACGATGTGATAATTACGAAGCCCAAACACTTGCAAACATAACACAAAACTAATTGCTTTCACCAAATAAGAAGTTTCCCTAACTTTGAGAAAACCAATTTAGTACGATTGGCTTCCTTAAGATACCAAGTTTTCTGACTTTAGCTGGGATTTCTCTTTTATTTATTATCTATGCCTCGTTGTCAATGTATAAGAATATAATTGTTATACAGTTGGAAATAATATTTTTTCAATAGACTTGCTCGTAAAGTGAGCCCTAGCACATCGTCATTAGGGCAATAAACCCAACTCTAACACACGCGTGCATAATAATATTACACACTAGTGCATTAAGTGTAATTATATAAACATAATTAAGTGTAAATTTCATTTGAATTAGGTTTAATAATTATTGTAATCCAATATCTATGAAAAAATTAAACAAGATGAGATGAGAATATGGTTAAGTTACTTTAGATTACTTAATAATTTAATAAATCTTAGTTTAAGATAAATGAGATGTTGGTGTTATCGATCATATCTTTCAATTTTATCAGAATATATTAAAAAGAGCGCAAAAAATAATGCTGGGAGAGTTTCTTGCGCCGCTACTTCCCTCTCAGAGCGCCATTTGTTTCCAAAGCGGTAGCAGTATCTAGTATATTAGAAACGACATCAAAAATAATTTTAAAGGAATCACTTTTGAGAAAATAAATGCGTTTTATGCCTTTTTATCACCAATTTAACTAGTCGTGCAAACGCCAAACCAGTTTAACCTGCAGCATATACCAGGTTAGTATTATTACTTTTATATAATTATTAAATTTGTCTAATAACTGTTCACTACTAAATTGAATTGCCTAAGTCATAAAAAAAATATTGAAGTAGGCGTTACTTTGCCGAAATCCATAATTATCCAAATTTATTGAGTTTTCTTTAGTCTTAATTCCGCCAAGATTTGTCTTCAAAAATTTGATACGTGTTTCGCCTCTACAAGAGGCATAGAAAAACCTCGTAAGCGATGGGTAAACCTGTCGTTGTATTTTTAATTATAAATAGCCATTGCATAGGTCATGGACTTCTAAAAAGGGTCTACGATTGTGAATTTTTCCAAAAAAGACTAGACAATTTTTTATAATATGTAACTATAAAGTTAAAATTAAGAATGATATATTGGACCTTTTTGCCTCCCCGCTGTCCCTTTTTACCCCTACTGCGGGGCAAAATGAAATAGATGACAATGTCTAGAAAAAAAGTAAAAATATATATTTCTTTAATGATGAATTAATCAAGAATTGAGCCAAACATAGTTCGATAGTTGTTTGTTTCATACGTGTTGTTTGTTTTAATGTA
This sequence comes from Leptidea sinapis, assembly GCF_905404315.1. NCBI lineage: Eukaryota > Metazoa > Arthropoda > Insecta > Lepidoptera > Pieridae > Leptidea > Leptidea sinapis. The sequence continues at coordinate 5,547,210 of NC_066294.1, read as the reverse complement.
TTAGGTTTGGTTTTCGCAATATAATTGCGATAATTAAATATATTTATAATTAACACGAGGCTGTAGCAGATAATATACTAATTAGAATAGAACCTACATTTAAACAACTAGTTCATGGATAGTTTCCAACATGAAACAAACTGTGGTTTGGAGTCATGTTCAGTTAATTTAACTTTGTACGGTGTACTAAATTGTCTTTATGAAAATGGATTAAAGACGTATCAATCTTGACTTAATTCACTTCTCTAATATTCGAGAAATTATATATTATTAGGGTTTCTATTTTGTGTATGTATGAAAATACTTCTTCAAGAGACGATAGTTTGCTTGTTCAAAATATATATTTTTCATCTCTCATACTCGGAAAGTAATGTTGTTTTGAACTGATTATTGGGTGGAAAATGCTGCTTCCCTGCATAGAGAGGGAAAAACTCATACAAATTACTTCCCACCTAAGGGCCGGAATGAACTTTGAAAATAGAACTGTTGTCAGCTGTGAAGAGTTTTATGTAAAAACAAACTAATTAAAAAGTATGCTGCGGCCATGTGACTTTCTAAACAGCCAGTGTGAACATAGCGTAAACTTCTTTGACCGGAATAAGACGCAACAACGGTGAATTCCATATTTAAAATTTAAAAAGTCGACATAAATTGTCATAATTTGACAACTAATTTTAAATAGGTACTACTAATATTATTATACATTATCAATAAATAGTTTAGATAAACAACTGCTTTTATCTTCCTCATATTCGAAATGAAAAGTAAAGTGCTTAACATGGGTAAAAGAATCAATTCCTACTCGGACTTTATCCGCCCTTGCTGCGCTCGGGCGTCTAAATAGGTACCTCGGGAATTGATTCTTTCGACCCTAGGTTTACAACAATCTACTATTTTGTAACAATAAGGGACGAGACGAGCTGGACGTTCAGCTGATGGTAATTGATAGCATAGTATTGGTATTTTTGTGAGCAAAAAACTATAATCTGTGAGCAGAAATAGCTAATTGATCAGCAACTCATGGCCAGCAAACATTTCAAAATCAATCAGCAATTTATTACATTCTGGATGGCTGTTATTATTTTTGTACAGCATATTAATAAGGAACAGCTCATTGGAATTAATTAAATTAGTTCCAATGAGCTGTTCCTGTTTTATAAAATTTTGGTAAGCCCTCAGAGGTTAAGCAAAAAAGTTCAATTTAACGCCTAGAATTCGTGTTTGGCACTCGCCGGGCGCTGCCGCGGCCCGCTACGCTCGACTCGTGCGTTGTTTTAACTATACTAACATAACCTAACCTAACCATATTTTATAAAAAAAAAATGAAATCTTGCTGACCAAGTAGTTATTTTGCAAACTGAATGCATACTCATGTTATTGTAAGCTGCCTATTCATGATTAAATTTTTGACCATTATCAAAATTATTTGCGGAACAAGGATTGCCGCCTGATGTTTTTTATTGTAAACAAAATCTTTGTATGCTGACCAAATTATTTAAATGCTGTTTTCTTGTGACTCACCTAATTTTATAATTGCTAAACATTTAATTACTTCTCTATAAAAAGTACCAGTTGACCTTCTCCACCTAGTAAAGCGCTTACTAGGCCTCAGTGTTCACAGTGTAATTCTGGCAGATTGTAAGAAGCTTTCAAGGCAAGTCTCTCAAAAGACGATGGATGATCCATGCGGCATAGTTAGTTTAGTTGGGCTGTTTACACACATATCCTCTTGGGCCATTGTGCGTGAACCTTTGTCTTCTTACTCCAACCTACCCAGATCATTCCAGAAGTCTTTAGTAGTCTACCAGTCTAGCAGTTTACCAGTGGGAGGCTCCTTTGCACATGATGCCGGCTATGGGTACCACAACGGCGCCTATTTCTGCCTTGAAGCAGTAATGTGAAAGTATTACTGTGTTTCGGTCTGAAGGGCCGGTAGCTAGTGAAATTACTGGGCAAATGAGACTTAACATGTTATGTTATTATAACAAGATGACGAGCGCAGTTGTAGTGCCATTCAGAATTTTTGGGGTTTTTCAAGGATCCTGAGCGGCACTGCATTGTAATGGGCAGGGCGTAATAATTACCATCAGCAAAACGTCCTGCTTGTCCCTTATTTTCATTAAAAAAAGGTATATCAAGTAGCTGGCTCGTCTCGTGCTGCGTTTAGACACATACATTTAGTTTGGGTGAGTAAGATTGATGTATGGATGGAATTTTGAAGAATTTTTTGTATCAGTAAACATGTATGGTAGGTGTAAAGTTGTTTTACGTCCATGAGGTTTGTTTGTTTGTATGTTTTAGAAGTAGGTAGGATATAAGCATAATGAAATATCATTTTTATGACTATGTTTTTTTTTGTTTGCAATTAACTAGGTTTTTTTAAACACTGCCCCATATTTCAATAAATAAGGCGTTATTTAACTAATGAATTACAGTTTAGCATTCGAACTTATTGTATTATTATTATTACGAGTTTCACAAATAATTCCTGTCGGTAATTAAAGTCAACAAACCGTAAAACCTATTTTAAATGCTTTTTCGCCGCCCTCACAACTCTAAAACTTAAGTTAATTTTCTTTGTTTCCGTTCATTTCGTGATAACATTAAAATAAAGCTTCCTCCATTTCCTTTTCATCGCATACAGAGTACGATCATAAAATAAAATTAGCTCACTTCACTAAACATTTCTTACTTAGCTTCAGTTGAAAAATATAAATGTCATTTTATAACACCTAATTATGAAGATATTCCGTCTTATTGATAAATGCGATGTAAAGTTACTCCAAGCCTAAAATTACTTCTCCCTGTCATGATATTTTGTAGTGACAAAGGTTAGATAAAGATAATTATTTGATAAAAGATAGATAATTATTTGATTAGATAAAGGATAGATTAAGAATTTGGTCTCCACTGCGCTCCAACTAGATACCGCACTACCTCAAAACAATAGCTTTTTAATTACGGCAACGATTAGATGCTTGTGTGCGTGGCATCTTGACACTCATTGGCATCTTTCAAATTTTGTTACTAATGCTTCGTGTTATTTTACATTGAATTTAGTACATAAAAGGAGGACAAACGAGCGTACGGGTCACCTGGTGTAAAGTGACCACCGCCGCCCACATTCTCTTGCGTCACCAGAGTAATCACAGGAGCGTTGCCGGCCATTAAGGAAGGTGTACACGCCTTTTTTGAAGGTACTCATGTCGTAGCGTATACCGCACAAGGAAACTCATTCCACAGCTTCGTAGTACGTGGAAGAAAGCTCCTTGAATACCTCACTGTGGAGGACCGCCACACATCCAGATGGTGGGGATGATACCCTAACTTGTGGCGTGTCGTGCCAAGGTGGAATTCGGCGGCAATAATCAGGTGAAACAGCTGTTCGGAACACTCCCCGTGATAAATGCGGTAGAAAGATACACAATTAAGCGACGTCACTACGCAACGCCAAGTGAACCACCGTTCATAGAGCACTGGGTCCCCGACAATTCGATCTGCTGTGCGTTGCGGGCGCCAAAAAGAGGGCGCCAGCGAGCCACTGTAAACATTGACTCCGTATTTATTGTATATTAAAAATCATATAACATAAATTTCTCAATTAAAAACAAGTGCAGTGAAATAATACATACGCGACTAACAACATATATTGTGGACAAAGCTTTAAAATCAGTGAATAAACATATAAACACTCCTATCGTGTTGGTGTCTCCGATCTCCGAGTAAAGAAAAGTTTGTAAAAATTTTAATGAAATAAATCTGTGTTACCTTGATTTTTAAAAGTACTCCGTGCTTCAACAATAAACGTTATCACAAATACATTACGAGTGATTCTAACACTAAATATTGAATAAATGCAACAACACACGATTTCGACGTTCACATACATTATTTTGGATTGGCTGTGTGACAATAGTGAGAGTATTATATTTTGATTATTTATACGTGTATTTGAACGAATTATCACCGATATGTATTTTGCATAAACCACTTTAGCACGAAACTAACACTCACGAGGTTTAATACTTAACTAAATTTAGCTTTGGTTTTGTGATAATAAATAAAGTGAATTCATGAAGGTAGTTCTAAATTGGATAAACAGTAATTATGGAAAAAGAATACATCACTTTACGCAAACGGAAACAGAATCAGAGTATGGATGACCTTTATTTAGAAACATCACCTAGCACTAGTGAAGACATTAAAAGCTTACCGGACCTGTCTACAATATATTGCGAATTAGATGATTTCAAAGAAAAAATTCTCACGTTGCAATGTTTATTAGACAAGGCAAATAGAGAAATAGAAGAATTAATTTTAGAAAACAATTTGTTAAAGAAGACAATTAGTGAACTGGAAAGAAAAATAACTACTTTGAATATATACACCGACCAAAATAGCACTAATAAGAAATTCAAAAAGTTCTCATCAGTTAGAACTTTAAAAGCTAAACGTAGGATTGATTTTGATATTGTAAATCCCTATGATAATCATCTCAAGCCTAAAAAAAGTGTGTCGACATCCATGCAACATGAGGAAAATAAACCCAAAAAGAAAAAACGTTTATTTATCTTTGGAGGTAAACAATGTGTGGGTATGGCTTCTCGACTCTCCACGTTTAATTTGACTTCAAAATATGAAATCTCAGCAGAAACAAAACCTTCAGCCAGTACAGAAAATATAATCGAATCGTGTTTCAAAATAAAAACT